>NW_026947492.1:12387500-12987500 GCF_034190915.1 Cavia porcellus | reverse complement strand
TGAGCACCATTCTGCTGGCCTCAAACACTCTATAAAAATTTACCTACTGAAATCAGACATCATTTGGCACTCAATATGCAGCAACAGGCTGTGTGACAACTTTTCAAAGCACTGTCGGTTTCATATTGCTTTAAGAGTAACACATTAAGAGCTCTCACTTTGTTCACCAATGCTCAATTTTTACTATGAATTGACACTAAGAATCTCATCTATTTTAAAAACAGATGAAAAACCTAAGTTTCTTACTGGGAATTAAGAATTCAACTGATTCAGTTATACCTGTTACGACTATATTTAAAATAATTCTAAATCCATGAACTCTATAGCTTTGTACACATAGCAAAAATGTATGCTTGCATCTTGGGAGGCTGAAGCAGTTGGGACTGTGAGTTCCAGGCCAGTCTGGGCAACTTGGGAATAAAATAAAAATTTAAAAATCCATGTATTTTACAACACTGGAGGAGTAAAATAAAATACCCTTAACTCTGACATTGAGATAAAGCAGCTAAATGAACTTAGGCCTCTCATATTTCTCAGACACAGCAAAGAACAGAAAAGACAGGATGCGGAAAACTGTCAATCAGATGATGGTGCAACAGTAATATATCAATGATTAAGATTACGGTACATCAGGAAACAGGAGTCAAATATACTACATGTTACAGACATTAACCAACTGGGGCAGGCAAATATATTTGCTGCCTTGTCCCTGCTCCAAACTCCCCTCTTCTTGGACTCATCTTTGTTCGCTAGAAGTTTACAATATAGGGACACTGACTAGTCAAATGTCTCAGAAATAGCGGTTTTCAAACTTCAAGGTGTGACCCCATAAATCAATTTGGCAGATATCGGTCAGCATTTTTCTAAAGAAAGAGAATGAAATATAATAGAAATCATCACAACACATCACACTTAATGAGGGTAAATAGTTTGTGGGTATGTATCAGACCATTCATTCTTATGTGAATATGTACTGGATCACAATGCCAGATGTACTTCTTATTGTGAGGTAGGGCTTTTTTTAAAGAGAGGGAGTTAATCCGAAAGATACTACCCTAGAATCTAGGTCTAATAGCTCAGACCCAAAAGCTGTATGTCTTTCTCAGTCTTCAGCACCTAATGTATACTCTGCTCAAGATGGACCAGAGGACACCAATGCTAGAGTTCGATGGCAGCATGAAAAGAACTGGGCCAAGCTCCAGCTCAGCCAGTATCTGGCTGACCCTGAAAGCACTGCTAGGTTCCCCAACACACCCCAAGCAGGCAAAGCTTACAAGCTCTGTGTAACTTAGCAACCTCCAAAGTAAAGCTCCTTTGACACTAATTGTAAATGGCCAACTCTTCCAACCAACTTTCCTCAACTACAACTTCTGGGAATCACCTGCCCCAAAGAAATCTCCCAAGAGGACCTAGAATCTGTACTCCCCACTCTCAACAGAGAAGCCCCACCCAGATTCTCCCAAGATCCGGTACCATCCTGCCAGACCCTACCGTACCCCCAATCCCTCACCCCGCCCCACTCTCAGCGTCTCTCAACTAGGGGCAAAAAAACCTCGTATCAAATCACCTCATCAGAGCCTAGAAGGGGCAGGACCAGTATCCCAGCAGTCCAGGAATGGGCACTCTTTCCCCATCTCTAGGGACTTTTTGTAAATTCAGTGGTTCAGAGACAAGTTTCCTATTTCCCCAACAGTCCCACACATTAGCCGGTCTCTACCAGTCGGAGGGCCTCTCCCCACCCTCATGCCCCGGGGCACAGTTAGAAGCAGGGGTCCTCCCAGGACGGCCCTCCAAAGGGACCTGCCTGCTCTCCCTCCCAAGGCCTCCCAGCTCCGCCCGACCCGGCCAGGCCCAGCTTCGCCCCGTCCCCAGGGCAGACCTGCCGTCCGGCCCGGAGTCCTCCCTAGGGTCCTCCCCCTGGCCCCCATCCAGAGCCCTCCCCACCCGCCTCCTGCCGGGGGCGCCGCGGGCCCGGGACCGGAGAGCCGGCGGGCGGGCTCCACTCACCCCTCAGCCCCGGAGGCGGGGGGCTGCTGCGGCGGCTCCTCCGGCTGCGCCTCTCCTCCCCCCTCCCGGCCACCGCCGTCGCCGCCGCCGCCGCTCAGCCTCCGGCCTGCTCCCACCCGGCCCCGGCCGGCTCCGCTTCACCTCTGCCCCCAGTCCGGCCGCCGGAGCCCAGTGTCCTGCATTGACCCGGAAGCAGCTTTCCCAGCCCAACAACAACACGTGACCCTGCCGCACGTGTCACGTTCGCTGCGTGAAGGGGCGGGGTCTCCGCTAGAGCGGATCCCCTCCACCAAACTGGGGTTGCCATGGCGACGGAGAAGGTGTGAAATCCAGGGTTTCATCAGAAACCCTGCTTATAGCCTGTACTTCCTCTTGCACCCCCGGTGCAGAAGAGTACGGATTGTCGTTTCTGAATGAAAAGGAAGCAGGTTACAACCCCTAAACTTGGAATCTTAATCTGGCTGTCATTCATTTGCTGTGTGACCCTGATCTAGTCACTTCTTGTCTCTGGCTTCAGTGTCTTTAGCCATAAACTAAGCAAAGTATACTAGGTGCGACCTGGGTATCATCTATAAGATCACATGCTGCTTATAGATAGGAATGTGGTGGCCTTTCTTCCAACGCTGTGGCATCTGAAACTCCACCAGTAGCCGCAGCTCCATTTCTTGAGCACCTTCTGAATACAGCCATTGCACACAGGAGATTTTTAATTTCATTATCCCTCCAAAAGTCAGTATCTTTTTTTAGCCAGGAATGGTGGAGCATGTGAAACCCAACACTTGGGAGGCTGAGGCAGGAAGATTACTGAGAGTTCAAGCCAGTCTGGACTACATACTGATTTCAATAAGGCCAGCCAAGTCAGTATTTTCTAGAATTGAAACTGAAGTTCAAAAGTGTGAGCCTCTATATTCGAGACCCTGCAGAGGAACCTTGCTCCTTAGAGCATCATGGTTGTGGAGAGATGGAATGTTGCAGAAAAAAAAAAAGAAAGCAATCTTGGGCTATCCATAGTCCTTTTCAATAATCACTTATTATAAACCTCCTATCTAACTAAACAAGCACTTTGATGACTGTCAGATAACCTCTTGGAATGTTTACCCACCCTAAAGTAATAACATCTCAACCTGGCAACAGATTTCCCTACCTTGTTAAAGATAACATCTACAACCTATAAAAAAAGGTAGGTAGACCTACCTTTGATGTCCCCACCTACTACTTTCTTTTGGGACTTTTCTTCCGTGGAAAACCATGGCCCTTAAGGGAACCTCTTGACCAGTGTTCCCAGGTATGATCACTCATGTTTGGCTCATAATAAGCTATTCTTTCCTGAAAGAAGAGATGTTGTTTTTATGCCTCAGAAGTTAAGTAATCTTCCCACAACCATCCAGTTAGTAAAGTGACGAGGCTGAGGTTTGAATCTAGGTGAGGCTGGCACCAAAGAACATGCACTTCGTATTATGCTGTGTTATTGCTCCATATATGTTATATCTGACTGTTGGGTTCTTGTTGCTTATGTTCTTTAAACATTTCTTCTGTAGAGTCTTTCATGGCTGGTCTTGAGAATTCAGCCTTTGTATGAATGTGTCTCTGAAGTGCTAAACACTGAAGAGGTCTTTGTCCAGAGTGTATGTGCTTTAGTATGCTGTGTGTCAGGGGTGTAATACATGTACATGTGTGTGTTTCCGTGCCTAGAAAAGGAAAAATAAACTTCTGTAAGGGATGGCCAATGACAGTATACCATCATCAGATCCTAAGGACCTGTTTTGGTCACTTTATTTTTGTTTTACCCACAGGTGAGGATTAGAGCAGTATAGCTTATATTTTTCAGGTGAGGGTTTTCTCCTTCTTTCCTAGAAAATAAAGTGCTTTTCTGACACCTTAAAAGTTTATGGCCTTGGACACTGAAGTCAGTGAAGTGACACCAGGCAAAAGTAGCATCAGTGATGACAACCTTAAGATGAGCAAAGTGAAATGCACAGAGAGGAGAAAGACCTGGGTTGTCGCGTGATAATCTGTTGATGGACTTGTTTGTGAACTCAGATGGGGATTTGAGTGTTCGCATCAGCGTTGTCAAGTAGGGCTCACCTGCAAATAGCTGAGGCCTTGTGAGCAACAGGAGAAGTAAAGCTATAAACCGTGACTGTTAATAAACACTGTATGATCTATATATAAATATATTCATGGGTACTCAGTGTGACTGGTGATATAGTTGTGTCTTTGAAGTGTGAGTCATTTTTCTGTCTTTTGTTCTTTCCTGTAAGAGAGCAAACTTCTGAAGACAAGATAAATATCTTTACCCATCTCCTGTCAGTCTCTTCAAGAAAAACAAGAACTGTCCTTGTGAAACTCATATCTGATTGTGTTACTCCCTGGAGTTTACCCTTCTGAGATTCTTTATGGCTCTCGGGATAACAGTTAACATGCTTCTCCAAGTTCCTTATGATCGAGGGCCTGTGAACTTCCTCAGCTTCTTGTCTTGCCTCTCTCCTCCTGTTCTTCGCCTTTTCTGTTGATCTGTTAGCCACTAGTCACATGCAGTTATTCAAATTTAAATGAATTAGCCAGGCAGACATGGTGGCACACACCTGTTATCCCAGCACTTGGGAGGCTGAGACAGGAGGATCATAGTTTAAGACCAGCCTGGGCTGTATAGTGAATTCAAGACCAGCCTGAACTGCCTCAGGGAGCAAGACCTGCCTCAAAATAAATAAATAAATGAGAATGGAAATAAAGTCAAGTTAATTGTTGTATTCTCAGTCATAGAACATTAGTCTTAAATGTCAGTCACCATATGTGATTAATGGCTATCATATTGGTCACTGGATATTCTCATTGTCACAGAAAGTTCTAATGGACAGTGCTCATCTATAATCTTAGATCTTCACGTATGATACCTTCTATGGGGATTCCTCCTGTTGAGCCATTTGAAACGTACCTCTTCCACATCCTTGATATGCAAAATTATACCTGATTTCTTCCTTCCTCCTTGTCTTTCTGACAAATGTATAAGCTTCAATGAAGACAAAAGCTAGGCCTCTGATGTTCAACATTAACTTCTCGTTATTGCTAAAGGCCTGTTGTTAAAGGAAGTAACAGAGTCACATATGTATGGTCATTTTATCAGAAATCATTGATAATTGATCAATTGACCAACAAGCAGTCATTCTACATAATTGAACCTAACATTAAGGAGGAACTTTGAAAGAATCAGAGCTGTTTAGTCAGGTACAGTGAATTCCCTATCATTGGGATAGGTTAACCAAATGCACATTAGAGCAGTGTATAATTTCTCAATCAGCTGGATTAGTTGACCAACTAATTCTAAAATTCTAAGTTCATCTAACTTTTAATTGAGGGTTCACTGTGCCCTAATGTCAATCATAGCCACCCTCTGAGATTTTACTGTGCCAGCTGCTGCTTGAGATATTTTCCATTGATTATTTCCTTTAATTCCCACAATGATCTCATAAAGTACATTTGGCATTATCAGATTTCCTGAGTGAGAGTTGAATTAAGTGATATAGCCAGCAACATATAGCTGGTAAGTGACAAGGGTCAAAGCCATATTTAGATCAGTCTGGCATGAGAATCTGAGCTCATAATAACTCTGCAATGATGGGATAGTGTTCCATTATGAAGTTTGAGCTAGATATTTACATGTCCTTTTAACTGAACAAATGTTTACTTTACAATTGTATGCCTTGTATATAGCCAGGTAGCTTGGAGGGAAATGGTATTTTTCATGTGAAAAGTAATGAGTGGTTTGGAAATTTATAATCTTCAGTACCTGTTCTAGATTTTCCATTAACCAGTGTTGTCTCTTGAGCTCTTTTGGCCTTAGATCATTAGATAGTAAGCGACCTGAATTCAATAAACTGCCACAATGGGCCACCCCAAATGATTTGTAATATATTTGTGTGTATTGTTTGTACTATACATACTGGTATTTTCAAAAGATTCCATCAGATTCACAAAGTAATCACAGCTCATAAATGTAGGACATATGATCCCTTTAAATTTTGCAGTTCTCAAATTCTATATTTTACTTTAGTCAACATTATTGATGTGTATTTTCAGGAAGTATCTTTTCATGCCAAGCTTAGTGACCAAGCAAAGACCAAAATTCTAAACTGTCAAGTCATATCTGAAACTATGTAGAAAGTATCAGTGTTTCCTCACTTGGAAGAATATGGCCTTGTAAAAACAGTTCTTATTTTGCTTTTTTATTATCTCCATAGACGGATTGGCTATAAGAAGCTTTGTTTCCAAGGTCTTACATTTATTGTATCATTTACAGTAAATTGCTAGGAGCTTCAACGAGCCTTCTTAATTTTTGTTATGGAGAATATACATACAGAAAAGCACATGTAATATAGATAAATGTACATAATTCAGTGAATTATCATGAACATCCATGTAACCTGCTCATATCATAGAATGTTTTCAGTATCCGAAAGCCTCCCCCAGTCTGTACAAACACTGTTGTCTCTGAAGTTAACTGTTCTGACTTCTAATTTTGTAGTTTATTTTCCTTTACTTTTAAGCTTCATAGAAATGGAATCAAATGAAATGATTTCACTCAACATTTTAGAGTCATCCGTGTTGCATGTAGCTATAATTTACTTTGTTGCTAAATATTTCATTTTATAATCATATAATCTAAATAAATAAATGGATATTTATTTATCCATTCCGTCAATAATTTATACTGGAGTTGTTTTCAGTTTTTGGCTATCACACATAGCACTGCTATGAATATTCTTGTGCTTGAAATACAGTGCACATAAATATCCGCTTCTGTTGAAAATATGTCCCAATGAATTATCACTTTAGATCATCATTGTTCAATAAAAATATAGTGCAAGTAAATCCAGTGTAATTTAAACTTATCTAATGGTCACATTACAGAAGTTTAAAAATGGCAATTTTTATTAAACATACATCTTATTAACCTAGTATATCCAAAATATTACCATTTTAATATGTCATCAATATGAAAATGTTATATAGATACTTTGCATTCTTTTTGTGTATTAAATTTTCAAAATTCATTATGTACTTTATATTGATAGCAATTTGGGCTAGCCACATTTCAAGTATACAAACTATCTACCAAATGGGGCAGTGCATCTACAAATAATAAACAAAACAATCTTTTACTTTAGCAAAAGGCTTCATATACTGAAACCAGCATATGAGTTACAGTTCCTCATCTTTCTCAATACTTGTAACTGTCAGTCTTTTTAATTTTAGCCACTCTGATGGTGGTTACATGGTATATTTGTTTTAATTTGCTTTTCCTTAGTGATAAGAACTTTAAGTATCTTTTCATGTGTATTAGCCAATTGGTATTGTTTTTTGTGAGAAGACTGGGCCCTTTTCTATTGTTCTGATTTGTCTTTTACCTACCACTCAGGTTATTCAAAAATATCTTTTTCTGTTCTCTGCTGATAATTATGCACTATTTATTCTTTAAGTACTAGGTTTCTCCAGCAAAGCCATTCTGACAGTTTTCTATGTGGGACAATTTTTAATTACATATTTGAAGTACATCACAGTTAAGGTGCTATTTACATTTTTGTACTTTCTCCTGCTCAGCAAGGAGCCATCCATTCAAAGTCCTCACAGGAGCCCTGCTTGAGTAATATCATACAGCGGTGATGGCGAACCTTTCAGAGGGTGTGTGTCAAACAGCAAACCCAAACCCACTTATTTATCACCAAGGGCCAACACTGCAATTAAACCTGAATACTAAGGTTTTAGTTTAGAGAAAACAACTCATACATTAGCATCTTCTATCTTAAAACACAATAACATGCTTACCCTAGGTTCGCTACTACTCCCCTGCCTGTCCTCCTGGTCTTTCTCCTTCTTTCCCCATTCTCCTACAAGAGCTGGTTGGACATGAAAGTGTGCCAGAATGTGTCCCTCCTTTCTTCCTGTTGGACCCGCAAAGTGGTTAACCTTTTCTCTCAGAATCCATAAAGAATACACTGCTTCTGTTATTTCAGCTTTTTTGTGTGTTGCCTCCTCTGTTTTGGTCCTGTCCAACACACCTGAAACAAACTTCTTTCCTTGGGGGGACTCTCCTAGAGTGTGGCTATCTTAGTTAAAAGAAACTAGATATTAGCAAGAGCCAGAGAGGTATTTATCAGCATACACAAGTTTCCCGTGACAGACACCAGATCATAGGTCAGACACTTGGGCACTAGGCCATAGGCCAGGATAAAGAAGTAGCCCATGAAAAGCCATCACAGTTTGGACCAGAAGTATCTCCTGAAGGCTTGGTGCCTAATGCAGCAATGCTTGGAGAGTGAGGCTTTGGAGGCCTGAATTGAAAGAGTTGTCATCTCCCAAGTGAACTAATCCATTTATAGATCCATAATGTGATGGGAAATAATAGAAAATTTAACAGTTAGGCCCGGTTGGAGGAAAGGGATCACCCAGGGCATGGCCTGGAAGTATATGTGTTGTGGCTTCTCCCCTCTCCTCTCTCCCCTTTCCTCTTTCCCCTCTCCCCGCTCCCATCTCCCTTCCCCTCTCCCCCCTCCTGTCTCCCCCATCTCCTCTTCCCCTCCCCTCTCCCCTCTCCTCCCTCCCTCCTCCACTGTCCTGTTTTCTGGGTTCAGTAAAGAAATTTCTGCCACTATACCCTCCCACTCTGATGTCACCTTGACAAAGGCCTAAAGGCATTGGCGTCAGCTACTCACAGACTAAAACCTCTGAAACGATGACCCAGCATACACCTTTCTTTCTTTCAGTTATTATCTCAAGTATTTTGTCACAACGACAAAAAGCCAACACATCCATTACCAAGCCTCCTGGAGCTCCTGGGCTAGAGTTCATATACTCTCTCCAGAGACTTCAAGATCAAATTAGAGGAAAATGTGAATATATTTCTTAATTTCCAAATGTGTGGAAATTTTAAAGGGATTTTAAAAATCCGTTGCTAATTTGTTCTTCATAATGCAGGGGATCAGACCTGGGGATTTCAGCATAATAGGCATGCACTCCACCACTGAGCTACAGCCCCACACTTTAGCTTCTAGTTTCATTAAACTGTGATCAGAGAACATATTTCGCAGATTTTAATCCTTTGCAAACACGGAACTTTGCTTTATAACTCAGTTTATTATGAATCTGAGATAAATTCTACTGAATGCTTAAAAAGAATTTGTATTTCTCAGTTGTTGAGTGCAATGTTCTATATAAGCAATTTAATCAAGTATATCAATTGTGGGTTACAACTGCCTATATTCTTTTGAGTTTTGTTACCCATTGATTGTATAACAATTGTGTTTGGGGAAGGTTTGTGTGCTTGTTTGTGTTTTGAGACAGAGTCTCAGTGTATGGTCCATGCTGGCCTTGAACTCACCGTGATCCTCCTGCTTCAGCCTCCTGAGTGCTGGGATTAAGGTGTGCACCACCACACCTGGCTTGTTATAATTGTTTTAAATAGATTGACTTTTTATATTTGTAACTGAGAAAAGTATGTCAATATTTCTTACTGTTACTATGAAGGAATCTGTTTTTCCTTATAGTTCTGATAATTTTGTATTTGAAGCTATAAAATATACAACAAAGTTATAATAAATCAATTAAAACTATTAGTTTCCTGGGAAACTGAATTTTATTTTGCCATGAAATATCCACTTATCTCTGACACTTTCTTAATAGTTTTAAAGACCATTATGCTTGATATTAATCAGCTTTCTTTTGGTAAATCTCTTTAAATCCTTTTATATCTGTCACTTTATATTTTAGGTGTAATAAGCATAATAATAAGCATAGGGTATTGGTTTCAATTTAGCCTCATAACATGTATTGTTTAGTTGAATTTTATCTATATATTTAATATAATTATTCATATATTTGAGTTTAAATCTACCACTTTACCACATGATTTATTTTTGTTCTATTTCTAGTTCATTTTTTCTTCTTATAAAATTGAGTAAAATTTTTGCTCTATTTCCTCTACTATTATCTTTGAAGTCATAGGCACTTCTACTGTTCTTTTAGTGGTTAAAGGAGAGTATAATAAATATCCTGTACTTAATAAAAATCTAACATTGCTTGATATTATTGCCATTTCCTTAGACAATGCAAGAGTTTTTAATTCCATTTATCTCACCTAAACTGTGCACTATTATGGTCTTGTATTATAGCATAATATGTAAAGCCCAGAAGATAATGTTAATATTTCTTTAGTAGTCCATCTTCATTTGATACACTTGTGTAGTTATGAATTTATTGGTTTTATGTTTATCAAACATAACATTTCTCACTTAATCACTTTTAAGTGTGCAATTCAGTGACATTAACTATATTCACAATGTGTGTGCTATGACTGCCTTCCACTTCTGAAACTTACTCGATATTCCAGATACAAATTCTGTACCCATTAAAGTTTTCATCCCTCTGTCCCTTATCGTGGTACCTTTCATCATACTTTGGGATCCAGTGAAATGTATATTCTAGGTACCTTATTGAAGTAGAATCATACAATAATTTGTCCTTTTCTGTATTGCCCATTTCACTTAGCATGATTTTTTTTAATGGTGGAAAGCTTATGTAGGAATTGCAGTCATGTTACAAGTTGGATAATATTTGAGGGAAATTAGTTCCAAGACCCCATTGCACATACCCAAATCTGTTAATGCTCACTTCCTTTTATAAAATAGTGTAGTATTTGCATATAACCTACATGTATTTTGTCATATACTTTAAATCATCTTTAAATTATTATATCTAGTAAAATAAAAATGATATGAAAATAGGTACCATATTAGTCGTTAAGGGAATAATGACAAGAAAAAAGTCCATACAGGTTCAACACATACACAATTTTTTTTCCTGAATATTTTCCATTTTCCTCTGCTCAAACCTTGGATGTGGGACCCAGGGGTGCAGAGGCCCAACTGTACCACGTCTTGTTCACCTGTTCCATCTGTTCACAAACATTTGTGTTGTTCCCACCTTCTGAATATTGTGACTAATGTTATGAACATTAGAGTCAGGTACTTGTGTAATTCCCAGCTTCCTATTCTTTTGGGTACATAACTTGCTATGTACTTAATGTTTGTGTCTTCCCAGAATGTGTATGTTGGAATAAACCTCCAGGGTGGCTGTATTGGAGAAGGACCTCTAAGGAAGTGATTCGGTTAAATAAAGACTCAAAGATGGGCCTGATTTGGTAGAATTAATGTCCTTGCAAAGAGAGGTATCAGAGAAGAGAGTATGCTCTCTCTCTCAAATTCTCTGACCCTCTACATCCGCTCAGAGGAAAGCCTTTGTCTTAGACAAACTAACCATCTGCAACCCAGGAAATGCCCTGCTAGAAACTTCATCTTGGACTTCTCAGTCTTCAGAAGTCTAAGGGAAAAAAGTTTTTCGGTTTTTTAAAGTCATATTGCTGGGCTTGGACCAGCAAACCCTCTTAGAAAGACAAATGAAAATGCGAGAGAGAATCTCTTTGCAGAGGGTCAGGGGACTTCACTGAAATGCAACCTCATACTGACTCAAACCCCCAGATTTATTGAGGAACAACAAAAGCACAGTGTTCTGCTGAGTACAGCGGTTTGTCTCAGGTTAACATGGCATGATGACAGTCTGGCCGAATTACTAGCTTTTATCCGATTGACCTCTAGGGAGTTCCTTGTTTTCCCGTAAGACCCGTCGCTCTTCAAGTTGGCGAAACACCTGGTCTTCAGAATGCTTCAGCCCTCAGAGTGAGCAGTCTTTTGACCCTGAGTCAACCCAAGCAGACGCTGATCCATTGGGTTTCACAATAAACTCCACACCAGACAGGCTGTGTTATTTTGTTATTGAAACCAGAGATGACCAATACATATTTAAAGGCAGAATTACTGGAACAAAGCTGGAACTCCACGCTGGATCTTTTGAAGGAAGATTCCACCATGCAGTTTTCCACAGTGGCTGCAGCATTTCCCTGGTCCTGTTGGCTGTTTTCACTCTCCTGATGGTGTCTGTTGATATTCCTTCTGTTAACGGGTAGTGGGGAACCCAGGGATCCCTTCCAGACTCCTGTCCTGTTCAAAGAATTGGACAAGACAAGCATACAACAGAGGTTTTATATGTATTAAAGTTTACAGGTGCAGAGTGCAGGCTCACACTGGCCACAAGGTTAATGACCACCATTTTTTATGCCCCTATTCCACATGCCAGATCTAGGCCATTCTAAAAACCTGTTTGATCTTGTGCCAGAAGAATTGAAAGTAGATTCTCTGGTTGGAATCAGGTGCAGGACTCAGAATATATTCTGTCCATGTGTACTGACCTTGATTGACAAGTCATGCCCTCTTACACAGCCGTTTGCTATGCACTAATCTTTCTCCTTTCTCCCTTCCTTCCTTCCATCTTCCTTTCTTTTCTTTGTTTCTTTCTTTCTTTCTTCTTTCTTTCTTTCTTTCTTTCTTTCTTTCTTTCTTTCTTTCTTTCTCTTTCTTCCTTCCTTCCTTCCTTCCTTCCTTCTTTCCTCCTTTCCTTCCTTCTGCCTTCCTAATCACTCTGCCTAGTACTTCCAATACTATGTTGAATAGAAATAACAAAAGTGGGAATCCTTGACTTGTCCCCAATCTTAGAAGATAAACTTCCCATCTTTCCACTTTGAATATGACGTTCACTGTGGGCTTTTCATATATAACTATGGCAGTTAATTGACTGATTGTCAACTTTTGTGGGGACTGCTCAGCTGAATTGAGTCAGCATGGTTCTGGGCGTGGAAGACCCACTTAAGGAAGCTTGTTTGTTGATATAAAAAGAGATATAAAAAGATATATAAAAAGAGAACTGGAGGGAAGGATTTTGGCTCATCTTTGGAAGAGATTCCTTGCTGCTGACTTTGGTTCCTGCTACTTTTCTTCAGAGAAGCTTTTACTGTTCTTTTCTTCTGAACTCTGGTCTTCACCTTCACCAAGGATGGCCACAGTTCTTTCTCTTGGGAGGAGCTCTGGTCCTTTAGCCTTAAGCATTGTCGCCTGGTTCTCAGGCACAGATTCTTCAGCTTCCAGCACCAGCTTTTCTACCAGCCACTGCACTCTCCAGCCTCCAGCAGTAGCCCGTGGGCTTTCTGGCTCAGACGCGTCAATTTTCCTTCTAGATTCCTCTGCCTCCTGCTATGCTATGCCTTCCTCTGTGCTATGGACTTGCACAGAACATTGCCATGACCTCCAGGCCTTTGGATCTTTAGCATGTGGACAGATCTCTTGCATTCTTTTACATTTGACTCTGTGGGTTGATATTTTCAACTAATCTTATAAATTTCTGTGTCCTGCATTAAATGTTTCTCTTGCAAATACTAATACAATGGCCTCTCTTAGATTGAGATAGTTTCCTTCTTTTCCTACTAGTTCATTGAATGTTTTATCATGGAGGAATGTTAAATTTCGTTAAATTACTTTTATAAATCTACCGATAATCATGGATTTTCCTTTCATTCTATTAATTTGGAATAATTACATTGATTTTCATATGGTAAAAATTTTTTTGCATTCTGGGAAAATTCTACTTAATAGTTATGTATAACATTTGTACCGTGCTGTTAAATTAGGTTTGCTGGTGTTCTGCTGAGGATTTTTGTGTCAACATTCACAATGAATATTGGTCTTTTTTATGTAGTATCACTATGTGACTTTCGTATAAGTATAATGCTTGTTTCATGGAACAAATTAGCAATTTTTTGAAAGAATTTGAGAAGGATTAATACAGTCACTGAATACATAACATTGAGAAGCTGTCAGGAAGCTGACAAATGCATCATTAGGTGACTTGGTCATTGTGCAGACATCACAGAAGATACTTACACAGAGCCAGATGGTACAATCACTCAATATGACCTCTTGATGTGATCAATAGATGTGATAAATGTAAGATGGATGAGGCTGCTAGAGGCATAATAGAAATAGTATTTTATAGTTAACTGTTTTATAAGCAGAAGGAGCACAATCTAGAGCAACAATAAAAAGCATAGTAAATACACTAGTCAATAATGTAGTCACTTATCATTCTCAACGTCATGTATTGCACATACTTGAGTGTGTTGTACATTTATACACCTGGAAGTGTTGTAAGTTGGTTAATAGTAGCATCACCACAAACACATGAGTGTTGTGTCACGACATTATGAAGACTTTGATATCACTACATAATAGAAATCCCCCCTTACACTCTTATGGGGTCACTACTGTGTTTGTGGTCTGATAATTTATGACAGTAACATCACTGATATATAACTATGTAGAAACAGATTTCTGGGTGATTAAGTCTTGAGCCTGCATTTTTTCCCCCAATTTGTCTTTCTACTCTGTCTGAAGTATTACATAGCCTCTCAATGGTCTCTCTTGAGTCAGCAGTTACTAGTGGAAACCAGTGAGTGACAGCTTTTCTCTGGATTTCTGTCTTCCCACAGATCCTGGCACCTTTTGCTGTCTTTTTAGTTATGTGATGCTTACAAGTAGATTTTAAAAAATATTTTTCAAGTTTTTCCATTGTCTCCAAAGGCAGGCTTAATTGATATTACCCATTTCAACATGCTAGAAATGGGAGCTGTTAATTCATTCTGACCCTCTGGGGGTTTTTTTTCTGATTTTTGTTTTACTGTTCTCTGGCTCCACTCAAGAAATATAATGAGAATGGATATGAGTAACCTGAGAGAAACATGGTGAGCATTTTGGTCTTAAAATAATAGTAGCTAAATATATATTGTTCTTAACTTTTCATACTTATTTAGCTTCTAAAGATACATTTTATATGAACACAGGATACTTTGCTTTAGTAAGTAAAGATGATTCATGTAAAAGAACATGTTTTAAAATGATAATATTTCTAGTCTGGGAATGTGGAATGCTTGCCTACCGTGCATAAAGCCCAACTTTGATCCCTCATATTGCCCTTCCCCACAAAAAAGAGACCTGTAGTTTGATGATAACATCCCATGAGAAGTTAAGACTTGCCTGTGGTAATTAGTTTTTTTTAAGAGTTGAATAAAGAAATGAGCAGATAATATTGGAACATAACTGAACTGAACCAATGGTAGTGTTATTGAGCTATCCTTAGAGGAATCATTCGTAGGCTCAAAGGAGGCATTGTGGAAACACCTAATCAACCGTGCATAGGCAGGTATTAAATAATAGCTCACAGTAGTGAATCTGTTTGGCTAGCTTGTTGTCCTCCACTCACTGTAAACCTTTAGTTCAGCAAAATTGTGTTACAGTAAGCATTGTTTCCAAGCCAGGAACTTGTCATGGGCCCACCTGTCTTAGGGTGAAGATTAAATATTACTCAGAGGTAGCCATCTGTCTTGGAAGGTTTAAATGCTCACTTACCTCAGAAGGTTCTATTGAACTCTGTGACTATGTCATTTTAAAAATATTGTTCCAATTTAAAAATAGTACTGGGTGCAATTAAAAATAGTGTATGTAGTGATAGTTCAAAAGATCCAGCCAATAGCTGAGGTACTAGGAAATAATTCACCTTGATATAAATCCTGTTACACGTTTTAGTACTTACGTGTTAGACATTTATAACTGTTTTTCACTAAAAGTTTTCAAGATACTCCCATATTTGGCTCTATTCATGTGGATTTATAAAAGAGGGAAGGCAGACTTTGAAAGAAAAAAAGGAAATGAAAAAATAGTCAGGAGAGACTTTGCAAGATGAGCTAGCACTAATCCGCACAGTCCACGTGAGGAAGTCATGGTAATAATGGCATCACTTCCGTTCTGGCAGACTAGCTTTCCTTTACATTAGGACCTTCCCTAATTTAATGACCCAAATCACTGGCTGTGTAAGCTTTAGATCCTTCCTCCTAGTGGTGGAGTCTATGTCCTCTCCTCTGGAACCTAGATAAGCCTTTGTGACTGTCTCTTTCAGGGCAGGAAAATGACAAATACTAATACTTATTCTCTTGGACACTGGTGCTTAGATCTTAGCCACGATGCTGTGAGGAAGCCCAAGCAGCCACATATATAAATCACCAACAATCCAGATTAAGGTCTCAGACGAATGCTAATATCAACAATTTAGATTGGATATGAGCAAATTAGCTCACATGTTTCCAGCCCCTAGCACAAGTCACCTCCAGCCTTAGGATATTTCCAATCAAGGTCCCAAACATGAAATAGAAATAGGTCATCCTACTGCGTTTTCTCTAAATCCCCGACCTACCAAGTCCACTAGCAAAATGAAATGGTCATTATAAGCAAACCAAGTTTGGAGTACCGTTTTGCACAGTAATAGATGACCAAGACACTTGTAGTTGAAGCTGGTTCTGGGTACAGCTTTCCTGCCCACCTTCCACCATTCCTCCTACCCCTGCCATACTCCTCCATTCTTTGCCACCCTATTCTCACTACCTCAGCATGAGCTCTTTCCATTTTCACATCCCCTGGACTCTGCTGGTCCTTGTCCTTTATTCTGGGTTCAGCATCAGGAAGATGTGGGCTCAAGTCACACATAAGCCCTTGATGACCAAGTATTCCACCTCTCTAATCCTCGACAGAAAAATAAAGACAGATCCTGCTCATAGAACAAGTGGCTTACGTATGCAAAGTGCTTATTATAAATATTAGCTATTATTATAATTTTTTTATGTCCTTAAGTGAGTTTCTATTGCACAGCATGGCTTAAATGAAATTTTTTGTCTGAACTTATATGTCAGGTTCTTTGTGAAGACATCCCTACCTCCTAGAGAAAATTAAATGTTCCTTCCATTAAGTTCCCAAATACTTTACACATTCTTCTGTTTTTTGTTTGTTTTGTACCAGGAATCAAACTCAGGACCTTGCCAGGCAGGTGTTTATGCCATTGAGCTATATTCCTGGCCTCTCATTCTTCTTTTATAGTTTTGACAAATTATTTATTGTATATGTGACCCGTGTTAGACCTCATATTCATGAAGGAAAAGCTGTAAGACAAAGTCTTCACAAAAAGAAAAGAATGCCTTTATCTCTTGCATATAAACGTATATGCGTATATTTAATATATTTGTACATTAAATATCATAATAAGGAAAGGAAGTGAAAAAGTAGTTTACAACTATGGTGGGCAAAGTCTCAAGAATTTACAGAACCAGATCCTTGTCCAATCTCTCTCCACTCATGAGAACACTACTTTTCAACTTTGTTGATGATATATAAATGAAGTAATGTAAAGAGGAACGTATAGGATTCATTAGTTCTTTGTTGGCCACTGTGTACCAGCCACTGAATTAAGCATTACACAATTTAGATTCCAGGTCTCATTGATACACTCAATCTCTTGCAAATATCAGCAGCTACAAAGCTCTCTTCATTTTTTATTCGTCTTGAATGACAAATCCTAGAATGAACCTGACTAAGAAAGAACTAGAGAAGCCAGATGCTGCTAGAAAGATCCCTTAAGTGAGCTCACTGGTTGCTCCTTAAATGAAACTCAAATACAGACACACACTTAGGTATGCTTGCCTCTGATCCTAAGTGTTTTTGCTTTCCTACATTTCTTTGTATGCCTTTCTTCTTTTTAAACTTCCTGCATTGCTCTTCTTCTTTTCTCCTGAGCTAACTTCAGAGTTCATTAGGAACAAAAAACATCATCAGTGTGAATTTACTCGTTCAATCTCTTGTGCTTGGCCCATTTATCTTGCTAGAATGGAGGATGTTTTCACTCACCTATTTCAAGGCAGTTCCACCATATTTGTTCTGGAATTTTCTTCTCTCACCCCTCAAGGTCTTCTACTTTTCAGGTTTCCTCTCTTTTCCACGTGTCACCAGTACTTTCCTCTTCATTAGATCATTCCAGTGAGAACACAAATATGTTCTAAATCCTTCTCGACTTTGTATTCTATACCCTTTGCCCAGCTAATCTATTTCTCTGCTTCTTTGTCAATATAGTCTCCTTGGAATAGTGATTACACATTATCTCTGCTTCTTCCCTCCCCAGTCTTCAATTTACTATAATCTGGATTCTCTTTTTATTGACCTCCATAAAACCATTCTTTTGAGGATCACCAGTTATCACGTCTCTGATTTCACGTTCAGTTCACAGTCACTTTGCTTCACTTGACCCCTGAGGTGGTTTGGATATGGAGTGACTCACAAAGTCTACGTATTAAAGAGCTGGTCCCCAAGATGGTGCTATTGGTGGGTGATAGAACTTTAAGAATTGGAGCCTACTGAGAAGTCTTTGGATCAGAAGGAGTATATCCTTGAAGGAGATTTGGGCTCCTCTGTTTCCCTCTTTTTCATTTTCCAGCCATGACTTGTATGATTTTACCCCTCCACAGACTGCTTCCGTGGTATACTCTCTCACTGCAAGCCCCAAAATAACCAAGCCAGGGTTTCATGAGTTGAAACCTCCAAACTTGTGAGCCAAAACAAATCTTTTCCCACTGCACGTTGATTATCTCAGGTATTTGTTGTACTGGTGGAAAGCTGGCTCACATCCTCTCCTTCCTTTCTGGCCTCTGGAGGATCACTTGCTTGTGGTTTCTCTCTTTTGCCCTGGCTGCTGCCCCTTAGTCTGCTTGACTAGTTCACCCTTCTCTATCTTCCTCCAAATATAGGATTTCATTCCAAAGCCTCTTTTCTCCTTTGTCTCTTCAGTTGCTTTTGAGATTGTATCTACTGTTCTGGATTTAAATTATCTTCATGATGATGAATTCAAATTTCTGGGACCCCAGACTTGTATACTAACTGACTGGTATTCAGTCATCTATTCAGTCCACAGATGTCTCAAATTCAACATACTACAAAGAACACTCTCTGTCCCTTCCCAGTGTATCGCTGTCCTTTTAGTAAACAATATCATTTTCCATACTCATTATTAAAGCCAGTAAATTCATTCTTAGTTATACCAAATATTGTCTACCTACAAAACACATTTGTATCTATCTTTGCAAATACCCATCTCAGATAGGGTCTCTCTAAATATGTATTTAGTGAACAAACAAGCAGGAAAAAGATAAATGTCGTCAACTTGAGAAACTCTGGAACTGGCTGTTAGGAGTCTTAAGAAAAGAGAAGTTGGTGCTCTTGTTGCTAGTAAGGTAAGAAAACACTAGCATTAAAGCATGCTAAAGATGAGTCAGGAAAAGCTGTCCTCAGCTTCTGGGATAGGTTGGAAATTTTACTGGGGACAAATAAGAGTCAAAAGGCCTAGATCTTTGAGTTTCTATATTGTGGTATTTGGGGAAGAATGCTTATACAGGATAGGGGTCAAACGCTTCTAGTACAACTCCAGAATCTTGTCCAAATTTCGTCAAAGGAGGATTTGTAAACCCAGAGACTAAGGTACTAGTTTGAAATGTCTATTAAAGGGAGGGTGATATCCTAAGGAGTATATTGGAGCATCTGAGACAGTAAACAGCAGGAGGAAAGCAGCAGAGATCCTTTGTAAATCACTGACCATGCATGAAAAGGACCTTCCGTACAGGTCTGTTTCCATGTCTCACCCTCCCAAGTTGCTACAGGTGCTTTGCACATAAACACACGCACATACTCCACACACACACACACACACACACACACACACACACACACACATGCATATATTTCTGTCCAGGTAAAGCCAGAAATTTTTCCATCCTCTTGAGAGTTACTGTACACAATTTGCATTATAAATAGTATAGAAACTTCTACAAAAGAAAAACATGGTGTAAACATTAGTTTTTACAGTATGTTACGATAATAATTTCCTTGAAATCAGCCCTGGAACCCTTGTTATGTATATGTTTTAACATGATATGGTTTAGGTCTAGAACATCCCCCACTGGACATGTGTCAAGGACTTGGTCCCTAGCCCATGGTGCTATTGGGAAGTGGTAGAACGTTTCATGGGCAGGCCTAATGGGAGGCTATAGGTCATTTAGGATGTGCCTTCCGAGAGGATGTGCTGCCTTGGTCTCTGCCTCTCTCCTTTTCATGTCCAGCCATGAGGTGAATGGAATTCCTCTGCAATGGCTCCTACCATGAAGTGCTGCGTTAGCACAGGGCCCAAAGAAATGAGGCCAATTGTTTACGTACTGAAACTTCAAAACTGAGCTGACATAAACTATCTTTTACAGGTCAATGGTCTTACGTATTTTATTGCAGTAATGGAGGGGCTGACTAACACCACATATCATTAAACCCCAGTCCACAAAACAGTGGATTACAGGGAAAGTGCTTCCTTAGACATAGACTTGGTCCCCATGGTTGTAGACAGTTATTCCTCAGAGGTCTGAAAACTCTCAAGTATGTCATGTCCTGCACAGACAGGAGTTCTCAAATATATGTGTACTACTTTAAAAATACAAATCAATACATACAATTTTAAAAATACTATTTCTAAATCACTTGACTCTACATATATATAACTACATATATATATGTGAGAAGATTGAGAATATTTTTTCATTAGAAAGGGATCTTTCTCAGAAAAATTAGCAGTCTGTGGATCAATCATCCTTAAAATGATTTAACCCTGTGAATTATGATGGTTGGCATCTTCTCCCAGGAGGTCACTATATTGATGTCAAACTTAGTGCGAACACCCAATCGGCATAGTGCACTGCAGCCCAGAACTCCTGGACTCAAGTGATCCTCCCACCTCAGCCTCCCGAGTAGCTGCAACTACAGGCACGCGCCACCACGCCCGGCAAGGTTAGCATCTTCTGATGCTTGTCAATATGCTCAGACACTGTGCTAAACGCTTTCCAGAGACTGTGTCAGTCAATCTTCAGTTATTCTATGAAGTGGACACTTTTATAATCATTCCTGTGTTATATGTGAGACAAGTGAGGCTTGGTGTTGTTATGTGCAACAACCCATGGAAAGCACACAATCTAAATGGTAGAACTTGGATTTGGTCCAGGAGCCGGACTCCAGAGTCAACATCTTAACCACTCATGTGTGGCCCCAACAGGACAAGGTGTCCTAAGAGGAAGAAAGCGCAAGGCACATGTTTGGTTCTTTTCAAGCAAAATTGAGCACATCTGCACCCTGTCTTATGGCAGCTAGCTCTGCTCTTGCAAGTTCCCGAGGAGTTTTTTTACGATCTCTCGTTTGCAAGCCCCACTTTTCCCCTGGCTCATCTTGTGTACAATTAAGAAAGTGAAAGAAAGCAAGTTAGCATTTCAAGGAAAATGAATGCAGACAAAAAGGATTTTTTTTTCTTGCCTTTCTTGTAGATTAAAAAAAAAAAAATCAACCTTCTTTCCTCCTAAAATCACATCCATTTCCATACCATCTCATCAGGATTTGGCCTTAAAAAATTGCAAAAGGTGAATTCTGACAGAATTCCCAAGAGAGTTATGAAGCAAAACTGTTCCTGGGTAAGGGAGAGTCCATGCGCCCTCCCTGCCAGGGGGAGGTGTGGTTGGCCATTTGTGTCTGTGAGCTCTACATCAATCAGGATAGAGCATATTTCCTTTAAGTGCATCTGTGCTGAACATGAACCAACTTTTCCTCTTGTCACTATTCCTTAATACAGTAAATTATTTACATAGTATTGATATTGTATTGGATATAATTTGTAATCTAGAGATGATTTAGAGAATACAGGAGGATTGGGAAGCTTATGTACAAACATCACACCATTTACATAGGGACTTAAATATCCTGAGGTCAGTGACCTATAGCCAGTCTCCTGTGGGCTCTGAGAGATGACCATGTGCCTGGTTCCTCACCGAGCCCCCTTTCCTCTTCCTGGTTATAATGCTGAATTATATTTACTCTTCTGAGGGACACTGTCTACAATTTGAAGGTGTTAATGTATGCTTTGGAGCCAGCCCATGGAGGGTTTAATGTATATAATTTTAAAAATAAAAATAAAGCAGAAACAGCAGAGACTCAATAGAAGACAAAAGTATAAAGGAGTTCTTTTGTGCACAAAGATAGCAATAACTGTAAAAGTACCAATCTTCAGCTTTCTGCTCCATGAATTATCTGCTGAATGCTGTTTAACGTCTCAGATTACAGTGGCTTCTGCCTCTCATTCAGCACAGAATAGACTTTTGCTTACACATAAACAGTGCTGCCCCATCCCAGATAGTAACCCACTAGGAAAATGGAGCATAAAATTGCTTTCCTGAACTATTTTCCTTTGAGCAAGTTATTTTCCAGATTTCTCCAACATGTCTCAAGCAGCACTGCCATACCTCAGTCTCTGAGGTGAGACCGTATTATAAATGATATGTTGGGGAAATACTTGCTTTGGATCTAAATGGCAGTTTAAAATTTAACTGCCTTTTAAAAGGCTACATTTCAACATGTGTCTATGGTGTTTCTATGGAAGAAAGAACTTTATCCTAGTCTACTCTTTATTACTCTGTTCTTAGAATACCCAGAGTATAACTGCATAATCTCTCCTATACAGCAGAATAGAGCACTATATTATAGATACAGGTATTCATTTCAAAATATGCATGTTTTCTAAATGTTTGATGAAAAGAGAAGAAAACAAGGCAGGAATAAGATGACTTCAGGAAGGGCTTAAAATACGGTCACAGCACCAACATACACATTTTACAGGTGGGCCTCAGATTTAGGTCTCCACTCAACTCATTCAAAAAAGGAAAAGGGTCTTGTAAGTTCACAGGCTCTAGAGGCCGCAACTGATCGCTCAAGGGACTTTTAGCTACTCTTGTCACCAAAATCAGACGGAGGGTTGTCCCTGGAAGCCTGATGATAGATAGGTACTGTAAAATGCAGTTATCCCCATACTCAAAAACTT
The DNA here is from genome assembly GCF_034190915.1 of Cavia porcellus. Taxonomy (NCBI): domain Eukaryota; kingdom Metazoa; phylum Chordata; class Mammalia; order Rodentia; family Caviidae; genus Cavia; species Cavia porcellus. The sequence goes on along the minus strand of NW_026947492.1, from coordinate 12,964,787 downwards.
CCTTTACAACAGACCAGTGAGGGTTACTGGGTTACATCTAAATTAATAACAGCTCACCAGAAGATAATTCTGGAGGAAAAGCCCTGTACAGGTCTGGTACAATACAGTCCATGTAACCAACTCTTTGTTAACCAGCAATGTGACGAAGTAGGGTTCTTTCTTCTTTTGAGCACTGAGAATTGAACTTAGGACCTTGCACCTTCCAGGCAGTCACTGCGGCACTGAGCTGTATTCCCAGTCCCAATAAAGTAGGTCATAATCATAAAATATTATATTAATGAGATAAACTGGCTAATTATGATTGAACTGCATGAAATCACACTTTACCAATAAATATAGACAACTTTTGATCAGCTTGCATAGTTTCCTGTTCACCATCCATTAGCACTGTTTTCTTGTAAATATTAGAAGGGGATATAGCTGAAGTGTGAGGAAGCCTAGAAGCCTAGAAGCAGCTGGAAAAAGATCATCATCATCATCATCATCGTTAGTACTTCTAGGGTTCTTCTTTACCAACGCTATACACATGTACTTTTCATGTATTACCTCAGTAATTCTCCTAGCAATGTGGCAAGTGCTTTTATTTTATAAAAAGAAGCAGGAAGAGTGGGAGGGAGGGAAGAGGAAGAGGAGGAGGAAGAGGACGAAGAAGGAAAAAGAGGAGAAGAGAAGAGAAGAGGGAGAGAAGAAATATTTGGAGATTACAGCTATTAAACGAGTTGCCCAAAGTGCCACCAGCTCATGTTAGTGAAGCCAGGATTTGGCCCAGTTCTAACTTATATTGTACCATGCTGTCGCTGTGTTTCCACAATTTAATTTAGAGGATGTTTCTCCTTTTACTTCTTGTAGTCACTTTGTATTTTGTAGTAATTTCTTCCAAATGCCACATAGAACTAAGAATCATTTGGAAAACATATTAGCCTGTTGATCCTTTGAGTAGATTTAATACTCTAATAAAAGCAAAAGCAGTTCTCAATTCTTTTACTCTAGTGGTAACAACAATGCAATCTGAGTTCTTGAACAGTCCAATCCAGATTGCTGTTGACTAACACATTCTCATTAAAAACCACTTATCTGCATTCCTTCAACCAGATTATTGTTCTCTTTGTGCATGTGTGATAAGGACGTGCTTTCTGGTTTTGCTTTCCATGTCAGATCTTTCAGTTCATCCTTACACATTTGAACCACACCAGCCCTAGTGTAAGCACCCCTCCCACTCAGATGCACCTAAACCACGAGATTCCTAAGGAAAAGCTTCCCTACAGGCATAAGATGAAAAGATCAATAGTTCAGTTTCTAAAATACCTAACTGATGCTTTGTCATATAATTAAGAGCACTTGAGTGATAGCAGAGTTCACCTGGGCGCCTGGGTTTTCAATCTTCTGTTGTAAAGAGTTGCACAGAAATACGTAGAGCTGGTTCATTCTCTTTACTACTATGGATTGTTGCATAGCATTATTTAAATCATAGCTTGAAAACTCCACTCCTTTGTTAGTTTATCTTTAAGCTGTTTCCAGGGTATTTTTCTTGTTTTCTTTCTGACTGTTTTGCTATTATAAATGGCTGCAGTGAATATTCTTATTCCTACGTACTTGTGAAAATGTGTAAGAATTTTTCTAGTGTATATGCCAAGATAGGGATTTGGAGGCTCATAAAATATTCTTCACTTTTGCCTTTACTAGCAAATTATATCAAACTGTTCTCCAGTTTACACTCATTCTAGCAGTGGATGTATGGGTGTCCTGTGTTCCACATACTTACCACCTTTTGGTCTACCAGAGTCATTTACTTATTTAATCTACCTAGTAGTTATGAAATAACCTTTCACTGTTGTATTAGAAGTCTTCAGGGGTTTGACAGAAAGTTGCTTGGTGACTCTGAAAATAAAGCTCTGTTCTAAATGAAGTAGATGGGCCGGGGATTTAGCTCAGCGGCATAAACGCTTGCCTTGCAAGGGAGCAGTTGTGAGTTTGATCCCTGGTACCAAAAATAAATAAAATAAAAAATAATAAGTAAATAAATAAATGAAGTGGATAACGCCCAAGAATTTACTCAGAGAGGTCCTGATGACCTGAAATCGGTTACTATCAGTGCTTTGATCACTTGTATTTAAAATAAAAATGAGTTGCTATGTTCATATTTTGACAAACAGTAAAAGTTTTCCCTCTTTTCCTATGCTACGTATCTTTCTCTTTTCAAATCGGGTTTTGAATTTGGTGTTACCCAAAATGAAACATCAAGATTGACACCCATCTAATTGCATGGGGAAAGCGCTTACTTAGAAATGTGAAGACTGGCTTCAGGACAAAGACAGACTTCGACTGGTTACTGGGTTGGATTGGGTGGGGATTTGTTCTGTTACACAGAGAGGCTTGAAGATAGGAAGGCAGGTACCTTACAGGGATCTTGTGAGGATGCACTATGCCCTGCACAGCAACCACAGCTCCTGAGCCTAAATGATTAGTTACCTTTTAATCTGTCTCTGAGCCTTCCAGTTAAGCACTGGTTTACTGTGTGGACTTTCTGTGGGTCTGTTACAGAGAACTGAGGAAAGAGTCTTATACACTCTGGAGTCTAATTTGTAAAAAAAAAAGCAAAAGTGGTCTCAGAAACAAGAATGGCAACAACACTGATTTGTGACAAGACTCTGGGGGGAAGATTCTGGGGAAACAGAAATCTGATTATTAAATCTGGCCTCCCACTCCCAAGTAGAGATTCTACCTCTGCGTCAATCAGGTTTCTGTTAGTATAACAAACAACTGAGATACATCAGCTTAGAAAGAGGCTCATGATTTTGGAAGTTTCAGTCCATGATCAAATAGTCCTGTTGCTTTTGGGCTTGTGATGAGCAGTGCTTGATGGAAGGAAGAGCAAGGCAGGGCAAGGCTGCTCACCTTATGGCCACTGAGAGGTGACACAAGGCTTCACCTCACAAAGATTGCACCGTGTCTTAGCACAATCTGGGACCACAGCTTTAACATGTGGGCCTCTGGGGATCTTCTAGAGACAAACTATAGCAGTGTTCAGTCCAACTGTGGAAGGTTTTCTTTTTTTGTCACAAATAGGAATTTATTTATCACTATAAAATCTGGATTTTAAACAGACTCTTGGACTGGTGGTTCATATTTATTAGCTTGTTCAACTTTAACCCCAGTTTCATGTCCAAGAGCTACAGCCTTCACCATGAAGCTCCATGAGTTTTCCCAACGCAAACTTGGGCTTCTTCAGCATTTTTACTTTTCTGACGAAGACATCATCAAAAGCATAAGCAGAGTGCCAAGCCTTTTCTGTGTCTTTTCCAGTGCTGTCCAGAATCAGTGGACTGCCCACTTCCTTCAGGTCATTTGGCTGTACCTCTCAGGTTACGATTTCCACCATCTTCTTCTGGATTTGGCACACTTGTTGGTGCTGAGCATAAGAGGTCTTCCGTATCTAATTATTGTGATTTTTAGTAAAGCCAACACAGAACAAATGGAGCAAATAATCATCAGGTCCCGACATCAACATGAGCTTTGATCACAGTCTTCCATTTTTGGACCCTGGAACACATTTGTCGTGAGTGAGATCCATGCCATGGAAGTTAGGCAATTTTTTCCCTGAACATCTTCAGTATTTAGCTTGAATTTTCTAAAGGCAACTACAGCATTCTGCAGATCAGCAAGGCTCGCTTCAAACACATGACCTTTGAGCCCATGAGGTGCAATTTTGGCTCCTCGAGTTCTAGTATCTTGTGTGTTTCCAATATTTCCTATGTTGAACAAAGCTGGTGCCTTCACATCATCCCAGTCTTTTTTTAGAAAATGGATCCACCACTTTCTTCTGAGCTCCTTTCTGTCGCCTTTTGCAAGGTGCTTGTTCTTATTACCTCCGTGGTGCTGCTCTCACAGAGCCAAAAGGGGTGTGGAAGATTTTCTTGAAGACTTTCGCACATAGGCTGTGTAGGGCAAATTCTGGCTGGCCCAGGTGTGAAATAAGCTTTCCATTTCTTCATTTCCAAGGAGTCAGCATGATGTCACAGAAAAAGGATCTTTAACGCTTGGTAGACTTGAGTTCAGAGAAGTTGGTAAACTTGGGCAAATTACTTCACCTGCCCAAGTCTCCGGTTTTTGCAGCTCTAAAATAAAAGTAATCAGGCGACCTTAGGGGGACAATTGTAAATACTGAATGTAAAAACTTACATCACGGCACATAGTATACTCCTGGAACACACAGGACATGACAGAAACACTGTTGTCCTTCTTCCCTCGCCCCTTTCTACTCTGTCTCTGGGACCAACTTTCTGCCAGAGGCCAGTGCCTCTACAGTTCCTAGGTGGAGTCAAGATGGTCCTCGGACCGGGCACCAGGTCCCTGTGAATCTGCATCAAGGCTGACCGCTTGTTGAATTTCTGTCTCTGATATTGGGTAACAACTGACTTCTAAAGTATTTGGTATTACATCTCCTTAACCTAAAGAAATCACTTTAAGGGTGACAGTTTCAGGTATCACTGCAGCTAAGGGAAGCATCCAGGGAAGTTAAAACTAACATCCAGACCGTACCGCTTCCCTGGGGGGCAAGCTTTGGTGTTCAATTCGAAGTGAGAAGAGTTTTCTCTGAAAGTACCCAGGAGCAACTGATGTCCTCACCTTCCCTTGCAGCAGCTGCCACTTCTCACAAGTGGAAGAGATTTAGGATCCATGGAAGGAATTATATTCTTGATACTCTTTGGTCTTCAATTAAGATGCGTTCACTAGCTGGTAGCTTGGGTAACTAAGATCCCTTTCATCTCTCAGTTGCTCTTTCAAATTTGCCCCTTCAAAATCATTCTCCAGGAAGAAAGTGGCCTCGATAAGGAATTTGAATGGGGGTCCAAGTTCCACCCCTAACCCGGGAGATACTCAGTTGGCTGGGAGCATCCTTCCTTCGGGCACTGACAGTCTCCACGGGGAAACGGAAGATCAAACAAGTTTAATCTCTGACCTCCATACTGGTCACGGAGCAGAGTTCTGTCCCGATGCCAGAGGAATCTGAAATAATTCATGTTGCTCTCTTGCTAGTGTTCTGTCTCCATAGGAGGCTGTAGGCTGCTTAGGGCAATCAATCTGACATATTTCTCTAGTTCTACAGAGACTAAAATACCATTTAAATCTTCTTCCAACATTTCTCAAATCATGTGGGTATTACGAAGCATGAAATTATCACTAAAAACTCAATTTTAAAGAGCTGATTCTTCGGGAAAAATAAGAAAGAAAATGTCTTCCTATTAATGCTGTGCTTTTTTCTGTGCTCCCCACCATAATTCAGTTATTGTGTGTTTCTTAATCTTTGGAGATTAGACTTGAATTTTTTACCTAGACTCCAATTTGCTCATAAATCTCTTCATTTTGCTTAATTTAAATGTTTTGGCCAACTTCATGGTTTAATAATGAGAAATAAAATTGGAGCCTTAATGACTACTAAGAAGGGAATTTTCATTTCATTTGGAATTGAGAGGGCTGGTTAAGGGGTGGACATCCCATCAGACAAGCTGTTACTCTCTTAGCCAGAGTGTGCTAAATGCAGCTTGATATATTTCCTTACACCCAGGGTAATTCTTCAATATGATTACTTGAAAATCCTTTAAATCCACCTCTGCTTACATCCATTGATTGATATGCCCCTGTTGATTAGCTGTAAACTGCTAATTGAATGCAGGCCATCTGAGAAGTCCCCCATGTGCCCTTCACATGCTACCTGTCAGAGCCAAGCCAACTCACATGGCTCCAAAATGCTTCAACATAACTGAGACCACAGCTATCAGATAACGAAGCAGTGGAGGGTACTGTTTCAGCACTTCCGAGACCTTAACAAACTTCACTCAAAAGAGAGCGAGAACTATGAAAAGTGTAAAAACCCTTTTCTAGTAAGTTTACCACTTGAGAAAGAGAGCTGCATGATGGCTTTGCAGCCTTAAATTCCTCCCTTGTCCTAAAGCTCAGAGGAAACACTAGCTGGGTAATTCCTCTTGCAAGGAGAGAGCAGCTCTGGTTTCTTCTGCATGCATAGACTATAGCATAGACATGGTGGATGGGAGGTTGCCTGGCATTGGGTAAAAAATAGAAACTAGTTTAAGACAGACCAACTCATTCTACAGGGGTCCTATTGGACAGTTATAGAAAAACAATCTCAGATTCTCCACTTGTGTCCTTCATAGATGTCCTGGGCCATCTCTCCTCATCACATACCAGTTCTTTCTAAGGAATACCTCTAATTACACATCTAACAGCTGATCATACATTGTCTCAAACTTGATCTTCAAAATAGATGGAAAATATTAAAAACCAAAATACATCAAGAACAAAACGCTTGCTTGATATTTTTTGTGTGTTAAGTCACTCTTGATCGATAAGTGAGTCAGCAATCCATCCACTCATTTTTCCATTACTTAAGAGAATTGGGCAATGCTTACTTTCCAGGGTTCTGCAAGTGTGCTACCTAATTTCTCACTTCCAATGCCTCACAATCTTTTGGGTAAACTTGATGTGTACAAAAAGAAAGCTACCTAATAATGACACAGCAGACCGTAGGGACAAAGTGATTCCAAAGCACATAAAAATGACTGGAGAAAAAACCTTTAGGTATTTGCTCTATAGGAGGCTTATTTCTTCTATTTTGGGGTCTTCCAAGTTTTCTACAGTATGTATTATTTTATCAATTGTTATAAAATATGGTTTAGAGTGTGAGGAAAATCCTGATACAGTAACAGAAATTTCAAAAAACCACATTAAGATTCAGGACCAATTGAGAGACACAGTGAGTTCCATCAGTGCTAATCTTGTACTAAATCTTCAGTGTCTGGAACAGAAAAGTATACATAATACAAGTTGAGGAACCTTTTTGACTTGTCGAATATCAGGTTTGTTGGTTGATAATTTCCTGTTATTCCTTTTGGAGTCATAGCTTTTGTTATTAAATACATCTTTTTCTATTACTCTGTAATAGCATGTTTCATATGTCTTCAAAAGGATAATAATATTTTTGTGTTATATATTGTTTCTCTCTAGCATAATAGGGTGTACATATAATACTTTTGTCTCCTTTTTTGAATGAAGGCAGACCCATGTCCTATAATTATAGCATCTCAAAGTTAGACTGCAAGGACTTTTATAAAACTAATAAAGACTTTGGAGCCAGGCGGCTGTGTTCGAATCTGGTTCTACCAGTGACTTCTAAATTGATGCTCACTAAGTTTCCTAACGTGTAATGTAAGGAAAATAATATCTGCTTGTTGCTAACATAAAAATAGCATATATAAAACAAAGCACATCTAGAAATTATTAAGTATTCAAAAAAGACATTTATTATTATACCCCCTTTTATAAACTTTATAACTATAATAAGCTGCTTACCTGACCTCCAACAAAATATAAGAATGTTCTCTGATATATTTAATTTGTTAAGTTATCTCTGATAACATTAATTCATACTTACAATGACAGGGAACTCATTGCTTTGTTTAAATGTTCTCTGTGTCCTGTGTTTCAGCAGTATGTACTGTTAGTTGCAGGCCCCACACAGATACAAAGCCTACAGCCTTTCCACATGAATTCATGCATCTTTCTGCCCTTGGCTGTCCCCAGAAATCTCTCTCCCTCTATAGCAGCACAAATACAGAATTTAATACCAGGTAAAGTTTTATTTGTTTGAATTGATAGAGATACATATTTGGTGAAAATGGCCTGGGTGTGGTCTTGTTGCTAGAGAAATGAACTCGCATGGAGCCATTGACTGCTGGAGGATCCTTCTAGATTTCCAAGCCAACTTGGCAAATTTCTGGGTCTAGAAGGATCTCACAGATAATTTTCCTCAGGTAGATCATTTTCCCTGATCAGTGAACATGACATTCTTACTGGGAAAAACAAATCAAAGCAGCCAGATGCATAAACCAAATGCTTGTTCTGGTTGGTTGATGTGTGCTATAATAAAACTAGAAATGCTCGTTGTAAGAAACATCAGAGATCCCAATTAAAAACACTTTTCTTCTAATAAAATTCCACCATTTAAGTAATATATTTAGTACTTCTGATGATTTATGAGCATTATAGAAGCAGGTTGTCTTAAAAACTAATGCAAAATATTAGGGGTGAATAAAACTATAGAATCAAAGTGGTTTATCTGCTTCAGCAATAAAAGCAACAGTCCTAGCCAATGAAAACATAGCAGGCATTGGACTTGCCAGGTCCCTATCCTTCCAGGTGCAATCCACCAGATGAGATCAGGTCATTCAATGCAATGGAGGATATTTTGACAATGGAAAAGGAAGAGCTGGGTTTGAGTCTTTGCCCTTACCAGTGAAGCATGGCCTTTCACCAGTTGTTGAACTCTGAGTATGTTATTTCTCTTTAGAAGCTCTCATTTTCTCTCTTGAGAATGAGAAGACACAACCATGGGCCACTACACGGATTAAATAAACAAATATGTTTGTCATGTAGGAGACACTGGAGAAATGCCGGTTCCTTCCTTCCGTGCCTCTCTTCTTTCTTCAATATAAGTACTAACAGTTAAAAAAACTGCAGCATTTCTCTAAACTTGTCAAAACTGGCCAGACTTCCCAGGACGACAATCACTCTAAATGCTGCCCTTCAAATCATGACGATGTTTTCACATCTTAAATGTAAATCACCAAGAAGAAATTTGTCTTGGCAAGTAAGGAGGAAAGAGAGGTTGATTTTGATCATTTCTAAGTAAGTATTACTTTTGATGGACAGACTGTGAACCAAGTTTTGGCAATTTTATTTGAGGGCAGAAATAACTTTTCAAGGATAATGAGGAGAGAAGGGAAAAGGCTAGCTGATTCTTTCGAAGTTGGCTTGGGAGTTGGGAGGCTGTAGCCTGTCTAGCGGAATGGGGAGAGCTGGAAGCAAACACTCCCTCCTGCCTACTGACTGAAACCAGCCTGCCAGTCACCTACAAATATTATGAACCTGCTATCCCCAGCAGGTGATTCCCAGCAAAATAAATGAAGACATATATTTGCCTGATATAAATCATTAAATTGTTTTGCACATGGTTGCCTTAAATCCAAGGTGTATTAGCATTTCCCCGCCTGTGGTACTTTTGATGTGGGTTTGCGCTAAGTTTAATCTACCTCATTCATTCATGCAAGCCAGATGGGTGCCAGAGATGCTCCACACTGGTGAAAAGTTTTTTTTCTCTGCACTTTAAAGGCTTTATTTGGGTTGGTGGGAGTAAGCATGATTGTGTATGTGTCACTCAGAATGTAAGATAGTTGATTCTTTTCTGTCTTGGGTTGGGGATCAAGGGGAATTCATAGGAAACTGTGCTAAGGGTGGTCTGAAATCAGAGGAGGCTTTGGCATTACAGGGGCGAACAGGGGGTTTCCAGGGTTGGGAGCTGCTAAGCAAAGGGTGAAAGGAAGGCATAGGACAGATAATCCCAGAGGAGTAAGGGCTATGGTTTAATTACAGACAGCTAAGTTAGTTGGAAATATTCTAGGCAGACTGGGTTAGGCCCTTGAAGGAGGCAGCGTAGGAGATGAGAACACACTGCAACTGTGGCTAGAGGCACAACTGTTGAGGGCCAGGCATCAAGATAGAGATGGAGTTTCCAGGCCCATGTGCTTGCCCAAGAGATAAACAGTAAATTAAACATTATACTATGACATCATCTTGCCCAATGAAGTCTAGATAGACATCAGTGGATGACCATGACCTCCTGATCCATCTCTTACTAAAAAGGCCTTTGTTCTTCCCATGCACACTTGCTATGGGACCTGCTTCCCCACTGGATCAATATTACCTAATCAGTATACTTACAGTATTATTGGTTGGTCATAGTTTTGACCCCTGTTGTACCCACCTGGTGATTTTGCCTTACAAAACTTTTTTTTCTTTGAGGCAGGGTCTCGATATGTAGTTCAGGCTGGCCTTTAACTCTCAGTGATTCTCCTGCCTCATCCTCCTGAGAACTGGGATTATAGGAGAGTGTCACATGAGCTATAAAACTTCTTTAAGGGGACGACCCATTTTTGGGTCCCCTCTTGCATCTCAGGAGCTATCTCAATCAATTTTTCCCACTCTTAATCTCCATTATTACTTAAAATCCATTCTTTGATTTGGGGGAAACACAAACTCAATGTGTCTGACGTCCAGAAGGTTGGGAGTTACATTATTTCCCCTGAATCAGTCAGTCTACAGCACGGGGTGAAGGGAGGTGAGGAAAGGGTCAGAAGAAGGTTGAAAGATCAACAAGGGGTCACATTAGTGAGATCCTGGGATTCTCTGAAAATAATGACAACCTCAGCAAATCTGTTGCTTCATTTTAAACAAAAGATAGGCAACCTGGGCCGGGGATACAGCTCTGTGGCACAGTGCCTGCCTGGTAAGTGCAAGGTCCTGAGTTTGATTCCCGGTACCAAAAAACAAAGTGGAAAAATAGGGTACCTGGATTAAAATTTTACTTCTGAATTCTGTACTTTATTGGTTGATCTAATCATTCAAATTTTAACAATTTCATTGTCTGACCTTCTGGAAAGTTGTTTTCTGTCTCAAATGAGTGAGGCTATCAATGAATATGGAGTAGAAAAGGAAGTTGGTCACACCTCTCGTTCTCACTGGCTGTGTTCAATCACTCTATCAGCAAACATTTTATCTGGTCACTTGTTAATGCTGGCTGGCGGGACTTTGTTTTGCATTTGATGGGGGTGGAGAGGAACCATGTTTTAAGACATCAGCTCAGGTATGCTAGCACTCAACTGGGAATTGGAAAAACACCTTGTGCTTCATGAATCTACATATATATATTCAGCTTAGAAATGAGTTATATCAAAGACCATTCAGTAAGAACACAGTCACTAAAGCCAAAAGACCAGACCCAGCAGTGCTAACCTGCTTAGACACACAGGAGGAAGGGTGAAGTTAAAAGGGACGGTCTTCTGCCTTTTGAAATGGACACAGGAACATTTTAGGAACCAGCAGGTCCGTACTGAACTGCTACAGACACACACACACACACACACACACACACACACACACACACACAGAGCACACACTGAATACCACACAATACACATACCACACACACCACACTGTCACACATTATATACACGTTACACACATACCACACACATTACACACATACTGCACTCATGCACCACACTCACACACATTATCATATCCACACACACACTGTATACTCATAACACCACACATGTATCACACATACCACACTCGTACACTATACACGTGCATATCACATTTTAATACATTCACACACATCACACATTCATATCCACGCACACACTGTACACGCACAACACCACAAACATGCCACACATGCCACACCCAGATTCTCACATATGCATGTCACCCATGCCACACGTATCACACACACATGCACCACGTACTTACACATCACACACACCACTCCCTCTCACACACGTGATGCACGTACTCTCACATACCACACTTACAACCGCCTACCTACCACATCTCCACACCCACTCACTACACACTGAAAAGAACATAAACATCTGTGCTAAACTGCTATGCAAATACACAAACAACCACACACATGTATGTGCATGCACTGTTCAGCTTATGGACAAAAGAAAAAAGCAGTAAGGAGAACTAATATTAAATCTCTGTACAGAACTACTATTATCTGATGTCTTTGAGCTGGTTTTAAAGCTCTGTCACCACGTTGGAGCTTGAGGGCATGCATGGTCTCTTGGTAGTGCCAGCCCAGGCTGTTTACCTGCCTGGGACTTCTTTCCTTTGGTCTTCACATTTGACCAAGTGTTAGTGATTTAAAATGCTCTTCTGGCCTACTTGGTGCTATAGGATTATAGATACTATAGAAATAGAAGTTACATTCTGTTCTTTTTAATGGAAAAGCTCCTAAAAAATCTAACCAGAACAATCCAAGGAGGATAATTCTCCGGCAGACTCCTCTTTCTACAGATAACAGGACAATTTAATGGACTGAAGAACACAGTTTCAAAGGTCCTTGTACATCAGAAATCAGAAATTTAGGGATTCTGTTCTGTATTAATTTCCCCCTGGCTCCAGTCTTCAGTTCTGTATTCACACATCTTTCCCCCGATTTTAAAACTGTTTGATCTTTTTTCTAGAAAGAGCTCATAATCCATTTCAGACGGTTTCACTGTTCATTTCAGTCGGCCCTCTGCATTCTGTAGGCTGAGGCTGATTGTCTCTGCAGCTGATTCCACTAACACAACTTAAAGTAGTCCAGGGATGAGATTGTGGCAAGAATCTCTAAATAGCATTGGTAACAAGTCAGAATTTGCATCATAAGAGCCAGAATTCGTCTGAAAGGAATGCTGTGGGTGGGTGAGTGGGTGGAATCAGCAACAATAAACTATCTTTTATCAGAGGAGGACTGAATTCACCGCCACGAATTAACGTATTTCATGACATATGAAGCAAAATCTCGTTTGTCCAGACATCGAAACCATTTTAACAGCACAAAGACACGACCGCTTCCCCCACGCAGCCTTCTCTTGCTCTCTTGACCACCTTGAATTCAGATGCCCCTGAAATCCTACCTGGCTCATGTGCCAAACTTTGTACATTAGCGCTGTGTTATTTTGTGGCTTTCTTTTGCGATTTTTTACTTATACATTTCATCCTCTCAAGCAGAATACTGATCTTTGCATTAATTCCATTATTTTTTACAGACTCTAGTGCTAGGTACTCCAGACCACTCACCGGTCTGAAAAAGTACCAACAAGTTGACAAATTTTTTACTTCTCTAGTACAGCTCAAAAGAATCGGGCACAAGAAGTACAAAATCGTGGACAATATTGAGCTAATCTTCAAGCAGGAGGACTTTTGCAGTGGCACAGTTAATTTCCACCCTCTGTAATACAGACTGTGCAGTTTAATCTGTAAACGGATCCAGTCCACTGCTGTGACATTAGCCACAGGTTTCAGTAACCCACAGCCAGGGCAGCGTTTGCCTGTACCCTTAGTTAACATGTGGCCACATTACACGCTCAGTTTCTTTATGATCTTTGAGGGCAGCAACCTTTCTGCCATTTCTAGTTGTTTCCCACTTTAACACTTCTGTAGACTTTCATCCTTCTTCATCTCAGCTCAAGTTTTGCTATTTGCTTGAGAGTAAGATTAGTCATTTTCCATTCATCTTTCCGATTTGGAAATTAGTATGAAGCTAATAAAATCATCTCTAACGACAGTGCCAGAACTTCGCTGCCTAGTTGCTCTTAAATAGCAATGAAGTTGTTGATCATTTCAGTTCTAGAATTTGCATGGTGTCTTCCCCCTTCCCTGTAGAAGCCACAACTGTTGACGATTGTTTTTTCCTGCTGTGGGGAAAAAATCTTTTGACAGCAAGTCAGCGCCAGTCTTTGAGGCACCCCAGAGGACAGCCAAGTTGTCAGCCTCTGAGACCACTCAGTTTGGCTCTGCTAGGGACTTGCCTTTAGGGAGACAGTTACCTTTCATGGAATTACTCAAAGCTCAAGGCAAGTTAACATTGATTTTTCCCTAGGAAGCATGAGCTTTAAGCAAAATCTTTATGAAAGGATTCCTTCTGTGCATTTTCCAAACAGGCCTCTTTGTTGTTACCCCCAGGAGAGCCGACAGCCATTTGGGAATCAAATCTCCCTTATCATTTCCAGACTACTTTACCTTGTGGTGAGCACCCCATTGGTGGGAGGACCACAAATGCTTCTCTCAAGCATCACGCCTGCTGTGTCTGCAATGGCCCGCCCCTGTTCTAGCCTCCTACACCACAGGGAAGTCCCCCTTGGATTCCAAATGAAAATTAAACTCCTTGGAATCCAAAACTAATAAACTTTCACAGAGTAGTCCCAGGTAGATTGGTTATCATGATATTTCAGTCTCATTTAACCAATAAGAGGGCTGGTTGGCAAGCTCCCAGGATGAATATTCTCATATGAGCACTGGGATTAGAGGAAGCCAAAGGATTTTCCGCCATCTACATGCTCAACTTACACCCCACCTGGGTTCTGAGGTAGAGATCTTGTGACTGTTGGGGCCCTGTGGAGCAATTAAAAGAAATAAAGCAAAGTATTATATTTTAATTGATGTAATCTTCAAGCTCCCAGTGGAATCTGGGGTGATATCTTACTAGAGTTACCCCAGGTATCAATAGATGACTATTCTGTGAAAGTGCATTTAGGAAGACAAAACCCCATGAATCCCGGACTTCATTTACATGTGTATCCGTTTTGGGAGGGCGGATTGGCTCAGACTCCCAGGACTAAAAATTGAAAGAAGCCACCTAGACTTTCCTGGGACAAAGACTGGAACCTGGTGGGGGAGTCGAGAGGGAGGTAGAGAAAGGGGGAGGCAGAGGGCAGGTGAAGGGAAGGCACAAAATGAGCTTCTGGTTTATTTGCTTTAGAGGCTGGTGCCTGGATATTAGACCCACCGAACCATACTTTCCAAACCAAAACAGCTCTCACCCATCACTAACATTTCAGGGTTTGTTTCTGTTTTATTGTAAATAGTCCAGTCGAAGAAAGATAAACAGACGAGAAAAAACTGCTTCGTACAGTACACAGAGTCAGATAGAAAATACAGAATGGAAAAGGAAGCCAACAATCAACAGATAAAAAGGGGAAGCGAACCAAGGAAGGCCACAAACTCACACAGCAGCTGGAGGAAGGGCAGCAACCATGTCAGGGGCTAAGAGAAACTGCCTGGTGCTGTCAATCTCATCTGTGTTCCACAAGGTGCGGGAAACAGCATTTATAAATGATGCATGGGAACGTTTATTCCACTAATCCATTAAAAAAAAAAAGTCTGCTATTGATCAAGGTAGCCTGCTCATAAAAATGTATTTTTTAAAAAAATCCCTTCCCGCCCCAGTGTGGGACCCCAAAGTCAGAAACAAGGGATGGGGCTGCAGGGTGGAGCCACGTGGCACCGCTGGGGTCTGTGGACAGTTGGCCTTCAGGTGTCCTTCCCACCTGTCCAAGGCTCTCCCCAAGGTGTTAGGCAAGACTCAAAAGTACCTAAATGTCCTGCACAGCCTACTGTCACCGCATGGTTACAGTAAAACAAGATAAAAAGGATTCCAATTTAGGAAAGGGCAGAGGTCAGCTAGGATAAGACAGGCATCCTGAATAAGAATAATCAATGTGCCCTCAGGGTCTCCAAGAGGGCCGATTTACCTAGATGTCCTGGCCCACAGCGGGTGCTGACCTACCCAAACAGTAAAAGCATGGAATGGAGCTCAGCATCTCCAAAGATGTCTTTATTTTAGTATAGTCAGAGCAGAAGCAGGGTGAGCACAACTCCATTCCCGATAGTAGTGGCAGGGGCTGTTTACACCTCTCTCCCTCTGAATCTCCTGTTTACAATCAGAAATTGCATAGAATTTGTTTTCCATCAGAAAATGACAACTTTCTCCATGAAAGTCCCAAGTGGTGATGCCAAGCAGAGTTAAGCAGCTTCTGGGAAGCCTTGCCCCTCCCTTCATGTGAGTCTGCAGATGTCTTAGGAGCAGAGCAGTGACCAGAAACACCTGATAACCAGGAAGGCACCAGTGTACGAACTCCTATCCTACTCTGTGTATGGAACAGAAGTCAGATGCTTTGTGCCTAAAGTCACACAAGGGGCCGGGTGGCTGCTGCCCACAGCTGTGTTCAAGACCCAAGATTTCTGCTTCCCAGGCCTGTGATTGGCTATGAGACTCCATTTCTCTGTCAGAAACCTGGCAAATTCTTATTTGCCTGTAGTCTTGCCATTTAATAAACAGACACAAAGACACATACAAAATCACACACACACACACACACACACACACACACACACACACTCAGATCTCACATAACAGTAGCAAGAAATCACTCAATCCATGACAGTATCCAAGATGGGACATCATAGGCAGCTACTGAATTTGGCTAAAAGGAAATGTAGTTAATAAAGTATGCACCATACCAAAACGGTGGCCCTGTCCCTCCTCTTCTGTGAGCAGCAAGTTGCAGTGGAAGCCAGGGCACATTATACCACCCTTAGCAAGGAAAGGATGCTGTGTACAGTATTCCTCCACATCTCTCATCAGAGGCCAAAGACCAAACCCAACCCAGCAGAAGTGAGAGTCAGAAAATACAGAGAAAGAAAAAGACACATTAACCCTTGACACCTGAGACATTTCAAGGTCTCTCCAAGTACCCTACGGGTTAATTGCTTTTTGGCATCTGAAGTCTCTTTAATGGACTTTCACTGAGACTCCTCTGTTCCTTTCTCCAGGTCCCCGTCCTGCACTACTCCTGCAGGTTCCCACCCAACACAGTGAGCACAGAGCTCGGCACCCGGAATCAAATGCAGCTGCGACTCCCTGTGCTAGAATCCGCGAGAAAGCAATATGGGTAATTTAGACTTCCCTTTCCTAACCCAACCTCTGCCTCCAAAAACTACAAAACCAGTAAACGGGGCTGAGAGTGACCAAAGAAGAAAGGAGGGAGGAAAGAAAAGAACATTAACAAAAATATACAAATCCAGAAAAGAAAAACTTCCCTGTTGAGTTTAATTTTTTTTTTTCCTCCTGTAAGAACTAGACCCAAGGTACGAACAATGGCCCCTTCCTGGGAGAGAAGTTCAGCTGATGATCCCATCAATGCCTTGCCTGGTCCGGGCAGGGCCCCCCACCCCAGACGCTCTTATTTGGGAGGGAAAAGCCCACTGGGAGAAGACGGGTCCTTGTGCCCACGAGGGAGCGCATCCCTCTGCCACTTGGGTGCACCGTCTCTGGGTGCACCGGTCCGGATGGGGCACTGTGTCTCTGGCTGGCTGGGGCGTCAGGCTCTTTGACCGTTTTGTAAAGTGACTGAATCCCAGATCGGGGAGAAGAAGCCGAAGTGGCCGCTGGAAAAGTCCGGGCTCCCGCGCCCGCGGCCGCCAGCCCTCCCGCCTCCCCACCTGGCTCGCGTCGGTGGCCGCCGGTGGCTACTCGGGCTCGCTGCTGTTGGTGGTCTTCTCCCACTCCAGGCTCTCCTCGCTGCGGGCCGGGGACGGCCGCGCGCGGAGGCCCTGGAAGCGGCGGCACTCGGGGCAGACGCGGATGTGCGTGCAGCCGCGGGCCACCAGGGCCGCCTCCTGGGCCAGTCTCTGCGCCAGCTGGTCGGGCTCCCCGGCGCCGCACAGCTTGCCATTGCTGAGCGTGGCCGTGCCCCGGGGCCGCCGCTCCTCCGGGAGAGGGGGCCGGGGCTGCGGGACCCCAGCGCGCCGCCGGCGAGGGTGGACACTGTCCTGACACAGGATGATGCTGCGCAGCTCGGTCACCATCTCCTGGCAGACGGACACCTGGAGGAGACAGGGAGGTCACACAGGGTGGTCACAGGGAGGTGCCAGCCCCGCCATCCCCGAGGGTCTGTGGGCATGGGGACCAAGGCCGGGCTACAGAACCAACCCATCTTAGGGATGCAGGCTTTTCAGTCCAACACCTCTCTCCCAGTCCCTGGCTGTCCAGTCTTCCAACACTGCCTGAAAAAGTGAGCTCACCATCGTGGCAAACAGCCCCTACCACTTCCCCTGGTACCCACTGTTACCCGCTTCCTTCTACTGCGGTTAAATCTGGGATTGGACAGCTACTAACAACCAAACAAATAAGCACCCTCTACCCCTCCAGTCACCAGAGTGTCTACCACATCACCATCATTAATTCTGTTTTCAGGCCAAAGACTCATTTCTTTTAACTTATTAGTCATGGTTGGTAATGATGCGTTCTGAATAATTAAACCAAGTGCAGCCATGGCTACTATAGGTCTACAATGTGCTAATACAGAAAGAACACTGGGCTCTGGCTGTTTCAAAATTTGGAACATTTTGGACTTAAGGAAGGTAATGCAATCTGTAAATGATATACAGTGGGTGTAGGGCAAGCTCCATATCAAACACATTAATATTTCTCTGGCAAAGTGCAAGTATGATCACACTGAGAGAGATAAGGCCATAAACATTAGTCAAACTTTTGTCACTGAATGTATTTGCATCAAGTTTATATATAAAGATCTTGGAATTTTCCAAGGTTTGGGGGTTTAAGAGTCACGGATGAAGAATCATGAGGCTGCATTACTAGCCACTTCCCAGATGTGCAAATGGAGGCTCAGGGATATATATATATATATATATATATACTAAAAAATAGCCGACTAGAATTTGTGTCTAAATTTATCTAATTCGAAGGCCCACGCATGCTTGGTTGAGCTCTCATCTCTGAGTGTGAAAGGCCATTTTCCTCAACCAGGACCCTAAAAGAGCTGCCTGTTCTTCCATGTTCCACCATAATCAAAAGGCCAGCACAGCCTTGACATTTCGTTGGCAGCTGAGAGTGCTCTTTTATTGAGTTTGTTGGTGTATGTCCAGCCATGGGTAAACTCTTGGGAGAAAACCAAACATAAAAGAAGCTAAAGATAGTAATACCTAATGGAATATGACCAGCTTTAGTACTTCAGAGCTAGGTTTTAGATATGTTAATAGGAGATTCTTAGCAAGGCATGTAACCTCCAATTACTATGCCATCAAAAATTTCTCTGCCTCTGGCTAGGGATTTAGCTCAGCAGCATAAGCACCTGCCTTGCATGCACATGGTCATGAGTTCGATCCTCGGTACCCATAAAAAAAAAATTTCTCTGCCTCAAAGGACTTATATCTAGAACATATAAAGAATTGAAAAACATCAGGCCCCCCAAATTCAAAGACCCAATTTAAAAATGAACACACATCTGAGATGAACACACATTTCTAAGATGAAGAATTACAGATAGCAAATAAATACATGAAAACATGTTCACCATCACTGGTCATTCAAGAAATGCAAATTAAAACAGCATTGAGATTTCATCTCACCCCGGAAAGAATGGCTGCTGTCAAGAAATCAAATGATAACAAATGTTGGTGAGGCTGTGGGGAAAAAGAACACTGCTCCACTGTTGGTGGGAGTGTAGACTGGTGCAACCACTGTGGAAATCAGTGTGGAGATTCTTCAAAAAACTAGGATTAGAAGTCTTATTTAACCCAGCTATTTCTCTGCTGGGTATTTTCCCAGAAAAATTGAAAATATCATGCCACAATGATATATGTGCACCCATGTTTATAGCAGCACAATTTGTAATAGCTAAATCTTGGAAACAATCAAAATGCCCAGAATGCATAGAAAGATATATTT
This sequence comes from Cavia porcellus, assembly GCF_034190915.1. Classification (NCBI taxonomy): domain Eukaryota; kingdom Metazoa; phylum Chordata; class Mammalia; order Rodentia; family Caviidae; genus Cavia; species Cavia porcellus. The sequence continues at coordinate 12,945,628 of NW_026947492.1, read as the reverse complement.
TTATATAATGGAATAATACTCAGCTACAAAAAGGATAATCTTGAGGTTTTTATAGGTAAATGGAGGCAATTTGAGACCATGCTAATAAGTGAAATAAATAAAACTCTCATTTATAAATATCATAGTCTTCCTACTATAAAAATAACAATCTGAAAGTGTAATAGGATCCAAAATATACAATAGATATTGTAATAACGAAAGGGAAAAAAAGTGCTCAAAAGGACAAAACTACAGAATAGGGGAAAGGGAAAGATCATACGTGTGTTGGTAAACATATAAATCTATGTATATATATGCACACTAGACAGATAACTACTACTAATCTCTCTTAATTCATCAAAAAGAACATTTTGTGTTATTATTTGATTGATAACTTTTATGCCTAGATTTTATAACCTGAACAACTGAGTAGTTCTGAGATAACAATATGCAATATAAAAAATATGCAATATAGTAACTAGTGTTATTTCCCTACTTTTCTTTTCTTTTTTGAAATTCTGTATCATTTCTATACTTTTATTTGTGTCTTGCTTTTTTTAAGAAAAATTCCTCTGCCTGCCTAGTCTATCACATGTGATAAGAATAAAACATGTAGTTCTTGACCGTCTGTAGTATGTCAAGCCCTGTGCTCTGCAGTGTCACTGAAACGCACTGTGAAAGTGCTCCATGCCTGCTACAGTGGTGTTGGGAAGGAAGAGAAATCAAGAGCCCTACTGGTCCAGGGGAGAAGGCAGGAGAGATGAGGAAGGTTTCACAGGGAAGGGATCGCCTGAACTTCGCCCCATGCAGTCAGCAAGTGGGCAAAAACAGAAAGTCAGCAGAGACAGTGGGAAGAGAATAAGAGAACCACAAAAGCTTGGTGTTACACCAGACAAGAGGGGAGAGAAATTCGGGAAGGGACTGCCCACTCTTCAAGGGGTACGTGAGGTCCAGTAAAGCCCAGTGGGTTCTCTTTGTTTTTGTCCTTTGATAAAACAGGTTGGATTGTTTAGTGATGGCCTTTTAGTGCCAACCAGGCAAGGACTGAAGATTAAATGGGAGGTGAGGGAAAAGAAAATGACATTATAGTCAGATCTCCTTGGTTTGGAAGAAAGGAGGGAAACAGCAATAATAATCAATATGCAATTGTAATTAGTTTCAAAATATGGGTAACAAAAGTGTATCTATAGATTCTATAGATCAGGAAAAAATACAGAAAAGGCAGATGATAAACCTAGATACAGCGGGTGCTTCAGAAATACAGTGAGGGTTTAAAGTTTTTAAAAATTATAGTAAAAGACACATGGCCATTACTCCCCCTTACTTCAAACACACGCATTCTTGCTACTTTCTAAAGCAGTTCTGGAAGGCCTCTTTCCTGAGTATCTTTCAGAGGTTTGATAAAAAATACCATCAGTGTTGCTTCTAAGAGCCACCCAATGGGACAGTGGGAACTGACCGTTACAGCACATCCTGATCCACCTTATTCTGCTGATCTGGTATCATGCAACTTCTGGATTCTCCTCAAAGTCAAAATGACCGTGAAATGGAACATTAGGAATCAATTGAGGACACCAAGTCAGCTATCACTGTGTCATTAAACACACTTCCTGGGAAAGGACTTCCAGCACGCTTCAGAAAGTGGCAGGAATGAAGGGACAGGTGTGCTCAAGGGGAGGGGAGGTCTTGGAAGGGGGATTAGCAGCACTGCGTCTTTTATTGTAAGGAATTTTATTTCAATCACATTTCTCAGTCCATCTCATAGCTGAGGAATGGCAAGACCCAGGGAGAGGCCGGAGATGGGGCATCTGCTACAGATGCAGGAACGAGTGTCTTAGTTATGCACGCATCTTCAGGTGGTGATCTTCACTTAGGGCTATTCGCTGTTTCTTGGGGAGGCTGGTGCAAAAGTAAGCTTTATGCCTGCAGGACCAGACAACATGATGGCTGAGTGACAGCATGGCACTACTGTGTGGTGATGGCGAAGGGGCTCAGCTCAGAAGAGGAACAGCACTGGCCGGCAGAGCTGTGTGGAGGTCCCATGGGAGGTGGGACTCCCCAGGGTTCTAAGGGATGGGCTACACAGTCTTGGAATGTTTCTCCACCAGTAATTAGGGAAAGGGGTTTCAGGAAGATCCAGAGTTGGCAGCTTGTGGTAGGGGCTAATGTACTTCTAAAAATCTCACAGTGTAATTAACATGCAAGGATTTGTACGCATTTGCTGGAATGGAGCAGAAGAACGTTAACAATTAAGAGTCATCTTCTCAGTCTCTTCCTTCAGCGTGAATTTTACCTACTCACCTCTAACTGCAAGAAGGGAATGAAATTTACTGAACATCCTGCAGAACAAGGACTAATTTTTTGGTTCCTGTAAGTTGGGATATCTCTGGGGGTCTTAATCTATAGGCCAAAACCATTCAAAATGGAAAGATGGAGGTTGTATTTCCCATCACTAACCTGGTACTTCTATTTACACACACACACACACACACACACACACACACACACACACACACATACACACTATACTAACACCCATTCTATGAGTACTAATAGTCAGTGGGTAACAAAGTATTAAGCCAGATTTCCTACCCCAAGGCTTGGGGTTCTTCCCACCACACTGTCTTGTGCACCATCCGGGGGATTTCACAGGTCCTGTCTAAAATACTTATACAAACCTGTGATCTTTACCCCCTGCCAGCACTGGAGACCTCACCCTTTTGGAAGTTTACCTCAGTTGCTTCTGAGTGTCTGAGAGTCCATAAAAACTCCAACATTGCCATAAAAATGGCCACGATTAAGCCACAAATAAGAACCACAAAGATTCCACCAATATTCTCCATTCCCAGACCTGTAAGAAAGTGTAACAAATGAAAATTATTGTGAAAGAACAGGAAGACACAATAATTCTACCAACAGTGCCAATATCATTGAAACAGCTGGTGCTTAAGTCTTGTAGATGTATTGGAAACACTTCTGAAAGAGAGTTAATTAATTGTTTGAAAAAATGCAGGGTAGCTGGACCAAAATGGGGGAGGGAGCTCTAACTGCCAGTGAAGGAGACTGGACAGGCTACAGAAGAGTGACTGTGGCCAGAGGTGAGGATCATTCTGAGAAGAGGGTGCAAGCCATATCTGATTTAGCTCACAGCAATATGAAACCAAGATACTTGCAAACTCTAGCAGGTTCATAAAGACTTGTCAATCTTTTTCATACTGTGTTTGTGTAGCGTAATGCAATTGTTCTAGCTGGAAAAAAAATTATGTTTACCAGTGTCAGTGTGCTATGATTTGAACAACCCTAATCCAAAAATCTGAACCTTTGAGCACTGGTGTGATGCTGAAGAAGTTTCTAATTTTGGAGCACTCTGCATTTCCAGTTTTTAGATTAGCAAGGCTCAACCAGTAAATATTGCAAAATCTGAAGAACTCTGAAGTTTGAAACATTTTCCAACCATTTGGAATAAGGAATATTCAACAAGTTACTACAATACTTCCTTGGAAAGTAAAGCTTTTTAATCCCCAGACTATTGGTTCCCAAAGCTGGTTGCTGTTAGAATTTCCTGAAAGCCTGTTAAAAACAGATTTCCAGTCCTTTCTGAAGACCTAGTGGGTCATTGTCTCTGAAGATGGGGCTCAGGAATCTGTATTTTGAAACAAGTTTTGCAGGTGATTTTTTGGTTTAGTCAGGCAAGCCTACAATTAGTTTGCAAATTGGTGTCTTTGAAGCATTGTACAAGTTTTTAATCTCCTTAAAGTCTGGTTGCATCCTCACTGCATCATGGGATACCTGAAGTAGAGGATGGACTCGATATGTAGTTGTAGAATTTTATGGCTGTATCATTTGCACAGTGTCTGACAGTGACTTTAGCTATGTAACTAAATGCTTTCTTTGGCATTAGAGAAACCTGAACTTTAGGAAGAGTGTCATAAACACATGAAATTTCATTCAACAGGGACTGCAATCATAAATCACAAGACATCTTTTATCCGGGAAACTGCCAAGAAGGACACTTATGTCTTGTGCTCTTCAGGAATCCTTGCATGCTGGCACGCTCATTCAATCATCATGAACACAGCCCCGTGCTAGTTAGGGAGAACCAGTTTCACACAGCACTACAAAACGAGCCACAAGTGAGGAACAGAGATTAGATACTGCCTTGTGCACCTTGGCAGGCTGGAAAAATAGCCCTGGCTGGCTATTTCAAGATGCATTGAATTTCCTCCCAGAAAGCCCCAAGTGAGTGTCTGTTGTTTTTGTTTTTAAAATAACAAAGTACAGTAGCAGCCCCTGTCCACACTGGGAATCTACCAGGAATGGTTCTGAGGACTCACACAATGGATGACTCGAATAAACTATTGATTGTGGTCTATTAGATAGCCATCATCATCAACTCTCGTGTTCCTGTGTGAATGTAGGAACCTCTATACCGTAAATAATCAAAATGGGGGATCATTAATGACAGGGAATTGTTCCCAGAGGAGGATGCTTTGGTTCAGTTGAACACCTGCTCCTCTTACCTGCAGCCATTTTGGAAAATGTCTTTTTCTGTGGGAGGACTACGATTCACATGAATGGGGAACCAAAAGGGACAGCCAAGAGGGAACATACATTTAAATGAGTCTGGCTGGGATTTGTGTGCAGGGGCTCCAGTCCCAGGTTTGGGGATGGTGAGAACCTGGCATTAGGATATGTTCAGCGCACCATGGACAGACTAGATTCTCTAGGCAGACTATGCGAAGAGGAAGTGACAATGGTGATACTCGGAACGGCCACCTACTCAGGTAAAGAGCCCCAGATGACTTGGGGTCCTCTGGGGCTCCCCTACCATTTCAGGAGGGGCATAGAAAACATGAGGAGGCCTCCTTGAGGGATTTCCCTTCTTCTTGATTCTGAAAGGGGATGTTCTTTTTCCTGGATTTCACCCTGCCACCTGCATGCCAGGTTTGTCTCCTGTTAGTCACCACTTGGGTCCTCTGATCCCTTTGTCTCTACTGTTTTGTTTTTTCTCATTCATGTTTTTTCTCCTTCAAGAAGAAACATCCTTCTGAACCCTCTAATCCTGCCTAATTAACACCCCTTCTCTATGTTTTCTGTCATGGTCAAGCCTTTTGAAACTACTGTCTACATTAGAGCTGGTTTAAAGCATTCTAAAAGCCCCTAAAATGCTTACCTTAGGAAGTTCCTTCCCATATAAAAGCAGGTAGGAGAAAATGTCTGTATTAAATTAAATGCATTTTAACAATTTTGCTTCTGATATTACTGAATGGAAAGAAACAGTTAATTTACAATTGCTTGTGATTTCTCAGCAGCCACTGTGCATAACAGGGAATGTTTGCAAAATGAGAAAATCTAACTTAAATTATTTCTAAATATGATGAAGGGTTTTTTTTACCAATATTAAATTTAAAAATTAATGAAGTGGAAACAATGTTCCACCTTGGAGGTATTTAATTAAACATATCTTAATTTAATTTTGCCGTTTTCTTTTTGCATCTGGAAGCCAATCATTCTTTTCAGGCCTTGAGCATAATTTGGACACCTGAAAAGCTTTTAGGCCCCAGGTGCTCTGTCTACAGTATCTAAAGGAGAAAATGATTCTGCGCTGAATCTACTTTTGTTCCTCCTATTCAGTCCTCATCCCAGGCAATTTTGTCTTGCACCACTAAAACTGCTCTCATCATTTTGTTTCTAATCTACTGGAAAATTTCCAGGCCTGATTTTGTACAGCCTCTGTCAGAACTTCATACTGTCAATCACACCCCCTTCTTGGCTTCTCGTAAAGCCACTGCCTGCTCTGTTCTTCCCATCTTAACAGTCTTTGCTAGCTCTGGGAACAGTCTGTCCTCATTTTTCTACATTTGGTCTTTTGCTCTCCTTCACATGATGCCTGTTGATGCTTTTACCTCCGAACCCCTCTTTTACCTCTGAAACCCTTTCCGACTTCCTACCCTTCCCTATTTATCTCTTGCTTCAGCCACTGCAGCAGCCTCTGAAATGACTTCCCTGCTTGGATCTGCTTCTCTTCAACTCTGCCCTCCACACAGACGCCTGAGTGGTCTTGCTGACATATAAAATGTGGCCGTGATGTGCCTGCTAGTGTCACAGAGCTGTATACAGTTCCCAGCAGGATCGCTACTCCTCCCTGTGTGCTTTATTCCTGTTGGCACATCTGCCTGGAATTCATCTTAGACACAGACCGAACCTCAGTCTTTCCTTAGAGGCTCATCTCCAGGGCCACTTTATCCCAGGGCCCTTCCTGCTCCTATCTGATTGTGTTAGCTATACCACTCTTGTGTTTCACAATAACACACTGTACATCACTCCAGTCATCTCAAAAATACATTGAATTTATATAGCAGGATTTCCTTGAGGGAAGAATTATGGCTTGTTCAATCTTATGACCAAAATCGTAGCACCTGGCCCCCTAAAGGAACTCAATTAATGTGTTAAAAGAAGGAACAGAAAGAAAGAGCACAAAGACGTTCCAGATGTAGAGAGCTGCATTATCAATACAGAGGGTCTATATTGGGGTATCTGTCAATTTCCTAATTAAATTTCTTTGGCGTAGTAACAGCTGTCAATTTGGCAACTGTCATTGAGGAATTCAGGCAGACGACCCAAACTGCACTGGCCAAAGAGCGACTGAATACTGACATGGATAATACATCCTGTGTTGGGTGGGGAAAGTCATAAATGGATATGTGATCTGTGCTGGATAACTCTGGATCTTTCAAGCTTCTTGGAAGAGCTAAGGTTTGAACAAGATGCCGGTAGGCACCATGCATCACCATGCACCATGCATCACCATGCATCACGTTGGTCCCCTGGTCTTTCTTTCCCAGCTCCTCACATTTCAGAGCCATTGTGTTAAGCATGGATGTTGCTTCAGTGTGTCAATTCCTGGCCGAGAAGCTGTACCCCATCCTCCTCGTCCTCCTCCTCCTCTTCTGTTTCTTCCTCCTCCGTCTCTTCCTCCTTTTCCTCCTCCTCCTCCTCCTCCTCTTCCTTCTGGGAGCAAGGCTTGCATACCATTCGTGCTTTTAGGAAATTGTTGGAAAGTAGAAGCAAGAATAGATTGCTGGCAGAAGCACAGTTGAGAAACAGATGGAGCAGGGAGTGGAAAGGAGTGTTCAGAGAGTGTAGCAGTTCAGCTTAACACTGTCATCAGTCATCCTTGAGAAGTCAGGTGCCCGGCACAGTACACAGCCATTCATCAGCAGGAGCCTTTTGTGTGGACTCCCTCCAGCCCGAGAGGCCCTTGCCTCACTCACAGATGCCTCCGCACCTGTGAGAGGGGGCTGGGAAGCCATCTAGTTGCCCCTCCTTCTCTTCTTCAGATGGGACCACGCATGAGCCATCCAGACAGATGGCTTTGAAACTGGGAGCTGCTCCTGCCACCCGAGTCTGCCCAAGCCTCAGTTATGCCCAAGCAATCAGCCTGCATTAGCTGAAACAGAATCAAATTCTCCTAGAAAACTTGTGATTGGTTGAATACTAACTTGGGTATCACTCACAGATTGCCCACAAACACAAATGTTAATTCACAACACAAATGCATTATTCTGTCCATCTCTAGAACTACAGAGGGGAATAGCAACCAGGAACAGACCACCTTTGAAGAGACGTGAGTCTCCACCCACCCACCTGCTCTTCCTTTGGTTCTGACTGGCTAGTGACAGCTTCTTAGATTTGGGTGCACTTATGCTTTGCCCTTAAGACCCTCACATAACTCCAGGGAACACTGTGGTTGACCAAAGCAGAGGGGGACAAAGGTATGGTAAGGGCCTGTCCCCACAGGTATAGGCGGAGATGGCAGAAACCATGGAAGCAGATGCACAGAATCCACATGTACAGAGAGAGCACACCAGTGCCACGATCCACACAAGGGAACAGTGTTCTTTGATGTTACTTAAAAATCTTTATGGAGGATCCAGAGCTTAATTAGGCACTGTGCTGGATGCCAAGCTCTGCAATGTTACCACATCAAGAGCATCTGTGACGTTCATGGGTCCTTGGACCCATCTGGTTTCAAACACTTTCCATTTCACAGAAACATTCATTCGCATGCATATAGACACAGCAAACAGTTACATCTCCATGGGTTTGCCATAGACACCAGTTTCTCATGCCCATGTGTAAACTGACCTACATGACTTTCTCAGAAAAAGAGTGATTTACTATGTGTGCTGCTGAGAACTGTGACACTTTAAGCTGGCCACCGCTTCTTGCACTCACTGTGACATCTGTTGACTAGAGACTTACTAGCTTTGGAACAGAATGTTGGAAACATAGGACACAGAGACACCAACTAGAAGAGGAATGCGAGAGGACTATGATAAATTTTGCAATTTATCAAAGTGAAAGTAATGAGAGGCTTTTTATAATTTATCAAAATATAAGCTCAAGTGCCTCATTTTTAAAAAACAGCTGCTGTCTCCTTCAACACTTATACTGAAGACCCTATTTCATAAGCAGAAATCCAGAGATCTTAAATTACTCAAGTTTTCACAGTGAACATGGGAATTTTAGATAAACCTGACCCCAATGTTACAGATAGGAGGCTGACTTTGTGACTGTTTGGTATGAGTTAGATTTCCACACTAATTTGCTCTGCTTGGAGAACTAACCTATGGGTGCTTCTCCACGGAGTGACATCCCTAGACTTATATTTTTGCTTGAGACCACATCTCTCTGGCCTTGAACTTGTGATCCTCCTGCCCCAGCCTCTGGAGTAGGGGATTGCATGCATGTCCGCCTTGCCTGGCTCCATGCTATTTTATTTCAATTTACAGTTGCCTTGTGACAAAGCAGTGTTCATACCCCTACTATTTTGTGCCAATTACCAAAGTGCAGAGAAATTAAGTAACTCTCTTTAGAGCTGACAGGTGAAAGTGTGCAAACTTGCATGAAGCCAGGGCCCCTGCCCTCCCCCTCCCCAGTCACAAGATCCACTCAGGCTGCAGAGATGGGATCACACAGCTCAGTTTGCCAATGATGAATGGATTCATTCTCAGGAACCTCCAGAGCGACGAGGGAAAGAGTTCTATGCATGAACTACAAATTCAGCTCATCAAATTCCTTTCCGTCCATTAGAACATTACATCAAATGTTTGCACTGGTGATTTATCCACTTCACCTTGGCTCGGTTTGCAGACAGAGGTGGGCTGTCATCTTTCTAATAGCTGCCCTTCTCTGTCGCACACTTGTTGGGCTCCCATTTGCCTCTGTTGCTGATCGTGGTTTCTGCCAACCCCTGGGAGTTTCTCCATGACTCAGCAATCAATCTGATTAGGGATGCGCTTCTTCAGAAGCATCGCTGAGACACTGTCAAACTCCCACTTTGAGTTTCAGCCTTCATGCTCTCCAGAGAGACCAGAGAACCCAGATGGCCAAACTGGGCCCCCTAGAAGAAAGAGGGAGAAAAATATCCCCAGAGTCCCCTTTCCCCATCATCTGCCCCCACTTGTACCAAGATGTCCCATGTGTTCATCCCTCGAGTCAGACAGCAAACTCCCTGTTCTCCAAGGGTCCCATGAGTCTCTTTTCCATTCCTGAAAGAGGACCCCGATTTTCACAGCCTGGTGGTGTATTTATGTTCCTTTGAAGCCCGATTGTGAGCTTGTATTTTTCAAGATAAACGTATTTAATTTCTTTGGAGTTCACCGACCACCTTTTTTATTTAGCCATTGTTCTGCAAAACCTTTGGTAATCCAATCTCCCTTGAATTGGGTTGCCAGCATCTGTGAGTGGCTAGCAGTGTTTCTTTTTATAGGAGCTGAGTGAAAAAATAAATAAAATAAGTGTTTTTGGAAAAGAGAAGAAAGAAGCAAATGAGACAGCTTGGAATGGAACCTTCTCCACTTTGTAATCCCCAATCCGCCATTTCACATTGTGGGTGATTGAATAAAGGTAGATGGCCACTAAGCTATAGCCAGAGAAAGTAAGATGGGAGATGAAGTCAAGGGGGAACACCTGCCAGCAAGGCCAAGACGGGTGGCACCAGCCCGATGCCAGGGTTCTTCCTGAAGTTTGGCATGCTCTTAGAGTTGTAATATTGGATTAGGTGCAGGGTAAGCACCAGTTCCTTTCCTTTGCAATTTCTCACATTTTAATAGGATAACAGGAAGACAAGTATTAAATTAGGCACCAGTATGTCGTCTGGTACATTTTAATTGAAACTAAAAGTACCTATAATAGCCACTGTCAGTTTCAGAGGTCTCTGGAGAAAGGACTCCCTTCCTACTTCCAAGATCAGTGACTCCATCTCCCTTTGCCAGTGCCAGATTCTGCTCATTTCTTTAGCACCTGTGAAAGCTGGCTGATTCAAATTACAAAAAGAAAGATCACCTAGGAGCTGCTGTGGAAAGCAAATTAAAACTACTGCCCTCTGTTCTATTGGAGACACAAGGAGAAAAACGTTCCTGGGGCTTAGTTTTTGGTGGCCATTTAAAGACATCAAGGAAGAGATCTTTAGGTCACAGCAGTCCTGTTTCTCTGAGTCTCTGGAATAGTGAGTTTTACGCTGTAGTAAGTCTGATGGCTAATTTGTGAGAGACAGAGAGAGAGAGTGCATTAGTATGCCATAGTGCTTCCTGTTGGGGCTTGCTTCTTGCTTGGCCTGGAGATCACGTGGCTTTGAGCCTTTGATGTTTGCTCGGTCTCCATCATGGCCAAACTGGGCCCACTGCACAAAACTGGCCTCCCTGCTGGGCAATGCACTGCTTTCCTGATGACTTGCATAGGATCTCCTGGACAGTCTCAGTCTCATCACCTTTTATTAGTAGAGATCACCCTTTGTTCCAAAGGACAGTAGCAGAAAGGCAAGTTGATGCTGTGTGGATAGGACTCAGGCATCCTCTGAAGCCCCGGGATCCAGGCAAGACAACTCCTCCTGTGGATAACCCCTTCCCATCTGTTCAGTGCTCTCCTCTGTTGCAGGGAACCTTTGGTCCTCACGTGTGGTGGTGCAGAGAGGCCTCTTGTGCGTACCTCCCTATCTTTCCTGGGATCCTGATCTCTCTCCCGACCCATCATCTCTCCTCCAACCTGAGCTCTGCGGTCCTATCAGTCTGCCTGGACCTCTGTGGGATGGGGAAGCACTTCCAAAGCCGACAACTACGAAAATGCTGACTGTTTTTCAGTGAATGAATCTAGTTTTTGCTTAATGCACAGAGCATTCTCAGTCATTTCACATTTAAGTTCAGTATTTTCTTTTTTTCCTTCTTTCTGGTGATATATTTCATGAGTTCAGAAAGAGGACCAGTCTGTGTAGAGCACGGGGTGGAGATGGCTGTGTGGTCTTACCTGGGGTCCGCTTAGGTTTCTAATATCCCTGTCTGGGGCCTAGGAAAATCCAGGTCTTTCACTCGGTCTTTTGTGCCCTAGGTTCTCATGTGTCAGCCCTCATGTGCCCACTTTACTGTGCCATGTCACACAGTTCTGGGCTTGCCAAACTCCAGAAATAAGCAGAGAAACCTCTTTACAACTCTTTCAATCCCGGGTTAATTCTAAAGTGATACCTGTCACTCCTCAGCTCCCAAAAAAGGCACACAAGCTCATTTCCAGGGACTGGACTCATTCCAATGTGTCCTGCCCAGGTCATCTTTCTATCTCATTTGCAAATCTGGTCCCCGGACCCTTCTATTTCATCTGTTTCACTCTCTCACATCTAGCACAAACCATGCAATTTCCTTCAGGAATCCATCTCCGAATTCCAAAATAATCCCCTAGCAAATCAACAACCTTGCTTCAAGAACATTGTCTCTGCGATGAATTATGAAAATCTTGTTTTGAAACTTTAAGCCAATAATTGGATTTGGCAAAATTAAACTGAGGTAATAACTGTGCCTTGGAAACAAGAATACCACTAAGGGCACAGAAATCACCATGCCTCGTGGTCCCACATGTCACTCTGGAATCTGACATTTTCAACCAGTTCTCTCAGACCGGGTCTACCATGCTGTGTATGCCCCAGCTGCACCTCTGGTCCCAGCACACAGCCTGGCCCAGGGCACTAATTTCTGCCTCTGCCTCCTGCCTCAGAGGGCCTATTTGCCTGCCACACCCTCACGCTGCTATTCCTACCTGCTCAAGTCTGTGCATCTTCAGAATCTAGCTAATTCTACTCAGTCAACTTTGGGATACTGTTCTTGTGTCTCCCCTAGTTTTTCTTCCTGAGCAAACAGGAGAGTTAGCCTCTGCACTAACTCCGCCCCTAGGATTTAATTAGAATTGGGCTAGAGTCTAAAACGCACTTGAAGTTTGCTGGTCTTGTTTCCAGAAGTCATCCAGGATATTTAGTAGTAAACCCACAGGACTGGATTATTCTCAGGAAGAAAAACAATGGGCTCTAACACTGTCCCTCAGCATGTCTTTATTGGTTAAATGGCTGGCTGACTGTCCATGGAAAATAGCTTACCTGAACACAGAGCTCAGAACCAGCCTGCCCTGGTGTTTTGCTTTTGTTTTGTTTTGCTTCTGGGGATTAAACCCAGGGCACTCTACCACTGAGTTACACCCCCAGGCCCCCACTTAATTTTTCAATTTGTAGACAAGGTCTTGCTAAATTGCCCAGGGAGTCTTTGAACTTCAGATCCTCCTGCCTCAACCTCCTGAATAACTGAGATTATACCACCTAGCGTTGAGAGCAGTACGGCCCAGCAGAAGTGCAGGTCAGTAACGCTGTGATGCCTGCACCCTTACATGTGCTCAGCTCCATGCTACTGCACCCAAACTTCACAATGACCTGAAAGCATCCTGGTTACTCATTTTACAGATTAAAAACAATGAGGATTTAGCAATGGTAACTACTGTGTCTCCCAGATAGCAGTAGATGCAGTTCAAACAAGATCTGTTCAGGCCAGTGTCCACCAGTGGCCACTTCTCTCCCCGAGAACAGCTCTGGTCTTTGCTGAGGAAGAGCCCAGAAGTGTATGGCCTCCTCTAATTCTTTCAAAGACAGTACTTCCTTTACATTACAGATGACTTACTCTGTACATTCCTATTCCCAAGACTTCTCGTTGCCAGATAGGGATCCATGTATAGACACTTAGAAACGTATTCATTCATTCACTGTCACATCAGGGATAATCATTCACGCTGAGCAGAAAGGCAAGCGCACGCTATCTTTCACTCTGCTTTTCAGCTGCCTTCCTGGGGGATGGTGTGCACTGGTAAATTTGTTGCATCTTTTAGCAAGATTAGAGTGGATTACTAGTGTGACCACAAGATGTTTTGTCCCAACCAGAACACTATCAGAATAAAAGTTATCTGAAGAGCTAACAGATATGAACTGATTTACAGTAGATATTATCAGGGCACACCAAGCATGCTCTACAGAAAATCCTCCACACTCTTATACACATGCAGATGGTGGGAGACTGCTTTCCATTCAACCCAAGACAAAGTCAACATTAGTTCATTCATTCAGTAAAAAGCATCCAAGAGCCAGGCCCTGTGTGGAAGACACAGGGCCTGCCTCTGAAACCAATGTTCTAGTAGAGGAGGTAGAAAGTAAACAACACATGTATCAGCTGTAATGAGGTTTGAAATGAGAAAGCAGGGTTACGTGGGAGGGGAGCGAAGACCTCTCTGAGCCTCCCCGGGAGGCTGGGGAGGGGGCAGGCAAGCTCCCACCTTGGTGTGGAAGCAAGGTGGGAGGCTTGGGGAGCAGAAAGAGAAGAAATCTGTGGGGGAACAGGTCACATAGGGCCTTGAGGTTTTACAGAAAGTTTGAATTTTTATTCCAAGATGAGAAGCCACTGGTAGGCCAATGCTGCAGTTCAATCTACACTTTAAAGAAGAATCATCCAGGCTGGTAGCAGAGAATACACTAGTGAGGGCTAAAATCGGGGAAAGGATCTAGGCTCTGGCAACCATATAGGTGGGAGATGTTGGGGACATGGACTAAGGTGGAAGTCATGGTGCTGGGGACGATGGGGTCGATCTAGCACACAAAGAGGAGGTTGTATCTGCAGTTCTTGGGGACCAGGGATACACTGGGTACCTACAGTATAAAAGACCCCACCCCAGCCCACTCCAGTCCATCCCTCCTATGCCTTCCAGGGCTCATTCTCCTTAGAAGTCTGAAATCTGGACATAAGACACAAGCTGTGCTCATCCTCTAAGGTGGGAAGAGGGGTCTTGAACACCCTTACCTTTGGCTCTGTGATCTTCCTCCTTGGGACACTTTCCCCCTTCCCACCACTTGCGCTTCAGGATTTCAAGGCGATTGTTCTCCTGGAGCTGGAGAATGGCCAGATCGAACTCGTCCCGGAAAACTGAACCTGTGGGGTCACAAGAAAGTCCAGGACACAGGATGTAAATGTCCTCCTAGGTGCCACTCTAGTCCCCTTCTGAGCACACCTCCTAGCTGCTCTGCCTGCTTGAACCTCAGGAAGAGGGTCAGATGTGGCAGGTGGCCCCTGATTGCTAGACCACTGCTGTCCCCTCTGTGCTATCTCCTTCTCTGTGGTAAAGGAGAACCTTCCAGCTTCTAGCAGGCTAAATGTTGGTCTCTTCTAGTTGTCTTCTGTCCCCACTGACTGGCACATCCAACCCACTGCCAAAGACCTCAGGTGGGTCAAGTAATAGCTTTCCAGAAGGATGCACTGCCTCGCCTCTCCATCCAGGTACCCACGATTTCTAAATTTAAAAAGATAGCCTATGCATGGTAAGTGACCTATCCACTGATACACAGGAAGTCTGTGGCAGAACTTCCTACTGGCTTCCAGGAAGTGAAGTTTGCACTTCTGTGACACACACCTCTCAGTCAGTCATCCAATTTGTACTTTACCAAATTTACCTGGACACTAGTAACTGTCACTACACTACACTTGACCTCAGGCAGTGAGAAGAGCCCCGCAGAGGGCGACAGAAGCCTCCCCTTGTCCATCTGCACGGGGTCTCCCCAAGTGTCATGGCTGCCTGCTGAATGCACCAAAAACACTTCCCTGTCTGTTACTTTATCATTCTTTCCTTAAACAGAAGGCTTCTTTCTGTTCAGGGCAAGTTTTAATTTTTTTTTTTTCTGATGGAATATGGTCAAGGAGCTTTGGTTCTAGAATTAAGGTTTAATCACAAAAACAGGCTTAACTGAAACCATGGAAAGCTCAATGTCCCACAATAGTCTGAGGCCTGAGATCATCAAGAGAAAGCTGCCAAGAGGGTAGAAAACAACCAAGCTTCCAGTTTCCTTGTCCAAGCTCTATGGCAGTCTGTAGTCGCAGATGCCTCAGAGGAAAAAAGGTTATAGTGAAGGATTTAGGCAGAAGCTTGGCACAAAGCTCAAATATTAATGTGCATGGCAATCGCCTGGGGATTTAGTGGAACTGCAAGTTCTGATTCAGTAGGCTCAGGGCAGGGGGGCCTGAAATGCTGCATTTCCAAACACTCCAAGGTGATGCCCAGGCAGCTGGCTATGGGCTGCACTTTGAGAGGCAAAGAATCAGATCTCTCAAACTCTGGCAATCCAGGACTCATAGAGTAGAACCTCCTGGTACCATAGACACACCTATGCCTGGGCACACCCATGACAAGCCTGCAGTACTGAACGTGTCTGTGTAACTGGTCCAGGTGAACACCAACAGAGTCTCATGTAGAGTAGGTGCTTATAGTGAGTGGATATGTAAACAAGCTGCCCAGCAGATGTGGTTAGGGTTAGGGTCACTAACATTCCAGATTTAGAGACCTCTGTCCAGCCCACAGTACATCATTTCAAACACCTTCTAGGCAGTTTCAGTCCAATCCCATGTTACACCAGGGGTCATGGAAAAGAGCTATTCTGCTTATTTCATGCTTACTTAGCTCCCACACCACCTGATCGATTTTGCAACTTGTTCTTCGTTCTATTTCTTTTTGTTTTCTTATTTATTTAGGTCCAACAACCTGGCTAATTCAAAAGTTATCCCTTCAGCTCTCTCCTGAGGATGACATATATGCATGACCTCAGATGAAATCCTATCTCATCAGCGAGCTGTGTAATGTTTCTCCCAGCCTCCTCTGAGAACCACGCCACATCTTCCCATCTGTCCTGCCTGTGTAGCTAGTAGGTCCACTGGGCAGCACGATCTGGTCAGTGAAATACTACATTTGAAGACAAGCATCCCAACACAAGCCAGTTTCTTTCTCTATTCTGTAGTCCTGGTCAAGCAATCTATCTGCTCTGAATCTCTGTTCTGCCCTCTATAGGAAGGCAATAATAACATCTACTTCACAGGTGGGACAACTAAGTGAGATACGATGGGAAAATAGTATTGGATTAGATATAAGAGGAATGCATTTTCCATCATTTGTCCTTGGTTATTAGTGAAAATTTCTAGAGTTGATTTGTTTTATCTCAACTATCCATAGTCAAGTTTCTAATGAAAATATTGGAAGCACTTGAAATTTAAGTTGAACTCATTAAATAGCTAGAATATCACCAAGATGCAGCCTAAGTTCATTTTGTAGCTTACTCCACCATCTTGAAAGAAAACATCAGCCGACCCATCAGCTCTCAAATGGGTCCATCACCTGTAATGTTAATGGATACTGATGCAATGTGACAGCAAATAGAGGGTGTGCCTCATCCCAGGGATCCTGAGAGAGACCTCCAATCACAGAACTGCAGGTGTCAGAACCTAGAGTTCAGACATGGACCATATTAGGTCTCAGCTGCTTGGCTTCTGATCAGTATTTAAGAAGTCATGTTTTTAACGAATAACAGAAGGCAATTATAGGAAAGATGGAAAGGAAACTAATATTCTTTCTTAGGCAGGCTAAGTGCAAGACCCTGTCCTCAGATGGTCATGTTTAACCCTTGTGATGACCCTATGGACAGGTGTTAGAAACTTAACTTTATTAATGGGATAACTGACGCACAGCGTGTTAAATAGCCTCTCTAAGGTACCACGATGGCAATAAACATGATGCCTTTCCAGGTTGCTTAACTCTAACACCATGCTCATTACACTCCATAGGGGTAAGTGAATCCTATAATTTATAGAGCTTGCATTTTGGTAAAGATCAGCAGATGGGAAGAGCAATGTTACTACAAAGATGGGCATATGGCGTATCAGTGTTCTCATATGAGCCAATGACCCCAACTTCTGTTTCTTCTCTGGACGACATGATAAAGAATACCCGGGTACAGACACAGCCCTATGCGTCAGTGGCTTTCCATGGTGCATGTGGGGGAAGGGTGTATATCACAACCACCTGGAGAACACACTCAGATCTCTCCACAATCACAACAACAGCTAAAAATGTTCCCCCTCATCTTCTGGTAGAAACACTACCAGCAGGAGAAGGCCCAAGTGTGAATGACCTTTAAAAAGCACAGCTAAGATACCTTTGTGAAAGCCAACTATCTCCACTTTCTTGTAACACTACATGGAGATGGCAACAGGCAGCAGGCTGAACACCAGGGCTTTACCATCCTTCCCTGCTACCCCCGCCAGCTCAGAGTGGATGGATCCATGAAACCCACAAATGATTGAAAGCTATCTCAGTCATGTCAGTAAACTGTTCAGTGGTCACTAGCAAAAAAGCAAGATTAATCCATTCATTTGGGGTTACCACCTCTTACTTCCTCCCCCTGCTAGTAGAGATCTCAATCACAGAACTGGCCAAAGTACAAAAAGCAGAATAAGAGAAGCAAGTATTCACTATTGAGGGCACCAACATACCCTTTAATAATGAGAATTAACCTGTAATAATAAGTCAAGTAACCAATCAACTAGCTCTCTCATATTTATGGAGAAAGTGTTACCACTGATTAGTAAAAGTGTGTAGGTTAGCTGTTATTTTGCTTTTAAACCTTAAGAAGACTCATCTGAAGTCACTGTTAAATGGGTTACTGAATATATTTATCCATATGTTTGTTTATCAGTACGGGGATTGAACCCAGGACCTATGCATGCTAGCCAAGCTCTACTACTGTGCTATATCCCCAGCCTGAAATCCTGAAACAGGAGTCCCTAAATTCAGCACTGCGTTCCGTGGTTTTAGCTGCTCTGAGCCTGCCTGGGTGAAGCTACCCGGTGAGGCTGCTCCTTGCCTGCCTACCGACTGGCATGCCAATCCCATAGCCCTTGGTGTCCAGCAGGCCCCCAATCTGAGTGAGGTTGCAGTTTCGCTGCCGATAGTACTCGTTCATGGTGGACTCCAGCAGAAAGGCATAGTTGGAGTTCAACACCCTGGCAATTCCCTCCTCTGTGCTCTTCACAAACACACTTGGCTGTTTGGAGTACATGTAATTCCACATGCGCTGGTAGGTCTGATAGCGGGAATTCTGGGGAAAGAGCAGAAGGAAGCAGGATTGGGAAACAGAAAGAAAATGTTGGTTTCAAGAGAAAGAATCACAATGGGTGTCAAATGCTGGCCCTTCCACTACTTGCCCCCATGACAGTCAAGAATCTTTTTTCTTCCGTCTCTCTACTCAAGATGTTCACTGCTTTTGCATTTGCACAAAGAGGATGGAGCAATGGAGTCCCAAGGTCCTGGGAATCCTGACCACTGGTTGATTATCAGTTCTGCCTCATCAACCCTAGAGATCTGCCACTGACAGCTTCCATTTCCTGGTAAAACTGGAATTCATGTCCCTTCCTCAGCCCTCAGCGTGGAGCAGGGAATTCAGGTTCACTCAGGATTTACACCAATGCCACCTGCAGCTATCACCACCTCCCCTGAAACCATTTATTGTCACACAGCAATGCTGGCTTCTATTTTACTAATCATAAGACAGAATTCTCAGGGCCCATCCAAATTGTGTTTGCATGACGCTGTCTGTGGTCTCTGTGCCACAGGCTCTGAGACTTGCATGGAAATAGAAGAACTCGGCTTGTTTCACACCAAAATGAGCTTCTACGTGGCAGGTTGGGGACACCCATTGGCCCCAGGGGAAAGCTGCTTCCCTTGAGATCCTGAAGCTACGAAAACTACCGCTCTGCCTGGTCTCCTGCTGTCAGCTTGGCAATCAAGCAGCTTGCCGGTCAGTGAACACATTATTGAGGCACAACCTTCTCCTAAACCTTGAGAGGGAATCCCAAAAGAGTTAAGAGGGTCCCCATCTGAGGTCTATCAACCAGGAATCAATGATACCAGTTCACCTTAATCTAGTGTTCCTCAAACAGCAGTCATCTGTGTACTGTTTTAATCTTGTTTGGTTATAGTAATACCTAAAATACTGCTTTCATTTTTAAAAATTTAAACATACACATTAATCTCACCCTACACAGCATTTACATAAAACTATAGGTTTGAGTCACCGCATATTTTTTTCTAATGCACTTAAAATAAACCTGAAGTTATTGCATTTAAACCAAGTTCCACCATATTAAACATAAAATCATCCCAAGTACTAATAATCCTCCATGTCTATCACTCTGGGATAGGCTAATAGGAACCCAAAGTCCTTTTGGGACCCCATTCTGGTTCATTTTGTGGAGTAGGAGAAAAATGACCCCCAGGTAACTCTCCAAACCAATGCTCGAAAGAGATAATGAGATGAGGAGAGATGTTTTCAGCTCCATTGGACAAACATCTCAGCTTTATTCTACCCAACCCACAATGTTGGCGAGCAACAAATGAGGTTTACTTGGAAGAAGGTCATGCTGGAGCCTCCGTGAATGGTGCCGTATTCGATGGCAGTCTGGTCAGCCAGGTCGTCCACTGACTCAATGGGCACATCCATGCGCTGCACGGTCAGAAAGGCTGCCAGGTTGGCCGTGTAGGATGAGATGATAATCAGCGTGAAGGCCCACCTGGGTAGGAAAAGACCAGGAAGTCATCACTGCCCGGCACTCCCATGTATGTTGGCCCCCAAACCCAGTCTTGCTGCGACATAAGAGAGACCAGGAGCCTGTCTGTCTTCTGAGGAGCTCTCAGCTTAGCAGGGGAAGAGAAAGGAGGCAGGGCATATGATGTCAGGAGGAAACGGACCGAGTTTGTGGGTACTGCTGGAAAACACAATTGATTTTTTTCTTATTTCTGAAAGGAGCTGATTATTGGCTGCTATTTAAAAGATGTATAGTCCACACACATGAGAGAGTCTGGGGACTACAGGAAATGAGCAAGTGAGAGCTCTGACCTGGAGGATTCTGTGCATAGCTAGAACTGAGCTGGCTTCCTACCTGCTTACGCTGAAGTCAGCCTTCACATGTGAATGGCCAGGTACTCAATCTACTATGAGCTGCCAGCCTGCATAATCCCTGCAACTCAAGGAGGTAAGTGTCTTTTGTGTGTGTGTGTCTTTTTCTTTTTTATCGGTACCAGGGATCGAACTCACGACCGCCTGCTTGCAAGGCAGGTGCTTATGCCACTGAGCTAAATCCCCAGTCCCAGAGGTAAGTGTCCTATCCTAATCTAACAGGGGAGGAAACTGAACCTGGGCAAGGAAGTGATTTGCCAAGTAACACATTGATATGTGTGTTTTTTAGAGTGGATTCTATAAATCTTGATAACAAGATATAAATCTTGATAACAAGGTATAAATCATTAAACTCTTTAATGAGACAAATTGGTAAAACAAAAAAACCTTTCAAACTGCCTAAGTATTATAAATGAAAATATTCCTTTTATTTTGAGACAGGATCTCACTATGTAGTCCAGGCTCATCTTAAACTCACTATTTAGCCCAGGCTGGCCTCAAATTCATGGAAATTATCCTGTCTCAGCCTCCCAAGTGCCAGGATTACAGGCATGTACCACAACACCCTGCTGAAAATACTCTTACAATGGTCATGTTACCTCAAACTAGGAGACTGTTTTATTGAGTAGTTACAGCCCATTTAAAGGTAGAATAATTTTGCAATGCAAGCAGACTAAAGCCATTAACAATAGTTTGTTCACCTTGGTAGATTAAACAAGCTTTTCTCATCTGGTTAACAGTATGGATCTAAATCCCAATACTTTTGGTGGGAGGTGTCCAAAGAGAGACTAAGCACAATTTAGACTGAAGAATCACAAATTCCAAATCAGTGAGGTCTGAACTCATGAGCCTTCACTTCTCGTAAAGACACTGCTAGCTAAAGAGCAGACCACAGGACTCAGCAGCTAGGAGGCATCAGGTGAATTTTCAACAGCAGGTACCACTGCCTCTTAAGCTGCAATCATTAGGCTCTTCTGCGGGCTGCCACCCTAGGGGTGAAGCAATGAGTGCCCCACAAGGGCACAGGTACCCACTAATAGTCTTGGCTTTCTGCTACCTGCCACTGAGGTGAGTGAGCTTTCGATTCTGGTCACCTCCCATCTGGGACATCACAGGGAAGCCTACTGGCCTTCAAGATCACTGATCTCATGGATCTAATAATGCCTGCCTGTCCGTCTAGGAAGAGTTGTGACATCAAGTGAGGTAGAATGCCATGAGTGATCAGTAATCTGTAAAGGACTTCATGAATGTGGGACAAGAGACCCTCAGCTTGCATGTGGCTGCAAATCACGTGGTTACTGCCTTGTATCTTTCCCAGGTGAGACCTGGGGGTGTGCTGAAGACCTGTTCTCTTTGCCCTGGGTGCTGATTTCTGCCCTGCTAGAAACTGTTTCCTGTGATTATTCCCAGGAACAGGCCAATGTCTTCCTGCTGCTTAGCTGCACTGGTGAGAGGTGGAAGGCAGTGAGCCCTGGATGAGGACGTGGCCTCAGGGTCAGCTGGGAGTTTCCTCCCTCATCCACCAGGCAACACACTCTGACATCTGTTCCACCTTGGGTAGCCTTGTGGCAGTCTAGGCCTCTGGTCACAAGGGAAGAGGTCTGTGAATCTAAGTAGCTCAATGCAAACCTGTCACCTTTGTGAGAAAGCAGAGGATGCTCATGCAGGTTCTGGAGGCTGGTGGAGTCTGGCTCTTGCTTTAAAAGGGTATTGTCAGCGGAGATGTTGGTGAGCTTGTGAACAGCATAGCATTTTCTGCCAAATGCTCTGCAGAGGAGGCCAAGGCAACCCTGACTTCTGACTTCCCAAACTCCAGGGAAACAGCATGGAGTGGGCTTGACTTAGAGAGGGACCAGCAAGCATCCCTCACGGAGGCTCCTCTTTAGTGCTGAGGCCCCTTTCCAACACACTGGGACACAGTGACCAAACCACTGGGGCCAGCCTTTTAGAACAGGGCCCTGAAGGACTCACACCTTTGATGCTCTCTAGAGGAGGGGTCTCCTAGCATAGAGGTTGGAGAAGGCTGCCAGGTGGACAAATCAGGCAGTGGAGCCTTCTGTACCAACAACCAGGTGCACCCTCTGGAAGAAAGAGCCTTAACATCCTCAGCTGATGGGTGCTCCTGTCTTAGTACATCTACTCTGACTTTGTGAATTTTGGGGGACCACTGAGCCTGCCTCTGCCGAGCTATTTCTTTTTGCTGGAGACAGTAAGTCTCAGTTCTCTGCACTGATCTACTTGGCAATGTCTGATAGGTGAGCATTCTGCCCAACTTGGTTACATCGTACTGTATGTATTATTTATCAAGGAGATGAATTTTCTAGGTAGGAGGACTACTCCAGCTCCAGCAGCTCCTGTGCTGTCTCTGTCCAGACCACCCTGACCTGGCCACCAGCACCCATGGACGGAAACACCACTCTTCCTTTCCTTCATCTAATCAGGGAACCAAGGATGTTAAATCCTATCAGCTGTGGCAGCCAAACTGAAAGTGGATTTTAAGAGAGGATCAGAAACTGTACCTTGCAAACTTGCCTCTCTAGGAGATATATACATGTCATTTCCTCCACAATGTCTAATAAAAATTATTAGCCCATAAATTCAAGGTGAAAACACATCCAGGTTTTCAAGGAGCTTTTTCACCCTTTCAATCGTTTGCCCATGGCTGAGTGTCTAAGCGTTTGCATCTTCCCACACCTGGTGAGCTATACAGGCCACATGCCCGGAGGCAGGCAGGGGACAGAGCTGCAGAGGCCCGGGAGAAGGTGGTCATGTGACATAGCCTCCTCCTGAAGCGGCTGCCTGCTAGAGGCTCATATTTGCCTGAATCTGAATATGCCTTGCTGGACCAGCCACTCAATGTAATATCATTTTTAGGTTAGGAAGTTATCTTTGCTCTGCTGTGGGTCTTAAAGGCTGTTTATTGCTTCTTCCTTCCTGCCTGGGTTCCCCTCTGTGTCCAGACCTCAAAGGCAGAGTAAAGGGAACTGGAGAAGGTAGTTCAGAGTGGGTTGCATCCATTTTCTGCAATCTTTGGAGCTGGCACTAGGTAGTTCAGACCCCTGCTGCGTCACCATGAAAGGCAGAGGTGTTGGGGTTCTTTTGCAAGGCTTCCAACGTTCTGTCTACCAGCAGTGGGACACGCTTAATTATGGACCCCCTCTGCTCCCCATATGCCCTGGTCCCATTGCCCTTCAGCCCTGGCCCTTTCTCTATGAGACCTTACCAGACTCCACTGACGCAGCGGGTAGATAAGGCTCGGGGGGCAATGGTGGAGCCCTGCTGCATGAAGCCCCCAACTGGAAACCAAAGGCTGTTGCCAAGGGAATACTGGTTGACCAGGAGGTTGCACCGACCCTGGGCGCATGGGTGAGGGCTATACCACTCGTAGGGCGTCAACCTGTGGGAGAAAGGGAAGATATACCAGTGCTGGGGGGACAAGAATGAGAAAAGAGTGCTGGACAGAGGGGACCAGCTCTCCCTCTGGCCTCACCACTGGGGCTCAGTAACTGATTTGGTTGCCTTCGTCTAGCCACTTCCTGTCTCCAAATTTGAACACCCCCCGCCCCCCGAAAAAAGGCACAGTGGTACAGTTGCGCTAGGTTGGAGCATCTCATACTATTTTCTGTAAAAAGTTATACTTTTCTCCATGAATAAATTCTGATGTGGAACTCTAATACTCAAACAGATAAAAGTGACAGGAAGCTGGGAGTGTCAAGGCCTGGGCAGCCATGCAAGTTGCTTGTTCTTTTATTCCAAATTCCCAAGGGATGAGGGAGGACCTTTAGGGTCCCACAGAACCAGGGTGCAAAAATCTCAGCTAAGTTCTGAACCTTTAGCCTATATTATACTCACCAAGATGGTTTGTTAAAATAGACTGCCATGCTTAGCCCCAGTTTCTGAATCTGAGTACCAGTGAGTCAAATTCCCTGCAAATACCAATGCCTGCAGCTTCCAGTGCACCCTGAGAAGCAGGGGCTTACACTCCAGATGCATAGCTTCCGGGGCCCTAGCCCTAGAGATTCTCAGACCCTGGAGCCAGGAATTCAAAGGTTTAAAAGCTCCCAGTGTGACTCTGATGGTCAGATGGTTTGTGAACAGCAGTAGTTTTGAAATGTTTTTCCCCCTCTAAAAATCTTATCCAGAAGTATAATATGCGAGAGATAAAAGCAAAGCTCCATCTGGAGGATGAGGCCTGGGAGCCCCAGGGCTGTGGTCACTCTCCCAAAGTCTCCAGTAGTTTACAGCAGCCTTTGTGCCACATAGAACCCTTCTTACAGACCACTGCCTTAGGGAAGAATATCCTACGCTTAGATATTCTCTGCGTGTGACTGTGTCTGTATGTGAGAATGTGTACACATGTGATTAATCCTTTCATAAAATTTTTGTTAATGTTTTTGGCAGGATGCATGTGGAAGGCAGGGAATTGGGGCATACAGCCCCAAAGGCCTGTTTAGGCTGCCTTGGGCATGGTGAGGCAAGTCTGTGTGTGAACATATCTACCGATCAAGCCCTAAGAACCTTTCAAGGGTTCTGAAGGTGACCTTGGAGCTGTGGCATGACATGCACAGGGGCTCAGTCACAAGGACCAGAGAGTCAGAGCCATGGAGCTGGCCACAGGCAGGCAGCTTCCTAAAAGCAGCACAGACAACACTGCAAAGCAGACAGCAGAAGTGTCAGACAGCACTCAAGCTCCCGCGCCTCGCCAGCTGTCGCTGACAACAGATACTTGACAGTAGCAAGTATGAACCCATGAGGGTAGGTGTGGGACAGCAGCACACTCGGCTGCCCCTGGAGACTACCAGGTGGTAAGCAAAGCCGTTCTGTGTCAGGCTGGGTCTTGTGGGCCCTGGATGACCTTCCTCATCTATGCCTTGATCACCTGCAAGAGGCTCACAGGGGGCACTTCAACTCCACTTGGGCAGGATGGAGCTGGCCTGGGAGTCAGGCACCCTAAGGACAGCACTGCTGCCTCTCCTAACACGAGAGAGCACAGGCAGTTTAGCCCCAGTTTCTGAATCTGAGTACCAGTGAGTCAAATTCCCTGCAAATACCAATGCCCCTATTTTTAAATTTTTAAAATTAATTTCCACTAGGGGCAGTCCCCAGCTTCTGGGGTTAGCGGAGGGCTTACTCTCCACCACCCCTGATTTGGATCATTTGTCACAACTCAACACACTTCTCTCTGTCCTGTCCCCAAAGACTTTTCTGTGTCCTGTCCGCTGGCCACCTTGGCCCCCTCTTCTGTCTTATCCAACAAGACAGCTGTGTTTTCCAGCTCTGCTTTCTCCCTGGCGCGTGTCACTTCAGCCTCCCGTCCTACCACTCTGGATGTTCAGGCTCAGTTTCTTGTCATTCAGCCTCTGTGGCAGCTTCTGCCAAGGACCGATGCCAGGATTCTGAATGCGGTGTTTAATCAGACTGATCATCCTGCCCTGCTGTCTTTCCCAAGGCTCCTATAGAAGCAGGAGCCAGAGATTGGGGAATGGGAGGGAAACCAGTCCAGTCTTCACTGCGTATGTTAGGGAGGGCACAAACACAGAGATGGGTAGATGGGGAGTGTGAGATCCACAACTGAACAGAGAGCATTTCCGGGCCACAGTCACTCTCCAATCCCTCTGGTTTGGCATCAAGATTTCAGTCTCCCCTCTCCTGCCTACCCCAGCCCCATGCAGTTCCCAGAGGTGGACACCAGGTGGCGGTGTGAGGACAGGGAAGGGGAGCGGAGAGTACCGAGCCACGAGGAAGAGGACACAGCTGACAGCCAGATAGGCTAGAAGCATGAAGAGCCAGACGCCTGGAGAAAAGGGGTCCAGGAAGGAGAAATAGCCCGGTCTGCGTCCCTGGAAATGGAGATGAAAACATATTTCACCATACACATTCAATCAAAGTGGCCCTTGGGCAGGACAAGGCAGCCCAAGGTGAGTGTAGATCTGGCCCCAAGTTACATTTACTTGGATTCTAAGCCATTGGGTTTGAAGAACTGTAGGGATGAAGATGCAGTATGGGCTGCTGCAAAACACACACCCAATCCTGATCTCTGAGGACAGATCAGAGCTGGATTGGAGGTACATTACTTCCGGAAAGGAGGGAAGCTCTGTGCAGGAAAGTGGACCGGCCCTCACTACCCCTGTGTACCACCCTCTGTGCTAGGGGACAGCGCACACAGGCTGCTCTGAGCTGCTTGTGTCTGCAGCACTGGTGTCTGACATCAGCACTCTTCTTCCCTCTCAAGTGTGTCTCACGAGTGTGCTAATCCCCAGCGAGACCGTCTCACACAAACCTTCAGACAATTGCAGGAGGCACAGTTGCTTATTTTCATTTTACTAGTGAAGAAACCAAAGCCCAGGGCTGTCAAGAGATGTCCCAAAGGTCACACCCACTGCCAAGTGGAAGACCTGGGCCCAAGCACACATCTGACTCAAAGCCTCCTGCTTGTCTCCCTGTGCCATAGGAAACATGGTATATCCAGGTCCACCAGTGTGCTTGGCTACAGGATGGAGCAGAAACAGAAATGAAACACCAAGCTCCCACCTTTTCTCCAGCAAAACAACGTGAGTGAGAAGTTTTCTGTGCCATCTCAGCTGTGTGATCTTAGGCAAGTCCTTCTGTGGCCTCAGTTGAGCGAGGCTGGATCAGAACCAATCCATTGGTGGCCTCTGGACCATCCATAGCCCAGTCTTGTTTTATTTACCCCAGAGTACCAATTGTATTTTGAGACATGGTCTTGCTATGCGGTTCCAGCCCTGAACTCACTTTGTAGCCCAGACTGACCTTGAATTCACAGTGATCTTGCCGTAGTCTACCGAGTGCTGGGAGTACAGGTGTGCTCCACTATGCCAGGTTTGCAAGTTATTAAATTTTTAAAATTAATTTCCACTAGTAAATGGGCAATTTCACATAAAAATCTAGATTTCTGGCTTCTTTATAAAACTAACAACACTGGTAACACCAGGGCTGAGTGGTGGCTGCTGCTACAGCCCTGGAAGCTGCCTTGGCCTTTTACGAAGCTTGACTCTTCCATTTACTCAGAAACCACTGGTCTAGATGGTCCCTATTTTAAGTGGGAAATACTAGGATTGGAACCTAGGGAAGCCCTCGGATAGAAACAAAAATCAGGTGTTCTATGAGCAGCTAAATTTTCAAGTTCGAGATGGCATCGGTCATGGGAACAACTTACTATCAATATCAGGTACAGCCCTATCATTTTTACACTGAGGTCCTTAAAAACACAAAAGGGAACCACCTATGCTAATACTGTGCTAAACTCAACCAGCGCTATGAACTTGCACTATTCATAGGAAGCTAGCAGTGAGAAATTCCAAGTAAGAGTATCTGTTCCCACAGCTGCGCGGCAGCAGGCAGGAGACAGACATCATTTAGCATGGTCATGCATCTGCACAGTCCCCAGCCTGCGTGATTCTCACCTTCTCTTCTGGATGGTTTCCCACTTCTGAACCACCCAGAGTGAAGCTTTTCCTTTGGGACTAACCCCAGAGGGAGCACAGAAAAGATGTCATTAGCTTGCCTGTCAATAGCTTAGCCATTGTTGGGTTTTGTGGCCTTTCACTAAGTGACAGGCACCTCTCAGGTTTCCTTTCACAGTATATTTAGCCCAAGGAACAGCTCTTTGATACTAATTGCAAGCATCTTCCTTGTGGTACAGGCATGCGTGATCTGAACAGAATCTTCAGATGATTTATTGGCAAAAGGAAATAACTCGAGGGTCACAGCCTAGCGACAAAGGGAAGGGGACAGGAAAGAAATGTTGAGAAGATCATTTCAGCATGTCTGGTTCCATCATTTTGTAAATCTTCTTGCAGGAAACAAGGGACTCAAAAGCAGCAGAACTGGAGTCCCTGGTTGGTCATTTCAGTGTCCATCAGAAGCTAAGGGTGTCTTCTTCATCATCATAAAAGCCAGTGGCAGACACAGGAAGACACACAGCATAGAACCTAAGCATGGAGTGTGGTAGGGGAGAAGGGAGCTGATCCTGCAGGGGAAATCATTAGCTTAGCCCACACGTGCAGTCCCCCTGAACCCCAGACTTTCTCTGGGCAAGTGGATATGAATTCTTTTTGCTCTGTCATTCAGAACTATTTCACTGTGTGTCTCTCAACAAAGAGATATCCAGGAGGGGAAAGAAAAAAAAAAACTTTTATTGTTACCTTCTAAATCTGAAACCCCATTAGATGCTCAGTGTCAGAAATCTATACCTGATTATATCACAATGAATGAAATTGAGGAAAATGACAGCACTTTTTAAAGCTGCCATAATTGGTTAGGAGTGATAAGGTCTGATCCATAGCCGTGGGAAAAATTCTTAGAGACTCAAGTTGTAAAACATAGGCCATCACACAAACAAGGACCAAGACATAAACAGAGCTCTGCTGGAAATACATCTGTCAGGCTGGCAAGGCAACATCTGATCCCACATGTGATTGACTGGCGCCAACCAGAAGAGCAAGGCCTGGAGTCATTTGAGCTTCGCGTATGGCCTTATTTATGCAGGGTTGGCGTAGGCTGGGCCTGCTCTGATGCCGTGGAGAAGTATGCTCCTTGCAAGGTTCTGCATGCCTATCATTTCTTCCATGCAGTTGCTTCAGACTGCCTGCTTCCTCAAGGACACCTGAATTAGTGACACTGGACACAAGTCAA
Organism: Cavia porcellus; assembly: GCF_034190915.1. Lineage (NCBI taxonomy): Eukaryota > Metazoa > Chordata > Mammalia > Rodentia > Caviidae > Cavia > Cavia porcellus. The sequence goes on along the minus strand of NW_026947492.1, from coordinate 12,916,863 downwards.
TGTCACACCCCATAGGCGTATTTCCCCCAAATAATAGCGTTTCCCGAACCTAAAGGTCATAGGATGCTGATGCTTTTCTTCAGAAGAGCTCCAAGCGTTTCACTCTGTTCCCTTGATTTCCATACCCAATTTTCCATACTGACAGATGGAAGAACGGAGACCCAGGAAGGTTAAATGCCTCCCCCAAATCACTGGTGATGGCTTCTGTTTCTCTGGCGCATTCATCAAGCTACACCATGGGCATCCGTGCTCTCCTGCGTTCGAATGGCAGCTGTACCAAGTCTTCTTCTCCTTTTAATCTTTGCAAGTTGCTCCAATAAACGCCCTAATTAATCCCCTGCCTTTTCCCCAGTGCCAGCCAAATCCCAAGCTACTCTATCTACTCCCTTAAAGCAATTGTAAACATTATTTATCTCCACTCATCAGCGTTTATTTGGGACCATTGTATTTATAGGCATTTGTATTGATTTGCACAACCAATCTAGTTGCTGATACAAGTTGGGTTGTTTCCCTCTGGTGCATACAACCACTTGGGAAGTAGATAAGGGGTGTTTTATATGTATCTCCAGATAAATATAGCTACATGTCTGTGCCCCCAAATGTCAAGGACAGGTCAAACTCTGCTGATAGAATTGCAAGTTAGATGGTAGCAAAAATAGGAGTATTTCCCTTGGTTTTTGGACTGTGTGTCAGACTGACCACCCCAAAGTCCGCACCCTTGATGCTCTCTGATGATGGGCGGGACCTGAGGGCTGGCTACCAACTGGTCCTGGAGTGTTGAAGTCCTTTAAGTGATGGCAACTTGGCAGTGGGGCTGCTCATAGAGCTACCAAGTGGGACTAAATTCTTCTGACATCAAAAATGCACCTGAGGGGCTGGGGATTTAGCTCAGCGGCATAAGCACCTGCCTTGCAAGCAGGCAGTCGTGAGTTCGATCCCTGGTACTGATAAAAAAGGAAAAAGACAAAAAATAAAAAAATAAAACAAAAATGCACCTGATCCTTTAAAACCTCTGCTGATTCACTGGTACTTCATCCTATGTGTACTGGGAGAAATGATATTCTCCAAAGAGGAAAATCACTTTCTCAGAATCTAAAGCCAAAGGCTCAGGGGGATCACAGCTGGGCAATGCAGCACAGAGGGTGAATTAGAATACACTGTGCAGGGGCTGGGGATTTAGCTCAGCAGCATAAGCACCTGCCTTGCAAGTAGGCGGTGGTGAGTTCGATCCCTGGTACCGAATTAAAAAAAAAAGAATACACTGTGCAGCCAGACTGCCCAGGGCTGAGTCTGGCTATAACACCTACAGGCTGTGCAATGCCAGGCAAGTAACTTTACCTCTTGGTCTCTGTTTAGTCCTTGCAACATGGGTATAATGATAAAACTTAATTCGTGGGATTGTTTCGAGGACTCAGTGGGTTAAAACAGAATACAGTCTATGTGTGTTCTGTCCCTTTAATGACAGCTGTGAGAGAAGGAAGGAGAGATGGTGTGTGACAAAGGAGGAAACTTCCCTTTATACTGATCACTTCCTCAATGGAGACGAAGCACTGTTTTCTGTCCTACAGTGACACATACCAGAGATGCTTGAGGGTGAAAGCCATCTGGCTACAGTCACTCCTCATAACTCCTGGAGTTTCTCTAGGTTGTAACACATGAAACGTGAGGGTTCCCCCAGGGCTCTCTAAGGAAGCAATTAAGGCAATCCCAGGCTTTCTTCTGGAATGACAGCTCTTAGAAACCAATCTTTGGAGCTCTGCCTTACACTTCGGCCTCCCTAAAGAAGTTATTGGCTAGAGGACTGGACCTGTGGCAGGTTCTCTTGGGTCTAGGGTAGGACTGTGTACTCCAGTCACCATTCTCTACACATGAAAACTAGCAACATTAATTCTCTACCTTCTCATAACCGTCCCTTCCCCAGCATGTCAGTGACAAAGAGCTGTCACAAGCTCCATGTGCTTTTGACAGGCTTTAGCACTAAATGGCATTTATAGAGCGTTAGACCACGTCAATAGTGGTCATTGGTCAAAAAACATTCTTTAAGGCTGAAGAGCAAAGAAAAACATTCACTCAATGATTCCTTCCAGGAAAGGCAGGAGGAGGTGAGAGTTTTTTGGTTTCATTATAGGAACCTACCAAGTCTCCCTCAGTATCCACAATGAGTTTTCCTGCACACAGTGTGGTTTAGTGTGCACTTGACCTCTGACTCCAAGAGGAAAAAAGCAAACAGGCGGCTCATTCTTCCTCACATATAACATCCAGGTGGTATGCTGGCCACATAGCCCGTGTGCTAGAACTTTCTCCAGAGCTATTTCCACTCTGCTGCTTGGAAATTTGGAGTCAGAAGACCTAAATTCTTATCCTGGTGTGGACCTTACTTTCTGAGTTATACTAGGCAAGCCACTTAGTGTTTCTGGGTGCCATTTTCCTCTTCCACAAAATAGAGTTCCACAATCCACAAGAGAGGTGAATTTGAGAATTAGGAAAGTAATGTGGATAAGACACCTTGAGTTTCTTGAGTGACAATCGCTCAATAAATACCCAGTATTAAGATGATCATACATTCAGGGATCCATATTTCCATTAGATGGGCTATCATGTTACTTAGCTTTAAGGAACAGAACTCAATCTATTTTCTATTTCCTTATAGGAGAGTCTTAAGGAGCATTAGAAATGATTCACTAGTTTACTTAGCACTGTTCTCCATTTTCCTAGCCAGTCTTTGTGAAACAAAACAGAGCTTATTGAAAAATGGGTAATATATCCAGCAAATGCCATGCACTAATTTCATGAGGGCATTTTATTTCTCTCTCACTTTTTAATCACCGTCTGATTTTTTTAACTTCTCTTGAGAGAGAAGACCATAGCTGAGCACTAAAAAAAGAAAAAGAACAGAGTATGAAATGTTCCTGTTTATTAACGGAAGGTGAAGCCGGGCAGGATAAGGGGGGATGGCAAGGTCACACTCTCCATGGCGTTTCAGATGCTCTGGCAGGCTCAGGATCCCACATGGGCTCATATCCTCAGACAGGAAAGGACCCTGAAAGATCACATAACCCATGGCCTTGACACTGGGAGAGATAGACCTATTACACCATGAAGACACGTGATGGGAAAGTGAATGGGACCTTGAAACCCAGCTGCAGCACTGCGTGGCCTTCCAGACAAGGCTCACAGAACCTCAGCCCCGTGCCTGCAAGGTGGGAACCGCATTCCCTGCTTCAGGCATTGCTTTACTGAGCCAGAGCACGAATGCGCGGGAGTTTCATAAATTAAGAGCTATTAGGCGACACAGGAATATCACAGACTGACACCCCACCTCCCCGAAGATGCCGACACTAAATTATTTGGATGAAATTTATCTATTCGGGGGTTATAACGGGCCAAAGGTTGAAGCCCAAGTTGGCTTTTGGCACACTCTTCTGTGGCTTGCTCCAACAGTCAGGGTGGCTTGGGGAATACAAGCTTATTTTAATATTAGTCTGAGCAAAACAGCATTAGGCAAATTGCTACGGCAGGAAGAAGAGAGAAAACGGCATGATATCCTCTAACGTCAAATATAGATGTTTTTGTTTTTCCATGCTCTTCTCTCCTCCTCTTGCACAGCTATTTGAGAGTTCGCAGTATGCCTCACTACTATAAAATCCTCGTAAGCAAAATGTCTTTAGAGTTATGGTGCTATACCAAATATTAAACCTCTTAGTAAGAAGAAATTAGCTCACTTGCCAGGAAAATCGAGAGTCCTTGGCTGGGTGTGGGAGCGCATGCTTCAATTCTAGTACCCAGGAGGCTGAGGCAGGAGGACTGCCACAAGTCCAAGGCCAGCCAGGGCTATGTAATGAGTTCAAGGCTACCCTGAACGCCACAGTTAGCTCTTGTCTCAAAAAAAAAAAAAAAAAACAACAACAACAAAAAAAAAGGTCTTATACTTCAGATGTTTTATGTCTGGAATACCAGGAGAAACCTGAGACTAACGGCTATGCATCTGTCTATGGCCTAGAAGTGCATCTGGCCCCAGCCAGGGATCCTGACCCTCTCGAGTGGATGCTATATTGTGCGCTGGATAGATAAGGATTTCAGGGAGAAACCAGTGAGTTCAAATGGCAGCTGTAGTCAAGCCTGAGCAGAAGATGTGTCTGGATGGCCTGAAACATTTGCCTCCCACTCAAGGTGATAAAGAGACAGTCTGTGAAGATTAATGCTCATCCTGTTGTCTGGAATGCCATCCATGCTAGGCCTCCTGGCTGAACCCCAGATTCCTGGGACTCAGCGCTGCTCAGTCAGAACCACAGAGGAGTGGATGGTGTTCCCTGATCCCAGTTGCTGGATTTCTGACCTGCTTTCTGCATTTCTCTCTCCTCTCCTCTCCTCCTCTCCCTTTTTCTCTCTTCTCTTTCATGTTATGAAATAAATACTGTACATTTAGAATGATCACATTTTCCATACTAAAAATCATGTCGTAAGAACCATAGCCTGATACAGGGGTATCTCCCAAGGGGTCTACTGAGAGACAGACAGGGGAAGCACCCTAAAACACAACTTAAAAATGGTGTAATAGACGGGCAGAGAGAAGAAGCTCAGAGAAAACCAGCTCTATCTGGGGGAGTCGTGTTGAAGAGCAAGTGTCATTTGAGCTGGGTATCAAAGGCCAGCCAAGAGTCTGTTTGTAGTTTAGAGCTGAGAAGATAAACGTGACCTGGATGAGGAGAGCAAGATGATGCTGTCATGATGGTGGAGTGGAAGCCTCAGAGAGCTGAGGGCCCTGCAGCTGCAGAAGTGGGGATGGGACAGAAGGCTCAGGCTTTATCCCCATGCTAAGAGATTGAGCATTTTCTTCTACCTGATGGGTAATAAGTGCATGGTTTGGAGTAGCAGGCCGATATGATTACATTTGTACAGCAAGCAAGCAAGCTGCCCTCAGGCCGTGGATGGAGGATGAACTGGGATGAGCAGCGGTTCCCACACATTTATTAAATGTAATAGCTTAGCACCTCATCGTGCATTTGCCAGACACTGTTACAAATGCATCACATATGCACTTTCATTTACAAGACAGCTCATTTCTGCACGTGAAGTAACTGACACGTGTATGACTCTCAGTTAATAATGATCAAATCCGGGTATAAAAGCAGGCAGTCTGGCTTTACTCCGTCATCTTCACTCTGCTGCTTCTTTGAAAATGCTCATGGTGACTGCAGCTCTTTGATGGGGACAATGAGGGACATTTTCCCCTCAAGGAGAATACTGTCTGCTGGAATGGCAGCAGCTCAGGTTAGAGACGGGAAAATGAGGTTGCACAGAGAGCAATTATTCCGAAAGTGAGATGAGAGGTGAGGATACTCCACGGAGGCTCAGGTTACAGGAAGGGGATGCCCTTAGCTGAGACAGGCCGGAAGGAGGAGGAGGAGGAGGAGGAGGAGGAGGAGGAGGAGGAGGCGGAGTGAGCCTCAGAAATATGCTGAATGCAGTCTGAGACAGTGTTTTGGGGGTGCCTGTGAGACATTCAGGTGGAGAGGTGCAGGAGTGTGCAAGAAACACAAATATACCACTGGAATTCAGGGGTGAGGCCAGGGTTAGAGCCACAGTTTGAGATGATCTAGGGAGAGAGGGAGGAAAGGGAAAGAAAAGAGAGAGAAAGAGAGACAGACAGACAGAGGCCAACTGAAATGATGAAGAGGTATGAGGAATACCACAAGAAAATGGTTCTTGCATGCTAGGAATGGAGAAAGCAGGATGGATCAATAATAACAACATATGCCAACACCAAATTCCTTAGCTACTCTGTCAAGTAGCAAGGTGTAGGCGGTGAAAGGGTACAAACATTCTTCTTATTTTGGTCCTAGAGACGCCTGAGCAGAAACAGAGATTATACCCTGACATTGGAAAGAAGGCAAATATCCCATAATCAACTCGTGATGATCCATGTTCATGAAAAAGCTCGGATAATCTTAGATTGCTGGAAATGCACAAATTATTTCTGGCTATCTATAGTCCTCAGAGGCACACTTGCCATCACTTATTATTTTGGGGGCTTTGGCAATAATTCTTGAACAGGGATTACATTATGCAAAGTACATACGTAGCAGAGCATTATGCGGGACCTCGTTAATATGTACAATGTCTATGTTTCTGTTTATCAGTTACAAATAAATAAAGTAATTCTTAACAAGGCATTTACACTTTGAGTTAATTATTTCCACTTTTGCACACAGATTTGATTAGCACCAGATGCTCACTTTTGGCTAACAATTATTCATCAGTCAGGTGATCTCACATAGAACTAAGAGATTCTAAATCCTTACGGACTATAAATAATATTAAATGAGTCATATTTTTGCTCCATGAAAATCATCTGTTAGAGAAAAGTTACAAAATAATAAACATCCAATTTTCACTTTAATTGCATTGTCTTAGTCCTATTATAGGAAAGACAGCTTCCCAAAGCAGCTTCAGAGTTAGACTTCCCTGGTAGACTGTACTCGCCTATATTTTAGCGATAGATATCCCTGCTACAGCTTCGCTGTATCAGATGCAGCAAAGTTCATCTTGGACTCCTTCTTACCGGTTTCGTCTGCTTTCATTGATTCAGGATTGTTCTCTCCCAAGCTGACTTTGTAAGCATGGAGCCTCACATACAGAATGTGCTGGATAAATATTTGTTGAGTAAATACATAAAGTGTCATTTCTGCTCAATGTAAGTTGTTCATGCCAGCATTCATTTTTCACTTTGTTTGACCTCATTATAAATCAGATCTGAGCAGCCACGTGGCACACTGGGGCCTCCGTGGGGAGGCCAAGGGGAGAGAGGGGTCCTGATCATAAAGGGGACCTTATCAGTCAGGTAGGGTGCTCCTGAGAAAAGAAACAATTGGACATACATCATATCATAGCTATATGGACATAGTTGGATTTTAAGGAACGGGCTCATATGGTTGTAGGAGCTGGCAACTTCAAAAAGGGAAACAGGCTAGAAGCCCAGATAAGATTTCTATGTTATAGGAAAGAATCCTTCTTCAGAAAACCTCAGGTTGCCGGGCGTGGTGGCGCGTGCCTGTAGTCCCAGCTACTCGGGAGGCTGAGGTGGGAGGATCACTCGAGTCCAGGAGTTCTGGGCTGCAGTGCGCTATGCCGATCGGGTGTCCTCACTAAGTTTGGCATCAATATGGTGACCTCCCGGGAGCGGTGGACCGCCAGGTTGCCTAAGGAGGGGTGAACCGACCCAGGTCGGAAACCTAGCAGGTCAAAACTCCCGTGCTGATCAGAAAACCTCAGGTTTTCTTTGTCAAGGTCTTCAGCTGACTGGAAGAGGCCCACCCACATCCTTGGGAGAATTCTCTCCTCCTGAAGGTCAGTTTATGGTTGGTATTAACCACATCCACAAAATATCTTCAGAGCAACACCTGGAATGTGGCTGGCCAAAAGTCTAGGTGACATAACCCAGCCCAGCTGCTAGAAGCAGGTGTCACTGAGTGATGAACACTTGGGGCCAGGTGCCCTCAGCCACAGGTCCTGAGGGGCTATCAGGTCACCAGCAAGACTCTAGCTCCCTCAGCGTTAGTGAGGAAATCAAAGCCAGAGCTTGCTGTACCCACGGCAGGGTGGTCTGGAGAAGGCTGTGTGTCTCCACTTCTTTTGGACATTGCTCCCCTGGAGGAAGCTGGGTGGGAGGGACCTGAGAGATGGCGCTGGCTGGAGACTCTCTAGGGAGCACCAGCAGACGTAACACTGAATAAGACACTGTCCTGGGGTGAAAAGGGCCTGCCCTGAGTCAGCTCAGGGGAGACCTCAGCTTCCTTATCTGCAAACTGGGAATAATAATTCTGACCCAGTTTCCTCAGGGCACAGTGCTGAGGATGCAGTGAGAAAGCATGGGCAAAGGGCCGTATGAGATGAGTTACCCAAAGGTCACACACAGGAGGGCGGCAGGCGGGATCACAGCGACAGCCCAGGTTTAAGCCCTGCTCTTTGACTTACTACCATGTGGCCTTCTCCTAGGAACTACACCTCAGATCTTCATCTCTAAAAGTAAAGGCAACCCGTAACATAACTGTGTTAATTTCCCAAAGTCCATAACTGGGTGATTAAAATAACAGAAAGGTTTCATCCCTCAGTTCTTGAGACTGGCAAAGTCAGGTGTCGGCAGGGACACACTCTGTGGGCTCCAGGGGCGGCTTCCTCTTGTCTCCTCTCACTTCTAGTGGTTTCTGGCAACCCTTGGTGCCCCTCAGCTTGTAGATGTGTCACTCAGTGTCTGCCTTTGAAGTCACGTGGCCTTTTCCCCTTGCACATGGTCTGTGCCTGAATTCCTGTCATTTTATTTTATTTTGTTTTATTGTGGTTTTCGGAGACAGGGTCTTGCTATGCAGTTCAGGCTGGCCTTGAGCTCACCGTAGCCCAGGCTGGCCTGGAACTTGCAACGATCCTCCTGCCTCAGCTGTTGAGTCCCAGGAGCTATTGAGTGCTGGGAGTGCAGGTGTGAGCCACCACATCCAGCTTCCTGTCATTTCAAAAGTAGTTGGGTTGGAACCCACCATATCCCATAAGACTTCCTCGAAATTTGATTACATTTGCAAAGACTATTTCCAAATAAAGTCACACCCATAGGTCCTTAGGGTTAGGACTTCCATATGTATGGGACATAACTCAACTCATCAGCACAACCCATATCAGAGGAATCACCCGTCTCCTGCTCCTCCCACCAGCCAGGGCATTCAGGGGTCAGCCTTGTCCTTGGCGGTCTGCTGGTCTGTCCTCTTTCTTCTACTCATTCTGGGCGACCTACCCAGAGAAATCTTTTTTATTCTTTTAGTGGGGAAGCAGAAGGCCAGGTACCTGTGTCACTACATGGTCTGCTCTATGTTCACCAGCACGAGCAACCAAGAGACGAAGGAGAATGGAGGAAACACAGTGGACCGAGGGTTGAAGGAGTCTTTGAGAATGCTGGGGTGACTTTAGGAGAAAGGAAGAAGCAGAAGATGACAGGGTCCATCACCAGTGCAACATATGATGCGCTGACCCTTCCCTTACAGCCACTCCTATGCTATGAGGCAGAAGAAATTGTTACTGGAAAGCTACAAGTGTGACTTTTTCACTCCTGTTCGCAAGATCCTGCAGCTGATGGGGGAAAATATAGCCCAGCACATTTGCATTTAAGTCTTGAAACCTAAATATTTCTGTGAGTCATTCATTATTACCATATAACTCAGTGTTTGCATGCAAATCACTTTAATGACACAAATGCTTATAAAATAAGTTTCTTACCATATGAACTCGGTAAAGAATGCTAATTCCCAGCGTCATGAAGGGCTTAGAGAAATCAATCACCTTCTCGCGCTCCGCCGTAATAGTGAGGCCTGCCACAGCCAGATCTGCTTTCTGGAAGGAACAGAGGAAACCCATCAGCGGAGCAGCTGCATGAGAGGGACACAGGGAGTTGTCACCACAGGCTATCCCTGTTGAAGAGATGTTACTCTAGACTGGCTTATCCACTCAGGGAATAACTTTGCAGAGACAGAGCATAGCCCAGATCTGAAAATTAACTCTTAAAGGACAAGATGTTAAAGTTATAACTCATGTTCATTTGTAGCCAGACCCCTTTAAATACACGAGTGATTTAAAACCAAGAGGGGTCCCAGCCTGCATGTTCATACACGGTCTCAAAATGTCCACGGGGACTCAGAAGGTGAGAACTGGAAGACGGGCTGCTGAGTTCTCCGTATTGAGTATTTTTGATTCAACTTATTTATTTGTTCAGTCAACACAACTTTAATAAGTGCTTGGAAAAGTAAGACCCCTCAGTGTGCTGGTGGTAGAGATTACTATGGAAAGTAAACCTGCTGTACCACAGGAGTTAGCAGCAAGCTGATGCAACCCCATTCATTCCACAGAGAAGCCCTGAAGTCCAGGAAGACACTGAGCAAGTGGCTGGATGTGACACAGCCTGTCCTTGAGAGAGCTGGGCTGGGATGCAGGCCCTACGATCACTCGCCACTTATGCTGCCATCCAGGTAGAAATTCAAGTGTCCCGGGCCAAACCAAAGAAGGATCTCATATCTCTTCAGTGTCAAATAACCGAAATCTGTGATGAAGAGCTTTCCTCCCTTTCTCTTTGCTCCTAATTACACTGCAAGTGCCCACTTGTGACGAGAGTCTGAGCTGAATTAGGGCCCTCCGGTAAGGAGATGCTACGGCTTCCGCCGTAGCACTACGCTTCTGTGTCCGGAGTTCTTCTCTGAATCTTATTTAAACCATCCTGTTGAAAGCAAGCCCCGCTCCTCCTGCTCTGCTCTCTGACATCGAAGGCTATGGGAAAGCTCAGAGCGAATGCCGGGCTCCAGTCTGGGCTCTGCTCTAACTAGCCAGCCAGCCGAGGTTGGTTCCTTTGCTTCTCTAGTCATCTCTAAACTCATCCACAAACCATGTGATCACAAGCCTCAAAATGTAGTCTCTGGACCATCTGTATCGGAATCTCCTGCAGGACCGATGAAAGGGTGGACTCCTGGGGCACATCACAGACCCTGGATCAGACGCTATGACGGGGGGACAAAGGACTTGGTACTGTATTTGCAACAAGTAGCACAGGATTCTGAATTACACAAATACTGAAGAACCGTGTTTACAACACAGGCAGTGTGGCTCATCCTGGTCTCTGAGATTGACGTTCCAGCCTAAGTCTTTCTTCTAACGACAGCAGATCAGTTGATGCAAAAGACATACACAGAAGTGAAGAAAAGTGGAAATGTCCAACCACCCGCAGACAAGTCCAGCAGTTCAGAAGGAGGATACAGTCACATTCGCACGCACGTGCACACACACAATTCTTGGGAAACCACTACAAAGAAAAGAAGCAGACACACTGCCCCTCATTTTACTCCCAAGGGACTTACAATTTGGGCACGGGAAGGACAATCTAGTGGCTGAAGCCATTTCTTCTGCATCTCAATATCAGTCCTGCGTGCTCTAGCCACCTCCCCAAGCAGTCACGTGATCCGGTGACGTTCACACACTTAGACCTCTTTGAAGTAAAGCCATCCTTAAAAGAAACTAGAGTGTGGATGCAAGAGACTTTCAATAAAAAAAGTGGAAGAGGTGATTGATTCATTTTGTATTTCTTTAAGAGTGTTGATTGCTGCTATCAACTGAATCAACCCTTGGGTTGAAGAGTGGGGTTTTGATTAGAGGATTGTTAGTAACTTCATTTTGAGGGACTCTTCGGAGGATTGCTTGGGCCTTTCGAACCTCAGCCTCTCAATGACAGTGACACTGACTGGAGTTCATCTTGTGAGCTCCAGGGCACAGCAACAGAAGCCCCCTAGAAAGGCCCGGCACACGCAGCACCAGTACCGAGCCGGCAGGTCTGCTGCAGGTTCCCGGCCCAGCCCTGCCCGCATCCCAGGGAGAAAGAAACACGAGTTAAAAGGGTCTTGCTTCAGGAACTGAAGGATCAAAGAAAACTGAAACTGATAAAATGGACAAGAGCTGAACACAGCATCCCGTCCTCTCTCCGTTTCGTGTTTTTGAAATACAAATCAAGCAGTCCAATAAACAACACTGACTTTGAATTTCTTTTCCCCACACTCAGCCTCCTCTCTAAAAAGGCCAAACTTCGGATTAAAATTGGGAAATCATTTCACAGGTTTATAGAAGTTGGCCAACAATGACACGATGCCAAAACAATCCCATATGTCCATATGGAGAGAAGGCTGCAGACCAGCTACGCCCCACAGCAAGGAATCTGCGACGTACGTGTAGAATAACCGCGTGTCCAGGGAGACGGCATCCCAGGCCTGGACAGAGCATCACTGTCTGATCATAAACAGACAGAAAAGTGGGCCAGATAGAAAAACCACTTTACCCCAGATGCTGCCCAGGCCCAGGGCCCGTGTCTCTCTCTGTCCTATGGCCCAGTCCCGTGTAAGCTGGGAGGAGGGGCGGGGAAGGAGACGGAAAGGGCAGCAGGAAGCCACAGGAACCCACAGAGGCCTGGTGATGGTTGTTTGTTATATTTAATTGACTCAGTAGAGAAGAGTAATTATCTACCTTGACTTCAGTGCACCCCAGGGTGCCAGCAACAACCACGTGGGATGAGGTTATTTCAAAAAGATGTGTGTTCATTGTCTTTTACCTTAGTTAAAAAGACATCGCGCTATAAAACACCCTGCAGATGAGGAGATAATGTGCCACGAAACCAAATGTAAAAGAAAGGGGGCTGGGACAGCAAAAATGCCAGGAATGGTTGGTGTGCGAGGCCGCTGGGGGTGTGAGCAGGGCAGCAGCTCATGCCAGGTCTTCTGCTCCTCGGGTCACTTGTGGCCTCCAGTGGATAGGGAAGTGGGCGGGCATCAGGAGACCTGTCTTGTCAGAGAGGGGCCCCAACATCAGGGACCTTTAACAAGTTATTCCTCTCTCTGGCATAGACTCCCCAGCTGTCCAGTGGCAGCTAGAGCCCTTTCCCAGCTGCAAACCCCACAAGCAGCTCTGCCCGGCTGGATGAGACGTGGTTCAGTCTGATTGGTCCTCCTGGTCCCAGAAGATGATGCGAGTCAGCCGAACTGACTGGTGATACAGCAGGTGAGGAGACCAGGCCTGGAGGAGGAACCTGGTTACCAGATTGGTTAGTGAGCAACCAGCCGGATGGCTTCTTTCAGGAAGAGAAACCCTCGGAGACCAGGGATCTGCAAACCATTCAAGGAGCTCAGGCCTGAACCTAGAACCTGGGGCTGGACGAACACAAGGGACCAGAAGCACCAGAGCCTGAGAGGCAGGGGCCGTGGGAAGCAGAAGCCGTGCCACCAGACCAGTGGCAAGAGTGCTGCCCATGTCCCAGGACGTTCCTGGCCGCGGCATGGGGGCTGTACGCACGCACACGGGTATATAAATACATTCCTGGAGAGAGGCCTCTCTCCCCATTCTTGATGGAAAGGGTTCTTTGAAGAGCTCTGTGTTTGCTGCCCCAGAGAGATCCCTGCTTTCATCTCCTGGATGTTTGTAGAATTTGCAAGGGGAGGACAGGCGAGAGCCAGCCTGGACTGGACTTCCAAAGCATACTCCCCTTGGCTTCAGGAAGTTTAATGGCGGCCATGCAAGTGCCACCATAGCTATCAAAGCCTGAAACGGCCGTGCTTTTCCTGGGAGCTGGGCTGCATCTTTGTTCGGGGCTCTGGTCTGCCTGGCCTGAGCCTGAGCTCCCACTGGCCTCCAGAGAATAATACCCAGGGTCTGATGGTGGCGGCAGCAGATCCAGGACTGCCTGCTGTGAACAAAGCCTTCTCTGGAGCTTTCGCCTCCTTTCTTAGAGAGCTGCTGCCCCCTTTTGGGCAAAATCTCCCAGTGCTCATCAAGGCCTCAGACCTCTCTTCCTCCATCTGCCTCCTCTGCTCACCTCCTTCCCCCCTCCTTACACAAGGCTGGGCTAAGGGGAGCCACCTATCATGGATAACTCACCTACCTTCTCTGTGACTCAACCTTCTCAGCCATAAAATGGGGGCAATGCCTGCCTATCAACATGATGTGGGAGTCAAGAGAAATGGTGGGTGTGGAAGAGCCTTGAAAGTTATAGAAGCTGTTCAGTCCTGTCATAATGGGGGGTGGCTGAGGCTAAGCCTTCAGCATGGGACAGATTTGTTTAGACTTTATCACATCCTTGCTACATGACCTTGGGCAAGTCACTACTCTTCTCCCAGCCTCAGTTTGCTCATCTGTAAAGTGGGAATAATACTTGTCTTCTGGAGTTAGAGAGGGCAGGTGTGACAGTGCCTCTCAGTGCTGAGGACAGGCCTGGCACTGTGAGTACAGCTGTTTGCTGTGGATTGGGCATAGTGGTAATAGGATGATGATGAACTTGAGGCTGATGACCAGCTCAGCAAGGGTCTCTGCAGATGGATCTTGGCGGCCATGAGTGGCATGTGTTTGGAGATGGCTGGGCCTGCACCAGCGAGGCACAGGGCTGACTATGCATGGTGGCTTTGGCCCACCAGACCCTGAGTGTCCTCCCCTTGTGACCTCAGCCTGTACGCTGCTCTGCCTCCTCACACAGGGACTCCCAAGCTGGCCCACCCTTTGGGAAACTCTAGGAAAGAGCTGAGGCACAGCCACTCCTTATTAAAGGACTCTCCTCCTGGAGCAGGGGTTAGATGGCCTCCCCAGCTCTTCTTAAATTTACTCCCAGATCCACTATGCTTTTTCTGATTAGCTTCCAGATCGTCCCTCCTTGGACTTTTCACACTGCCCCTGCCACACGCCCAGCTCCCGGGCCCTGGGGCAGGAGCGTCTACTGCTTTCCAGGCCGCAGCCCTGCCCGCCTTCCCGTGCCACGCCTCCACCCCACCCTGTCACACCCACTGCTCCGGCCCCACTGTGCTTTGCTCTGCTGTTACTTATTTAATTCAGTAGCTGTGTTGCTTAACTCCGCAAAGCTTTCATAGGCTCCAGCTGGAGCGAGGAAACACTGCTCAGAGTAAGACTGCGCTGAGCGTCCTGCAGGCCTCATTCCAAGGGGATCATCTCTGGAGAGCTCTATGGATTGAAAGAGCTCACAGAATTCCAAACAAGGCTGGCCCCAAGACGATGCAAGAGGGGCTGGCATCACCCAGAAACCCCAGGTAAAGAGCTGTGAGGCCAGCGAGCCTGGCTTTCCTGGGAAGGAGGAAGCACGTTGGGCTATGGCTGAGGGGGACACGGGGCTGCAAGAGCGGATGGGACACCCAGGACACATCATGTCATGGGGCTGGTCCTTGAACATGGGGCCTCGGGACAGACGAAGGCTGCCCCACTTTTTTGTCCTTCACTGACTCTACTCTTTACTGGGTCATGGACAGGGCACAGGGTACGGGGGTTCCAGGCTCATGGAACAGTGCAGGAGGCAGGTAGCTGTCAAGTTGTTTAAAAATTTATTTTTTTAAATTTATTTATTTATTGCAAAATTATGCCTGTGTTGTAATAAAGTCATCCACAGAACCAGGCAAACAAGAGGCTTTCTGAAGTCACGGGGACTTTCCCCAGACGAGACTCAGTTATCCAAGTAGGAGCTCTTAGGAGGAAGCTGGGGGGAAGGAGCAGTATGTGCTAAGGCCCTGAGGCCGGAGTGCCCAGCACAGTGAGCATGCTGTATGACAAGAGAAGCAGGAAAGGATCAGGACAGGCAGTGTCTTCAAGAGCAAGCAGAAGACTGAAGATTTTAAGCAGCAAGGGTCTTACAGGATCAGATTTGTGAAAACACAGCCAAAACCTTCCTGTGTGTCAGGTACTGAACTAAGCCCTCTCAATCCTTACAAAGTCCTAGGAAGAAGGTTACTATTATTGTCTCTATCTTACAGACAAAGCACAGAAAAGTTAAGAACTTTCTCAGGGTTGCACAGCAAGTTAGAGCCAAGATTCAAACCCAGGAAGTTTGGCTTCAGAAGTTGTGTTCTGAACCTGCAGCAAATTCAGGGGGATCGTGTAGGGGAAAAGCAAGCCTGAATAGAGGCATCTTCATGTCCATGCCTTGTATGCCAGTGTTCTGGAAAGTTCGATACCTACCCCACTCCACAAACATCGCTCTGCCAAGATCAGCAAGGTCCCATGTCTCGTGACTAGGGGGTGCTTCTGAGGTGCTTATCTGCTGAAGCTCTAACAACCCTGCTCTCCAGCCCCTGCCGGGGATCCAGAGGGGGCCAATGTCTGGGACCCACCAGCCCTGTCACTAGCACCAAACCAAACTGGGTTCAAGTTCCAGCTCTGCTGAGTTAGCCATTGTGTGACCTTGGGTAGGTCTAGGATCTTTCTCATCTGTCAAATGGGATAATCACTGTCAATACAGGGGCACAAGAGACTAAATGCAGTGATGCATATCAGGCCAGAAGCATGGTATACAGTAAGCACTCAATAAATGGTCAGGAATATTATTTCCTAGCAAAATATACTTTTGCGCTAGGATGGCTACCCTGGTCTTTTCTCTTAAGATATTTTCCAAGACTCCCAGTCCTCTAGGACCTGGCCTGGGCTCCCAGCCCTCGTGGTCTTTCTTGCTCCTACCAGCTCAGCCCTGGGGCCACCACTCCTGTCCTAGAGCCCTGCTGTGCCCACCCGCAGCCAGCCTCACCCAGTCCACTGTCAAACACACCCGGACCCACCCACAGCTGCCGCACCATCAGCTCCACCGCACAGCAAGGCCTGTTCCTAGTTTCCCACCCCATGAAACACTTTCTGGTCATCATCCTCCTCATCACCAGGAGCTAAGCTGCTCTTTGCAACATGAACTGTAACCTGCCTTGTGTTAGAACAGGGGATCCGGGCTCCTACTCCAACTCTGCCACATACAGGGTGTGCAACCTTAACCTCTGGGTCTCAGTTTCTTCACTGACAAAATGGGAATAATAACAGGTCTCAGTCTCTTGGAACCTCCTATGGGAGTTAAATAAGCCACCCACGGCAAGTCTATGCCTGGCCAGCCAAGTATTAGCTCTGGCTATCGTTGTTACTGACATTCACATGCGTATCTTGTCTTCCCATTAGATTGAGTTTCTTGAAGCAGGAACCAAGTCTTTTAAAAACATACAGCCTTTCAAAGCTGTCAATATCTCTGATTTACAAAGAAGTCAAGGCCCAGAGAAACAAGTAGCTTGCTAAGTACACACAGCTTGGCCCTGGAGGAAGCTAGCTTCAAATCCACGCTTGCAGAGTTCCAGGGCCGTGCGCGCCTCTGTTTTCCGATTGCTGCACTGTTCACGGTGACTTTCTCTAGCTGGGCACACAATAAATCACTTAGGGAGCAACCTGCGCCCGCCAACAGTGCAGGGCAGCTCAGGAAACCCATAAACACAGCCTGACCTCAAGCGCCTTTTGCAGGCGACAGCCTCAGGCTGATTCTGACAGATGGCTGTAGGCACGAGGTTTTGTTTTCCTCAGAAGGCTGGATGGCTCCAACCAGACTCTGGTGGGGCACAGGCCTTCAGTCTGCATCTTCAGAAAACTTTGAAGCCCCGGTTTCCCCACTAGAGGGCGCGCTTCTCCCCTTGCCCCGTTCCCGACTCTGTTCCCTTAAATACCTTGGACAGCGCCTGGGCTCTCATTACTGCTTGGGGCACCTTAACCCTGGGAAGGAAGGGAGAGGAGGAACAGGGCCTGAGCCGCGGACCAGCAGAAGGACAGACTGCTCCCAAATCCTTCCGGGCCCGCATCTGCACCTCAACCTATTTCAAGTTAAATAATCTGCTCGCTTCTTGTCTTTGGATGGGTCACCTGCTGCAAGCCTTTCTCCCCTTCCGGCCCCTGCCTGTGGCAAGGACCAGGGAACCTGCTGTGACTTGCTGTGGTGCTGCAAGGCCATGGGATCTGCAGGGGCCAGAGGGGCTCACTCCCACTCCTGGCGCCCACATGCTCTGGCGGGTGTCACCATCCAGACTGCACAACAATCCGGCTCGAATGTGCACATTTGTTCTGCCGCTCGAAGCAAGCTGTCTGCCCACTCGGACCGCCTTGGGTAGGATCGTAGGAAACTCTTAGGGTCACTGAGCACTTGTGAAATATCTGGCATCCTTGCCCACACGGGAGATGGGATCTCAGCTGACCACCTCTCCTTTCTTTTAGAAGCAGGGTACGAAGATGAGCACAAGGGAAGAGCAAATAGCATCCAATTAATTGCTTGCACAAACACACACACATCCGCTGACCTGTACCCTTAAGCTCCCAAAGCAGCCTGCTTCCTGTTCAGAAGGTCCCCACCCAGCGCCTTTACAATCAACACGAGCCACACCCCAGGATTTATCCCTGCTCCCTGGCCCAAGTGTCCGTCCCCACAGCAATGTTCCAGGAGGCAGGGCCCCAGAGGAGCATTAGCATTCCTGGGGAAGCGGTAATGTCATCCATAGATCCAAGTGCTCCCCGGTGTATTTCTTAAGGTGACAGTCTGTTCTCAGGGCTGGATGAATTTCTTTAGAGTTAAATTAAAATCTCCAGGAAATATTTAGTTAGCTCACCACAGGGCTGGGTTATTGGCCTTTGCGGGCAGGTTTTAGGCAAGATCCAGAGTGAAGAAAGAAGGGGTTGCAAATCATTTATAGAGTAAGTCATGGTGCACAAAGGTCCTGGCTGGGGACCAGATACTGCTCACCTTTTCCCTCCTGTCACAGGCTCCCTCATGATCCTGTTGCCTCCATGGAGTCAGAGAGATGCATGCTTGAATCCCAGCTCTGCTGCTCACCAACTGCACACAGGACCTCCAAGCTGAGCCTCAGTTTCCTTGTCTCTAAGATGGACCCATTATTTCTGCTTATGACCGTGGTGAGGGTTACGTTCAAGATCTGGGACAAACAGCTGATGTGTCAAATCCTCTTTTTCCACTGTGACCAGCAGCTCTCTGGAAGAGCTAAAGCAGCTTACGCCACCTCCTTTGTATCGCTGTCTTTCACGCTATGAACCTCTTTGGCAGTGTGGTAACATCTGGCGGAACCACTTCTTTGAAAATGTTTTTAAATGATTCTGTAAAAATACAGCTATCAAAATATTTCTACAGTTTTTCCAACATAGTGACATCTGGGCATTTTTACATAACAAGGACAGTTAGAGGTGGGTCTATTAGCATCACTATGGTACCTCCAGTGACAGCCCCAAGCATGTTTAATGCCACTAAAGTTTGAAGCCCACATTTATCATGAAAGAAAATATATTTGTTTATAAATAGAAAAGGAATAGATGGCAATTTTTCTCTGCTAAGTTTATGGGTTTCTTCTTCTTAATGCCATCCTCAGAGTTGGGGGGGTGCGCACCCCAGGAAAACCCACTGAGACTTCCCAGTTTACTGACAGTAAAGTCCCAGGCCCTCACCCTGGGCCCCCAGGTGCTGTGTGACCATCCATACTCGGGGGGGGGGGTGGGGGGGGCGCTCTCCACACTGATAGCCATGCCGACCTCTGCCTTGTCTCTCAAGCCCAAGTTCACTGCCACCCGGGCATCATGCATTTGTTTCTTCCTCTGGAGCTCTGCCCTGGCCTCTGCTGCCCAGCCCTCAGTTTGAATGCCACACAATGAGAGTGAACTTCCCAGAAAGGCCTCCTCCTGGACCCCTCTAACGCTTTATACTCCTTTTCATTATAGCAAGGATCGTGATCTGAAAGCCTCTTGCTAATTGATCGATTTACTTGCTGATTGTGTGGAGTGTGAGCTCTGAGAGGCAGTGGCCTCTTGTCTGTTTTATCTGTAAATTTCCCCGGAGTACACAGCAGTGGCTGGCACACAGTCAGCACTAAATACCTATTTGTTGAAGGGCACAATTCAAATGAATAAGTGGATGAAGCTAAGAAGGTGGGTTCAATTGACGTGGTTCCTTCCCCTTGGCTCTCAACTGGAGAATGTCTTCGGTGTGACATGTTAGGGCCACAGCCTGTACATGCCAGCCATGTAACTGCTGGAAAATTACTTAATATCTCCGTGCATCAGTCTCCTCATCTGGGGAATGGGTATGGTGATACTCTATAAATATTCTGTGAGGGATAAGTAAATGACTACCTGAAAAGCACTCAGGACAGGATTAAGAACATAGGAAATACTACACACATCAGCTTGTACATTTTGTTGGAACTGAAAGGATTAACTTCAATTTCTATTTTTTAAAATGTAATTGTTTGGGGAAAATCAATGTAGATTTTGAAGACAGTGCAAATAAATCTCACGGCTGGAGAATCAATACGTATTATGTATGTCATACAATGGCTACATATGTGAAAAAGAATCAGTTTAGGCTACATATGTGAAAAAGAAGAGTTTAGGTCAAGGCAGGTGACACACATGCTGCGAACTTGCCAGAGGCTTGAGCTGGGCCACTTCTCATCTCCACTACCATGGCCACTATCTCATCTCCGATCCAGATGTCCCTTGCATTGATGGCACCTGCAGTCCCCAGCGGGCTATGTACTAAAAGGCACTGACCTGCCTCCTGTGGCCCAAAGGCTGGCAGGCCTGGGAGCGGTGTAGGGCATGGATACCATGCAAGGCTGACCGGCCTGACAGAGCTCAGACTGACAGCCCTGATCTGCCCTGCTTGCCCTGGGCTCACCAGCCCAGCCCCCGACCTGCCACAGGGCCAGCAGTGCCCGGGCTGCTGGGACCTCTGTGCTGCATACTCTGGCAAGCTCAGGCGAGCAGCTCCTGCTGCTGTAGGAATCTACGGCCCCACCAGCTTGCAGTACTATCTTTCATTTTCCTCTCTACTTGTCAGCTCTGTAATTAGGAATGGTGTGAATCACAGGCTTGTTGTTGGGACCGTTTTTGTTGGGAGAAATAAAGTATCACCAGTTGCCAGGGGCACCACTGACAGCCATAGAGAACCTCCAGAGTCCTCCCTGGAACCCACTTCACTCCCAGCCAGGAGCCTCTCTGACTGCTCTCTGCTCTAGTGCTACCGCCAAGATCATCCCTGAGCTGTCTCTGCACCAGGCAGAAAGGGAACAATGACCTGGCCAACTGTCCCCAGGGGCAGGGTATCTAGCTCTTTCCTCATTTCTGATAGCCACGTGCATAATTCCATCCAAGCAATGCCAGGGCATCAGGGTACCTTCCCAAGAACCCTGCAGTATCTGGAGGAAGAGAGCTGAGAATTGATGGTCAGTTTTTGGCCCCTTTTCCTGGTCTACTTCAGAGAGACAACTCTCCTGGTCAGCATGGCTGGTGTTCCTCAATAGCGGTGTCCCCAGTGACTTGTCACTCATCATGTCTGAGTCCCAAACAACCTCTAAGTTAGCAGTAGACTCTGCAGAGCAGCATAAGGACCAACAAAGCCTCAGGGTATCAAGGTGCGGATAATTCAGGGCAGGGAGGGGCAGAGGGCAAAAGGAGAGAAGCGTGGGGTGGCGTGGAGACAAGGGAACTCCTCTGTGCTGAAACAGTTCATGTCCTGGCCTCGGACAGTGTTTAAATTGGCGTCGATTCACAGTAGCGCATTTTTCTGTCCTATTTCAATAAACAAGCCTTTTTAAAAAACTCAGTAATTGTCTACAAACAAGAGAAAACGGCAGCCACCAGGACTGAACCAACATACCCTGCTGGCTCCACGAGGGTACAAAGTCTGGAAGAGCTTGGCACAGTGGCTCACACCTGTAACCCCCGCACTCTTGAGCGGCTGAAGCAGGAGGATGGTAAGTTCAAACCCAGTGTGGCAAACATAGTGAGACTCTGTCGCAAAATTTAAAAAGAAAATTAAAAAGCAAAGGGCTGTGGGTGTTCGTCTGTGTGAAGGCCCTGGGTTCAATTCCTCGGCATGTACATGCCGCCACGTGCGCGCGAACACACACACACACAGCGCCTGGAAGATGCACGAGGGGTCACGGGGATGGCACGAATGGTACCACAGTCTGGTGACCTCATATGTGCAGGCAGGTAAGCGCAGGCACAATATATCCTTAGGTTCCCCTGCTTAAATGTCAGAGTGGGGGCAGCTTCCAATGCAGGAAGGGTTGAAGTGAACACCTGGCTGTTTTACCTATGTTTGTATTTACATTTGGATGGAGAAACGTCCAGTTTCCTCCTCTGGTTCAAAGAGCTGAGCAGACAGTGAAACTCCCTGCTGAGAACACCAGGAAAAGCCCCAGGGAGCCTCAATTCCTGCTGGGAGCTTCAATCACTCTCCAGAACTTGCCAGAGCTGCTCTCTAGGGGCTCAAAACTCAGAGGACAGAGGGCTCAGACATCCGGGATTCCACAGCAATGCTCAGAGTGCTTTGTATGAACCCCCTCCTCCCCTCCCTAGAATCTGGTCATAGGCAGAGAAAAGTCAAAGGTTCTGGTTTAAGTTTGCCTCTGCTCAGCTGTGTGACCTTGTATGAGTTACTTAGCTATTCTAAACTTGTTTTCTCATCAGCAAAGTACACACAGTACCAGTTTCTACTTCCTGGAGTTGTTGTGGGAAGTAAACAAGCTAATTAATGTACAGGACCCAGCACCACTCGGTACTTAAGAGTTTGCTATTATTCTGATGCTGTTGCTGATTCTGGGATCCTGCTTCTGTCCTGTTTATTCCTCTGAATGCACAGCCGGCCTTTGCTTGGTGCCATACCACCATGCCTGCCGGGGTTTTCAAAGGCTAACCCCACTCCCGGGTCTGCTCTTTCTGACACTCCTTTGTGGTCAGACAGACAGACCCCAGCCTGTACACCTCCTGTCCTCACTGACCATATCCTCCCAGCTCTGATCGCCCATCTGTGTGCCGCAGAGGGCCACTGTGTGGCAGCAGGCCCGACATTGTGCTGCCATCCGGAACACAGCAGGTGTTCCCAGGGTCTTCCTGATCCTCTGTATTACCCTTTCCAAGGACCCGAACCTTCCTTCTGTTGTCCAAATAGTGAACGCAGGCACCACCGGGGAGGAGTGGACCTGTCTGAGGGCTACAGAAGTTGGGAGGTGATCCGGCCATTCCAGGGGGCTGGTGGAACAAAGCAGGGCCCTGGGCCAGCTACTGCTGGGGCTGCCAGACCTGCCTTTGGCACAATAGAGCCAGCCTGTCTGTCACAGTGATGCATGGTGGAGCATCAGGTGTTCCTGACAAGCTACAGGACAGCAAGAAAAACAGTCAGTGAGCAAGCCTTCCAGAGCACATACAGTGATTCTGGCCAGAACAGATTGACCACTGAGGCCAACCTGCAGCTGAACAGCACTGGACTTTCTGCTGAGCGATGGTCAGACAGCAGAGAGAAGCGGCACATCTGGGATGTTTTGGAACAGAGAGATTTACTCACACAAAGGTAAGGGCAGGACAGGAAGCCAGAGCAGCGGATTGGATGACGGAGGTTCCGCCAGCGGAGTGAAGCATGTTTGGTGCTCACAGCAGCGCTGCTCAGTAATTAGAACCGACTGTGGACCAATCCAAGTCTGAATCCTATCTCTGCCACTTCTCAGTCACAAGACCTTGTCATGCTCCCCTCTGAGCCTCAGGTTTTCCAGTCTTTACATTAGAAGCAATAATACTTTATCTAAGATTGTTTTGAGATTGAGGTAATATCTGGAGGAATTACTGGCACTGTATCTTGCAAAAAGTACTATTTCACTACCACAGGGCAGGCCAAAGGTCACAATGTGTGCCACAGGGCATTGGACACAGCACACGGGGGAAGTGGGTGAGGTCTCTCAGAGGTCCAGATGGGTAGTCCTAGCACCTGCCCCATTGATGTCCAGGCTTCTATGATCCCTCCCAACACCTGTGCCCAAGGAAATAAAGCCAGTAAGCTTTATGGAGTGAGCTTATCCTAAAGGTAGGTGGAATATAAATGCATATGTGGTAGGAGCTCAGAAGATACACAGTAAAGCCAATTAAAACTTAAAGAGTAGGGGCTGGGGATTTAGTTCAGCGGCAAAAGTGCCTGCCTTGCAAGCGCGTGGTCTTGAGTTCGATCCCTGGTACCGATAAAAAAAAAATTTTAAAAAACCCTTAAGGAGTAAAAGTAGGAGTGGCTATGACTCAGAGAATAAAACAGGACACCGAAAAGTGACTCTGGGCCCTTCCACCTTGTAGGGAGAGGAAAGAGGGTCTCAGGTCCTTATGTTCTTTCTTGAGGTCATGCTGCTATGGGAAGCAGGTGAAGCATGCAAGGGCCCAGCTGTGAGCAGCAGGAAAGGAAGGGTAGGAGGAGAAGAAGGGATTCTGGGCAGAAGGTGCGGGCTCCCTGGCTTCTGCAACAGGCAGCCCGAACAAAAACAAGCACTTCCAGCAGCACCCACCTGTGAATGTATCAGCACATTTGGGCTACTGCTGTCATTGGTCAAAGGAATTATCTGGAAACTTATGATTGGTTCTCAGCACTGGGCTGTCTGTTCAGGCTGTGAGTTCTTCAGGGTCAAGGGCTATGACGATTAGTTCTCTTATACATGCCTTTGCAGCCTTCATCCATCTACACTTCCATTCAAATATCTAGCCATATATATGTCCACCCATCCATATACTCAATCATCCATATATTCATCCATCCATCTGGCCATCAATCCATTGATTAATCCATTAATCCATCCACCAATCCATCCATTCACATTTAACCATTTATTCAGTGATTCATCTACTCATCCTCCCATCCATCACCCACCTATCCATCCATCCACCCTATTAATTCATTCATTCAAGCATCCATGTATTCATCCACACGTCCAACCAACCCATAATTAGCTTTTCTTTTTTTTTTTTGGAACCGGGGATTGAACTCACAACCTTGCATGTGCCAGGCAGGCGCTTATGCTGCTGAGCCAAATCTCCAGCCCTAACCCATAATTACTAAGTGCTGTCATATGCCAGGGCCTGTTCCAGATGTTACCAGTACAGGAATAAACAAGACAGACACATTTCCTGATCTCAAGGAACTTGTACTCTAGTGAGAGGACACAGACAACAAATAAATGTCCCTTAGTAAGCAAGATGATTTTGCCTGGTAATAATTTCTTTGAAAACAATGAAACAAGGTAACATGGCAGAAAATGACCAGGAGAGGGAATGACTCCTGTAGGGTAACCGAGAAAAACACACTTCTTGAAGGAACTAAGAGAACTAAACAATGTGATGAAACAGAAGACTGCAGACTTGGGGAGACAGGCATGTGACAGAAGAGGGGCGACTGCAAAGGCCACATGCTCTGTCCAAAGGACCAAGGTAGGGCTAGAACATCAAGACGGAGGGGAAGGCGACAGGAGACACAAGGCCTGGTGGGTTCTTGATTAGTTCTTCCAGACTGAAGGGAAATTATGGCAGAGCATTGGGAAATGTTTATGCTAATTCCACAGTTAAGCAAATGGTAGCCCAGGAAGATTCTGCTAATTTAAATTCAGGGACAGGCCCTGATTGCCAACTCAGGATACATTTCTCTAAACCCAAGAGTCAAGTGCACTTTCTATCACTGCCGTCAACTCACACCCTAAGAAGATGCAGCTCAGATGCTCCCAGCCAGGAGGGGACTTTTGCTTTTTATGTACCCTTTGCCTGCAGAAGGCAAGAAGAGAGACATAAATCTGCAAAGAAAGGATGTATACCTGAAGGACAGACGGGTGGGAAGGTGGGACGTCCCTGTTAGGACAAGGTGAGCACGGTCCTCTCATGTCACCATCACCTGTTGCTGGCAAACCCACCTGGAGCTCAGACCCTGCTGTGTGCTCTTGCTGGCCTTCCGTACCCAGCTTAGCAACTTACTGTGCCCATGTCACCGACGGCTCACCTCTGCCATGTAAAGCTACTGTTTTCCTATGTACTGCCAGTGACTTTCCTCTCCATCTGCCATCCAAAGCAGTTCAGGAGTCATCCTGGAGTTGTCCCTCTCCTTCCCTTCCCTGCTCTGTCTCTATTCAATAATCCAGGCCCATCATTTTATCTCTGAAGCGCCTGTTTAAACTATTACCACTACTCAACTCCTACTGCCACGGTCATCATTCAAGTAGTCACTGCAGTGGTCTCTGCTTCTAGCTCTTTCCCACTCCATGCATGTACACAATGTCGTAGGCACCAGGGATTCTTAAACTCATGCTGTATTAGGGACCGTTGTTCTCCAGCCACATGGGTGAGCAGCGCCCCCTGCAGGGCCTGTTATGTTGCTGCCTCTCTTCCCAGAGTTTCTGGAAAGTAAATCTGGATGGGGCCTCAGATTTTACATTTCTGGCAAGTTTTAGGTGATGCTGATGCTTGGGTCATGCTTTGAGAATACAGAGTGTATTTGTAAATCAAAGGTGACACCATATCAGTTCCCTGCTTAAGAAACTCCATGGACTGTCCATTCCTTTGCCATGCAGTCTTATCTCCTCACCACTTGTGATAACCTTCACAAGCTGGCCTTGGTCTGCCTCTTCAGTGTCATCTGAGGTCCTTCACCCTATGCAGCCACACCGTAATGTAGATGTTCCTTAAATGTGCGCTGCATTTCAGACTCCAGATAGTTTCTTCTGCTTGCAACCCATTCCTTTCTCTTGCTTGTCAATTTCTCGACTGTTGGTTCCCTCGAAGCACCAAGGTGGGTTTAAGCGACCATGTGCTTGGATAGACAGCCTTGGCTTTGAATTTCAGATGAATCACTTGTTAGTTATATGACCC
Source organism: Cavia porcellus (assembly GCF_034190915.1). Taxonomy (NCBI): domain Eukaryota; kingdom Metazoa; phylum Chordata; class Mammalia; order Rodentia; family Caviidae; genus Cavia; species Cavia porcellus. The sequence goes on along the minus strand of NW_026947492.1, from coordinate 12,890,838 downwards.
GAGTTGCCTCTTCGAGAAGTGAAAATTAACCTCTGCATCATTGTTATAAAATGTGAATAATATTTATCTTATAAGATTGTTGTGCAGAGAGAAAATCTCGCATAATAAATGTCTTACAGGGAGTAGGTACTCAATAAACAATAACTATAATTTTCATTAGCTCTGCTTTAAAACCTTGCCTGGCTCCCTGCAGCTGATTGACTTCTCTTTTTCTCTGTGCTCCAGTAGGATTTAGCACATGATTCCATTCTGCATATATCACATGCTATGGGCTCATTTTATTTTTATACACTGGGCCTCATTCCTAGCACAAGGAGGACCATTGTATGAATAACAAAAATCAACTCTCCCAGCAGACTTTTGGGCATATGGCTTGGCAAGGTGAAGGCATCTTTGCAGGAAGAAAATCTACGGCAGGTGGATAGAGAAACTCTCCCACCCAAGCACATGCTCGGTGAGAAGAGAGGGGCTGGGTTTCAGGCCATGTTCACTCTTTGAGCAACACAGCCCGCATAACTTTGTGGGAGCTCTGTGTATGTAGAATGTGAACTCTGAAAGGAGAAACTGTGTTACTCAACCTGAAGCCTCAACCAATGTTAAATCAGTGCATCTTGGGACAGGAAATACTGGCTAAGGACACAAAATTTATCAGCAGGATCAATAAGGTCAGAGCCCTGGGTCCGGAAATAGGATCTCATTCATGGGGAAAATAGGAGTCAAAGAACTTCGGTTACCAACCTCAGAGACTCAGGCATGAGGAGTAATCAGAAGCAGAACTTCTAATTGTGGGTGGTGAACGAGAAGGTCCTTGGGGAGCAAGGCAGAGGAGGAGTCCCTGCTGTTTAACTGCAGCTCTGGAAGACACACACTGGTGCATAGCAAAGTCTGCAGGGAACAGCCTCTCTACTGCGCACAGGTAGGGCTGGCACCAGCATTCTTAGAAGACATTAAGATGCCACCATTCATAGCTTCCTTTCCTGCCGCTGGCCCAAATCAGTTCCCAACTGCTTGTCTCTTCTGCTTAAAAGCAAGCTAATCTCTTAGAGGGCTTTCAGGTGCCTTAATTAACACATTCTTATTTCCTCTGCAGACCTTTGACTCCTCTCAACAGCCAGCACTCAGCAGGGAAAGTGAAAAGAATTCCCTGGGAGTGAATCCTCTGACAAGTTTCCCAGGCTGCTCCAGACACCCACCCCTGGGGTTTGGAGGAGCTCCCAGTCTGAAGCTGCTGAGGCAGATCTGAACCTCACTGTACTAACTCCAAACCCTTTAACACTCCTCGTGACAACAACTTTAGTGGAAAAATATCCATCGCAGGCAACCGTGGATGGGCAGGCAGGACTCTGAGGTCTTTCCCTGAATATGCAGCTGGCCTTCAGTGAGCCTGCTGTTCTGTGATGCCAGGGAAGGACCAGGCTCAGCCTGCTTCATAGAGGTGAGTCCAGCTGTGCATATTGATAGGTGGCACTACAATGTCTTTCCTTAATCCTGCCCAGCACAGGGCTCCCCTGGCCTGTACCTGTCTCTGCTTCCCTTACCCCCATGCCACCTCACCTGTAAGCTTCCAAAGACAGAACCAAATGTGATCTGTCCTTCACCCTGGGACACCAACTGACACAGAGTAAGTGTTAAATCGCTGTCGCTGATTGGTCACCTGAAGTCCTGCTTTTCTAATGTGTGTCGCTATATACCTGCTAAGTGGAGCTTTCCAGGGACTATTTTACAAGGACTCTTTAGTGCACAGTGTCTCATGCTGTACGATTCACAGGCATCATTTATTCATACTTTCCTGTGCTTCAGGTACGGTGTTAGGGCTAAAATAGTGCCTTCCTTCACAAGATTGCTGGTCTTTCCATAAAGAGTCCGATCTACTGGTCCCCACTCAGAGGTCATTTCTGCCTCCTGCTCTATTCCAGGGTGACACAGTTTGATATTTCTGGAACAACACTTAGTCCATATGCTCTTACGTTAAAGTGATTTCTGCCAGTGTTAGTCTGGGATTCTAGCTGGAAAGTTCCCCAAGGAAAGGGACCTGGGCTCCGAGTCCTGGCAGGTTCAGGTGTGAGCTGCTCAGAGCTGTTTGTTTAGACTGTAAAAAGAAGGCAGTCATGATGACATCCACTTTCCCAATAAAGGGTTGAGGACATAAGTGCCATCCAAGTGCCCCTCTCCAAGTGGCAGCTCAGAGCCATCCTTTTTATTGCTATTGACCTGGATCAGCCTCTTTTCTCCTCTCCATTTTCTTAGCAAACAGACGCAGAGAACAGGAAAACTTGGCCAAAACTGTTCTCTGTGTCTGCCATGAATCTTCATATGCCCTCTGGGTGCAGCAGAAAGAACATGAGACTGGGGTCTGAACAGGTTGCAAGTCTGGGCTCTGGCCATGTGCTGTGTGTCTGAACTTGGACCAAGTAAAAATGCTGCGTGTCCTGATGGAGTGTTAGTATGGGGAACTAATCTCTGCCTCATGGCCCGGGAAGGAGTCCATGAGACAGAGATCAGCGTTCCTACCTGCTCTCTGTCCTTGTTAGGAGCTACCATTCCCTGCCCCTTCCACTCCATTCCCTCCTTGAGACTCGGCTTTGAGCTGAGAGGAGCTGTAATCTATCACCTGGAAAAGTGACAGTCCCATTCCGATCCCTGATAATACCAAAGGAAGCCCAGGACAGAGTCCTCCACTGAAAGCAGGCATCAACCAGATAAAAGGGTAGCTGGCTTCACCCTGACGGCAGGCTGTCATCTAGAGGCCCCCACTGTAATTTTCTGGGGAGTACGCATCCCACCTGGAGCAGGAGACAGACAGGAGAGTCCAGGACTGGTATGGAGACCCATCTGGTCATCTCGGAAGAAAGAGGTGCTGCAGTCATGAAATGGCTTTTACTGGCTTTGTATCAGGTGAGTAAAAGGACTGAGTGGCCAAAAGGAACCTTTAGAGAACTCAGAATGAGACAGCGTTGTGAAGGGAGGGATGGTTAACGGTAAGCGAGGACAGTGGTGGCCGAGACATAGTTCAGGATTCTGAACTTTTTATTTCAGACTACAATGTCTGTGAACAATACACGAGACTGGATGGACTTCCACCCTTTTCATGTCAAAGGGGTTTATAAACAGAGGTCAAACGGCACACCTCCCTCGGGAAGGGGAGGCCTCTTTAAGGAGTTTTCAGAGTGGAGAATGAACAGCTCATTCCCCCACCTCTGGGAGGCAGAATGACCGTAACTCTGTCCCAAAGGGAACAAGACTCCATCAAAGGGAAGTTCCCCCTACTCAGCAGGTCCTGAAGACCTAAACGCTTTCCCAGACACCCTTGCTGTAAATGCCTTAACTCAAGACCATCCCATCCTCCTGGATCCCTAATGAGTAATGAATGTGTAGATCTACATCTGCTCTTCCTACCTCCAATCCAACCCCCTCACTCATCAGAGTACCCTCCTACAACCGAAGCCTTCTATGCACTCTCCTTTTTGCTCTTTGAAACCTTCCACTAACCTTCCGAATGCAGTTTACACGTCCTCCAAGTACCTGAATCCCACAGGCACTATTCCCTCCGCACCTTCTCATGCTCGATTCTGGCACTGCACAGTATGTATCTCAGCACCCTCTACCCATCAGATACATCCCACGTCACTCAGTGAATGCATGTAACAGTACCCAATATCGAACCCTGCAGTATAATGCCCTTTCCATCTGAAGTTATCATGAGCTACGGCCATACCTTTTGCAGGCTGAGGTGCAAAAGCAAAACTAGCACAGATTTCTTTTTCCTTCTTCACAATTTCATGGGCAGAGAATTTAATTCTAACCATAGATCTTAACAAATGGAGCACAGAATTTTTTTTACTTATTATACAGTTTTACCTTTTCACTTAATGAGGCATATTGAGGCCCCTCTTTTGCATATCTGAATTGCCAGCATCACTACTTTTGACACCTTGAGCCATTTTTAAGTAAAATAAAAATTATTGGCATATAGATATTGACACACCAAGCAGTCAACCTTCCCAGTTGTTAGTGACTAATACTAGGTAGGAAACACAGTGTGAATATACCACATAAAGGGATAATTTACATCCGAGGTGGATGGATCAGGGTGGATGGATCAAGATTTTAACAGGCTACCCCCAAAGGCACACAATATAAAACTTATGAATAGCTCATTGCTTGAAATTTCCACCTAATATTTTCAGATCATGATCTACTGGGGGTAACTGAAATCACAGAAAGCAAACCTCCAGACAAGGGGTGACTTCTGCCCTCAGTGAGCCCTGCCCTGGTTCGGTACCACATCCTGTTCCTATCTCTACCGAATCCATCCCTGCCACTCAGTACTCCTGTGGCTTTCAGTAGGTTCTGAACCTCCTTTGGAACCCTGTTACCTTCTGTGCAACAATTGTGAGGATTTAGCTAACAAAGTCAAGTGCTTACACTAGTGCCTGGCCAATGGGAAACACTTAACAAATGCCAGACATTATTATTTCTCCTCCTCCTTCTCTTCCTCCTCCTCCTTTGTTAAATTACTTTTTTTTTTGTTATCGGGAATTAAAACTCAGGACCTTGTGCTTGCCAGGCAGGCACTTGTGCAATTGAGCTATGTCCCCAGTCCACTGCAATAGAATTGGGGGTGTAGTGGGGATGAAACTCAGCACATCACACTTGCCAAGAGGGTGCTACTCCACTGAGCTCTATCCTCAGCCTCTCCTCTGTCATTATAACTATTATTACTACAGCATGTGTTCCACTTTACAGTAATTCCTGGATTACCTGTCTGTCTCTTTCGGCAGATCTTGATCTCCTTGTACGCAGCTCCTCACATGAAACAGTGCTCATCAGAAGGTAAGCACTTTGATGGAGGAATGCATGAACACTCTGTTGAGTTAGAATTGAAACCCATTTCTTCTTCATACATTCCAGAAACTAAGCCTTCATGAGAAAGGTAAAGTAAAGCCCTCCCTGAGTGTCAGAAGTGCAAAGAGTTGGGCCCTGGATCACTATATTTGAAAGAAAGCTGAATAGAATTTTATGGCCTATTTGTAGTTAAAATAGTCTCTGGCTTGGAGGTGAGAAGTGATCCCAGAGGACTAGTTTTAATATTTTTTAGTTCAGGAAAATGTCTCTGGACAAGCTTCCCAGTGGACTGAGGCCACGGACCATCACCCCACCAGGTCTCTGGCAAATTTCCTTCCCAGAAGGGGAAATAGAAGGAGGCATTTCAGTTTCATTTACATGTAATTAATCAAAGTGTCACTGGTAAGAGCTATTTGATGTCCAAGGCTTATAAGCCTCGAATCTAAGCCTTCCAAAGCCCTTTTCTCTTTGAGGCTAAATGAGCTATTCTGCCAACACGGAGCTGAATGTCAACAGCGCTTAGTTGTGCATTGTGAAGTCAGATGGGGCCTCTGTCTCCTGAATGTGCTTTCCTTTCTCCCAAGATGAACTCACAGTGACCAGGACAAAATGAATTCAAACCTGATAGCCTAATGCTGGGGGTTTAACTCAGTGACATAAGTGCCTGCCTAGCAAGCGTGAGGTCATAAGTTTGATCCCCAGTATCAAAAACAAAACAAAACACAAAACAAGTCTCCCAAGCAGCCATCCTTCTTATCCCCCTTACTCAGACACAGCCCCAGGAAGGGGTAGGTGCCCAACTGACCCCTTTTATATGAATCCACATGTTTCAGCTCCAACCACACTCCTCCCTTTAATGGGACTGTGGTTTGTAACAAAAGGCATTCTCTGATGATCCTCATATACACGTGGAGAACAGGCCTGAATGCTGTTCCTGAACTCCTGTGCCATGTGTCCTTACCCACCACCAGGCATGTGATGATAACAGACTCAGGCTCCAGGCCTTCACTTAAGGCAACCCTGTGCCTCTCTTTACTGCAGATTACTTGCACATACAAGCAGCTGCTATAGCCTGGGAAATCTCCAAAGACAGAGGCCCCAAGCCCCTTGCTGGTGGCTCTCCTTGATATCAAGCCCTCATCTCTGCTGCTGTAGTCTTTGCTGCACTGCCCTGGCTTTGTCCAGGGGACCTAGTGGGAGGGAGCCCTGTATATGCACACACCAGCACATCCTCTCCACTCCCAAGTTCTACATGTGCAGCCTGAGAGGCCCCCAGAGAGCCACCGGTAGGATACTGGCTCTGTCTGGCTCCTGGGCTCCTAAGAAGGCAACTCAGGTTTGCTCCTGTACAATGCAAACAGTGGTTTTCACTCTGAGCTGCTGACAGCTGTTGGCTTCACTGGATTCTTTGCAGCAGAACAAACCATAAACAAGAAGAGGGACACTGGTCACCCGAGCCACTAGTCACTCGTGGGCTATGGGTTTGCTCTTGTCCTTGGGTTTGCTTGTCCATGAATATTTCCTCTCAACAGTCCTAGTAACCCACGGGAAGATGGCTTAGCGCCAGCTACTTTCCACTGATCCACAAAGAAAAGGCTCCATCCTCACTGCAGGGGGGCTCAGCAGGTTCTGTCCCTGGGGTGGCTGGGGTCATGTCATCACGGCACATCATCTTTGTGCTGGCCTGTACCTGTCCTTGCTAACCCATCGTGTTGCCTTATCTCACTTCTGCTGAGCTGTGAGCCTGTGCAGGACTCTGGATCACCTGCCTGCCTGTGCTGCACAGGGGTCATGGGTGTAGCCACACCTAGCCACTGGACCCACCAACAGGATCAACCTTGCGTTTCTAGCCCTGACTTTGTTGTCTCGGGACCTAATTTCTTGGAAGGCACCAGAGGATTCTGTTTCACAGCTCAGGAGTGTGGGAAAGTGGTGTCCTTCAGCATGAAATTCAGCCAAGGAGAGATGCGACTCACAGATGCACGCTTCCCTCCCTTCTGAGGACTCCTGGGTGAGTCAACAGAATCACTAGGCTCTGCACACTGAACAATCAGATATGCTCGGTACAAAACCTTTATGGGCGGCACGCTAACCCACTGCCTCTCATGTGCTCTGCCCTTTCCTGTCACTCTCCCGTCCCTCGTCCTTCCTTGGAATTCTAAACCCTGCCTTAGCATGTAACCTTTGGCTCTGATCTGTTTTCCAGGGAGCCCACCCTAAGACAATTCTTACACTTCCTGGATGCCAAATACTCTGTTGTGTGTGACCATCACTTTAACGCTTTAGAAAACGTTATTTGAAGTGGAACAGTGGAGGGGAGAAAGGATAACAGCTTGCCTAAGAACACACAGCCAGTAAGTGATATATTGATGTGTTAACTTAGATCTGCTTAAACTCAAGATTCACGCTTTCTTGGGTCACGAGTACTGAAGTCAGACAGACCAGGGCTGGCTCTGAACTGACTAGCTGTGTGAACTGTGTCAGACAACTTAGCCACTCTGGGCCTCCATGACCTCAATCTGCATAAGGGGAGGATTGGATGTGATGACTTCTAAAGCCTTTGCCCACTGTGGACATTCAGTAGCCCCAAGCGTCATAGGGGGAACTCTCTGTTTTAACTCTGCTAAAGGTTTCTGGCACCACCTAGAGAATGTGTCCTAGAGGATGGATCCAGGCCACAGACCACCACAGACCACCATAGAGAAGTATCTTAGCAGATAATGAAGTCTCACTGAGGGAAGATGGGGTCCCAGCACCCCATTCCTGCCTGACCCCACTGGCATTTGTAGAGGCTTCTGTTTCACAGGCTCTTCCCTCTTGCCCAGGTACCCCTTTTTCAGAAAGCCACCAAACTATGCTCTTCACCTGTCCACACTGGTCCCTCTATCCTCCAGTGACTCCTCCATTCTGCCATCTTGCACATAACACACTACAATTGCATATAAATATGATCATTTACTACTGTCCCGCTTTGTTGGACAGATAAGCCCTGAGGACAGGGGTCCTTGTTTATTTTTTCCCCTTTACCTTTAATTTATCTCCAGAAGAGTAGAAAACATTCAACAAGTAGTTATGGAATTAATAGGCTAATTAGTTAATTAATTCCATATCTCCATGTTTTGATGAGATCAAAGCAGCAGCGTTTTTTCTTGAAAGATGAGCTGGGGGGAATTTTAACATCCCTGTCTGATTGCCCAAGTCACTCAGTATGTAACTGCATGTCCTTGAGTCCCAGACTCCTTTCCCTCTCCTGCCAGCCCCTGTCACAGCTCATTAGGGGGCTAAAAAGGACATGACTGTGCATTGACTCCACCATCCCTGAAGTCACTCTACCAGGCACCAGGTAGCCAGAGCAGGCTGAAAAACCAGGCTCAAGGTGACCCAGTGGTGACAAAGTAGGGAAAGCCTGGCAGTTTGGATTCTTGGGGATGGGGGCTGGGCTGAGCCTTCCCAACAGAATCCCAGCAGGAAGAATGTTCCTGGAGGGGTTCCTGGGAAAGGCAGCACATCCTTCTCTGCAGAAGTACATGCATGACCACGAGATGCATTCCAGTCTCAAAGACGGCAAGGGCTCCTGCCACAGCCTTGACCCCCCCACCCTACCATCCATCAGATTCTCTAGGCCTTCTGCTAAACTGTCTGCCCCATGTTTGCCAGTCTCCTTTGCAAGCAGGTCTCACTTCTGACCCAGCTCCCTCTGGAAGCTCCACGCACCTCCCATCCCCTGAATGAGGCTTGCTGTTTTACCGCTTGCTCGGTGTGACTGCAGATGCCATCTGAGATACCAGGCAAACCGTAAGCATCCCCCAGCCTCGGCTCTCCAGCACCTCTCCACAGCTCTCGCCTATACAGAACTTTTTACAGTGAACTGTCAATGATTGCTTATTTAAAGTCCAACTAATACTTCTATTCTTGAAGGCTGAGATTTTAAAATGTTATCTCATATTCCAAATTTGGTACATGTAAAGCATTAAAATCATATTACAGCCAGAGGTTGCTTAACCAGGAGGATACATTCTGAGAAATGAGTTGGTAGGCAGTTTTGTCATGGTGCAGAATAGGATGGTGATGCATCAGAAGGTGACGAAATCCATGAGACTATTGTCATAGTATAGATCACAATACGGCATACAAACATCATTACATAGTATGTGATTGCAATTCAATAAATATAGGGATCTGGGCTTAAATCCCAGCCTTATCTCATATTAACTGTGTGGCTCTGGACAAGTCATTAAGCTCTGTGGGTTTTAAAGTGCTCATTTGTAAAGGGGGATAAAAAGTGGCCACAAAGTCTATTTACAGAGATATAGTGACTGGGGAGCACCTTGCAAACCAGGAGGCCTGGAGGCTGCAGAAGCTCCTCTGCTCTTAAATGCACACAGACAGGAGGCTGGTTCAAGGTCACCCTGAGAACCAAGTCTTCGTTTTCTGCACTGGGTCTTTATAACCTGTCCTGATCACTGGAACTCAGTTGCAGAAATTCAGACAGTGAATTAGCAATGATTTAATTAATTTTCACAGTTGTTAATAGTGTGTACAATGAAAACAAGAGACTTCCCTCTGGAAGAACTTTCCACACCTTTGTTCTAACCTGACAGAAGACTGACATTCTAGGATGCTCCCCTGCATTTTAATCAAGTGTCCACTTTCACCCCAGAAATCTGCAGCACATCCAAGTATACCTTGGCTCTTGGTCTATAAAAGGACATTATGATAGTAGAGAATGACACAAGAAGGAACAAACTAACATCACTGTGACCGCCTCCTCTGACAGGTGACCATATTATTTAATCATGCATCCCTTGACAGTATCTCTCAAGTATCAAAGTCAGCAGATGCTGTGTGTTCTACTTTCCTAGGGTGCATCGAGCTCTGTCGGGGCACGGTGGTGGTGATGAGCCACAAAATCATCCGAATACACAAAATCATCTGTATTATCCAAAAATAGAAGCTACACTCCTGCATCCATGGTAATGGGCATCAAGGATTTATTCCTGGGGAGTACTGGGAGGCCCTGAGGCAGGGATCACACGGTCTTGTTTTTCAAGGCACATCCCCCATGCCGGCTCCCTAAAGTTTCATGAAATGAATGGACAAACAAATGAAGAAGTCACGAATGAGGGCACATGTCACTGAAAGTCTCATGGGTATACAGCACAACTTTGCACCCTTCCTTCGCCCTCCCGGTCCATCCATGCATGCAGGTCGTGTCCACTCCTTACCCGAGCAATTAGCTCCCCGACCATGCCTGTCCAGGTGCCGTTGGCCTCTGGCACACCGTACACACCATCTCCGACCAGGCGTATCTTGTAGTTGAACCGGAGGATCTCGGCCAGCTCCTTGAGCATGTCTACACAGAAGCCTTCATAGCGGTCATTGCCTTCCATCTCCTGGTGGTTCCCCTTCAGCATTAAATACGGGTTTTCCTGCAGCAAAACTGGGCAGCTGTCATTCTCATCTTAACTCTGGCATCTTGCCACACAGGACAGGGAAGGCCCACTGGGATGTGAAAGTTAGGGACAAGATGGGCTTTGGGTAATGGGCTACATTGGCAGTGGCAATGCACTGCCCTCCCCTCACCCATTCCTCAAAGCACCCCTTCCTGGTGCTGTTCTTACCAGCAATACACAGTGGCACCCCCCATGGACAGGGTGGAGTCACTGTACGAGGTCATCACATTCCTCCATCCCTCTCTCTCTTACTCTCCCTCTTTCTTTTGCTTATTGCCTGGACCTGCTGCTGGGAAATACAGAGGACAGGGGACATGAGGATGCTTCGAATAAACTAGGGTGGTTAAGAACGTGACATGAGTCGCTGTGATCCAAGGCAGAGTACCAGGAAGAGGGCAGGTGGTGAGCTTTCCAGAGAAGGCTATGGAGGAGGTGGGATCCCCACTGGGCTCTGGAGGACAGCAGGACACTGGCAGATGAAAGGGAGAGGAATGAAGGGCATAAAGGGCAGGAGAAAGGCATGACTGGGCACAATCCCAGGTGAGACGGAGTGTGACCCTCTCACAGCCCTGATGGCTCCTCCGCTTTAGCTGGAGATCAGGTGTGAGGGAGGAAAAATTCAGAATGATGAGTTAGGGTCCATACAAGCCTCAGTGCCAGGATGAGGCAACTGCAAATTACATAAGACGGAGCATCTTTGGTTTACAGATAGAAAGCTGTGAGCAAAGAATATCAAGTATTAAGAGAGGGACCAGGATAGGTCTTCTCTTGGCGTGTGACGCTATGCTGAGCTGCAAGTGGCTCAGCCTGGTCTGCAGAGAGCTGCAAGGATGTAAGAGACACAGGGAAGAGCAGGCTTGATGACTGGTTGAGTGCTGAGTGCAGGGGACAGAACCTGGACTCTTGACACCTGGGTGGGTGACTGAGAATAGTATCATCCTTGTCCTGGCTTGGGAGGGAAGAAGGTTTGGGACATGTTGGATTTGGCATGGTGGCAGGCTATCCAGGAGGAAATCACTGGCAGGTGTTTAATATGTGAGAGGAGGTTAAAGGGGGACAGGGTCTGGGAGGCGTCTGCACAGAGGCGAAGGCAGGAGGTGCAGAAAGGGTGACACCATGGGGGGAAGAAGTGAGACAGGACAGAAGAGTAACAGGAGGTCTCGCCTGGGGTGGGGGAGGCTGATCTTTGAGAGCAGAAAAGGGAAGTGTATCCATGGATACCAGGAATGCATAGGCATGGAAACTCAAGAGGAAAGGAGTTTGAAGGAGGAGAAAGCAGCCAGGTCACAGGTCATGCGGTCTTCAGAGGTGTTGGAGACACAGCGGGGTGGCCAGCCTCTGCAAGGACCAGGAGTCATGAAAGCATGCGGGAGCACATGGACCAGCATCTGGAGAAGCTGGGAGAGGGAACAGGCAGCAAGCAAAGAGCAGGTCCTTCGCCACCCAGCTCCTCTAAGTCAGGCCTTCCCTGGAGCTGAGCTGCAGTGCCCTTCCACAAACAGGACAGAGGGTCCCCGTGGGCGTGCCTGGTCCTGATCCTGTAACTCCCTAAAATGGAGCATCACTGAAGGGCAGCAGGGTAGGTGGTGTGGCAGCGATGGGGAGATACCAGAGCACATCTGTAGCTAGGCAACAAGTCATCCCTGCAAAAGGAAGTTAGAGAGGCAAAGAGAGGGAGCGGCAGAAAGAGCAAGGTCCTCGAAACAGCAGTGGACACAGAGCCCAGAGTGTGTGGGGCCAGGCAGGCAGCTGGGGTAAGGTGCAGAGTACGGGTACAGAGGACACAGAGAGGAGGTGAACCCACACCAACCCCAAAGGTGGTACCAAGGTGAGGCAGGTAGGCAGGACCAAAGGCTTGGTGTACGAGAAGCTTCAGCAGGACTACACAGTGGAAATGGAGGCAGAGAGAAGAGCTGAGCACAGGGGACTGCCAAGGCTCAGCTGAAGACAGGACAAATGCAGACTGGCAGCTGGGAGCAGGGATCACAGAGACAATCAGGCTTGGGGACAGGTATGAGGGGAGATGGCTTAGTGCCATGTGGAGGTGATTCTGGAAGCCAAGAGAGGGAAGTGCTTCAATGCTGAGTCGCTGGGTTTGAACTGGACTGGGGCTTCTGCCTGGGGGAGGGCGTGATTGGGTAGAACTAGCGTGCCAGGCAGACCAGAGGTCATGACGAAGGATGGGAGAGCGGTTTTGTGAGTGTGACGTAGTGGAAAGTGGGGTGGAACTGGGCTGTGTATCAGGGAACAGGAACTCTGAGTTGAAGGTGACCTAGTGGCTCTGATTAGTGATCAGCAAAGACATGGACCAGCTTCCCTGCCTTTCACACATGCCACCTGGCTCCAGGGCTTCTCTCTTCCCCATCTTCTCCTCCCCGTTTTCTACCTGACCCAGCCCACTGCTGTCTTTGAAGTCTCCTCCCATGCCAACCTGCTGCTCAGAAGCCCCGTGTGCTCATGGCCAGGGTTAGGACTGCCCTCCAGTGTCTTCCCCTCGGCCCCTGAGTGCAGCGACCAGGCAGAGGGACGTAGGGCCTGGGACTAACCCTACCCACCAGTGCTAAGCACTTGTAGACTGTAGTACAGAAAATGACATCATGGACAGGGCTTGGCTAAGGGCCCCATCCCGGGACCAGGGTGTCTCTAATTATCCTAAAGGGTATCACAAAACTCTCCTCTCTACATACCTCTACTCTGCAGTTACTTTAAAATTCACTGACTTGTTCGAAGTAAATATCCACAAGGCTGATCTTGGAGGGAGGAGATGTACTGGAAAGCCAAAATCTGTAAGCCTGGGGCTTCCTGGCACTGTGGGAGGTACAGGGGGCTGACTGCAGGGTGGGAGCCAAGACCCATCTATGTGTTTGCTGGTATTAACCAATAAATCATTCACACGTCCCAAGTGTACCCTGACATGAGTAAGAGATGACATAGATACGTACAGAGCTTTAAAGGATAAATCATTCCAGATTACGATTTACAAGGGAAACCCCACAAATGGTCACCTAGGGACTGAGCGAGGACCATGTTTCCTGGTCTTTCCCATCCGCCGTCTCTGACATGCAGACACACATGCATAAGAAGACAGCCAATGCTGATCTTATGTTGAGTTGTGCTCACTGTTTTGCTAAACAGCACCTCTTACGGGAGCCGTCCTGTCAGCCCCCCTCATGCACCCACATGTGGGTGTGGGAGCACGTGAATGCACACAGGCACACACACGTGCAGCTCGGAGTGACTCCCAGCCTGGAAACAGGACCCAGTGGTCTCGGTGCGCAGTCATGGACTCTATGCAGGCTCTGAGCACAGCTGAAATCCCAGGCGGAAGTACAACCCAGCAAGTCCCCCGTCTCCCTCCCCAGATCTTCCTGGTTTCTAAGGAATTCCTTAAAATTCCTCTCCCAGATTCACCAGGAATTCCTCCACTCAAATTCTAATTACTGAGCTCCTGCTTGTGTCAGGCCCCCAAATCTTAGAGAAGCTCTTTTATAGAACTTTTATATGCAAACTGTCACCTCTCAGGAAGACGTGCCACATCAGAGGGGGTGGGAAAACACAGATGAAGAAGAGCACAGGAACCCGACAAGGGAAGACTCCATGGAGAGGTGACCACTGAACGGAGGTGTGAGGGTGTGCAGCATCTTCCTCCTTTTCGGCAGGAAGCAGGAATTCAGGGAAGGGTGTTCCAGGTGGAGGAAGAGCACATGCGAAGATGGGAGGGGCATGACACAGATCCGGAGCAGCAGGCAGGGTGAGAAGGTGAGGTGGGCCAGCCCTGATGAGGGGCGGTGGGAAGGAACTCACAGGACAGCTCTGATTTCAGCTGAGGAGGAGGAGGGCAGACAGACAGAACAACCGAGAAGCAAGCTGTGAGGTCAACGTGGGGCAGCTGAGGGCAAGAGGCAGATGGGCCTGGTTTCCGGATTGGGGTGTAGGCTGTGAATGGATAGAAGGGAACTGGGCACACATCCGTGATCCCAGCACTAAGGGAGGCTGAGACAGGAAGACTGAAGGCCAAAGTCTCACCTGGGCAATTTAGTTAGATCCTGTCTCAAAATAAAAAGTAAGAGGGGCTGGAGATGTAGCTCAGTGATAGACAACCTCTGGTTTGAACCCCAGTGTGGGGATGGGGGAGCAGCCCACATACTGAAGAATTACTTTCATTTTTTGACATGGGAATTTGTGACATTGCCCAGTCTGGCTCCAAACTCCTGAGCTCAAGTGATCCTCCTGCCTCAGCCCCCTACCACCACATTTGGCTCTTCTAATAAACGAAGTCTTTCGAGGCTATTTCTATTGGTTCTAACTCATGATACAATGCACTACAAACTATTGTCTTTAAAAAATTGAAGTTTTGTATCTCCCAATGAAGATAACTTTCTCCCAAGAGGTTTTAAACCTGCTCCTGTAGGAAGCCTGAAGGCATTACCACACCAAAACACCTTAAATTCAGGCTTGATCTTTTGAATTACTTACTACCCAGTGTAAAGCTAGGCTAAAAATTCTCAGAAAGGCAGACCTATGACCACAATTCCAGAGACAAGCTTTCCATATTTTCTTTTTCTTTTTTCCTGCTCCTTTTGGTAATAAGACAGCCAGGTAGGGCAGGAATCCACCCAAACCTTATAAAGTGGGGGGCACTCCTCCAGGCTCTCCTTGAGAAGGTCTCTGACCTTCACTATTACTCTTCTCTCCCCATAAGTGCTCTAAAATCAAAGCCCCACATTGACCAGATTGGCAAACACCTTCAGAGCAAAGGCAGATTAAAGAAGAAGAGGAGGAGGAGGAGGAGGAGGAGGAGGAGGAGGAGGAGGAGGAGGAGGAGGAGGAGGAGGGGGAAGAGGAGGAGGAAGAGGAGGAGGAAGAGGAGGAGGACAAGGAGGAAGGAACAGACTCCCGAAGCTTTTCAGGGGTTAAAAAGACAGCAGGAAGGCTATCCCAACAGTGCGGCTGTGGGCTCCCCAGTGCAGCTCAGCCACTGTCTCCAGCCCTCAGCCTGAATGGGTACACCACCACCTCTAACCTTCCTGGCGTTCCTCACTGTTCAGAGAAACTAAGGGTGGGGCTGGGACGGGGAGAGCCTGAAACCCTTGGGAGCTGGGGCTGCTGTCTCTGTCCTTCACTGCAGCTGCTCCTCCCCAGGCCGCCTCTCACCTGCACCAGCTTTCTGTGCAGACCTAACCCATCACCTGGGTTTTAACACCACTTCCCCCTCAGTGCCCCAAACCCATGTCCCCAGCTCCCAGCTCTATCTTTTGACCTTCGGCTTCACATCTTCTAATTTATCACTGGGGATGGGGATCCAAAATGCCAAAATCTTACAATACTCCGAACTGGGAACTTTTTGAATTTGACATGATACTGTCATGTGTGTCCAATTTTGAATTTTTGAATCAAGGATGTTAACCTGGTAAAAGTTTTGGATAAAAATCCTAAAACCTGAAAAACTATGCAATTTGAAACACGCCCTAAGCATTTTGAATAAGGAACATTCAAGCTGTATTGATTTCTTATTCTCCCTCTCACTGGCACGGAATCTCCTACAGGCAGGGGTTTCTGTGTCTGGCTCACCGATGGACCCGAGTGCCTACAATGGTGTCAAGTATGGAGCAGCATGCAATACACATTCACTGGGTGAATAAATGCAAATATTCAGCGGCCCACTGCTTACCAAATCAACGGTTTTCTGGGCTTGCTCTCTCTCTTTCCTTACAGTGCCTATTTCTGAGGAGAGCTCACACTTCTCAGCCTTTCCTAATCACCTAACAATGCTCCCCTCATTCCCTTTCATCTCTCCAATTGTTCCTGTCTTTCTGAGTCAGTCTTAAACGTCTCTTCTTAAGGCGTCGCTGACCTGTGTGAGGGATGGAACCTCTGTCTCCTCTGTCTCCCACAGCTCTACCTTTGTGACTCCGGTGAAGGTCATGCTAGAGATCCCTGAGTTTTTATTATTATTGTTATTATCTCAAAAAGCTTAAAAGAAATGGGACAGACCTTGCACATTTGGCAGGGAGAAGGCTGAGCATGCTTTACCGTACATGGTCTCTGCTTTGGGCTGAAATACTGTCACCACACTGGTTAATGCTGACAAGAAGGTGTGTAAGGGAGGAAAATATACTTTTGACTAGTTAAAAAGGGGAGAAGGGAGGGAAAAACCTAATTATTGTTGCTTAATATATACAGTTGGTTTAACTGACAAATCTTTTAAAATATTAGGTCCTGGGCGGGGGACACACACAAATAATACATTGGCTGTGTATGCACCTGGCTTATCTCATTTGCTAAATATAACCTCGGGGAGGATAGAGATTTTTACTCATCTTTGGCTTCTGTGACTAAGCACCACACCTGGCACATGGCAGGGACAGGGGCGAGGGGTCAACTTGGAAATTAAACAGAAAGGCAGAGATGGTCCTCTGCCCTGGGAGTCACTGAGAACTCTCTTTGTACCACCAGAAAGTGAAGAGCAGCCATTGAAAACCACAGACATTTTGAGGTATCCACTTGGAAGTTAGAGGGGCATTCATTGTATATACAGCAGGTCCCAAGCAAGGTAGGTTGCTGGGAAAGAGAGTGGCCCCGCAGGGTATCCAGCACCCCCACCTACACAGGAAGGTCCCCTGGCCATCAAGGAACTCCTGAAAGAGGCCTCCAAACTGTAGGCTCTTCCCCTCCAATGCCTTTCCTCAGCTGCCTGGGAGTTCATCAAATATCATTTCCATATGAAACAGCAACTTGAGTGTAATTACACTGTCATAAATTGGCCTCTGCACTGTGATGAGCGCTCCCAGGGAAGCCTGTGAGCTCTTAAGGCTCTGGGAGGGAGGCACCCCGAGGAGTGGCAGCTGGGAGGCTTAGGAGACCCCTGCTTACCAGGATGGTGGTGACGACTAGGGTGGTGTTGAAGAGGCTGTCGGAGATGTTCGAGGCGTAGAGACGGCTGTCCATGCTGAGGCCCTCTGCCACGTGCCACTGGCCAATCTGAGGAGACCAATGCGAAAGGATTGGGAAGACACAGAAAGGAGCCCGCACAGTTGCAGGCCTCCTGCAACTGCAGGAGCCCAGAGGACTCCAGAGGGCTACAGGCTTGAGGGAAAAGGGCCCGTTAGGGTTCGGGAAAGAAGGAGCAAAGACTGGGTGAGGAAAATGGAGAAGTAAATGTGTTCAGAAAAGCTGGCTAGGGGCTGGGGACTTAGCTCAGCAGCATAAGCACCTGCCTTGCAAGCAGGCAGTCGTGAGTTGGATCCCAGGTACTGATAAAAAAAAAAAAAAAAAAAAAAAAAGCTGTCCAGAAGGGAATGGGAAACGGGAATCCCATTCTTTTTAGGCAGGGATGAGCTACAGTGCTCTTGTATTCCACTTTGCCTTCAGTAATTATCATCTAAGTAAGAATCAGAATGGTTATATTGGGGGGAATGGCATACACTTGACTTTTAACAAATGTTTGCTAAGGAAACCAAGAGATGAAAGAAAGGGAGAGGAAAAACTTAAGATGTGCTACATCCATGCACCAAAGCCCACAGCGAATGCAGTCATTATGTCCTGGAAACATGGACTAATAAAACATTTTTTTAAATAAGTGTTTGCGGAATGGTCAAACAAAATGAATGAATGAACTAATGAGCCAGAAGAGGAAAGGTCCAGATATCTGGCTGATACCTTTGCTCGATCTGATAGTTTAGAGAAGGTACCTGAGACCTTCAGTCTCATCTGTAAATGGGGGTGTCAAGAACTCCCCACCTTCTGTCACAGACAAGTGCCATCACTGATGGCCTTTCTGACACACTCCACATCTACCCAGACTTGGGCACACAGTCACCATGGAACCTCAAGAGGGTTTCTAAACTCACAGGGCCTGCTTTTTCATCTGCCAAGTGGGAACAATAATAACATTTTTTTGGGTGATTGTGAGGATGTATTTAGCCAGGCACTCAGCAAATGTGATTTTCTTTCCAATTCCCTTTTGCTTAATTTTCATTTTATTGCCTTTTGTTTCATTTTTATTTTGTGGTGAAAACACAACATGAGATCTAGCCTCTCAAAAAAATTTAAATTTTTTTATTTTAAAAAAGCAAAACAGAAAAAAAGGATAGAAATTATATAGAATTTCAAAAAAATCATAGGACATTAACACTAATATGTTGCATGTTGTTATCTTAAATGTACAATATATTCCTGTTGACTACCCCACTGTCTTAAAGACATCTTGTGAAACAAAAATCCACGACTTAAATTTTTTCCCCTTAAGTTAGGTAATTGAGGAAGTTACCTAAGCCTAAATTCAACAGCAGTGGACTGTGAGATCACTTTCCCCAGTGGAATCCTTTGTATATCTAGATATATATTATATAAATGTATATGCAAATAATATAAAAACACATGATGTATAGATAAGTAAACTGTATATAGTGTACATATATCAACTTCTGATATAGTACTGGTAGCCGGACTCCCCAACAAGTGGCTTTTGTCACTGAGTGTCTGAGGTGGGCAGCCAGAGAGAAAGCTGGCAGCTGGCTGCACTGCCACCTGTCCCAGGTGTCTCCAGAACCAGCAGCAGCCTCCCTGGAGAACTCTGTGAGTCCCATGGGTGCTATGTGGCTCTGTTTCCTAGCACAGGGCTCTAGGTTCTCTTCTGGATGCTCCAACAGTAAAGATGTGGCTCACACTTGCCTCTCTCCCCTGCACTATGGTGCAAAAGAGCCCGTGGTCCCAGCGAGTGGCACTCAGCTTCCCGTATTCATTGGCTTGGAGAAGGTAAAGGATGTAGAGGGCAGGATAACCCAGGACCACCCAGACAAGCTCTTGTGGGCCTCCAGTTACATCAGCCCCTCAGGGAATGGGACTGGCTTTCAGCTGGCAAAGGGGAGACAATCAAAGACCAGAGGCTGCTCTCTGTGCCTTTGTGAGGAAGCCACCAGAAGAGGCAGCAGCTGTCTTTACCTCTGCAGGAGCACAATGGTTCTGGGCATGCTCCTGGGTTTTGGAAGCAGTGCCTGATATACAACCAAGCAGCAAACCTCTCTTAAGAGATCAAGAAACTGAGACCCAAAAAGACAGCCCACTCAACCTGTCTGGGGTCACACAGCCTGAAAAGCCTGAGCTTGACGTCCTGTGCTCTTGTCCCCAGAGGGATCTTCCAAAGAAAGCCATCATGGTCATCCTGTCTTAACCTTCCAGTGTTCTCTGAGCATTTTCACTTCCTGACATGTTTTCCCAGTAGCATGTGCATCTCACGACAGAAAAAGAAAAAAAAACAGTCTTATTTATGCTCAGTCTGGACTTGAGAGCAGGGAGAGCCATCCTCTCCTGTCAGCAGAGTTTTGTTACTGGCCAGGCATGGGAAGAAGGTAGATGAACTCCCCGCTCTGGCCTCTGGAGCTCCTACAGTGTCTCAAAGGGACCAGCCAAGTCATGCCATTGCCTGACCTTCCCCTACTCTCTCTCACTGCAGGGGCAAGGAGTGAAACATACTTTTAGATTCCCAAATGGAGAGGGAAAGGGTAATAGTTACTGACATCTGTTGTGTTAGATTCAAACTACTGTCACCTCGGTGAACTCTCCTATGCCCCCCTAGAATAGTTACTGGTTTCTATTTTATTTCTGAAGAAACTGAGGCGCAGGCAGGCTTTATGGCTTGCCTCAAGTCACACAGCTGGTAGATGAAGCACAGGCTTAAAACCACTTCTGTTTGATTCCTAAAGTCATGATCCTTCCTGTGTCTGTCCCGCTTAGGGAGGGGATGCCAATGTACCCTTTACCCAAGAGGCCACGCGAAACAGGACATGGCTTCTCTGGGCTCAGCTATGCAATAAGAACTCCAAATGCACAGCTGTATTCTTGGTGAATTTGTCTCTTCAAGGAGCTCACTTTCCCAGCCTTCAAAACGGGTGGAATTGGCTCCCGATGGTCTTCTAAGCTGAGAAAGGCTTTATTTGGACAGAAGAAATATTTTAAGAAATCGGGCGAGAGGTCAGCATTTGAGATTTTGGTAAAGGATTGAAATTTTCTGAACCCTGTTTTGTCACCCTCAGATCTTCCTGTCACTTTCCAACCCCCACTATTCTCAAGGGGCTCAGTGCTCACTAACCACCGCTGTAAGACGCTCCAGCCCCAGGCTTCCGCATCTGACTGGAGCCATAAGCTAGGTTCCCTGTGCAAGCCAAGGATAGGAATGATTTATCCAGAGCCAGATCCAACAGCCTGAGCAACGCACCCTCCCACTTCTCACCTCTGGGGACCTGGCAAAGAGACTAATTAGCCCCCGTGCTCCAGTTGGGAAATGAATCTCCCACCCACCCTCCTATTAGCCCCCAAGAAATTAATAAACCCATCAGTTCTAACAAAGTGGTTTGGCAGCCATTACCCAGAGCAATCTAATTGCAAAAGGCAGTGGGAGGGAAGGGGGAGGCAGAGCCAGGCGCCCTGCGATACAGACTAATTGCCCCACCCCCTGGGCACCTTCAGTGCCACACACATGCCAGGGGTGGGCAGGAGACACAGCTCTCTCATCGCTGACAATCTGTGCCTTTGCTTGCGGCCAAATCCCTTCGCTCCAGCCTCCTGACACCTGCCCCCCAAACCTCCTGTAGGAACAGCTGTTTTGTAAGCTGCTTCTACATCCTCGCATGTGCAGGCCCGAGGTCACTTTAAATAATCTCTGCTTGGTGCTCTTAGTTTCCTTCTCCCACTTACTCTGTCTTTGGACCAATTTAAAGACCCAAAGGGACGCAGCAAAGGGCAGAGAGTAAACATTTGGACAGGGGCCCTACCAGCCTCCATAGTATGTTAATGCAAGTGAGAACACAATAACTCCCTAGGGGGAGGTGGTGCTGCCCATGCACAGTGGGGCCTGCAGAGCTCAGGATTTTGACCCACTCACCCTTGAGTCTGTACAACCTGCGTAACCCAAGTGATTGCCTCGGAGGTGGAGGATTTGAATTTCACTTGGCTTTTCTGTCTAGGGCCAGTGGGTAAGTTAATGAGTGCCTCCAAGCCTCAGTTTGCTCCATCTATAATATGAGGATTAAAACAGTAATAATTGCCAGAGAGTTTTTAAGGAGATTACATGAGATGGCATATGGGCCAGATACTATGTCAGCATTCATCACAGTGCTATTGCCTGAGACAGAAGGGACAATCTTTTCTGAGGAGTCACAAGGGACTCCACATTGTGGCATTAGTTTATTAGACACATTAGGCTAGTGTCCCCAAGTTTGGTGTCCAGAATGGCAGTATCAGCATTAGAAATTCTCCAGCTTTACCCCAAAACAGCTAGGTCACACATTCCAGCAGCACAGTTTGTATTGGAATCAGCTGGATTCTGACATTGGCTACATTACAGTAGGGCACAAACGGAAACTCAGATTACTGAAAAACTCTAGGGTGTAGCAATTAATAGTGATTCAGTACCCACCTGTAGTGAACTAGGAAGTGTTTAAAGACTGGTTCTCCTGGAAAAAGAGGCCCTGACTTATAATAGCTGCCAATTTCTGTGGTGTGAGCACTCTCACCATGGCTGGCATGATGTTAAGAAACACAAAGCTGGGAAGACATGCAGAACGGGCTCTTGCTGGCTGGGAGGCTGGTGCCAGCACCCCACAGATGCTCACTGTGCAACCAAGCTCTGGGTTGGATACCCCAGAATACCAGAGGCTTGTGCATACTGGTCTCACTGCCAGCAGAGAAAGCCAAGACCAGATAAATTAATAATTTTTCCAAGTCACAGAGCTGGTAATCAGAAAAACCAGGATTCAACACAAGCCCAACGCACTGCTCCACTGGGATGATGATGTTGACTACAAATGTGTAGTCTTTCTAGCTACAGATTTGAGTGTTACTAGAAGAAACATTGTGCGATAGACATGCTTAGTCAAACATGAAAATTTACGTAAACATAACTGATATGGAATATACTGGTCTGTGCATAGAAAGCATCCCTTATCCCAAGGGACACAAATCTATGTATTTACCTCATTCCTGCAAGTACCAAATTCCAGATATTTTAATTATATGTAATTATATATTTAAAAAATCCTTTTGAAAGGACTATATCCCTCTCTTTAAAGAGCAGATATTTTACGTTAATATGTGATATTATTATGAATCCAGTTGCTTCAATATAATACCATATAATACTGCTCTGGGGTGACCAAATGTGGGGGCCACTTGTCTGCAATTCTGCTCCTTGCAGATTTCTCTACCTTTCCCAGTGTTTTGTTTTTCACTGTGAAGAGTCATTTTTTTGCTTCTAGGATGACTTGTCTCCAAGCCACTGTCCTTGCAGGAGATGTTTAAGATGCCTGTTGGAGCAGCTGGAGACCAGGCCTGGCATGAGTTGGACAGAAAACTTGGACAAGGGCCCCCAGGACCAAGGGAGCTGGAGTAAGTGGTCTCCATGGTTTCCACAGGAGTTACACAGTCCTCTGAAAGGTGACTATGCAAATGAATGAGTGTCAGACACTGGCATTTACTCTGCTGTGTGGCCCACGTTGGTCCAAGCAAGCTGGTCACTATGGGAAGTGCTCATGCAAAGGCCCTGACCAAAGGTGTCCTCTGCACATTCTTGATAGCACTGACAGACAGAACCTGGAGGTGGAAGACTTTCGCTGCTATCTGGCACTCAGCGGCCACCCTCATCCATGTTCCCATGAACTTCCTAAAGACGAGAATCGGCTCTGGGCCTCCCTGCTCTGCTCTCCCTTCAGACAGCATCAACCAGCCATAACTGCAAAGTCTTCCTCCCCACCATCAACCCAGCTGCTGCTTAGAAACTCTACGGCTCGTTCCCATTTTGGGTTCAAGGATAGGAACAAAAACCCTTACTGCTGGCTCAAGGCTCTTGGGAGCCTACTCTCTGCTTACTGTGCAACCAGCTGGTCACACCAGTCTTCTTCCCTTGCTCAAGGGCATCGAGTTCCCACCTGTGCCAGGGCCTCTGTGTCGTCTGTGCCATGTCTGTCTGGAGTTCTCCCTGCCACACGCCCCTCTGCCCCAGCCCTCTTTCTGCCGCTTTAGGGAATGGCACACTGTAGCCTACAGTCCACATCTGCCTGTTTCAGGAAATAAGCTTTCCCAGGACACAGCCATACCTGGTTATGTATACCCTGTCTGTGACTGCTCTCATCTGTAACGGCAAGTCGGAGAGACACATGGTCTGCAAAGTCTAAATATTTACCCTCTGGGCCTTCATAGAAAACATTTTCCCACCTTGATCTAGTTTTTGCCTGTTGGTCTTTCAGGCCTCAGATCTAAGATTATTTTCTTCCAAAGGCAAACTTCTCCCAGAACCATATTCTTTTCCTTCAAAACATGTGTTAATGTGGTGTTGCTCACGAACTATCTGCCTTATAGCACACTACGCTTCGTAGGAGCAGGGATGGTGGCTGGTTTTGCCTGTTATTTTATCCTTGGAGCCTGACATGGTGCCTGGGTTACTGCAGATGCACCAGAAATATGACACAGATCATTGCGTTCAACCCTCAGCAAATCACAAATTCAAAAGAAGTAGATCTTTCATTCTCTTTCCTTCCTTCCTTTCCTGCTCCCTTGTTTTTCTGTCTTTCTCTTTTTCAGTTTTGAAGATGAGACCCAGAGCCAGTGCCGTGAATTATATCCCGCTCCCTGGGTTTTTGTTGTTATTATTTTCAATTTTGAGGCAGGATCTCATTAAGTTGCCCAGGCTGGACTCACACTAGAGATCCTCCCACCTTAGCCTCCAGGAGCGTTGGGATTGCAGGCACATGCCACCACACCCAGTTTAAGAAATAAGAGCTTTTGATTTTGAAAACTGATTGTACAGATGTTAAAAATCCTTTGTTCAGGGGGCTGGGGATTTAGCTCAGCGGCATAAGCACCTGCCTTGCAAGCAGGCGGTCGCAAGTTCGATCCCTGGTACCGATTAAAAAAAAAATCCCTTTGTCCTTGCAAAAATAGGTTATTAAAGCCCTCAAAGTCATGCACTATGAAGTACCAGACGCATGTTTCCTCCACCCACAAAGCATGTATTCCCAACTCCTGTGCTATTTTGTTACTAAGAATCAAGACAATATTTCCGGGAACAGCCTTAGCACAGTGCTGGGCATGCTAGAGGCCTCTATTCAGCCTTCCTGGCTATCACAGATGAATCTCAGGCCTTTTCCCGCAGACCAGTCCTGGAGGTCCAGGGACTCACCCGACTGTCGCCCCTGGCACTCACATGTCCTTCCTCTCATGGGGAGCCTTGGAAATCCTGCCAGCTCAACCCTTCTCCCTCCTGCTGAGAAACACTGAGTTGTCATCTTGCCATTTGGTACTTTCTCCAGTGGGAACAAAGGGATTTGTTTTTAAAGCCCCAAGGGATATCCTTATATCCCTGCCTGCACCAGCATCAGGATGAGCACACAGTGCCATGCACTTAGTATTTTATGTACATTTAGATGATTGTTCTTTGCAACTCAGCACTGCCAGGGCACAGCTCCTTCCAGGGAGGCTGATGTAACTCCTGGGCAGGGTAAGTTCTTCTGTTCCAGAGTCAGATTCTGCAAACACTTATTGATCTTTGCTTGCTGGGCACTGGGCCATGTGGTTTACTTACATAAATTTTCCGGATTCTGCATAATGTGCCTGTTATTATTCCCACCTGAGAAATGCAGACAGTATATACAATTCAGACCGCAAAAACAATGCTCAATGTAAGTATGTTGATGCAAGTTTTTGTTGAATGAATGAATGAAACAGATGCAGAGACGCCAAGCAACTTGCTGAGGATCACACACTTAACAGAGATCAAGATTAAACTGAAATTTGAACTCAGACTGTATTTATTACTATGTGATCTGGCTGAATTAGCACAGTTGCAAGGTATCTTGACTTTAAGATCTGGGCCTTCTCACACAGTTCTGGTAACTGTAAACCGGTTTGTTGGTGAGTATGTTCCTGAACAGAGTCAGCTGAAAGACCCCATGTCAATGTTTCTGGACAGGGGTCGGGGGGGTTGCCTAGGAGCCTGGTGCAAAGGGATGTCTGCAACACCAGAAGACCCACATTTCCCTTCCCCCTCTGCCATGTATAACCTCTATGACCTTGGGTAAGCCACTTAACCTCTCTGAACCCTTTTCATCTGTCAAATGGAAATGAATCAGACTGTCTGCACACAGCTAGAGCTTGGAGCTGGAGTGCCCCTCTCATCTTGACACTACTGAAAGGCAGTGAAAACTTTTAAGAGGTGGGGCCTGGCAGAGGTTGGTGGAGATGTGCTCTTGAAGAGGACAGTGGGACTCCTGGCTCCTCCTGGCTGTTTTTCACTTCTTGGCCATGACCAGGAAGTGAGAGGTTTTCCCCCACCACATGTTCCTGCTATGATGTGCTGCCACAGGCCCAAAGCGACAATCATGAAATAAAATCTCCAAAATTTTAGCCATAACAAACCTTTACTCTTTGGAAACTGATGATCTGGGGTATTTGTTTCAGTAACGAAAAGCTTATTAATGTAACTTAGTACAGTAAGTTCCCAACCTATAAGCATTCAAGCTATGAGCTTTCACAGGTGTACTGTGTAAGGCTCTCTTTGGCTGACACAGCAAACCCAACTTGTGGACATTCTCCTGGAATGGATCTTGCTCATAATCTGGGGATATATGCTACAATGTTGTTGAAAAGCAGCTGAAATAACGCAGATGATAGTTTATGATTAGCAACAATAAACTGTGAGAAGTACAAAAATAGTACAGTTGTGCATCTGGTAGGAATGCAACTAATCAGAAGTCAGGAGATCTGGGCTCCAGGTCGACCTTGCCTCCACATACCATAATGCCCTCTGGAACTCAGTTTTGCTACCTGTAAGATAAAGATAACCTCACTGTCCTTCTCCCCTTATTGGGAAGATCTGAGGCAATCACCAATGTGACAACAGTTTAAAGGTCTATAAAATCTAAATTTTTTACATTCTAGGTCCTTCTTTAAATCCATTCAAAGCTGGATGAATCATAACTGGTGGCTCATGTTTTAAGATCTCAGGTTCAGAATATAAGCTGAAATTCTCATTAGGAAGGATGCCTATGACAATGAATTAGTGGCTTCTGGACTTCACCGAACTGATTTTGACATACTGACAGGGAGCATGATGCCCAGGGCTTCCACACTTCAGGCGTGAGTTACAGTGCTGTATCAATATACATTAAATGAGATACCTGGAAGCAGAACCCCATATAAATTAATTAGTTTATACATGATTAGTTGGTGAAAATGTGATCAGAGGCTCCAAGAGCCTAACCCCGTGTTACCCCTAGGAGTCCCTAGTGCAATGCATGTGGCAGCTTTACAGATTAGAATGCTATGAAGAACAAGAACCACCTTTACTGAGATTCAGCCAGCAGAGAAGCCCAGGAGTGAGCAATCTGAGTCTGAAGTTTTCCTGCATGGCCTTTTCTTTCGGCATTCACTTCTCCACACTCCTGGTTCCCTTTTCTTTTACCAAGAGCCTCAGGTGCCTCTAGTTGCCCCGCCTTCCTCCTGGTTCCCTGGTGTAGAGGTAGAGCCTAGGTCCTACACTCCTATGGCCAGGCAGAATAAAAGACGTGCTCAAGGCCATTACTGTAATTGGCTGCTCGGCTTCTTGCAGGTGTGTCCTCATGAAGACAGCATATTCCATCCCGGAAAGCTCTTATTGCTGGAAAATTGTTTATTGGGCAGATATTTTTCCTTCCTCTTCCTTCTGACTTTAGTTCTCTTTCATGGTTGCACACATCTAGAGAACTGCACCCTCTTCTGACTGCCTCCAGTTCATGGGGCTCAGGGAGGGCTGTTTTGTGGCCGGTTGGAGAAAGGTCTTCCTAAAGGCTCTCATGTGGGTTCCAGCATGGCCCAGCTCTTTGACAAATGCTATTCTTGGCAGACAACTTGAAATATCTTCCACCTTTGAGTAGGCATGTGAGAGAAGGGCAGATGAGTGTTCCAATTTGGGGAACTGGAGACCACGCCCTCATCACATGTCAGTGATAGGAATGCCAACTGGATCACACTCAAAATACTTAGACAAGAGTCTGTGAGATTGCTACCCCTGATTTTCTTCATCTTTGCACCTAGTCAGCTGTGCTCCTAGCAGCCTCCTGCGTTCATTTGTCTGGGGCTTCTGGGTGCAGCCCCTCATAGCCCTGTCTCTTGAAGCTCTGTCCTACGGCACTTTGGAACCTCACCACATTATAAACACAACCAGCACGTTCAAGGATTCTCTTCCAGCTGAAAGGGGCTAGGCTATATCCTTCTTTTATAGCTACAATAGCCGAAGACTGAAAAGAAGTGATTTGCCCAAAGGAATGTCGTAATTCAATAGATATTTATTGAGTACCTATTAAAGGCCAAGCACCATCCTAGGAGCTGGAGCAACAAAGAGGAACTTACTCACGTAAGCCATCAAATGTTTAAGAAGTCCCAATGCCATGCCAGACATAAGGAACATGATGAGGGATAAGACAGAGTGTCACCACTCATGGAATAAATTGTCTGGTGGGGAAATGGGCTGGAAACGAACAATTATGTGAACAGTTTTAGGGGTTCGGGTGTGGTAAGTACTACTATGTAGTGATTGAGTATACTCCTGATGCTTTTCTTTTCCACCATAACAGACTCTGGTGCCTCAAGCTTCATTTAAGTACTCGCTGCTAAATACCTATGTCAGAATCAAAGGCAAGGAAATACAACGAGATGTGAAATCCCATGCAGGGACACTTACAGTAAATGCCAGTGGCTAAAGAATAATGACTCAAGCATTTATTAAATGTTTAAATTCATATCCACAGCCCAGGAAAAATCAGTATCTTGTCTAGCATAGTGATTCTGTGTGGCTTTCAAGTTCCCGGAATCTCAGTTTTCTTTGGTTGTATCCCTTGAAGTCTGATTGAAAAGATTACTATTTTTTGGCATCAATGAACTGGTCCTAATTATCTAGTCTAGTACTTGGTATGGGACAGACGTTCAAAAGTGTTAGCTTGTCTGACATTCTTACAGTTAGTCCTTCAGTTATAATAAATGGTCAAGACCAGTTTGTTGATCCAAAAAAATATGTATATATGGGTTGAGCATCTGCTATGTTCCTGGTCCTGTGCTACTGGTTGATTGATATGGTAGTGAACAAATAAGAGTGTGTAAATCCTCGATGTCAGACACTTTCATACCCCGAGGATGAAACACATTGAGGCTGCAATTCAGGATGCAGAGTTACTCCCATCTGTGTGCAGGTGAAACCACATATTACAAAACAATAATTACCTCTGCAATGGGCACTGCACGCTAATTTAATTTACATATAAATGTTACTGTTTAATGCAGGTGTTGATCCATTAAATTGATTTCATAACCTATTAGTGATTTGCAACCCACAGTTTAACAAAATGCTACCTTAGACCAACTGAGTCAAAGGTGGTAAGAAAGCCCATGTAATGTCCACTTGAGGTGGGCTCTGGACTTGGTTTTGATTTTTTCTTTTGATCTGTGCCATGGCTGTCCCGTGATGCTGAATTTCCATAGCACTCTGCACGTAAGTATGTACTCTGATGGCTTCTGTGACTAAAAGAATGAAGTCTTTGGCCAGTTTCACCTCTTTTGTTCCCCACATCAGCCTTTACAGCACCATTTGGGAGCTTGATCATGACCTAACCCCCCATGTGAACCAAACTTTTATGATTGGAAATACTGTATTTAAATTAGATATACATTTACTTCTATGCCAGGTGATGACCACAGAGGCTGATACTGTAAATCTTTTTAGCTGATCTTATATCAAGGTTCAATATGTACTGTATATAATAGTATACATGGTACCCAGTACACTGTAGAGAATCTGGAACACTAATCCAATCTTGATCAACCACGCTTTCCTCCGCAAGGCATATCTCAGCCTCTGTGAGCTTAGGAATACTGGGTAGCACTTGAGCACTGTGTCTGGGAGTCATTTTTAACACAAGTGTTACCAGGTCAAAAGCCCAAAAATTCCAAACAGATGGTGAAGAGGACACATATTTACAGTGAGACAGACAAAACAAGAGGGCAGAGCATCACCTGTGTGACCTCAGCTGAAACATGCTCATTAGGTGACTTGAATTTTTTTGTTTTGGGGGATTGTTTTTTCTGCTTTGTGCATGTTTGAAAAAATGCTGCAAGTATTGATTTGGGGTTAGCAAAAAAGATTCTGGTAAGTCATCAAATCTGCAAGTACAAAACCTTAAATAATGAAAATCAATTTACTTGTCTGCTCTTGAATATTTGGCTTTTGTCAAGACTTGCTGACTAACATCCTGAATCTCAACTTCTGCAGTGATACAGAATTTGGTCACCACTCTTCCTGCCAGAGAGTAAACCCACACTGGTTTTTCTCAGAGACTGTTACAACAGAGAGTCACCAGGGCAGGAGTGGAGCTCTGGCCACCTCTGTTGCCTCTGACTACAAATGCTACCCTCAAAGATGCTCTCATGGATTTGATTGACTTCCCTCCCAGTTCAAAGCTTTAAAAGTTAAACTTCCATAGTAGGGCTGAAAAGACAATCAAGTTCCCTTTCTTTTTTGGAATGAAGTACTAAACACAGTAAGTTCCTTTGCCTACATCCCAACTCGCTTTTTCTTGTTTCTTATGTAGTCAAAAATCCAAGACTTTTTCCGAAGTAGTTTGGGGAGAACCCAATTGGCGTTCCTCACACTGCCATGTGGCAAGACCGCGGCAGAGTCCCCACACAGGAAGGCTCATCTGTCCCTCGCTCCTCTGCCTCCTTGAAGGTTGAAGGTATTTCAATTAGCTGCCAAGAAGAGAATTTGTCAGAGAGCTGGGGTGCGCTCAAGATTTCTCATTTTATGAGAAAATTACTGCCAAAGAACACAACACAGTCAGGGTGCACTTGGCTTCGTTTGTTCAGCCCTCCGGGTTAAAGGGACTGTAAAAACCTTTGAGCTCTGAGTGGCAGGTGCCGACTGAACTCATGGTTTTAGTGAAGCAGTCAAGCTGAAGGAAGCTGGTCATTCACTGTCCTTCAGGACGCTGACTTCAGGAAAATGCTGGAGGAGGATAGGGGTGCCATATGTGACTTCTGAGCTCTCAGTGATGAGCTGAGATTGGCTCATCCTGTCCCTGGCTGGATGCAGGCTCACAGGTGGGAGAGAACATGTGCCTGGGTCTCAGTGCACTCTAGGAAGATGGGGGATTTACCAAAACAAAAAAACAAAACAGCTTTATTGAAGTACAGTTTGCAAACCATGCACTTTACAAACTTAAAATGTACGATTCAGTAAGTTGTAGCATACTGACAGAGTTGTACAACCATGACCACAATCAAATTTAGATCATTTTTGTTATCCCAACACAAAACATTCTACCCACTAGCTGTTAGCTCCCAGTCTCTCACCCCCAATTCTAGGCAGTCATTTTAGGCAGCCACTGAGCTACTCTCTAAGATGTGGGATCTTGTTCTTCAGGGATTTTGCTGCCTCGTGTAAGAAGCATCATGCTAGGCAGGCCCTCCATGGGCTGTCACTCTCCTAGGAATGACCAGAGTTCCTGATCTCCTGTCCTTATGGTCACCCAGAACCACTGCTAAGTGGACTGAGCTTTAGGGAGTAGAAAAAGAATAGAGGCAGGGAGGACCATGGTTAGAGATGGAAAGAGACAGGGAGGAGGGAGGTGGAACTTCTTGAAGGGGCCAGCTGCTAACGCCATTTCCTGCCAGGCATGGCTGGCATGGGCTGGTGCTGGCAGCCCGTTTTCAGGGCTGCACGGTCACAGCACGAGTGACCTGAGCATTTCAATCACCCCTGCTTTGTCCGCCTCTCTGCCCCACGCAAGGCT
The DNA here is from genome assembly GCF_034190915.1 of Cavia porcellus. Lineage (NCBI taxonomy): Eukaryota > Metazoa > Chordata > Mammalia > Rodentia > Caviidae > Cavia > Cavia porcellus. Next base: position 12,859,730 of record NW_026947492.1, on the reverse strand, counting down.
AGAAGCTCGTTTCTAGGAATATTGCAAACAGAGATAGAGAGATATATAGATATACATCTCCAGCAGAGACAACACAACTAAAATTTGCACAGTATAGTATAATCCTCAAAGCACAGCTATAAACAATGTTTCATTGTATTCTCAATAATTTTATGAAGCACATATTACTGCTTTATTGAGGAGGAAATGCAGAGACAGGATGCAATGCTGAGCCTTCTACTCCTAAATCCTGGCATCCTTCTACTGTGCCACACTGCCTTCCCCCATCCTATCTCCAGGGTCCAACCTGCTTCTTTCCCCTGGCCCACCTTGCATCCTCACATCTCTGGGTGACCGGCCCCACCTCTCCTCAGAGCTGACTGATGCAGACTAAATTAGCAGGTCAACCTCTCTGAGCTCTCCCAGGCATGAGCTGGCTGAAGAGGCACAGAGAGGAGTCGTCGCTGGCACCTGGCAAACTTCCCCAGGCTGATCTCAGGCAAAAGCGTGATCGGGCACATTATAAGAGATGTATTTAAAATGTAGCACTTTCAAAATCCTGCTCCTCTGCCCAAAAGCAGCCCCCTGTTCAAAAATTTAAGTAGCTCTAATTTGTTTGGTGGCTCATGTGTGAATAAGCTGCTGCAGTGAATCTGCCATTAAAGCTGATCAGCAGGAAGCCCCTGGGCTTTGGGGGAAAAAAATAAGATATATAGACACCAGGGAGGTTGGAGGTCAGCAAAAGCCTCTCAGGTCAGAGCCTTCCAAAGACCCTCATCTGCCCCCAAGACCACTGCGCCCAGGTTCCAGAAGAGCTCAATTCCTCCCAGGAGAAGGTATGGGAACACCTTTTAATGAACCAGAGAGGCACTGCTTTAGACAATGGAAGAAAATGAAGAGAAAAAATAGACCAGTAGTTCAAGGAGCCTTGCATTTCAAATTTTTAAATACCAGCTGCCAGTGGGAAGGTTTAGTACATAAGACATCTCTTGAATAAACTGCCAGCAGTGGCTTGAGGGGATTCTTAGGACAAAACTCTCAGATCCTGGGGCTCCGGGGTGTCTGTTAGGCCTGAGCGCCTTAAAGATCTGGAAGGTACATCCTGTGTGCCCTCTGCACACCTCCAGGACCCCAGAGAGGAGGGTTGTGTGTAATCTGGTCCCTCATTTCTTTACCACTCATTCTGGACAGACAACAGTGATACCATCACACCAGAGGCAGAGCCAGGACTGGAACCAATGGGACAACTTGCCTGTGTGAGCTGGGGTGTCGGGAAAGACTGCCCGTGCTGGAGACAGGAGTGGGGGCAGCCAGTGAGCAATAGGGTGGGTGTAGAGATCTGTGGGTGGCTGTGAGATGGCCCGGGGTGCCCAAGGCATCTGTCATCTAGTAGCACTAAAGGACAGTGGAAGGGGCAAGAGAGAAGGCTCAGCAACAGGCAGGATGCAGCATGGTTCCCTTAAAAACAAATGGGGTCACCGAGGAACTTTAAACCCAGGAGGGAGGCTCTCACATACACAGTCTCTGGAAGGCAAGCTGGCTTTACTGATCTCCAGCTCTAAGACTATATTTTAAGAGATGGTATCAATACTTTTAAACTCCATGCCAATTTCCCTGCTCCTGGATCCTTAATTAAAAAGAAGAAATAAGTGACTTAGCAGTCACCTTCAAAGCAGCCCCACAAACACCTTCCTCACTGGGACCTGCTGCTTCCATTTCATCATCACAGGCGGCCTCTGCCTGGCTCCTGCGTTGGCTCTGGGGACTACAGGCCAAGCAACCTCCCTAGATGGCCCCTGTCACAGATCTGTCCCCCCCACTGGGGAGCTGACACTCAGCACTGCTGACTTCTAGCCATCACAGCCCCGCTCCAGTGCTCTGAGCCAGGTCTCAGCAAACGCAGCTTCAAAGGGGCTGCATATTTATGGTAAACTCCTTCCTCAAAATGTACTACACAGCAGCAATCATGGGATTCTCAGAACCGTCTCCCCGCACTGGCAACCCGGCTGAGCCTGGATGGCTGTGTTTAGCTCGGAAGGGACTGGAAGTTGATAATAAGAGGGGGTGGGGCAAGGGCACAGACGCCAGGTGGGACCATGACGCTGTCCTGTTCCTTCAATGCCACACGTAGTCCTTGTCTGCACAGAATGTCATCTGATAGGCAGGGTGTTCTTACGGTTTTCTGTTGTTCTATGTTTGTCTGCTTTTGAAATGGGGGAAGAGGTCAGGAGGTGGGATACCACAACAGATCCACCCAGCAGGTCTGCTCAGATTGCCTTCAGAGTAACAGAAGCTGCTTCCTTGAGGCCCCACCACAGAAGGCTGTAACAAGAGATGCAGCTGCCTCTGACCCCTCCGGGGTGCTGCAAAGCAAACTCTGCCACAGCCTACACCAGAGGATCCCAGAGTCCCCTGGAAAGGGAGCAGAGCTGTCTCTGCATGGGTTCCTGTTAAGCAACATAGCAGCAGGGCAAATTAGAGGCAGCCTGACCTGTGGCAGTGAGTGGGGACCTGCAGGGCCTTCAGGAAGTAGGAGCAGGGTTTCCTGACCTTTCTATGGAGCACTCTGGATTCCCACATTCCTGGCTTACAAGGATAAGCCAGATAAGCCATCTCATCCATCCTCCTGCCTCCGTGCTCAAATGCTCAGATCATTCCAGAGACGAGTCATTGAACGCTAATTATATCTGCTTTGGAAAATAAAATAACGTTATCAACTCACAACATTTTTCACTCGCCCTTTTTCAGCCAGCCTAGTCAGTCTCTCCATCTTCACAGGAGCAGAGTTCAAGGGACCAGTGGCCCAAAGAAAGGGTGCTCAGGCCTACAGTCTGTAAAAAGTCTGTATGAAGGGATCTCTATGGTGCGGAGGATTCAAGTCAAGTAATTAACTGACCTCCAAGGCTCAGAGTTCAGAAGAATGAAAAATCTGGAAACAAACTCCGCTAAGCAAACTGTTATGGTGAAGAGAAATGGGGCGTTCAGTGCAGACACCTGACAGCCCCGTGGAGTCTCGCCTCTGGGCTGTGCAGCCCTGTGGAGCCTTGTGATTTGATATAGAGCAGGACAAACCCCAAAAAGCATCCATGGGGAGAGACTGGCAAGCCATGTAGTGTTGGACATAAGTACGGGCCATGCTCAGGGAGGGAATAAACAAGATAACATAATTAGGGCACTGCACAGTAATTGCTGACTGTGATTTTTGCCTCCCTCAATGACCAGGAGCTCTCTGACAAAAGGTAGATATTAAAATCTGTGAGGTTAAATTCAGGAATGCAAGAATGAATAAATGAACTAAAATCAAATTGTTTTTACGTAAGAAAAAGGAAATAACATGCACTTCCCTGCTCCACAGAGCAGAATTAAGAGACAGAGTTTGACCCAGTACCTGGAAGCGATCAGAATGTGTTCCTGAAGAGGTGGTAAATTCCCAGCCCAGGACATAGTTATGGAGAGCATGAGGACTCTCTCTTTCTCTCTCTTGAGAACAGTGCAAAACATTCTTGCACTGTAATGGAAGATTAAATGAAAATCCTTGAAGGTTTGCTCCAATATGGATTGGGGCAATTTTGCATAATGGAAAGGCTTTGGACTTTGAAGAAGCTAAAAGCGGCTTGGTTCTTGACTTTGCCATTCATTGGCTGTGTGGTGGTAGATACATTTCTTCATCTCTACTTCTTAGTCTTTTCACCCACCACATGAGAGAGTAGCTTTCACGCAGGGTTGATAAAAGGCTGTGTAATTTGAAGTATGTCTGTACACCACCCAGCGTGGTACACCATGTAGATGACAATGAATGTTTGCTATTGTTACATCAGTAGAACCAGTCTTCCATGTAACCACAGGCAATCAGAAGAGGATTCGAGGCAAAGCTGTTATCAGTAATCCTTGGATCCAGCCATGCCAAAGTGGAGGGATTATTATCTTCTTAATACCCAGGAAGAAAACTGAGGTACTCTTGCGATATACAGTGAATCAACAGAAACAGGGTAGACCAGCATCTTTAGCTGCAGATGTCAAACCCCAAAGGCTTAATTAGAGCCTGTTAAGCCATTTCCGATCCTCAGATGAAAGGTGTGCTCATCTTATTACAGCGCTAACACAGTCGCTCGGGGGCTGCTCAGAATTTCTGATCTTTAGACCAAGTTAAATGAAAGAAATTAAATGACTTCTAATGCTATGTTTCATTTTTTCCTACCCTTTCAAAGAGGACTTCTAGATCAGGAAGGGAGTCTAAAACATTCTAACGTTAGCCAGGAGATCTTTGGAGGATAAGAAGAGAGAATAAGGAATGAGAATGGTGATCTCATACAGGCAATATTGAGGGATGGAAATGAAAACATAATGCAGGGACGAGCTGAAGCAACAGGACCAACTCCTGCGCCCATAAATAAACAACTGGAGACGGTTCAGCTTCATAATGTGATGTGCAGGGGACACCATGGGGAACATTTTTCCCAAACAAGTTCCAGTATAAGCCCTACTGAATCCCAAGATGTAAAACTCTCCCCAAGCAGAAACAAAACAGTAATTTTTTAAATGGTAAAAAGAAAAACCCTCTGAATCCTAAAAGACTATTTTTAACATGGTAATAATCCTTTAATCAGCCACCAGCAGGGAATAAGGTATTTGGTTTAGACATTTTACCAATTACAACCCACTGGGTCCCTCTACGGAGCTTTCTAAATAATCAAAACCAGCTCTTAATAGTTACTAGTCCAGACAGAAAGAGAAAGAATCAAACCAAACCCAAATGAGAAGATGCCATTACTAAAGAAAGCCCAGCTCTGCAGATCATTAGAACCTGGAGCCCCCTGGATTGCAGGCGGCAGCAAGCAAAAGCCATAGAGAAGGTTTTGACTTGGGAGTTCAGGGGTTGCAGGGGAACAAGGAAAAGCCAAGAGTGGGCAAGTCAAGAGCGTGGGATTTGGAATTGGACAAACCTGAGCACGAATTCCAGTCCGGCCAAGCTCTGACTGCAAGTGGGACTTGGGGCAAGTTCTTCACCCTCCCTAAAGCTTGAGTTTTCTTATTGGTGAAGTGGGACTTGACCTACTTTGGAGTGTTGTCCTTGGGATTGGCAGTGATCTGCACAAAGTGCCGATGTGGTGTCTGATACACAAAAGGAGACGTTTCCCTGCTCCTTGTCACCTTCCCCTCCCCTGCCAGCATCACCTTGGATGGGATCGGGAGAATATTATAGCAGAGATACTGACATTCTTCCTACCATGGATGAGAAGCCCAATTAATTATCACCCCCAAACCATTTCTCCACCATGCAAGCAGGGGAAGGACACCTGTCAAGAGGCAAAGATTGGGCGGTGATTGGAATGGGACTTGGGGACCCGCTCTGCACAGTTACATCTGTGCTCAGGACACACAGCATGCTTTCCACTCGGTACGCACTGCACCTGAATCAGACAGGAAAGGAGCAGCACGGTTGCCAGATCTGTTGAAGAAAAATGGGTAATAAAGAGAATTCTTGCAATCATTTTATAAGCCCAGTCAGGAGTGTGTGTCCCTTAGGGAGGCTGAAGGTCAGAAATACCATCTCTTTAATGGTCATTTGTGTGGCAGATTCTATTCACTATTACCTCAAAAAATGGTGCTGGGGTTCAGGGAGGTCAAATAAGAGATTCTTTTCAATCCTGGAGGCTCAGCTTACCACCACGCTTCTACTAGGGTAGGATTTATCAAAAGGTAATCTATAAATTACCATATTCCAAACATCCACCTATGTGCCAGCTCAACATAGTGGGTTCCTGAATGCACTTGATTTTACTAATCCAAATGAGTAACTGGAGCCTTGGGAATGTACTCTTTAAAGAAGCACCGGAGGTCATTCATGTGCACACTTACATTGGAAGTATCTGTCCCATACTGCTGACGGGTGCTGATGCTGATGGTGTGCCAGCTGCTGTGGAGAAGACCTCAGGGCACACGTGCTAGTAGGGCTGGGCTGGGGGCTTTGGGTAGGTGCTAGAGTCCTATGTTTGTTCTTAGTGACTCAGGCAATCCTATGGCCTTGAAGCCTTAATAGCAACCAATGCAGAAGCAGAGTTAAGGAGAAGAGGAACTTGGAGCCAAAGCAACCATCTTTCAAGACAAGGGTGGGATCAGGGCCAGAGCAGGTGTCCCGAGAGAGAAGGGCTGCCTGGAAGTGGGCTTCTCTCCAGGATCTCTGGTACAGTAAGACTGAGATCTAAAGGAATTTTTCAAAGCCAGGGAGCTGGCTTCTGTAGAGGGCGTTGGCATGAACATTACATTCTCCTGGCTCAGTGATGGTGAACCTTTGGGAACTTTCAGCAGCCCGCTGTGGCAGGTGTGCCATAGGTTCGCCACCACCGTGACCCAGCTGCTTCTCCACCATTATTCTCTACCTCCTCTCCTTTCTACCTGGTTGTATTTTTCTTCAGCACACTAATCACTACTGACACAATGTCGTATGTATATGTCTGTTGTCTTGCCCTAGTAGAACATATGCTCATGAACACAGACCTTTTCCATCTTAAAAACCTGTACCAAGAAGGGAGACCAGCACAAAGAAGCTGCTCAACAAGTGTCTCTTGAAATAATGAATGAATGCTCCTCACTTCTCCCAGGCATACTGTGGCTCAGGGAAAAGTCTGCCTAGCAAATTCCCCATGGGCTGGCCGCTTATTTATTCAGGAAATGATAGGCCTAAAGGCATGATTTGAGTTTAGTAACCTCAAATTGCATCCATTTTTTTTTCAGTTCATTCTCCCTCACCAGACGAGCTCCTTCTCAATGCAAGGACAGTGTGGTTTTCAGCCGTGCTGCCCCCAGCCCTAGCACAGTTCCTGACGCATGCCACATGCTCAGTAAGTGACCTGGGAGATGTAATGACCAATTTGTGGTAATCCATCTCCCTAGTTCCTGGCTGCCTACCTGACTGGCTCCAATTTGAGGAGACATTAAAAAGGGTAGTTACCATGCTGCTTAACGATCACAGAGCTTTCGTACAGAGCTGGGGGCAGATGATGACAGAGTAACTTCTCACGGCTGGGGGTCATCTACATTTTCTTTTACCTTATTTCATTCCAGGAAGGGTGCTGTGGTCTTTCCACCAACATAGTCACACAACACTACTGGGCTCATGAGACACCTGAGAGGATTGTCCCATCATGGGATTTGGGGACACAGTGGTAGGAGATAGATGGGATGGGCCTCTCTGGTGTAGGGTTTCATCAGAACCACCCTGAGTGCCATTCTGGGGCCTTATCCTAGGTTCACTGAACATAACCTTATGGGATAGAGTCCAAAAATCTGCATTTTTAACAAATTATTGTTCTGGGAGAACATGGGGGACAGATAGCAGCAACTATGCAGGCTCTCTGTGAGACCCAGCTTAGAATCCAGGAATGGTGTGGAGTGAGGAATCCTAACCAAGAGGAGATATACCCTGCTGACCCAAGAATGAACTGGGCTGAGAGATACCAACTGGGAATGCAATCCTGGTGCTATAACAGGAACAGATAAAGCCTGATCGTGGAAGCTGGAGCCCGCACCATTGGAAGCCGAGATTTGGGTTTCCTGCCGCCGCAGCTACATCTGAATCGGCTTGGCAGGGAGAGAGACATACAAAAGCTCTGAGAACGGGAATCAGTGAACGGAGTTGAGGGCAGGACGGGCGGGGAGCCGTGCATCGACCTGAGGTGAGTGAGGGAAACTAGGACTCTTCTACGGTCTAGGAGGCTCCAACAGAGGACATTCTGGGACCAGGCAGACTTGCCGGAACAGGGCGCTGTAGTGACTTCAATCACATATCCCCCTCTCAAGGAGGATTGGTGAGCAGTGCCTAGTCTATGTGATGCTGCTGGCTGAGACCCAGTAGGCTAGCACAACCCAGGTCCCAGCGCCTGGAGGTGTACCCTAGTGGTGAAGCCTTAGGTAGGCTGACCTGGAAGGGCAGGCCCCGCATAGGCTGCCCGGTCTGTAACTCCCTGGTGCGCTGTGATGGGCGGGAACACCTAGCCGGCGCAATTCAATCAGACTGTGGCCGACAGGGAAGGAAGCTGGGCCTCCTATATACGCCTGCATATATAAGAAACAAAGAATATGGGAAGAGGGAGCAACAAGAAAGGCTTCTCAGCCCCCAATCCTGAGAAACAGGCAATAGCAGACAGGGCACCAATAGACATAAAAGGCTATCTCCAGAGCCTCATAGATGAGTTCAGGAATGAAGTTATTAATGACCTGAAGCTAGAAATAAGCAGAATAGTTAGAGAAATGCTAAGCACCACCCAAGAAAAAGCAGATGGTGGAATGGAATTACAGAAAAAGAGGGGAGAATTGTTTGATGGAGAAAATAGAGAAAACTTAGAATACGTGAAGCAGGTTCAAAGAGATTACCAGGAAACTAAAAACTCTGTCGAAAACTGGCATAACAGCTTGAAAGAAACTAAGGATAGATTATCTGAATTGGAGGGCAGATTTGTAAAATGGGAGTATGAAATGAAAAACTTCTTAAAAATAACAAAGAAACAAACAGCAACAATACAAAGACTAGAAGATGATAAGAGGATCTATAACTTAAGAATTAAGAACATAAAAGAAGAGGTAGGGACACAAACAAATGAACTACAAAAGCTATTTGCAGAAATAATCCAGGAGAATTTTCCTAATTTAGCAAAAGGTAAAGATACTCAGATGTATGAAGCATACAGGACCCCAGCCACCAACAACCCAAACAGAACTACACCTAGGCATATAATAATCAAAATACCAGAAATCCAATATAAGAACAGAAAAGCCGTCAGAGACAAGAAACAGATCACTTACAAGGGAACACCCATCAGAATTACAGCAGACTTCTCGGCACAAACCATCAAATCACGAAGAGTGTTGGGGGAAATAATTCAAGCTTTGAAAGATAATAACCTCCAGCCAAGATTGAGATATCCTGCACAACTATCCCTGGAAATTGATGGAAAAACAAGGTGCTTTCAGGATAAAGAGGAACTAGGGGAATATGCAACTACCAATTCAACTCTACAGAGAATACTGCAGGATATTCTAAAAAAGAAAAATATGAAGAATCCAGAAATAGTGGCAGAGAGGCCACAATGAATGGAGCAGAAAACAAAATGAAGAAGACAAACTGACAACTAATGACAGAAAAAGAGCTCAAGAGAAATGAGGCAGAGAAGATTGGATGATAGGAACAGCTATTTTGGAGAAAACAACGTCATAATAGGTAGTGCTGATTTGGTATCATCTTATTTTGAAGTCCCATCAAGCTTTTGTTCTTCTGTCTCCATAGGTCTTAACATGTTGTATCTTATTGGATTTTATTATATGTGATAGTATAAACAAAAAATTTTATAGACAAGGAGATTATACAGAAACCATAGTTCATTATCTGTTAGTTGATTCTAAATACCCTGTAATACTGTCATTCTCTTGAATGGTTTTACATTTTTTGATATATTTGATGCTATAGTATATGAAGTTATACTCAAAGATTTCAAGGAAAGAGACAATATGGTAACTACGTTTATGTCAGAATTATCTTGTGGTGAAACACTAATTTGCTTAAATGGTTATGTTTTGATCTGCACTGTTTAGTTGTTATGCCCTCTTTTATCTCAATCTCCATTTTATTATTTACTTTTTTATTTTTATCCTTTTAATTAAGGGAAACATAAATAAAAAATAGCAGGATATATTATAGTAACCCACTTTGATTTTCTATTAACTTGATTTGAAGCCCTGTATTGCTCTCACCATCTTGTTTTGACTGATGTTCCTCTATTCTGCTTTGCTTGATAGTACCAGGTTTGAAAGTTTAGGCAACAGCTGTGAAGATAGTGGGATTCATTATGACACCCATACTGGTTGACTATTATCTACTTTTGAAGACCTGTAATGTCTCCAATGTTTTGGTTTTGTTGGTTTCATTCTTTACTGTTTTGTTCAATTTTATTGTAACTGATGATATAGGCAATTCTATTTGAGATAGCAGGAGGCATTATGGTAACCATTGTTGATCACCTTGTATTATGTTTTTACATTATGTCCACCCTTTTGATTTAACCAACTCTGTTCTATTAAGTCACATTTGGTTTTACTCTCTTCCAAAAAAAGTAATAAGAACTGTGGGAGCAATAAAACCCAAAATGTGTAATAGTCATTATACAAAAAAGAGGAAAAGAAAGTGCTCTAAATGGTATAACTGCATGTATATTTAAGTGTATAAGATAAACAATGATATTACTGAGTTTTGTTGGATCATTGAACAGAACTGTTTGCAGTCTCACTGTTTGAATGTCCACTTTATATGCTTTAATTTTGTAACTTGAACAAATATTTCTAAGATGACAATACGTAATCCATTAACTAGTGATTTCCTACTGTTTATTTTTTTCTGAAATTCCGTATAACTTGTACCCTTTTTCTGATTTTTTTCCCCTTTTTCTCCTTAAACAAACAAACAAACAAAAAACAAATTATCTAGGTGATCCTAAAGTACAATTTGCCATGATGCGTAAGAATTTGGACTTTAGGGGCTGGGGATTTAGCTCAGCGGCATAAGCACCTGCCTTGCAAGCAGGTGATCGTGAGTTCGATCCCTGGTACCAATAAAAATGAAAAAAAAAAAAAAAGACAAAAAAAAAAAGAATTTGGACTTTAGAGGAGGGATATATGTAAAGCTAAAACCAGCTCTGCTGTTCATGGCCCAAGTGCTCAGTCTCCCTGAGCCTCAGTTTCCTCATTTATAATGAGGGAAGGGGTTAAATGAGGAAGTGCATGTTACATCTAACATGGTAAGTGCTTTATAAATGAGAGTTGCCATGGTGATGTTGTTGATGATGATGGTAGTGGTGGTGGCAGGTGGTGAAGATGAAGGTGATGATTCTTCATTGTCCGCTGGAAGGGATTTCAGAAATCCCCCAGTGATAAATTCTCTTGTTCAGTCACTATGATCTTCAGTATGCCTGTTTCCTGCTGTAATTAGTGCCAAGCTTCCTATTTCCAGCCCTTTCTGAGGTCAGAGAAGGACTCTGAATAAAGCAAACGGATTACTATGATCATGGAGAAGACAAGACACCTTCAGAGTGGTATTTTCTTTCTTTTTTTTTTTTTTTTTTTTTTTTTTGTCTTTTTTCTTTTTATCGGTACCAGGGATCGAACTCACGACTGCCTGCTTGCAAGCAGGCGCTTATGCCACTGAGCTAAATCCCCAGCCCCCGAGAGTGGTATTTTCAATGGCTGTCAGAGTCCTTGCTCCTTCTGAGAAAAGAGGGATAAAAAGTCTAATGGAGGAGGCTGACAAAAGGACTAGGGAGCTCCAAAAAGCTGTGAAGGACAAACCTTCCCTAAAATGATGGGAGCAGACAGGTGACGGACAGGGGAGGTGACTGCCCTGGGAGTAGGGGCTATGGGTTTGCCAGAGAAGGGAGGACAACTGTGCCTTTTCAGTGGAGTTCCCTGGAGCCATCAGGATTAGGGTGAGATTCAAGGAGCAGAATGATCCAGAGAATAAATAGGGGCTGTGAACCCCTCCTGAAATGACACCCTTGTCTTCCCCCTCACCCACAGAGTCTGTCTGCTCCTTTTTTAGTTTTGGTGGGATTAGAAGTGCCCATGTTGGCTGAGCTGGGGGCAAGAAGGGAGGCTGATAGCCTTGCCTAGGATGCATCCTGTGGACCTCAAGGACAGCTGACAGCAGGAGATCATCCTGAGTACTGAAGAGTGGAAGAAATGGGTTAGGAACAGAGAAAGGAACTCGGAGGAGGAGGAGTCCTTTGTCATAGCACAGCACGGCTTACCTGCCGGAAACCATTCCTCGTGAACTGTAAGATTTTCAAGGCATAGTTGGACCTCTGGCCTTTGCTGTTGAATTCAATGTGGCCGGTGAGACCTTCCAATTCTACCTGTCCAAGAGAGAGTGAGTTACAGCACCACCAGGCCCTATATCCACTTGGTCCTGAGCAAGCAAGCCACACATGTGGTACTTGGGGAGGGGACAGCACCAAGATCTCTTCTCCTGCCTACCACCCTATCAGCATCTAGGTAGGCTCCCCTCTACCCATAATTCCTACTGTCTGCATAGGCCAATACAAATAATGATGCTGGCTAGAGCTCAGATTTCTCTCTGTGCTTTATGTAGGCCTTTGACAGTCAACAGAATTTATTTTCTTTGGGCAGCGGCTTACCCCCACCACCAGGTCTGCAGGAGTTCAGAATGTCCCTGTATCTGATTGTAAGTGCAAAATCCAAGACCTTATGCATCAGGCTTCTCTGACAAAAGATGTTTCTTCATGGCTGGGCAGGGAAGTTATGAGGAAACTTAGCACCAAGCTAGAAATCTGGAGCCTGTAGCTCCTGAAAGGATCACAGCCACCAACAGCATGGACCTTTCCCCCAGGTATGTAGAACCTGCTAGGATCACAGTTCAGCAGAGGCTGGTTGCAAGCCTGGGATTTAGGATCCTTAGTAGTCTAAGGTACAAGGGACACTGCTTTTGGAACAAACCTGCCATGGATTCCCCTTGGGTGGCAGGGATTAGGAAACTATGACCCACTTAACTGGGATCACCAGATGACTTTTTATCTGGAGAAGCCTGAAGGGGAGGGGCTCTTCTGTCTTACTGCACCAAGTATCCCAGCCGTCAGGCCAGGCCAGCCACAGACCCTCAGGGGCGCTCCTCACCATGCGCAGGTAGTTCATGAGGCTGGTGCCGTGCTGCCAGATCTGGGCTGAGCCACAAGACAGGGGCTTCACACCGATCTCCTGGCTCCGATTCAGCTCCTGTACTGCTGTCACCACAGCATAGACGGCATCAAAGAGCAGGGCTGAGGACAGCTGGGGGAGGCGGAGAAGAGGGCGGAGAGAGGAAGTCAAAAAAGTGCAGAGAAAGGGAGGAAGAGGATGGAGACAAAGGAAGACCCCAGAGGAGGAAAAGAAAAAACAAGTCAGAAGAAAAATAAGGCCGACTCTCAATTGCTCCTGTCCACTCTGTCTCTGAACTCAGTGCACCTCTGCTGGCCATCCAGGTACTTCTCTGAGGCAGATGATGGCCACAGAAGCTTCCTGGGGATTGAAGCACCAAACAATCTCCTGGGTTCCAACTTATCTCAAGGGTACCTTTTTCTATCCTTTTTGCCAGGGAAAGAGCAACTTCCACTGTTCCCAGGAATCTCTGAGAACAGGGTGTTGGCAGGGCACTCTCCCATGTGAGGACTTCTCATAATCTAGCTGGACTTTGGAACTCATGAGACTGAAGGGTTTTCTCAAGTCCCCCGGCAGAGTGTACATAGCAGAGTGAGACGGTATAACCCAGAGGAAAGGCCTGAAAGCAGACCTCTCACCAAGTCCAGCTCCTTGTCCTTCCCTGTGGACTGAGTAACTTTGAGCAATTGCTGGCCTCTCGGGGTGAGCTGCTGACCTCAGGAGAAGGCAGGAACCTGAACAACTTCCTCCTAGTGCAGCTGGAAGCCACTTGCTTCTAGAAGACCCAGGATTCTGCTTCTTCCTAGATGTTCCTAGATGCACGAGTGCAGTCTAATTTGCCTTGTTTAACTTGATGAGCAGGCAGGAAGTACATGGTAGCACTAAAGCCCAGAGATGAGAAAGGCCCCACCCCTGCCTGGAATGGGAGAGAGGAGCAGGAGACACAACAGTTTCTCTGCTCCAGTTCAAGTTCATCTACATCACAAAACCACCGGGCAAGTGTATCCCTTTTTCCTTCTTTTACTCTGTACCTCCTTTTCTTTTTTCTTACCTTTCCATTTCTTCACCTGCTTTCCACTTTTATTCAGCCCCTGCCACTCAGCAGGTACCACAGTCATTCTCTGGAGCCACATCCCAGGAGCTCTCAGAGTTTCCTCTACCTCTATGAGTCTCCTGCCTTCCCAGCTTGATCTACCCTCCTCTGTGTCTCCCGGTCTTGAATCTACCTGTGACCTGAAGGCTGAGCAGGTAAAGGCACCCAAATTCTGTGGCCAGGGTCAGTGGTGGTCTCTGTGGTCCTGTGATCTGGACTGGCAGCTACACTCCTCTATTTCATCCATCACCTTCTGCACTCTCCTCCACCCACTGCCCTTCCCCCTGGCTGCTTAGCTCCTGCTTTATTTGATTTGAGGCTCAGCTGCATGGCGCCTGATGCTTACACTCCACAAACTTGCACTGTCTTTGTCCTTTGCATGTAATTCGTTTTCCCCTGAGCACATGTGGCTGCATTATTAATGGTCTCTCACATCTCCCTGCCCAAGGGGCACAGAGAAACCATGAATGGCAGACTCTCCTTCTCCAGTTCAGACAAACACCTACCTGAGCGGGAAATGTCCTGATTGCTAATGGCTTTGAGATGCTTCCGTTTGGCCATTTAAATGACACTGTAAACCAATTTCCATCCCCCTTTCTTCCTTGCCTCCCAGTTAATCTCTCCATTCCAAAGGCCCACAAGACAGAGTTCTCCCAGGAAAACTTGGGCCAATCTTTTAACATGGTCACCTTCTTACCAGTAAAGGCACATGGGACACTTGAGCCAGGGCTGGGCTCGGGGAGGGCTGGTGGGCAGGCTCCCCTAGTGCCCTAGCTCTGAGTCATCACCAAGTTCACCTCCTGGCTTCCCGGGTTGTCTGTCCTCACATGAGCTCAGTTAAGAACCATCAGCCACCAAGTTGCTTGCTTAGCACCCGCTTGTCCCTTCTGCCTCCCACTTGGGTTAGGTTAGGGGTCCTCCTCTCCTCCACACTACCAGGGGCTTCACAGGAGGCTGACCCGGCCCCTGGTCCCAGATGAGCCTGTGTGGCCTATGTCATCTCAACTCCCTGCCAATATGTGATTCAGGACAAGTGATTCAGTTTTGATCAATGAGACATGAACTGAGATCTGGAGTGAGGGATCCACTTCTCGGGAGCTTCTTGTAAGACAGTCCGGCATTTTTCCCTCCTCTGGACATTTCTATGCCTAGACATGACGCTTAGAACCCTGGCAACCTTCCTGGTTCTAGTCTGAGCATGGAGCTGATGTAAGAGGGACCAGACAGAGACGGAAAGAACCTGAGTCTCCAATCTAGCTCTGCCATCACACTGCCTTTTCTGCATAAGACATTTTAATTAGCAATTCTGTCACTGGAAGCTGAGCACACCCTAACTGGCATGGAAGCCCTGGGGATCCCCTGGCTCCCAGAGAACTGCTGATCAAGTTTGGAGACCCTTGGGCCACACTCTCTCAAGGCTACCTGGTCCCCTAGAGGCTGTGTGCGAGTCTCTGAGAGATTGCCACCACCGCATACTTCAGAGGAACCTCACCACCCCATTTCTCAACCTCCCGCCAAGCCCCTGATTTGATCCTGACATGTAGGAGTCACTGTTTCTTCTCTGTCTGGCATGTGGTTTTCTTGTCTCATTAGCAAACGATCCAGATGCTCAGAGATGAGCATCTGCCTGTTTCAGTGTCCTTTAGCACAAGAAACTCTGGGGCCTTCTAATAATTACTACTAGCTGAGGACACTGGGGCCAGGGAGCAGGTGGAAGGAAACTGCCACGGCTCCCATCTCATCTCCACCTACTGCCACACTCCATCTGCGTGGCATGAGTGACATGTCCCCAGGAAGCCCTGTTCTCCACAGGTCTTCTCCAGTCCAACCTGGGTAGATCGGAGCGGACACCTCATGAGGCCTGAAAATCCTGAACCCACCATGCATCTCACTGGGGTCCTCCCTCCATCACCAGGCCACCTCTCTTGCAGGCGCCTGGCTGTTCATCCACCCAGGCTCTACCCTGGGTCCTCACCCTACTTCTCTGAGCAGTTTCTTCCCCCATCCTTGCTCCTCCAGTCTCCTCCCCTCACCCAGTTTCACCTCCCAGGATGTGGAGTCTGCAATCGCTCTTCCTCATCAGTTGCCTCTCTCATTCCAGATCTCCATTCTGAAGCATCTCTTTGCTCTCCTAATTGCATTCTCCCTCTGCTATTATTTACTAATTTAGCTCTGGAACGCATTTGGGACTGCAATTAGGGGAAAGCAGTGTCTGTTTCAAAAGCCCTGCATCCCCATCTCCACTTCTGTGCCCACTCAGGAAGCGGGAGGAAGTCCTTGCTCTTCCCTTCCTTTCCCTCCCCTTCCCCTGCCTGCCTTCCCTTCCACTTCCTTTTCCTCTCCCAGCTCTCCCTCGTCTTTCCAAGACTTCTGTGCCCCATCTGCGTGCATGTGCCTCTCGGTGTTGTCTCTGCTCCCCCTGTCCCTGTCTCTTCTCAATATTAAATCCCCCAACTGACTCAATCCTCATTTAAAATCCTCTCCTCTCTCTTGGCACCAAAATGTTGTTTGGCAAGGAACTCTCGATTCTCTTGTTTTTATATTTTCATTTGGTTCCTCATTGTTATTTTCTTTTGAGCTGTTTGCAAATTGTGTCGGAGAATGAAAGACTCAGTATAAATTAAGATGAATCAATTCTGGCTCAAGGAGTTGTGGCTGAATTCCTTCCCCCTCCCATAAAGTGAAAATAACAATATCTTCTAGACACACACCTGTAACCACTGTCTCTTCCCCAAACCCCTGTGACTGGGTTCCCAGGATCCTCTCGGATGCACATTTGTTGCTGAATTTCTATAAGCATAAACTCTGCCCCTTGACATAATACTGGAGCAGAACCATAGAAATCTCTTGGAATAGTTTTTACAATCTGGATTTTATTCAATGAAATAAACACTTAATTACAAACATCTGCTTTACCCTAAATTCTAATTACTTAATCTAGCCATCTGTAATTTTAATGGTTTCTCAGGATTTTCATTCTTTGCAGTGTGATTAATGGGAATGACATGAAACTGGTGGGTGACAGTCCCTGTTCACAACGCTCCCTCCTCTGCTTGCAATGTCTTGGGCAGGCAGAGCATCTGCAGCCCGCTGCTGGCCACCTGGCAAGTCCTGCCTGCTTGGGTGCACTGAACTTTCCTCCTGCTTAGCTTCCCATACACACTCTTTTTCTGCCCTCAGAACTGGCTCCCTGTCCGGACAGCTCCACCTGGAATCCTAGGGAGGTGGAGAAGAAGCCAAGAGGAGAAATGCCAGGCATGGAGAAAGGGCGGGAAGTGGAGGGGTGGGGAGAGAAACAGAAAGGAGGTCAGGTGGAGAGGGAAAGGGGAAGAGAGAAGAGCAAAGGGTGGATGTGGGAGAAAAAACAAGGGAACGAGCTCGAGATGGAGAAAAGGGAACAGAAGCAAAGGACAAAGAAAGGGAAGAAGGAGAAGGAAAGAGATTGTCCTCACTGAAGCAGAAGCTGTGTTTAGAGTTTTTACAAAGCTCCATTGGGAGTGAAACTAGGCTGGATTTTCCTGGAATGGACTCTCTCAACTTCCAGCTCACCATCATGGTCATGAAAGAGCTGAGAGATCTGAGCCAGGAGTTTCTCAGTCCCCAGAAAAACAGGTAAAGGCAAGTTTTCAAAAGGTGAGAAGCCTTGGGAGAGACATGCTGCTATTGTCACTGCTGTGAGGTTCCCTTCTAGCTCTTAGAGGTGACAGTGGTGATAATACTTCCCCTTGCCCCTCAGAGACCATCACAGAGGTGATGGCGGGAAGTTCCCTGCAGCAAGGGGTAGACTCAAGTTTTACACAAGACGGGACAAAGTGAGGATCTTGGGGGAGCCTAAAGTGCCACCTAGCTCTTCTATACTTGTTTCCTCATTCGTCAAAAAGGCCTGCAGGACTGCATCTAATTGTTATGATAATATAATGAGAAAATAAAAGGGCAGGGCAGGGAAATTTCATGGGCAATGCTACAGTGGTCCTCAGTCCTGGGGGGACATACCAGCAGCAGCTCTGTCTCCAGGGCAAGAAATGACATACGTGCATTTCAGAAGTAAAAAGCATAAATAAAATAAAGGAGCTTGGCCACAAGAGCCAGCTGAAGTAGGACCAGAGGCTTTGGCCACAGTCAGAGACCGGTTTTAGATCTGAGGCTCGGTAATGGTAACACTGGGCACAGAGGGAACCTTCACAGGACACTTCTGGATGCTCAAAGCCCACCCCGAGATCCTTGGGGGTTCTGAGAAGCTGAGGTTTTAGGAAGTCCTAGAAAGGACCTGAACTGGGAGGGTGACAGGGGAGGTTAAACTTTCTATTTTTAAACTGCTCCAGGCAGCTCCAGGGACAGGAGAGCCTCTCCAGGTTGGTGGAGCGAGGCAGTCCAGAGCCCTGCTCTTCCCGGGAGGCTGTGTACACTGCTAGGGTTTTACAGACAGAAAATGAGCAGCAAGTTACAGCCATGCATCTCTTAATGTCCTATGGACACGTTCTGAGAAGTGTGTCATTAGTCAATTTTGCCATTGTGTGAGTATCACAGTGTGCCCTCACACAAACTAAGACAGGTAGGAAGTTACTAGGCAGTGTGATCTTAAGGGACCATTGCTGAGGGTGTGGTCTGTGGGTCATCAAAATATCATTATGTGGCTCATGGCTACATTTCTTTCCCCTCCTCTGCAAGGCCTGATCCTAAGGTGAGAGCTTTCCCTCTGCAGTTCTGCTAAGTTTCTATCACCTTCCAACAATGCCATCAAATTATAATCTCATCGATGGATTCATCAACTGATGAAGGTGGAAGGCCCATGATCCAGTCCCTTCCAGAAGTCCCTACTCGGAACACGCAAGACCTTTGGGGGTCATTTCAGATCTAAACCATAACTTCTGAGACCCAAATCCTCAGAATAGCCATAGTATGGCTTATTCCACTTCCTTTTGTTTGGCAAAAGAAAAATAAAAAGGCATACAAATCCAGAGAAGGGAGGAAATGTACCCACTCTACCCAGTCACAGGGCAAAAGGACTACAGAGTCACATGGTGAAGAGCCTGAATCCCTAGTGCAGAGCCAGCTCATACATGGGACCCATTATTCAGTCTGTGAGGTGAAGAAGGACCGTAGTCACTGTCCAATGCGATAGAAACTTAGGAGGTGGACCCTAGTTGACAGGGCTAGGTCATGGTCAGACACATAGAACAAAGCTACCACAACAGGCCCAGTCTGCATCAGCTAACGAAGATTTGTGGCATGACCCTGGCTGGGTCAGCAGAACTGCTATACTGTCCAGCTTAAATGAACTGATGTCCATGGACCCTCAGATGCACAAGTCATCTAAATGGGCGTTGTTGGTTGCTTGTGAACTTTTGTGGTTGGTTGTTACACAGAATTGATATAGCAAAACTATCTGATATATTCACTGAGGCCTATCCCAGCATATAGACTGTTAGAGAAACTAATTCAATGATCTTCTAAGATAGTCTAGCATAATTAGCCTAATACTATAGCTAAAGGGTACAGGGCATAGAGGGGGTACATAACTACTTAAGATCACATAGCAAGAAAATGGTGAAGCTGATGTTTGAGTCCAGTGGTCTTTGGAGCATGTGTGTGACCTCAGCCAGAGCTGGCCCTGCAATTCTGTGAGAGGCTCTGCCCGGCCTCTGTGTTGGGTCCTTACAAAGGATGACACTACTGACTCTTGTCTGCCTGCTCGTGGCCAGTGTGAGCATTAATGGCAAGGCTGATACCCTCAGAGAGAACCTGGACATATAACATGGAAACCTTTACTTTTACTAGGCCAAATGCCAAATGTGCTAAGTTTTGAGCTGGAGAGAAAGAGGCATTTCTTTCCCTTTCTTGACACAGTGCTGTGAGCCTTCCAACTTCAGCAGTGCCTCATTAGAGTGCCGGAGTGACTGTCACCAAAACCTCATACTCTACTGGTGGAATAGGGTCTTGTACAGGACACTGTGCTTAAAGATGTCTCTCACTGTCCCTTAACCCCCTTCTTCCAGATGACCCACTTTCTTGCCCCCAAATCTTCCCTATGAATTCTTAACTCTAAAAGAGCTTGCTGGGATGCACTCTATAAATCTTCCTCTCAAATCCCTCTTTTCCTGGACCAAAGCTTCCTGAGTTTTTTTTGACAGCTCTAACTCCTTGGTCACCATTCCTTCCTAAAATTTCCACCAGGCTATGCAGTCATAAACACCCAGAGGGTTATAAAAGGTCACTATCTTCACGCCTTGCCCTCAGTAGGCCCACCTTGGATGACCACGTTGCCAACTTCTAATTAGGTACTCAGGTATGCAGATTTCTAGATACGACTTTGCCTGTGGTATGGCTTTGCCTCTGGTATGACTTTGTCTTTGGTATTGCTTCTGTTTTACAAGCCCACCAGAGAACGTCCCTCTCCAGGAAGATACCCGATTCCATTGCCATCTCTGAGGCTAAGTCATCCCATGTTTTTCTAGCTCATTCTACCTGATTCATTCATTCCTTCAACAAGTATCTACTAAGTACTTTCATTTTCCTGGGCCTAATGACAGGAAAATGAATGAAATGGTGGTCCGAGAGAGGGATAAAATGGCATAGTGATTAAAAGCGCAAATTATAAGGCCGTACAAGAAAGCCTGTGTTCTAGGACTGGGTCTCGCTGTGTGACCCTGGGCCGCTCAACCTTTACGAGCCTCAGTTTTACCTTATGAAAACTGAAGATACAGACATATAGCACTTGTTTCAGAAAGCTATAATAAGCTGCACACGGGCTGCTTTTTTTTTTTCTTTCCTTTCAAATAAAACAAGGCATGGAACCTGCCTAGGCAAGGCTGAAAAAGACATGCAATCCTGAGATCCCAGGAACTTGCCACTTAAGAAATGCATATAGCAGGAATACTTGATCTGCCCAACAACATAAGAATGGCTAACCCTATAAAGAAAAACCAGGGAGAGGTCTTCTATGCACAGCAGCATGGTGGTGGGGAGTCACAAAAGAAGCCTCCCTACTCAGAGCAGTGGCTTAGGGAGGTGAAAAAAGCACTGGATCAGGAGCTTTCAGCAACAGCATCATGGAGAGTCTGACCCCAGGAGACTTGGAGAGAACAGTAAATGACAGTGCAGAACCTCCCCATGACCCTATTCCTCTGCCTTCTCACCCATGGTGCTCCGAGCTCACTACTCCCTGAATCTCACTCCGTGCTCACTTCCCAACACATCTACACTGGGAGCTGAGACTGGAGAAGGGAGAAGGCTGGACTCCAGGAGGGCCTGCTGTCCAGCAGTCAGTCCATGGTAGGGTGTGTGGATCCCCAGGACACGAGGCAGGAGCTCTGAGGACACTTACCGCAGGCCCAGTGAAGGGCACGTGGTCACAGTTCTCTTGCCAGGACTGGTTGAGGCTCTGGGCAAACTCTTGGAAAAAAGCATGGGATTGGTTGAAAATGGAAAATCCTAGGATGTTGACACGGTCATCCACAAGGCTGTCCATTCTCTGGAGTGAGAACTCCTGCAAAGACCCAGTGGTCAGAACAGAGAACAAAGTTAGGACGGGAGGGATGGATGGGTAGCGATGGAGCACCTCCAGATACCTTGCTGTAGCCCAATAGGCACCAGGCGCTCTGCTGCTGGCTAAGGGTCTGGGGATTACCAAGAGCGGTTCTTCTGGAGCTTACAGTGTCAGAGTTCACAAGATAAACAGAAATAAATAGAATAATCTCTAAGCAAGGTATACATAGATTGTACTAGATACGGAAACCTGGATACATATCTATAGTATAGGCAGGACCATAGTAACAGAAAACATGATTGGAGCTGAGGCCTGCAGGATGTATAGGCCTCTCCAGATAGAAAATGTGACTTGTTCTAGGTTCTTCTGCCACAAGTCACCCTGTAGTCAAAAGAATAGAGGTGAGAATGCGTGGGGTCATTTCAGTGAGGTGCCCAGGGTGCATTTGGTAAAAGCATAGCTCCTCAAAGTGTGATTCTACCATCAGAATCACCTGAGCATCTTTTTAAAAAGTGACTGCTCCCCACCTACCAGAGCTGAATCTGCATGGCCTGAGCAAAAGTCCAGGTGGCCGCCTTTTAGCAGCATTCATCTTATGCATGGCAGTGTGCGGGAGCCCCTGGCTGAGCACACAGGATGCCCAGGGCCTAAGGGAGAAATGCTAAAATATGAAGCTGGAAGGGTTTTCAGGGCCAAAGTCTAAGTGCCTGGATGCCAGGCTAGGGGCTTGCATTTTGCCCTATAGGTGATGGACACAAGGAAAGTATTAGTAGAATGTCAAACAAGTTCATTTTTTAAGAATTTCAACCTGCAAAACTGTGGGCAGGGTTATGCCTTCAGTTGTCATTATTTTTTTGTTCATTTGGCACACATTTGTTTCTCATGTGTCTGGCACTGTTTTAGGCACACAGAACATGAATAAGAGATGTACTTGGTGCTCTCAAGGCTACTAGACAAAATAGTTAAGGCAGCAAGTCATTACCACTTCAGATAGCAGAGCAGTGAATGAGGCAATCAGAGAGGCCCCATAAGGGACAATGACATCTAAAAGTTTAAGAGCATTCTCCAGGCAACCACGGTCCTCAGCCAATCACCTGGCCATGTGTCAGCCTGCAGGCCAGCAAGTGTTACTGAGAGAAGCCAAGTTCTATGAGGTGAGAGCCTGGCACCTCTATGGTCTTCCTTGGTCTGAAACAGGGAAACCAGGCGAGAGGGTGTGCATGGATTGTGCAGCTTGCTGATCTCCACTCCTGGAAAAATGCCTTCAAATGTGGGCCAGGCCATCTTCTCAGACAGAAGTGCCATTCATCACACATGCATTCTACATGCTTACACACAGTTCTGCATGCCAAGTACACAGAGTGGTTACAGGCTCTG
The DNA here is from genome assembly GCF_034190915.1 of Cavia porcellus. NCBI lineage: Eukaryota > Metazoa > Chordata > Mammalia > Rodentia > Caviidae > Cavia > Cavia porcellus. The sequence goes on along the minus strand of NW_026947492.1, from coordinate 12,837,099 downwards.
GGACTAACCCAGCAGCCACTCAGCCTGGCGTGACAGATGGCAAGTCCCTTGGACTTACTTTCTGGCCAGGTGGAAACACAGCTCTCCTTCAGGTGGTCTCCATTCCTGAAGACACAGCTCCTGCAGCCCACAGTTCCTTCCTTACCATCTACAACCCATGCCAAGACCCAGGCTACAGCCTCGGCCCACCTGCCCAGCGCCCAAACTCACTAGCTTCCACTTGTGGACTGGAGCAGCAAAGACTCCTCTGGAGCCATCAACTCCTTGACAGAGTGAACTGGACAGGGATTAAGTATGTTTTGGATCCCATCAACTCCCAGTAGTGGGAAATGGATGAGCCAGAGAATGTATTGATCCATAGGCTGACCCTAATGCTCTGTTCTCTTCGCAGGGCAGCTGCCCATGCACTGTGGGCTATCAGCAGGTACAAGGGGACAAATGGCTATTAAGAAGAGATGCATTTGGCAAGAGTGAGATGCAAGACACAGAGCCATGCTGCTGTTGGGAAACCATGGACCTCACCGGCCAGTGAAGGCTGGAGAATGTCTTCTTCCCCTGGCTTCCTATCAATGTGGGCAGACATATGGCCCCACCACTACACTCTCCACACAGATGGGTGGGGGCTCATTTCAAGGAAGCATGATGTCTTGGATATCTACAGACTTACAGTGACAGTGGGGGAGGGGATAGAATAGATAAGGGCTTTTGTGTTAAATCCAGGTTCATAGTTAACTGGGATATATGACTTTAAATATGGCCTTTAGCATTTCTGGGCTTCAGAATCATACTGTGTAAAATAAGAGCAATAATACAAGCAAACTCTTAGGTTGTTTCAAGGAATGATAAAAATTTATGCAAAGATTTAGCATCGCATGTGGTGTATAACAAGTGCTCAATGTCTGATAGATACTGAAACACTTTCATGAGGTATCTAGCTCTCTCCTTTAGTTCCACATGGTGTGGAAAACTAAGTTAGGTTCTTCAAATGCACATTCTGGTCAGAATAGGAATGAATGAGCTAACTGCAGACACTTAGAGATAATCTCTCCAGAAGTTAGACACTTTGCCTTCCTGCCTTTTAATTCCTATCTTCTTATCCCTTGCTTAAATCCGATTTCCCATTTTCAAAAGCATCTTATGATAAAAAGATCCAGGAACTTCATTCTGTTTACAGTGCACATGGGAGATCTTGCCGAAGGACAAGAAAGGGATTGTCATGTGCAATTTTCTGGGACACTCTAGGGTTCTACCCTCCAAGTATCCTGACAGGAAACTCTTCTCTTTTTATCTAAACTTAAGACTAACTTGCTGCTATTTAAAGGTATTTTCAAAAAAAAAACATGGAAAACAGCTAAACACTAGAGTTTATATACAGTGAAAACCTCCTAGGACATTATTTCTCAATGTGCATTCCTCAGGACATCAGCTTCCCAAATATACTAGAAATTTCATGAAAATAAGAGTTCATGTTAAGTAAGATGAGAAATCAGGTTAGGAATCATTGTATATTGTATTTACCTTTTCTAAATTCATAGCAAGCACTGGTACATTAAAAGTTGAGAGAAGTCCTGCTGTGAACAGTTTAGCTAATTTTGCTTAACTCAAACCTTCTAAACACACTGATCGCAGAAACACTACTTTTCCCATAAAAAAGCTGAATGTCTCACAGTAGTGTTCTATACAACACTATCCAGGAAATGCTACTATAAATGCACAGGGAGAAATGTGTATACAAATTCTAGAACAAATAGTGGAGACATTTTGTTAAGACAGCATTTTCATAAAATTAACAGATGTAGGGCTGAAAGGGATTAAAATCATGTAGTTCCTGCTGCTCTATGAACTGTATCCCAAGCTAAGGATAAATAACCAGATCATTCAGGTTCCTGTGCACGCAACTCTAGTTAGCTAGCTATGACCTTCAGAAAATGATTTAAAGGGGTGCCTGGGATGGACAGGTTTATAGAATTCTTGATCCTGTTCCTATAAAAGTCTCAGGAAGGGATATTCTATAAATGTCCTAATTATGAGATTTCCATTGTCCTGAAACCAGCAAAACCAGGGTGAACAAGCAGGTGAATTGGTGAGTCACTTAGTAAGGGCCAACGGCTGTGTGCTAAAGCCAAGTAGAAGAACAGAGAGCAATGCCACGTCTTCCATCTGTCCACTCGTGCTTGGCTTCATGTCACCATTACTTTTTCCTGTGTGCGGAACTCTCCAAAGGGCTGCATGTTGCTGGGAAGCAAAGACACGCCTGCCTCACTTCTGAGCCCTCTACTGCACCTCGCAGATCACTGGTCCCTAGAGGCTTCTGGGTCAACACTGGTTGAAGGGCTGGGGTCCTCACTGTTGGCACCTCTATCACTAACTCAGTCTCACACTTCCAGAAGGCACAAGAACGTGTGCGTACCTGTGCTACCCACTTACTGATCTCTGGAAGTTGCCTTGTTGTATTCTGAAAGACAAATTCCTGACAGGTTATTTTCTTATCTCTTGACTTTCTTATTTAAAACACCAAAAAATGTCCGTGTGTATGTGTGTGCACACACACATACACACCCATGTTTGAGTATAAATTGTACATAAGAATCCAAATAACTATAGTTGAAGGTCAGGCCATAGCCACAAGTGAATACAGGGAGCTGTTGTCCTGGAATGAAGGAATGTGTTGTGGATAATACCTTGCAAGCTACTCTGAATGGTTGCCACAGGTGGAGGCTGAGGTGCGTGCTCCTGGATTTTCCTGATGGATATGATATTTTCAATGTTCTGATCTCCAACAGGAAGTTTTCCATGGACCTGAAGCCCGTTTGCCTACCTAAGTTAGGAATCCAGGGCAGTGTGTGAGAGGGGCACTGAGATGGGAAGAGGGTCCGGGCAGGTGGCGGTGTTGGAGGAAGAGAAGGGGCAGACAGGGAGAGGAAGGCTGGGATTACCCTGGTCAGGAATGTGACAGCCATGGCTCATACTGCACAGGGTCCAAATGCAAAACAACACAACTTTAGTACCAAGTGCTTGGATTGGGTGAGGGCGCCAGATCACTGACTGGTGGGCAGCTTCTGCTCAGGGTGAGGGAGCAGGAAAGAAGTGTCCTCTATAAGCAGCAGGGACACATTCGACCTGTTTTAAATGGCCACATTCTAGTTGGTCAGCCCTAGAAATAGGGAAGGTTGGTCAGATATCACTGCAAGGATAGACATTTGAATGATCCCGATTCCTTTCCTGAGCTTGACTTCAAGGGGAAAAATAAAAAAACCAAAGCACATGTCCAGGTGGTACCCTTGGGTAATCTACCTCCTAACCCAGGTCAGGCAGGGAGGAGGGGAAGTGGCATGCGGTGACCTTTCCTTTCCTTGCCAAACAGTCTTCTCCTTTGTGTTCCGAATCCCCCTAATCTCCTGAGGGTCTAGGCTAGACACTTCAGGACAGACTCAGCTCCCACCTTTCTAGCTCCACACCCAGTCCACCACCAATCGTGACAATCTCGAATCTGTTTTTTCCACCACCGGTTAGGTCCTCATCATTTTTCCTTTGCAACAGTTGCCTACTAGACAAAGATCATGCGTCTGGTCTTGGGAGACATGGCTGTCACGCTGTACAGTTCCCAGGTGCCACTTTTCCTGGTTGAAATGTGAACAGCATCTGATCTCATTGTGTAGCCTGGCAGTCTCATCAGGAAACAGCAGCATGGGTTAGAAATAGCACAGATTTGAAATAAGACAGTCCTGGGTTCACTCTGATCATACACTGACTGATGATCTCAGGAAGGTCTCTGAACTATCAGTCTGTTTTCCTGTGACCCAGAGATGGTTTGTGTCATATAGAAGGCCCTCAGGACGTGTGAGTCCTCTGTTCTCCAAGTGCAAACCCACCTGTGCACTGCAGGTGCTAAGGAAATGGGTACGCAGCCCCTTCTTCCCGCTTTATCTGCTCCCCGTGCTACAGCTTGGTCCTACCAAGAGGGAAATATCTGGCACACAGCTTCTCCTCCCTCTCTCTCTCCCCCCTCCCTCCGCAAGAAGCTATATATATATTTTTTGTTTTTGGTACAATTTTGTGACACATATTGAGTACATTCATTCAGAGTGGGGAGTCGATACATGTGCATATCAGCATCTTAATCCTGGACTTCCCCTCCACTCACTCCCCACTTCCATCTCTGAAGCTATTCTTAGCCACTGAGCAAATTAGGAAAGTTCTGTTAAGTTACTGTAAGGTGTTAATTGCTTGGCTATTTCAGTCACGACAAGAAGAGCGGAGCTGAAGTTCAGATCTTTCAACCATAAATAACATTAACAAAGAAATAATTATGAAAATAACTAGTACAATTTCTTGGCTACCAACAGTGTGCCAGACAGACAGAAGCACTTCTCATACTTGCTCTCCATTCAATCTTACAGCAGCCTACAGCCTGGAACTTACTATCGCTGTTTTAAGAGCTGTCCAGTACAACCGAGACCCAGAGCAGTGAAGTGGCTTTCCCAAGGCTAAATGGCCTGGAAACAGTGGGTTCTGGGTTGAAACCCAGGTCCTGTTGACTTCAAAGCCAGCGTTCTTTGTGCCTGCATATTTACTCATCCTAGAAGTCAGAGGAGCTATGAACTCCTTGATACTGTGCTGTAAAGTAACCAGCCAGCAAAACTGAGCTAAAGCTGCTGGCAGAATACATGTGTTGACCTTCAGACCACAGAGAAAACTTGAAACTACAGAACAAATATTGGTGTCTGAGTGAGCAAGATGGTGAGCAAACACTGACTCAATTTCTACACAAGAAGGATTTTAACTACAAGTAAGTCAAGGACTTGGGATAGGCTGCAGACTGATTACTGGAACAGCGATCTCAGGAACATGGAAAAGGTTTGGTTTGTCCTGCACGGTGTCTGCTATACTGAAGAACTGGGACAAGGAATAAGAGCAATACCACGATGCGGCAAGTGGGGAGAAATTAGAAACAAATGCGGGAGAACTGAAGACATGTGTGACTTAGATGGCGCAGGGAAAGTGAAGCATCATGACCTTGGCCACCTTCTGAAGACCACTTGTGAGAAACTACAGCCAGCCCTAGTGAAGTCCCTGTGAGGGCACTACTATTAGGCCATCCATGCTTCCCTGCTGGCCCAGGGACTCCTGCCAGGTGGAACGGACTGTCTCACTCATGGCTGTATCCTCAGCACCTGGAGAAAATCAGTGAATCCCAAAACTGCCCCTTTGGTGCACTGAAAGGATTAACAGTGTAATGGGCTGGGGAGTATGCATATAAATTTGAAAACTGTAACATCTGAAAGCGTACACTGGTATCGTGCCCTAGATTTTCCTTTCCAAAATTCCACATTTCAAAAACCAGTCTTTGGCTTTGTCTGTTTTGTAACTTCTTTATCTCTTTTAATTAGGCAACTTTCATCATTAGAAAATAGGGAAAATAATACTTCGCAGAGCTGTTGTGAGACTCAAAAGGGGTGACAGACAGGAATGTGCCGCGTAGGCGGGACGTACATCACGGCTTCCTTGAGTAATTAGTTTCATGAGAAGTCACAATCAAACAGTTTAAATTAGGCATTTTCTATGCGCTCAGGCAATCAGGAAAACAGTGTGCACAGGGAGACTCCCAAAGCCTACCAGATTCTGCCCAAAGGTGGCCTCTGTTTGCTTCCAAAAAAGGCTCTCAGCCCCAGATGGCCTGAGAATCTTGTCACGAGGGCCGTGGGCAATTTATAAAATGTGTTATTCTAGTGCTTCTAGGACCTCTGGAATCTCAGTCCTGCCACCCGGGCCCAGCTGAGCTGAGACTCCTTACTTGCTGCCTCCACTCCAGATCTGCTTCTAGTTTCTTTTATTTCTTTAGGTCCTGGGGATCAAACTCATGAGGTCACATGACCTTCTTAGGTCCTGGGATCAAACTCATGAGCTCACACTTGCCAGGCAAGCGCTTGTGTCGCTGAGCTAAATCCCCAGAACTCTAGTTCTTAAGAGTAATGTACCAAACTCCTTAACCCCTTAACAGTGGGATTTCAAGCAATTCTTTGTTTCTCTGGTGCTTTCACCTAAGCTTCAGTCTTTGTTCTATGTTCGCCTCTGGTCCCTAAACTTCCTACAAGAAGACATTTGTGCCTCTTCTCACTCCAACTCCATGTATTTGTTATTGAGTATCATATGATAACTGCTCCCATCAGTGTGGCTCTGCACAGCTTACAAAACGTTTCCCCGTGTGGCTTTTTGCCCTCTAGAGCACACTCAGACAGGACAAGTTTTATTCATATGTTCATTTGGTGGAAGAAGAAATTGAAAGTGTCTTGCCCAAAAGACACATGTAGGACAAGATCCCAGTATTTTGCATATGAGCTCATAACATGTTCTCTCTCTCTCCTGGGTTAGGGCACCAGGAGATGGTGAGTACATCTCTTCTTCACTGAGATTATTAAAGACCAGTAAGTTAACGTTGTTTTCACCCACCAAGTCCTGAGAACACCATGAGACTCCAGTTTCTTAGCCTATAATTATGGAGAAAGAATGGTGGGAGGGATCCTTAAGATTACATCACTTCTTGCTTGGACTTCTATACTTTCTGCTTTACTCTGATTCTCTTCTTTGGTTCCCTATCTGGAAATGTCATCACTATTGACCAGTTTTATAAGTTGGAACTCATCCTCTACTCTGTTCACTTTCTCACTGTCCTCATCTCATACATTCATGGACTCATTCATTGTCACTTGAGAATATGTCATCCCTTCACATCTCTGGATTCTGACTCTGCCCTCCACCCCACTGCCTCTCCTTCAAATTGGTCCTCACTATCTTGTTCCTGGACTACAGGCTATTCGGCTTCCCTTCCTCTGGTCCTGCAATTCTCCAAGTTTGTTTGCTATACTCTTGCAGAAAGGATGTTTCTAAGATATAAATTTGATCATAAACTGCTACCTCCATATTGCTTATTGCACACACAACAAAGGCAAAGTCCTTAACTAGACGTTCAAGCCTTTTCATGGTATGACTCCTGTCTGCCTTTCCCACAGTTCCCCACCTTGACCTCTTCCCTGGCTCAAGCCAGGCAAAAATCGCCACTCAGTTGTGTTACCATTGTACCTCCATGTGTACTTATCACCATTTAGAGCTTTTTTCGGCAGGTGGGATCATTTCAAACTACTTTCCCTAGGACTGGCTGCTATTTGAAGCAAACACAGTTACATTATCAGCATCTACTCCAATGTGTTATACATAGAGAGAAGTCAATGCTGTAGAATGAATGAATTCAGGAAGGAGCTCCTATCAGGCTCAGGAAAGCCCTAGGGCTACAGGAAGTCTAGAATCTTTCGGGCACCTTTGCAACCTCTCTTTTCCTCCAGGGTACACCTGACTGTGATGCCTGTCAGTCTATTTATCTGCATCAAAGCCTGTGCTCTCTGCAGGCTGGGAGATTGCTTTTTGTGTAATAGGTCTTTGAAGACAGTAGCAGCTTGGAGGCTAATTCATACCTGTCAGTAAATTCTATTTAAGGTGAGATTTGATCCTACACCTCCCAGCTGCCAGCTCTCCTTGATTCTTCTCTCTGCATGTTTCCTATTCACTCATCCCTTTGACCTGAGAAGGCACATCTGTTCTTTCCAACAACTCTGTCCTTTCTCTCTTTCCTTTCTCAATGTGAGTCCACAAACAGGACCTGAAAAGCAGATCATATTCTGTCTTTATTCATGACTCTACCCAGTACACTGTACTCTGTGCTTATGCTTAGCAAGTGCTCAGTGTACGTTCATTAAATGAATTCATGTTCTCCTGCAAACACCCATCATGGTGTCTTTACAAAGACTTTACAAAGACTTCAGACACTCAGCCCCCTGAAGAGGAAGGCACAGGCCGGGTAGAAAGCCTCCCACTTCCTCTGCATAGCAGTGATTATCTTCATTTTGTATTTAGGAAACCTTTGTGTCTTGGGGCACTAAATAAGTAGCTGTTATCTATGTAGTTAACTGTGCAGCTGAAATCTCTGAGTGAAACTGATGTGAGAAATGATGAGCACCTTATGCTGTCTCCCTTCAGGTCAGGGAGAGTTACTGCTTCCCTGCAGGCTTGCTTTCTCCATCAAGTGTTCCTCCCTGTCCTCTGAGGTCCGCTGCCCTCAGGATCCACAAATCAGGGTTCCCTGGTACACATTAGGAGCTAAACCTCTCCTTTCCTGCATCCCAATGTGTTAGCCTCAGGCAGAGACCCTAGAACCCCCCACCTCTATCTTATCAGGGCTACAGAAATTGCTTAGGAAGACAAGTGACAGTGACACTGTCAGTGACTCTAACTGTTGTTGACTTTGCCTGCCCCATCTCTGCAGAAAGTTCAGACAATGAGTTTTCCACGAGGACTGAGCATCTTGTAACTGTGACATGCTCAAGGCTGTCACATACGTTCCACGGTGGGAAGAGGATAACACAGCAGATTCTCAGATCCTGGCCATGCTGGCTACTGTCATTTCTTCCATCATGCATTCCACAAAGAGGCGAGTGCCTTCTCTGGGACACATACCACACGGCACTTACACAGTGACTCAGACCCACTACTGTCCCCAGTGACAAGTGGCAGAGTCCTGAGGTACACTAAGTACCAGGTACTTGAGGCACATACAGCAAGGTAGTCTCTTCTACCACAGTAGCTACTGACTTCCTGAGCTGAGCTGAGAGCGGACTGCAAGCAGAGACCTGGAAGATGAGCAGGAGTAGGCCAGGAGAAAGATGCAAAAAGGAATCTTACAGACAGACAGAATAAACTGCAAAGCTTTAGAGACTGAGTCACAATACTTTTCGAGAGATGCAAGTCACTGTTTCTGGCTGGGATGGTTGTGTGGTGTTTGGAGAAAGCCAATGGGCAAGTTCACAGGAGGCTACAAAAGTCAAGTTTGAGAAGTCTAGACTTAATTTGCTAAGTAGTGGGAAGCCAATGAATGGTCCCAACTTTGGAATCCCTCCTTTGAATTCCCAGGAGAGGTGTTCACCCTCTGAGTTCTCACTAGATGCTTAGGCAGCACCTGCTTACCACTGGGCTGTGACTGTGTACTTCAGCCCAGAGTCAGGACTTGGGGAGCCTCCAGTGGTGGTTAATTGAGCTGTGGATGTCACTGACACTGAGTGAAACCTGATGCTGCAAATGGAGAAGCGAGATTGCTTAATAATAACGGCACTTGCTACTCCTAATGGTGCTTGTAATATAATAGTACTTACAATATAATAATAATAATACTTGCCATAATGTCTTTTATTCTCATTCTCCCTGTGCTTCACAAACATTCATTAAATCTCAAACACTCTGCTCAGTAGGACCCAGACATCTCAAGGCAGAGGGCATCCCTAATACCTGCAGCAGCCTCGGTCTTCCTTCAGGGGCGACCATCAGAGGAGAAGGGGTGCCTCCTGCCCAGAGCCCCACCCTGGTCAGAAAGAGAACACAGTGTTTCTCATAGGCATCATCCGGTACCCCAGCTGTTTTCAGTATCTTCTTCCTGGTTCCTGGCTAAACCTCTCCTTGTCTACCTCTTACCAGGTGGTACAAGGGGAAATCAAAAACATAAACAGATATTCAAGTTGGCATTTGTGTGACAGCCATAATTCCAAGAGACCCTTAGGACACCCCATCTCCCTGCACACATAGTATTCCCAAGACTGCACCTCCGATGAGTTTTTCCTCTGCAATTAGGTCATGTAACACGGCATGCCTGGCTTTAAAGAGAGAGACTATCCAGATGGGTCTGACCTAAGCCTGTAATTCTTTAAAAACCAAGTTTATACTGGCTGTTTGCAGGGAGGGAAGTCAGAGAGATCTGTGGACCAGTGGGTTGCACCATAGGAAGGGTTCTTCTCGGTGACATGGAGCTGTCACAGGGCAGAGACCTGTATGCTGAGAACCGATGCCAGCCAAGCAAGAAAACAGAGATGTCAGTACTATGGCCTTGTCAAAGTGAATCTGGCTAATGACAGGAATGAGCCTGGAAGGAAACCCTGTGCCACAGCTAAAATTGCAGTCTGCAGACTCTCTGATTTCAGCCTGAGCAAAGCCCCCATGGCACTGAGCTATACTTGTGACCTACAGAACTTGGTACCAATAAAGGTGCTTTTAGAAGCTACTAACTTTGTGAGAATTTATTATGCAGCAATAAAAAACTAACACAGAACAGACAAGCCAAAAAGATCATTTTGATAAGGGCAAGATGTGCGTTGGTGGGGAAAAGGCAAATTCTCCTATACACCATGTGACCGGAGAACTTTAGACAAGATTCTCACTGTTCTGAGAGCTTCACTGTCCCAGTGTGCAGAACCAGAACACACGGACAGTCAGGATGGATGATACCCGATATAGGGCTTGGTGTGGGTCCGGTTACCTTGCCGTCTTCAGAACCAAGTGGGGACAATGACTATTACCATTCCAGCTGTGGAAATGGGTAGGTTTTTATTAATAGATTTTCTCTATTGTGGGCATTTTAGAGATTGCTTGATCTTCACACAGCCAGGAAGGCCAAGACATCTTTCACTGAATTAGTCTGAATCCTTAACTGCTCTGTGTCAGAGATCAAGGCAGTCTCCCCTTTTCCGGAAACAGTACCAGAGAGGTGGGCTGGCAGTCCGAGGGGACATTTCCATTATTCTTCCAGACACAGAACCAGCGTGGTCCCCAGAGCCTATTTCTTATTTCAGTGTGATTCATTCCCTACATATAGCTTGATGAAGCCAGTCACCAGCACACACAGGCACAGAGGAAACGAGTGAGTGATTGAGCGTGCGCACACATGTGTGAGTTGCAGGCAGCTAAAGGACAAGTTTCAATTTTATTAAATACGCGATGCACAAAAATCTCAAACTTTGTTGTGGGATTCCCGTGGGATTTATCTTCACTATCACGCTGTTTGTCAGACATCTGCAAAAGGGTTATTGGATAATTGGTCCCTGCAAGATAAAGGAGGGTTTCTTCACCTCAGAATTTCTCAGCATCCTTGTCCAATGCTTCTTCAGTTCTTACTGGTTTTCCTGCCAGTATTCATTCTGCTCTCATACTCCTGGTCCATGTAGTTAGGAATCAAGCGGAGTTGAAATTCCTGCCTCACCTGGAGTCACTAGATCTCACTGTGAGGCCCAGGTGCTGGTTCCACCTCCTCACCCAAGGTCTGGGAGGAATAAAGGCCTAATGAGTTCATTTCCATCTTCAATGATCTTGCACTCCATGACTGGTTCCTCTTCAGGATAATTGACAACAATGCCTCATGCCCCCCTTCAACTCAGATTTTCTGATTAATCAGCCCCGCTGAGACTAATTCCGGCTAGGGGTAGAGAGCAGAAGAGAAAAAGTGTGTTTCAAATACAGCTGTTCTTGGAGGAGATTCTCATCAGCTTGGGAGTGATTCTTTTGGGCACCTGGCCTTCCCAAGGGAGGAGCCCTATCTCTGAGACTCTTTCCTCTCCTCCTCTCCCTCAAGACTTACTGTGGAGTCATAGTCCTGCCAAGTCATAGTCAAGAAAGGTAGTAGCTTGATTCAAATGTCTTCTGGCTGAGAGCTCTGAGCCAGGTACTGTCAGAATAAAGAGAGAGAAGTGTAGAGATTCTAAAGAATAAGAGTCACCATCTGTTTTAGTTAATTTTTACTTGTCACTGAGACAAAATACCTGAAGCCCAAAGTTGGGAAAGGAAAGGTTTATTTCTTACAGTTTTTGGAGGTTTCAGTCCACACTTGGTTGGCTCCAAGGCAGGTGGGCATGGCTGGGCCTCAGTTCATCATGGTGGCCACCAACAGCAAGCAGGAACCAGCAAACAGCAAGACCCACCTCCTTCCTGCCATTACATCATATCCTGGCTCCACCCCTTTGTGGGTGTAGCACTGACATCATCAATCCAAGCACTAGACAATGAACAAATCACAAATGCACAATGCAAACTCTTGAGGCCTGGAGGACACAGACATAAACCATGACACCATCTAAGAGTGCTGGCAATAAGAATGGTGGACAGTGATGGCTCAGGATGCCCAGGGCTGCAGCTAAAGTGAGACCACACGACCTGGCATTTTGTAGCTTAGGCTGTGTATGTGGCTACTGCCTCCTGCTCCTCTCAATGGCTGCGGTGGTTCCCTGGCAGCATTCCTCCTGCACAAAGGAGGCCCTCCTTCCCGGGGTCCCATGGTTAGAGGCTCCCACGGTCAGGTACAGGGACAGACAGAGTCACGGACTGGGACGGTGCAGTTCTCCTATCAGATCTGGATGAGTAGCTGGAAATGGAGTGGAGCAGGACCATTCCCCTTCTAGGACTGGCTGCATCTCTCATCTTTCCCCAGGGAAGCTCTGGTTTGTTTCCCTTGCAGGTCAGTGGTGCTCATTACCTTGGAAGAGACAGTCGTTGACAGCTATCCAAGTGGTGAGCTCAGGGCCAGGGATATGTGACAATCAGCCTAGAACAAGAATTTGTGACAAGCTAAAGATGCTGACTCGGGTCCACTTGGAACACCAGCTTTTCGTCTTCTGCCTTACACAGGACAGGGAAGTTAGTATGAAACAGATGACATCTGTGGAAGGTGCTTCCCACTCCCACAGTACCGGTGCCGTAATTTCCCATGCTATTATCCATTGTGGGGGACGGTGAGACATTACATGACTACATCCTTTACTTAGAATATCCTACTCATGCCCCTTCCTTATTTCTCTAGCTCCTATTGAGTCTTCAAAGCCCACGGGGTGAAATCTTATCTAGGAAGTTTTCTACACACTTGCCAGAATAGTCCAGAGACCCTTCTTTGGTGACTCCATAATATCCTATACTGCATCTCTTCATCACTGGATTGAACCTACTTATAATAATCTATATGGCTTCAGCGCCACCTCTGTCTGTCACATGGCCTCCTCGAGGTCAGCACTTTTCCATCATTGTATCCCCAACACGTAGCACAGTAAGTGCTTATTCTAGATCCAGTACATGTGAGCCCACGGGGGTGGAGACCTCTTCTCTCCAGTCCTGCCTCACTGTGAAAGCTTACTCAAGTCATTTTTTCTCCTCAGTGTGTTTCTCAGCTGTATAATGACCAGATTTAGGGAGAGGCTCAGCCATTAACATGTTGGCATGAGTTGGATTTTCAGATTGGGGATTTTCATCCATCAGGGCTATGAGTGGGTGGGTAGGGACATGCAACACAGGACCGGTATTTTTCTAGGCAAAGGGGAGTGAGATATCCTGATAGCCCACACAGGTACCCCCAACAGGGGGATGTGCAGAGCTGAGGGCCCTGGAGGGATGAGCAAGCCAGATGAGGACACAGAAACCATGGAGTAGGAGACAATGAAGTCACTTACTTCAGTGAAAAGCAGACCGAGCAGGAAAATCCACCGAGCCATTTGTGGTAGATCATCTAATCCATAAGTTCAACTGTATTTCAGAGTGAAAAGAGCTTTAAAGGTCCTCTGACTGATGCACAGAGGAGAAAGGACTTGTCCAAAATCACACACAGTTTTCGTGGGACAGTCCAATGAAGACCTTGGGCTTTTGATGCAAGCTCCAGTGCTGAAAGTCTGGCCACTCTGCACAGCAGACAGGCTCCCACCTGACCAGAGCCTTCCTTCCTGGCTTCAGGGCCACCTCTGTCTACCACATCTGCTCCAGTCACCCTGAGCACCACGACCTACTCTGCCTACAACCCTTTGCCTGCTCTCATCTTTTGCCCATCCTTCCATAAAGAAAACTTAAACATAAAGAGGAGCTTTCTGCAAGCTCCTCAGTGTGGTCTCGATGCTCCCTGATGGGTTCCCACACCTTGCATTGCTAACCTAAGGTTGAGACGCATCCTGCCAGATTGCACTAGACTGGTCTTTGTATTCCCCACCGCACAGAAGGCGCTTAATAGTCATTTGCTGTATGTGTAGTTGATTCAGCATTTTCCACAGAGAAGCTGCTTAATCATGGCTGGCTGGCTCTGTATTTTATAATCCTGTAATGAGGGCCAAGGACCTTCAAGCTGTTAGTCACCATTTCCCCAAGTGCGAAAACAAATGAATAAACAAATGAAACAAGCCCAAGACCCCCAAACCCTCAGTTAATGCCTCCTGAGCCCTGCGTTCTGGATGTCCCTGCACTTCTCCTGAGTATATCCCCATTTTCTAACCACCTACTTCAGAGGATACACACAGGCAAGTTAGCAGAGTTGAAAAGCAGAGGTTTGAAGTTCCTGTTTACCCTTAAAATACTATTGTGCCTTTGTGTACCCAGCAGACACTTGTCACTGCCGGGCCTGCCACTTCCCAGAGTTCACATCTGCTGGAAATGGTTCTTTCCCAGCTTAGAGAGACACATGGGGTGTGCACTTCATTCCTCTATTCCAAGTTGCTCTAAAAACGCATTTATTCAACAAAGCACATTATAGTACGCAGAGTGGCTTTCCTAAAGGGCTCCATAAAACTGAAATATATGGCTAGTCTTAATAATTTTATAATAAACTACACTTTAGAGTCAATTGCTCTGGCACTAGAAAGCTGTCCAGCTGATAGAATGTGGCTCTGGTTTGTATTCACGTGCGCAGGAAGTGTGCTTAGGGATATGCATGTGTGTGTGCTCAGACATCCCAGGAACTGTGTTTCCAGCTCCGTGAGACGCCGAATTTAAAACCTTTCTGGTAAGAGCTTTGGAATTTTGGAAAGTTAGAGACAGTAAATCAGGAAACTGAGGCCTAAGAATGAAAATAGTCAATGAGGGGTGGGGACGCTGGGCACAGCGACACACACCTGCAGTCATGTAATGTCTCACCATCCCCCACAATGGATAATAGGATGGGAAATTATGGCACTGGTACTGTGGGAGTGGGAAGCATTTGGGGAGTGGGAAGAACCTTCCACAGACGTCACACTGCTTCATACTAACTTCCCTGTCCTGTGTAAGGCAGAAGACGAAAAGCTGGTGTCCCAAGTGGACCCGAGTCAGCATCTTTAGCTTGTCACAAATTCTTGTTCTAGGCTGATTGTCACATATCCCTGGCCCTGAGCTCACCACTTGGATAGCTGTCAACAACTGTCTCTTCCAAGGTAATGAGCACCACTGACCTGCAAGAGAAACAAACCAGAGCTTCCCTGGGGAAAGATGGGAGATGCAGCCAGTCCTAGAAGGGGAATGGTCCTGCTCCACTCACATTTCCAGCTACTCATCCAGATCTGATAGGAGAACTGCACTGTCCCAGCCCATGACTCTGTCTGTCCCTGTACCTGACTGTGGGAGCCTCTAACCATGGGACCCCGGGAA
Source organism: Cavia porcellus (assembly GCF_034190915.1). Classification (NCBI taxonomy): domain Eukaryota; kingdom Metazoa; phylum Chordata; class Mammalia; order Rodentia; family Caviidae; genus Cavia; species Cavia porcellus. The sequence goes on along the minus strand of NW_026947492.1, from coordinate 12,821,862 downwards.
GGAGGGCCTCCTTTGTGCAGGAGAAATGCTGCCAGGGAGCCACTGCAGCCCTTGAGAATGGACTCACTTCAGCTGCAGCCCTGGGCATCTCTCAGCCAGCACTTGGTCCACCTTGTCCTTGGGGACAAGAAGACGGGGCCCAACTCTTGGTAGTGCTGCACACAGCCAACTGGACTCCTCTGTACTTCAGGGCTTGGTTAGGATGAGCTGAATTCCTGCTGGATACAAAGAGGTGAGCTATTTCACCTGGCCAGCCCTTCTCATCTAAGAACTCTATAATATGATGAAATGCTCTATTCATCCAAAAGATAAATGTTTGCTGAATATCTATTATTCTCCAGGAGGCGACTGGGGTTATAGTGATGGACAGGGCAGACTCGGCCTTGCTTTTATGAGGCTTAGATTTAGAAAGAATCAGAAGAAAGAATTCCCACTTGAGATGAATGCTGCAAAATATAGACGCTGAGTGCCGTGAGAGTATGTGACAGCAGATTCAGTCTAGTAGTGTGTCAGGGAAGACTTCCTTGTGGAAGTGACATTTAAATGAGACCTGAAAGACGGGTAGGGATGACTTGCCAAGAAAGGAGCCGAAGAGTAGGGTGGCAGTGTTCTCACTTTTTTCTGGAATCAACTGCTTCTTCCTCTGTCTGCCCTAGCTCCTCTTTCTGTAATAATTTTAGCAAGTTTAATTACTTACAAATCTCTCTGATAAACTTTTGGATGTGTAAATATAGCCTCAGACATACTGATAATAAAGTGAACTCAGGAGGAAGAGTGGCTGCCCGGATCCATTCTGCCTAAACAAGATAAAGAATGAGGCCTACAGGAACGATTGCTGTAGCTCACTGGGACTTGGCTCATGGAAATAGTTTCTGTTCACCCAACTGCTGGTCCAGGTGTTTGGTCTCTGTGACAAGCTCTCTGCTCAGGCGACATTTCCCTTGCCTTCCAACAGTGTCCTCAGCCTTTTGCCTGTCTCCCTAGATTCACCAAAGGAAAAACTCAGAGGCGTCACTGCCTCTATATGCATCCCACCAATAGAAGCCTCCCCTCCAGCAGGGGGCAGCACCCAGAGCGGGGCATGCTGGTCAGTGCAGGCAGGCAGTGACACAGCAGTGGTGGCATGCCACCTGCAAGGCCGAGAGCAGTCCAGGCAGCCAACAAATTGCACAGCCTGCTTCTTCAAAGGCATGCTGATGTCCCCCTCTTCACTGATATCACATGACCTTTAACCCTTACCTCTAAATCTCCACTCTTCTCTGCCAATGCTGACAGCCGCCTCCTATGGTGCAGAGCCCATCTGTGTGCTCTCTGACAACAGATTTAGGGTGATTTTTATCTTTTCTATTAGGTAGTGATTGCAACTCTCCCTGGGTTCATTAGTAGCTGGATAATCCCTCCAGATTTATTAGCTCAAATGGAAATTTCCTCCTTCACCTCTACTTTTCAGATAGTATCAGCCACCTTTACTGTCTCAATGGCAGACAGTGCTTTGCCCAAAGGCCCTTAATTTTTCAAGTCCTCTTTTCAAACTTCCATCAATCTTAAGAAAAAAAAAGTTCCGTAACCAAATGCGGAGGGTGCCTGGAGGACAGGGGGTCCCTTCCACACTGGAGATCAGAAAAGCCCAGGGCACCTGTTTCGCTCCTGGATGTGCCCCACCCAAAGGAGAGCACTCCAGGCACAGAAAAGAGCTGACAACCCAGAACTAAGTGCCAGTCTCCACTCTTAGGATCAATTTTCCTCTAAACAGCCAATGCTGGGCTAAGAGGCAACTGCTTTCCTAGCATGCACAGAGATGTGTGATAATGATTGAGAATTGAATGTGGCAGAGACTGCTGCCCAATCACTAAAGGTTTCCTCTTCTTCCTGGACACACAGCTACATTACCCAGCTGTCTGTAAGTTCCAGCTGGAGGAATTGTGAGAAAAGACATGTTGTCTTTCTAGGCCTCATCCATAAACCCTCCTGTGCGTGATCTTCCAAGTTTTGCTCCATTTCTGGCCTTTAAAAGGAAACATTTATGAGTTAGTAAAAACCTGGGCCTCTGAATAACCCGGTGGAAGGCCACCCATTGACTGGGAACACTGTTTACAGATTTCAAGTAATTGATAGTTAGCTCTCTGCCTCTGTGGGTTCCTCATGCATGAATTTAATCACCTGCAGATCAAAAATATTCACAAAAGAGTGGTTCTGTACTGAACATGTAGAGACCTTTTTTGGTCATTATTCCCTAAATAATAAGCATGGTAATGGTTTATTTAGCATTAAGCATTAGAAATAATCTTAGTTCAAAGTATATGGGAGCAATCATGATACCATTTTATATAAGGGACTTAAACCTTTGTAGATTTGTTAACCAGTAGGACTCCTGAAACTTGTCTCCCAGAGATACCGAGGGTCAAAGGTACTTCTACTGTGTGAACCTTGGCAATGTGGAGGTTGGTCATTTACAACAGCTAGCACTGAGTACCAGATACAACCAGTGTTATCAACAGCTAATTTTTAATTTTTACTAAAAAATTTTAAAGACAGATATTCATATCTTATCTATGAGGAAACCGCTGCTCATCAGCTCCTGAGCTGGGGATGATTGTCTATCCTGAGTGACTGAAAACACACCAGCTGCTTCCTCTTAAAAGGCTTCTTCAGCAGCAGGACCTTTAACTACAGCCATGTGGTCTCGCTTCTTTTAATTTTCAGGCTCCAAATGGAAATAAGAAATACATCTGACCACTTCACACCCATTATTAAAAAATACATGAAAAAGTCCTGGTAAGTCCTGGTAAGATTGTAGTGAAATTTGAACCCTTGCACAATAATGATGGGAATAAAAACTTCTAGAAAATAGCTTAGTGGCTCCTTAATAAATTAAAGATATAATGACTGTATGGTCCAGAAATTGTCCTCCTATGCATATACCCAAAAAGACTGAGAGCAGAGACTTGAGCAGATATTTGTGTAGGTTCATGGTTCATGAACAAAGGTTCATGTAGTCACAAGCTGAAGCAACCCAAGATTCTGTGGGTGAATTAATGGCTAAAAAAATGAGGCGCATACCAACAAGGATATATCACCCAGTCTTAAGAAGGCAGGAAATTCAAACACATGGATAAATCTAAGAGACATTAATCTAAGAAAAATAAGCCAGACACACATAGATAAATATTATATAATTCCATTTATACAAAATGCACTGTTGAATTCATACAGCTAGTGGAATGGTGGTTGGCAGGCACTGGGAGGAGGAGGGAATGGGGAGAGGGAATGTTTCATACGCAGAGATGTCAGAGTGGGCAAATTGATAGAGAAAAAAGAAGAGTTGGGGGAGAGGGGATGGGCAATTATTGTTTCATGGGCATAGAGTTTCTGTCTGGATTGAGGGAAAGTTTTACAAACAGATAATGGTGATGCAACCTATGAATGTATTAATGCCACCGTTAAATGGTGTTTTAATGTACAGTTAACAATATATAAAATGGAAAATTTGATGTTATGAATACTTTACCACAATACATAATTTAAAAAGGAAAGGAAGGAAAGGAGGGAGGGAGGAGAGAAGAAAAAAAGAAGGGAAGGGGGCCAGACTGAGTGGCTTTGGGCAGGGTCCTGTTCTCTGGGCTGCACATACATCTCAGTCTTTGGTGACTCTGCCCACTAGTGTTGTTTGCCTTGCTTGTGCCTCATTTGGCCCATCCCTTGGTGTGACCTAAACTCTGGAGCTCTTACCTTGATCAGCTAGCCAGCTCCTACTTCCTCCAGGGCCCTCTCTCTCCATGCCTGACCTCCAGCCAAGTACACATTCAGCCCTGGATACACCTGTCAAGTCCTGGTGCTTTGGACCCCACGCTCCCTGGGCTCTCACCTTAGCTAGGTGCTAGCATCACCTGTTCATCAGGGATGTGCTTTGTGGGAAACGATGCTTGATGCACGAGAACCAGAAAGCAGGGCAAGAAGCTGTTTCATCAATCAAAGCACCCCAAACCCTACCTTGAAATAAATAATACAAAAGATGGATATCTGTTCACTACAACTGGGTGCTTTAACAGTGACACACTTGCAGTCGCAGATCTCTTCCTCTGCAGGGTCTGTCCCTGTACAGAGTCTCTTCCCATCTGCTATGGTGTCTCTTCACTATGTGACAAACATCCTGTCACTGAGCTGAGCTTTCTCAGCGCCCATAGGCTGGTTCTTCCCTGGGATCCTCTAGCTCATCCCTGACTGCGCTGTGACAACTGCAGGGCCTTCTCAGTAGCCTCTGCTTCCTCTGGCTCAGCTCCTCTGGTTGTGCCAGTCCCCTGTGTCACCCCAGGCCCAGGGCTGGCATCTCACTCTCTTTGCTGCCTAGACTATGACAGGGAAAGAAAGTGGTTTTGGTAGGGTCAGATGAATTGAAGATTTGGAAGTCTGACTCAGGATGGATCATTTCGTCCCAGCTCTTGTGATGGGCAACCAACTGATCAAATCTAGAGCAGTCAACCTGATTCAGTCATTACAGATGGCCTAAATCAATCAGCTTTCTTAATGCCAGGATGGGACTGAGGTATGAGAACTTGGTCTGTTACTCAGTAATTACCAACACAGCCTCTGCAATGGTAGGTTCACTCATGCACAAAAACTGAGCTACTTAGTTTTATTCATTCTCTGGAAAGAAATAAAACAGCATTTTTTGGAGTTGTTTTTACAAGCCATTAAATGCTGGGTAGAAATATATGCATCTCCTATTTCTTTTAGAATATGAGAAGCAAAAACAGGACTTTTAAAAATAAGAACTTCTCTTTACTAAATTCATATTGCAAGGCAATTTCTGATTGTACATTTTTTCCTGAGACAGGTACTATTAGTGTTCACTTACAGAAAAGGTCACTGAGGCTCAGGAAGGTTAAAGTAGCTTTCACACGATCGCACAGCAGGTAGGTGGTTGCACTAGAACATTACATCTGTCTACTAAGGCCTTTTTCAGTTCACCATGGTGGTTTTCAAACAGCTGATCTGCACCAGTGTCACAGAATTCAGACAGCTGGGACATGATGGGGTTGCCTAAGAAATTCGGAGAAGGAGTAAATAAAAATGAAATCCCAGGTGGCATCCATGTTTGGAGGAAGAGACGGAAAAATGCAAAAGGTAACTCATGCTTCTCTATAAAGCTGTGACTGTTTGGGTGGAACGTCAAAGGTACAGTGAAGACTCAAGGAAGGTGAGAGATGCCAGGAACGTGGAAAATCTGCAAAGAAAAGCTGCAGCTCAAGAGTAAAGACAGTCCCAGAGAGAAACTATATAGACTACAACCGGCAATGCTGTGAGGACAAGGCTGGCTGAGCCCTCTGGAACTCACATCTCACCACCATGTCCCACATGCTGGATAAATAGCTGCAGGAGAGAATATTTTTCCTGCTAGGTTTCATTCTTATTTTTGTCAAGTTCTTTTCTATCTTCCTATTTTTTCCTTTTAGAACAGAAATGTTTACACTGTGCTGTTATACCTGGGGACTATGTGACTTGTTTTTCCTTTTCAGAGATTCCTGGGTAAGAGTTTGTCTTGAGTCTCAGAGGAGACCTGGATTTAAACATTTGAAAAATGCTGGAGTTATTAAGAATCTGTGGAAGGGATTGTGGCATTACTGGCTATATGCACGATAGTTGTATTGTTAGGCCAAATTATGTACTTGTATTGTCTTTATTAGCAGATTAAATATGACTTAAGGAGATGTGTTTTGGCATCAAGGTGACAAGGGATGGGATGTGGTGACCAGGATGAAGTGCCAACTTGACTGGTTTGGCATCTTCTGAGTGAGTCTGGGTGGATGGAGGCATCACTGTGGGTCATGTCTGCCCTGCCTTCTTAGGCACTGTCCTCTGCTGCACTTCCTGACCTCCGTGAACTTAGAGCTTTGCTCACCACGCCCTTCCGCCTGCTGATCTTGGGCTGAATCCCCTGAAACCATGAGCCAAATTAAACCTATCCTCCTTTAAATTGTGGGTGTCGGGTACTGCGTTTCAGTGTTAAGAAAACTGACTGCTTCTCTGGCCACAAACTCCAACTGCAATGAGGAAAGAAGAGTGGCTCTCTCTTGACCCTTCTAGAAAGGTCTTGATCTTTCTAGACCCTTCTAGAAAGCCAAGGCACTAATGAGAAACTTAATAGAATACTCCTTCACCAAGTAATTTTGTGATGGTTCTGCTTCTATTTTCCTGGCTATTATTCAACCAATACTATCAGATAGTTGATTTCTCCTTGCAAATCCACAAACTATGTGAGTCTTTTTAAGTCCAGGTTCAAAACGCTCTGAGGCATGCTCAGAATGATTACCATTCCGCACCCACTTGAAAAGGAGGAAAGCTCTTCAAAAACTAAAAACTATACTAGTATTGTGTTAAAAAATACAATGCCTTGGAAACACATAGCACTTTGAGGTTTACAATGATTTTTCTTTAAATTTTTAATGGTACTAGAAACTGAATCCAGAGTCTTCACACTGACTTTCATCCCCAGTCCCCATCTCCAACTTTCTGAGACAGGGTCTCACTAAATTGCTAAGTTGCTGCCTTAATTACTTTTCTAAAATATATAACATTCAGAGTTAAAAAGGGAAAAGTTTATTTAGCTCACAGTTTGTAGTGGTTTCAGTCAATAATTGGCTAGCTACAAGGCAAGGGGGCACATGACAGAGGGGCAGAAAATAGCAAAAGCAACAGAGAGAAACAAACCTCCTTCTGTACCTTATACTGCACGCAGGCTACCTGCCCTAAGGCAGAGGCTGCACTCATACCCTTAGTCCCATATTGGACACGAATCTATTACAAACTCCAGATTCAACTGCCTCTTAAAAGTGCCCCCCCGCCGACCACATGAGGCTTTGGGAGGATATCCAGACACAAACAGTAACAGTTTTAAGGCTGGGTTCAAGCTTGTGATCCTCCTACATCAGCCTCCTAAAGTGGTGGGATGATAGGCATGTGCCACCATGTCCAACTGACAATGCATTTTTACTTAAAGAACCGTGGTTAATCCCCATATAATGGTTTGGGTTTTGTTATTCCTGCTTTTAAAATGAGCAAAATGAGGCTCTGAAAGTCCGAGGGACTTACTTAAAATCTCAGAGTATGGGGCATAAACAACCCTGGGTGTCCTCTCACAGGCCAGTGCTTTTTCTACTTAATATCACCACCATTCTTACTGCTGCAATGGTGACTTGCAGTGTGCACAATGCTGCCTTCTTAAAATCTCTAAACAAAGCATGTCCACTTGACTTTTGGTTAGGGTCTTATTGTCACTGGAGCCCATAGTCTGAATGACTGGTCTCCCTCGCCCCATTTGTTAAATTCTCCATGACTCCTTCCTCTTCTGCAGATTTTGCTATCTAAGGTAAGGAGTGTTCCCCCAAACACTAGCATGGTGCAGGCAGCCCTGCTCTGCCTCTTCTTCCTCCTTCCCGCACTCTCCCAGGCTCCCCAAATGGAGCACAACTATACTTTAATCTCTCTTTACTCTTCTGCCAATTTGCCCAGGCTGCCCCAGATGCCTCCTTACTTTACGCAAATGCTTTTGTATTGCTCTGGGAATAGCCTAATTCTTTCCTTCTCTTTTACATGTTAATGCTCTGACTTATAGCAGCAGTGGTAGACAGAAAGAAAAAACAGTAAACAAAGACATTCATTCTGTTTCACATTGTGAAGGGTACAAGAGGGCTACTGGTGATGTTTTATTACTAGATGTGAGGATGCCCTCTGGAGAAAGTTCCATGCAGTGTATGCATACAAGGTGTGTGGACATCTTCTTTATGCATTGCTGGACTTCAATAAACAATGTCAACCAGTGCACTAGCAGTCTTGTGGTAGGGAACCAGCCATCTACACTCAAGCTGAAGCAAAACGGGATGACTTTCTTATTATTCTTGTCTTAAGCCTGTATCTGTATCTGGTATACAGCAGTGCTCAAAAGCATACCTGGGTGAAGGGATCACCCGATCAAGTAATTTATAAAATAAACTTCTTTTCTGAGTGACCATTTGGGACAATCCAAAACTGAAGACCACAAAAGTGCCTCTCATCTTGTTAATGGTTGAACAAATTGCACATGGGTACCAAGGAACACTGCTCATCAATAAAAATGTAACAACTTGGGTAGACATCAAGGGCATTGCACAGAGTGAGAAAAATCAAAGCCAAAAACAGGTCCTGCATTGTATGATTTCACTTATATAACGTTCTCAAAATCATAAAATTATAGAATTTAATGGCTGCTAAGGATTGGGGATGGTGGAGAGGAGGGTGACAGATGCGATTATGAAGCAGTGGCCTTAGGAAGGTCTTTGCAGGATGAAACAGTTGTGCCTCTATGTACTTTAATGAATTTGATGTTCTGATATTCTGGTTCAGACAATGCTCTATAATTACATATGATGTAGATATGAGAGGAAGCTCAGTTTAGGATACACAGGAATATTTCTGCAACTTCCTAGGAATTATATAAGTATTCCAAAATAAAAAGTTAATCTTTTTGGGCCGGGGGTTCAGCTCAGCAGCATAAATGCCTGCTTGGCAAATGCGAAATTGGGACTTTGATCCCCCATACCAAAAAAAAAAAAAAGTTTTATCTTTTAAAAAGTATTTTCTGAGGTCATTTCTACTTTCTGTTTGACTGTGTCTGTATGTTACAATAACTTTCACGTTTAACGTTTTACAATCTCAAAATACTTCTATGCAAATTAAAAATCACATTCAAAATCACAACACTTCAGTAATGTAATTGCTCATATCTCCATTTTACAGACAAAGACCAAAACTCAGTGGTTTACTGAAAGGCACATGATTGGTATTTGGCAAAGTTAGTATTTAAACCTGATTCAATAAAACCCACATGTCTTAGCTTTCTCAACTTCAAAATATGGTTATATGGCTAAGATATAGCCTCTAGATATACGTCCAGTTAAAACACACATGCATTCTTCTTGTACCCTGGCTTCCCTACCTCTGAGTTATCATGGGTAGAGGGTTGGTGAGTTAGAGACCAGACTCCAAGCCACTAAATGGAGCCACTGGGGAGGCTCATCCATCATTCTACTGTCCAGAAGAATCCATGCTACATAGCAAGTGGCATTAGAACATCCAAATTTCCATTTCTCCCAGACTTGGGATTGTTGAGATGCGAATCCCAGTGGGCTCCTGGTTCCTTATGTTTGTAGGATGCCTGGTTGTTGGCTGGTTTCTGCTCTTCTGCCTTTACTTGACCACACATTATCTCCTGGGCTTCAGCCCATCACAACCCATTAACCCTGACCACTGACAACACGCTATACCATGGAAGCGAGCAGTGAAAATGTCTTACCAGATTAGTGAAGATGTATGTGTAATAGGCTGACACCATCCCTAGTTCAGCTGCCTGCAAAATAAAAAGAAGAAGATTAGATAACAAAAAGTCACTGGCAGTGAAAGAGCCACAAGGACCCCAAGGGGCTACCGTGTTTCTGGCCCACTGCCTTCACTACCAGGCACAGTAGGGCGTCTTAGCTGAGTCTTATCTTGCCCTTGATCTTGGAGGATGGAGTACAGAAACACCAACCTCCAGGGCAGGTCTTTACACCTCCACCCTACTCCCTACCCCTGCAGTGATACAGTAGCTCAGGTTCTCATGCACAACACAGTCCCAAGGGTATAAAGGATACTATGGAACTCAAATGGCTTCAAGAGAAATGAAGTAAATAAGAAAATAGACTTAATTATTTCTACGACTATTAACAAACAATATCAATGGCTAACATTTACCCACTATGCCGCGTGCGCCAGCCTCTGTAAAGCATTCTACATGTATTAACCATGGGAAGTAGACACTATTTTTCTTCCTACACTCCCATTTTGCAGCAGAGGAAATTGAGAGGACTACAAGCTAAGTGCCTTATACAAGGTCACATGACTCATACTGGAAAAGATGAAATAAAAGCCCGCAGTCTGATTCAGTGCTTTTAACCACACTATACCCTCCTTGAGGATGACGGTATCAGTGGAACTACACACACATCCTCTTAGAGACCTGGCATAGATAAAAGAGGCTGTCAGCTGTACGCAATGCCCAAGTGAACTCTACCCATGGGAGATTCATTCTGCATTTACAATAATACAGGAAACAAGAGAATCATTTGCAAACTTTGGTCCTTCACTTGTAACGAAAAGCAAGTTGCCTGCCACATGCTTCACCCTTGATCACAGCACAGGAGCACAGCTGAGAACTGTGGCATCAGAAAAGGCTGACTTTTGTCTGATCTTTGTACCTATCATAAATACCCCTGACCAACTTTCCCTGTCAGTGTGCCCGGCTTTGAGGGTGACGATTGCTACAGAAACTGACAGGTAGATCAGGTAAATAATGAGCCCACTCTCTCCAGGGCCTTCATCCCATCTGACAGTTGGTTAGATTTTCATAATATATCCAGCAGCTCAAGGCCACCGGGAGAGTGTTCCTGTCATGACTGTTGAGGTGGATGGGGGAGTAACAAGACCAGAGATGCTTGCATTTCCTCCTACATAGAGTTTATCTCCCAAGGAACTCAAATAACTTTGTGAGCACTCTTCCAGGACCCCTTGTAGCCTACTTGAGAAAAAGACTAGGGATTATACCTCTGTAACCCAGTGGGCAGCTGAAGTACAGAAGGGCTTAGTGACAAAGAAAAGATCACCCAAGCCTCTGCGGTGAGTCTCCGTCTCCTGCTAAGCAAAGCTACACTCCTCCTGTGCTTGCATGATGAGATATGGCAGGACACTTTTCCTCCACCTGGCCACCCACACATGTGTCACACAGTCCTTAGAGAGGACAGCTGCCTCCCACGCTGCCCAGAACCACCAGAGTCCACTGATGCAATGGTGGGCTGGGGGTGGAAGGCACAACAGTTAAAATCCATTTTCTGAAATCTGCTGTCCTAGAGATAAAACAAGAGATTCTTGGCTTTTAAGACCTGAATTCTGGGTAAACATGGAGTTTGCTACAGGAACAGCAGCTCAATAAAGTAGGGGATTACTCCATAAATCCTCCTGAAATCAGGAGATGGTAGAGGGCTGCCAAGCTATAGGAGCTGGCACCCATGCACACACAGGGGCTCCCAGAAGCCCCCTGCAACAGCCTGCACACTCACACTTTCGTACACTGAGTCTAACCTTGCAGAGGGCCCAAGGCCCCGGAGACCCTGGGAGGGAGACCCATGGAGCTCCAGAGAAGCCTGAGGAGAGGGCAGGTCTGCCTGCCTGAGGCCACTAGGATGTCAGGCAGGAACAAAGAAATGGCACTTGGCTAGTCTTGCAGCTCATTGATCAGTTTGGCTCCAAAGACTCAGAAGCTGGGGGCAGAGAGGGGGTTCAGAAAAGATGGCCATAGAGTACCCAGCGGAACTGTGTGTTAGTGAGGGTCGTTACAGGCAGAGTTTGCTTCAAAGCAGAGCCACAAAAAAACACAAGAGGAAAAAAAAAAGAAACAACAACAATAAACCCATAAAGCATTTTTAACGGAAATTCTCACTATTGGCAAGGGGGCCATAAGACACCTTTATGCTGCCGCTATGAGTATAAACCGTGGCTGACTTCTAAAAGGCAGCCCGGCAAATCATCCCCAAATCCTTACAACTATGCATACTTTTAACTCCGAATTCTACTTCCAGAAATTTACACCAAGGAAATATTCATGAATCTGCATAAAGATTTATGTACAATGATGTGCATCCCAGCACTATTTATTATGGCAAAAGATTGGAAACAACCTGTTTCTCCAACAATAAAAGGGTTGGTTAAATAAATTATGGGACATCTAGATGATAGAAAATGATGCAGCCATTAAAATATTTGTAGAAAAATACTAAATGACAAGGAGAAAATGCATGCCAGATCATTAAGTGAGAAAAAAAGCAATTTACAGAAAAGTTTGTACAGGGTGGTAATAATTTGGGGGGGGGGGAGATATCTGCAGCAGCGAAGCTAGGCATCAAAATTTAAGAGTGGTAAACTCTGGAAGATGGGATTGTGAATGAAATTTATTTTCTTCCATGAGCCTTTGAAAGTACAAACTCAAAAAAATTCAATAACTAACTAGTTACTTTATTGGGGTGGAGGAGCCCAACTTCATATGCAAGAAGTCGGGGAATAATCCTGGATAAAGAGCTGATGCCTGAGGTTCCTACCTGGGGCCTGCCCAGGCAAAGTCCAGCTATTGCCCTCTGCGAAAGAGAAGGGACTTATCTATATCTACTAAGCGGAAACTCTCTCTACTCCTCACTTTCCCCAAGGCTGACATTCAGCCCTTGAAACCTAGAGACACTTTTCCATCCTTAATAACTCCATTGATGATAGCTCCAGACATAAGAGAAGACAGAGAAAAAGGAAGAAAAGAGAAAAAAATGATGCTTCTGAGGTGTATGGGGGGATGGCTGGATGTGACTGAGCTGGGTAGACATGCAGACAGATGTGGCTTTCATGCTGTGGAAAATTACTATAGCAACAGGCTGAAGGGACAGCTCTCTATACTGGGAGAACTCATTCGGATCACTTATTACCTCTCAGACAAACACTAGCAGAGAAGGGGAAGGTGGGAAGGAAGGAGAAAGGGAGGAGAGAAAGCAACAATCACTTGAGTATCTACCAGGCTCCTCAGTTGGGCAGAGGTTAACTAGGAGACTTGCGCCCCAGTGCAAGATGACAGGTTGTGTTTAAACGTGCAATTTTAAATGGCATTAGAAGAAGCCAATGTGCTGGAGAGGATGAGGGAGCTGCTGAAGAGCCAGGGCAGAGCCTAGAAGCAGAGCTTGCTCTCTCTGGGGTGGCATATGCAGCCTGGCTACCAGCCCAGCTGAGCAACTCCCCCAATTCCTGGGAATTTGTCCAGAGTGTAGCCAGCATGGACCCCTCTCCCCAACCCCCTCACCCTCCACCCCTGCCAGGCTTCACGCAGCATCCTAGTCTGGAAGTGTATGTGCCCTAACTCTGGGCTGGCGCCTGCCCCTCTGTCTCTGAAACAACAGAGAAACTGCCTAACTTGCAGGTGGAGCTGAGCAGGCCCCACTGCTCACAGGGTTGGCCTTGGACAAATCTGCTCATCTCCCAGAGCCTCGGTGTCTTCATCTGTATGACGAAGACAGCATATATACCTCTCATCATCGCTGGAGGACTATTTCAGGAAATGACAAAGAAATGCTTTGTAAACTTCTAAACACAGCCTCGAGATTAAAGACAGGGCTGACAGAAACACACCCTGGTGTGATCATCCTGGCTGCCAATACATGCATCTACTTCCATAGCACTGAACAAGCAAGCTCTACTGGAAACACAGGGAGGGGCTGGTCAGGGTTCAAATTCTGCTCGTGGCTGAGGACAGACAGGGCTCAGAGATGCTTGAGGGAAGGAGAGAGGGGAGAGAAGATGCTCCACCCCCAGCAGCACCCCACCCCCAGCCGACTCCCACCTTCAGGAGGATGGTGTGGGACATGGAGGCATTGGCATGGATGATGATGGTGGCTGTCTTGTCATCCCGGATCTCCTTGAGGAGTGGGGTGGGGTCCCGGGTGTCATCCAGCATCCTGACGGAGAGTGTGTCCTTGGAGATCAGGAACTGCCGGAGCAGCTTCTCTAGGTTTAAAAGGCCTGGAGAGGGAGAGAGGAGGAGGTACCTGAGGTTCTGCAGTACTAACGGCCTCAACAGACGCTGGGACCATTCAGGACGCACAGTCACTGGCTTGGTGTCGGGATCTCAGACAGTGTCGAGGACCCATGACATCACATGACCAGGTTTCCTGGCCTCCTGCCATTTTAGTACACTAAAAAGAATGCTCACAAGGTCCCGTCCTCTCCCTGATTCCCTGAGGAGTTCCCTTTTAAAGAGGATCTTGAGGCTTCCTGATGAGGTGAGACCATGGCCACAGTGCACCCAGTGGCAAAGAGCTGGGATCAGAGCCCACCAGATTCAGGTCTCTTTCCCTACTTCCTGATCTTTGCTTGTGGCCTTGGTTTCCCCATGTAAGTGAGGACTTTTACAGCAGTAGCTCTCAGGGAGGTGTGAACATTCAACGAGGCAGCATGCAAAGAACTTAGGCACCTATTAAACCCACAAAAATGTCCTAATGGGCTCTAGAAAAGGTCTTTGGTTCCATGTTAGAGGTGAGGGAGGAGATTCCTCACAATCCCAAAGCTCAGAAAACAGGTCTAGCACATCTCTGAACTCTTCAGAGCCCCACGGCTCCATTAAGACATGGTATTATCATGATTATAAAAGGACGAGCTTTCAGCTACATTCCAGCAGGCGAGACCTGGCCCAGCACAGAATGAAGAGACTGTGCACCAACGCTAAGCACTCTCCCTCCCCTCCTGCACGCCTGGTTACTTGCTTCCTGGAAGCTGTGGTAGGAGGAGATGGTCCTGAATGATGCCCCCGAGACAAGAGCATCTCCATGCAACCCTGATTGTGGAAAGGCAGGCTGGGGAGGGTGTGTGTGTGTGTGTGTGTATCTGAAGGGTCACCTTCCAGGAAAGCAGTGGCCTCGACTCCGATGAAAGGAGACTGGTAGGCATTTCCTCCCAAAGCAATAACAAGAGTAACATTTATCACACACTTGTTACGTTCCAGCTAATGTGCTAAAATCTTTAGATGGCCTATCTCATGTAAATCTTCACGATAGTGCTATAAAGGCCCCAGATTAGGAGGAGGATGGGAGCAAGGGAGGTGAATCACTCACCCTACATGCTGTGGGTGGTGGGGCAAAGGTTGGTTTTTACCTATTCAAACATCTGCAGGTTGCTAGTTTCTTCTGTACTGGCAACTCGAAGATCCCTAATTCAAAGATGTCTTAAATAGAACCCCAAAGATCTTCTCTGCATCCTTCTGACTCTCAGAGATCAAAGGATGACCGAGAAGGGGCACTGAAGAACATTTACCTGACTTCTCAGGTTACAGAGACGCCATGACTTGCCTGGCCACACAGAGACACAAGGACACAGCTGGGATCACAATCCACATTTTCTGACCTCCATCCAACTCTCTTTTGAGGAGATTATGTCGTCTCTTGGGGCAAACGAAGCAGGGGCAATGGGTTTAGTGACTGGAGAGACCCAGTGACGTGTGTGGGGACTTAGGGAAGGGAAGCTCATGGTTCAGTGGGTTTTGTTGTTCTTGTGTTTTATTTTAACAAGAAGAACCAGCATTAGAGAGCAAGAGGCCAGCGCAGTGAGACAGGAAGGAACTCTGACCTTCCTCCACTATTTTGGGAAAGCTTTCCAGGGAGCTGGCGGTTGTGGCAGGGTGGAAGCAGCCCTGTGTGGACCTGTTCTTTACAAAGGTTGTATGAAGAGCCACGCTGTGCAAACCAAGATATGAAGTGGGCCTTTCCTCTGCCCCAGGCAGCATCTCTGCAGAGGCTGGTAATGCTCACCTCTGGCTGCGTCCCTACAGTCCCTCCTCACAGGATCCCATCTATAGGGGCTCTCATGCTGCAGGCACTTCTCAGTCCTGACCCAGAAGATCCAGATTCAAGCTCAGTCATTCCTCACAGACTACATAAACATCTAACCACTCCGAGGCTCCAATTTTCTTCTGTGAAATGGGTACAGGAGGGTGAGAACTCCAAGGGACCATGGGAAACTAGCTGGAAACTAATTCAGGCTGCCTCCCTGTCAGTGATCCTATATTTACTTAACCCGATAGGAGCTCAAGGGCAGGCCTCGAGAGGTAGCCTTCTCCAGTGTCTGCTCAACTGCACTCATGACCTTCCCTGAACACAAGGCCAGGCAGTGAGCAGAGTAGATGGACCAGATTCAGCTCCCACCCTCAGGGGGCTGGAGTCCTTGGATACAAAGCTAAATTCACAGCAAATCATATTCCTAGTTTGTCTGGCTTGGTTTGGTTTTCTTTGGTGAAGCTTCATTTTATTTTATATTAAGCAGAATATTCACTGAATGTCCTAGTTACTTTTTTCTCCTTGCTGGGACAAAATACCCAAAACCCAAAATGAAGGAAGAAAAGGTTTATTTCTTACAGGTTGGAGGTTTCAGTCCATACTCAGTTGGCTCCAAGGCAGTGTGGCATGGTGGGGCAGCCATTCATGGCTAGCTGCAAACAGCATGCTTGAACCAGCAAGAGAGATACACACCTTCTTCCTGCCATTAATCATATCCTAGCTCCACCCCTAGGTGGGTGAAACATTCATACCACCAATCCAAGCGCTAGACAACGAACCAATCACAAATGCTAGATCTGGTAGCGACCATAATTGCATGAGGCTTGGGAGCCACTGCCAGAAACCATGACACTGAATCTTCCTCAGAGATGATGTCAAAAGCAAATTCCTGCTTGGACAAAGGTCTGGGAGTCCGACCCCAAAGACACCAGAAGCCAGGGGAGGACACAGAGGTAGTGCTCCTGAGGCCTCTGCCATCTCTCTGGCATTCTGGGGTCGAGGCAGGGCCATACCTGGGAAGTGGTAAACAAGGGAGGCATGGTGCCAAGAGTTCTGGCGGGTAGTATGGAGAATCTTTGGACCCTAGCTGGGAAAGAGGCCAGAACCCCTAGGAGTCTCCAAATTGGCAATGAAATTCAGTGGGATTGTTCAAGGAAGCCCATGGGAAGACAGCAAGATTATGTACAGTATGGTGATGATTGACAAAAGCAGCCCAGGCACCCATGTCCCTTAAAAACTGAAGGGTTCTGTGCTTCCAGGGAAAGGAAGTCCCCCAGACATCGGATATCCTGGACATTGTGCTCCTATCAATCCTCCTGCTACTTGGAGTCCTCTGCTGCCCTTTAAAAGAGAGCAGTACAGCCCTCCAGTCCACCTAGCACCCTGCCTGTTCAGAGAGGCAGAGTGGGGACAAGCAGGAGCGAGGAGCAGCTGGGCCTGGGGAGGTGTGCAGCCCACCCACAATCCCCTACCAGAGTCACCCCTTTTCCCAACCTCGTGTGTGTGTGTGTGTGTGTGTGTGTGTATGTGTGTGCATGCGTGTGTGTGTGTGATAACAACCACCAAACAAAGCACAATATCAGGACATGAATGTAACTCCAACCCTGCCAGGCAGGCAGAATGGCAACATGGCACCTCTGTGTCCACGTCTGTGACTTCAGAATGACCACACTGCCGGGTTACTGAAGGAGTGTTAAGGGCACCTCTGCCAAGAAGGGGCTCAACAAATCCTGCTTTCCATCCACTCCCAACTCCATCTCCTCCCTGAAAACATCTCTCCCTTTTCTAGTCTTTACCCACAGCTCACTTCTCTACCTTTTACAGGATTTATTATCCAGTCCCCCAAATACAGCCCTTGGTTATAAACCATGTAAGGTATTTGATAACATGTAGATGATTGTCAGTTTACAGTGGGATTATGTCCTGATCAACCCACTGTAGGTTAAAAATACTGTAAAGTGAAAATGCATTCAACACACATAACCTCCTGCACATCACAGCGCACCACAGAGTATGGATTGTTTTCCCTCATGATCTTGTTACTGACTGTGGGCTGTGACTCGCTGCCACTGCTCTGTGTCAAAGAGTAAAGGACTGCAAAAAAAGATCCCAATGCAAAACTCCAAGTCTTTTTTTCCCCCCTGAATGTACATCATTCTTCTCCATGGTAAAGTGGAAAAACTGTGAGTCAAACCATCACAAATCAGGAACCATTTGTAGACCTATGTAAGTGTCATTTGTGTGTGATTGATACATGAATTCTTTCACAGTTTTGAACAACTCCACGCAGCCCTGGGATGCAGGGTGCAGTGTTAGCCTGGACTGCACCTAACTAGAGAATGGGAGGAATAAAGACTCTGCGCCTTAACCATCCAGGGGAGCAGCAGTGTCAGGTTGGGGCTGTCGCCATGTCACTAGTGGACAGCGGAAGGAAGGGTGCTGGCCAGAGGAAACACAGGAAGAACAGTCCCAGGGCAGACTTGTTCTTGGCAGCCTCAAGGACAAAAGCCAGGAACACGAGTGGGTGGGAGTCACGGAAACAAGACTTCACTTCAGATTGAAAAGAACCCTCTGTTTGATCTGTTAAAAGACACAGTGGACAGCATGTGAAGTGGTGAGGTCCCCACCACTGGAGGTAGTCAAGTAGAGACTGAAGCCCCTCTTGAGGACTGTAGTAGAGGAAATTAAACCGGTGAGTGGAAAGTTGAATTAGAAAAACACCGATGTCTTTGCACCTCAGAGATTCTCTAATTCTGTGAATTAGAAGAGGTTATTTTTTAATTGAAGACAGAGGAAGGGATTTGCAGAAGAGAGAGCATCATCAAGCCATATTAAGAATACAAGGAATCTCAGTGCAGTTTGACCTTTTCCAACTGTCATGTTCCTCATTCTGTTTAACAGAACCAAGAGGTTTGCCAGGGGCAGGAGCCGCCAGGGATTCAAATCTCCATTCTTCCAGTCCCCCACTCCAGCCCCACCCTCCTGGGGGACTTGGGCTCAGCAGCAGATCTCCTGCCAGGGCTGGGCTGAGAGGGACCCGAGGAGCCTTTTAGTCTCGCTCAGGATGTCCTGGATGGATCGATGAGAGGCCCAGCAGGCCAGCTGTTCTGGGGGGAAGGAGGGAGGGCATCTTCTGCAACCAGAAGCGGGGGGCTGGGAGGGGTTAGAGGATGCTGGGGAGGCCATGGAAAGCACAGCCAGAGCTGAGCAGGGCCGCAGGTCAGGGACACAAGTACCTAGGAGATGGGTCTGCAGGGGACGCAGAGGAATCCTGCCGGAAAAGGAAGGAAGGAAGGAAGGAAGGAAGGAAGGAAGGAAGGAAGGAAGGAAGGAAGGAGGGAAGGAAGGAAGGAAGGAAGGAAGGAAGGAAGGAAGGAAGGAGGGAAGGAAGGAAGGAAGGAAGGAAGGAAGGAAGGAAGGAAGGAAGGAAGGAAGGAAGGAGGGAAGGAAGGAAACAAAGAAGGAAGGAAGGAAGGCAGGCAGGCAGACAGGAAGCAAGTTGGTTCTCTTTCAAAAGACAGCCTTCTGTGTCTGCCTGACTCCCTTGAGCAGGGCACTGCCGTAGAAAATGCTGATTCCCAGGGCAGACAGCACCTGAGAGAGGGTGGTGAGGGTTTAAGGAGATGGCGTGGGGCTACTGTGGTGTCCCAGCCCTCAGCCTGGAGAGTGCACATCCCTCTCCGCACGACACATGGAGGCTCCCAGGTGTGGCCATCAGACCTTTCCCACAGCTGATTCTGACAGGTGAGGCTGAGGGTTCCAGGTGTCATGACACAAAGTGGAGAGGGGCACAGATGTGGTTCAGCTGCTGGAACAGTGTGTTTCCCTGCTTCCGGTCTTGTCCCATCTCACTCCTGGCTTGGCCGTGGGACAGGTGAGGGGCAGGGGGCAGCAGGGCAGCGATGGACTGAGAAAAGGAGGGCTAACTGAGCCCCGCTGAGGCCATCTCTCCTAAGACACAAGGATGGGAGGGGAGGGACCTGGCCTCCTAATTTTAAGGTGAGTGTGTCCAGCTCAGACAGGAGGTCTCCCCTGGAACTATCCTCCAGCCTTCCTTGGGGCCCCACAGACAGAGGGGAGCTCACAGCTACCCCAGGAGGGAGGCCTGAGCATCATTCCTGAGTGAAGACAGATCGAGAGAAACTCAGGGCTTGAGGTCAGAGTTAGCAAACTGGAAATAGGCTGACTCCAAACCCAGGGTTTGACTCCAAGGCCTGGTCGCCCACTTCATCACTCAGAGTGGAAGGTCTTGGTCCCCTCTTGGTCCCCCTGTAACTCAGGAAAGACAGCCCCACACTTCTGTCTTGGCCATGAGGCTCAGAGGGGCAGGGAGAGAGGGAGATGTGACTTTGGAAGTGAATTTTAGCTCTATGTTCTTCATGAGCATAGAAGACTGTTAATAGAGTCCATTGTACATGGCTCTCATGAAGTTACAAGTTATACAAGTTTAACTTACAGAATTTAGGGGCTGGAGATATAGCTCAGCGGCACAAGTGCCTGCCTGGTAAGCACAAGGTCATGATTTGGTTCCTAGTACCAAAAAATAAATTAAAAAATTACAAAATTTAATTTTTTTAGCTAGAAATAGAACCCAGGATTGGCAATTTTAACATTTTAATGAGATCATATAAAAACTGTCAGCATGGGGCTCAGCACATGCTAAGCGTCCATTAATGGGGGGACTGCCCCTTCCACCTGTCAGCACACAGGTGCATGGTTAATTTCTATCATTAGGAGCAAGGGCGTCCCACAGCGTCTCCTATGGCAACGCTAGAAAGGTCCCCTAGGGCCATAGCTACTCTTACACAGGGAATCATTCCCCACCATTTCGTTCTCCACTCCTGCGTCCCCCAGGATTGTCAGACAAAATAACAGTAATTCAACGGGTGTTACGTTCTGGGGCTCAGTTACTTTCTCACCCAATTGCTCCAATATGTATCATCATCTCTGTGTTACCCAGGACAAAACAAAGACTCAGAGACTCTGGTGACCTCGTCTACACCACCACAGCTCCATGTGGTGGAGCAGCTCAGTTTGGCTCCAGAGATTGGTTCCTTTTACTGAGCCATCGTGCCTCTTTCTCTTGGGAGAAACAATTCCCTCCTGGGGTGGGAACTGCCTCTTAGCCAAATCTGCTCCTCTCCGGCACAGAGACCATGTTAGGTGAACAGAGCAACCATGGGAATATAGCGCCAGACCTTGGTTTCCCCTCACTCCAGGTCCTGGCGGGCCGCATTTGAAAAGGATCCAAATCTTTTCCTTACCATGGACGCATGTTGTCCACACACAGATGTCAGTCATCCTATTTAGTCCCCTCAGCCGTCCTGGGACAGGAGGAGCACTGTCCCCATTTTATAGACACTAAAACTAAGGCAAGAGGAGCCACTTTGCCCTGGACTGCATAGGTAGTAAATATGTGGCACAAGACCCGGAAACATAAGGCCCAGAGCCACAAAAACAACTAAAAAGACATAAAAACACCAAAGCAAATATTAAAATGAACTTTTTGAGCCATGAACAAAGATAGCAGGAAAGCACAGAGCATGGTATGGCTGCTCTCTGGGTCCAGTCTGGGGATCAAGTAGATTTATGGTTGGAGGAGTGGATCGACCTAAGGGTCCCCACAGCAGCCACCATGGGAAGCCCCACTCTCCCTGGAAGCCCCTCCCCCTAAAAGCCAGCTCCTCAGGTCCCATGAGAGGACCAGAATGGCCATCCCTGGGCAATTCACTCCACTCCCCTCCCAGTCCAATTAGAAATGAACACCTGCAGATACTCTGATATTTCTCATCAAAGGAAAATAATGTAATCCATAATGTATCTCCACTTGGTCCCAAACTTGCTTATTAAAAAAAAATGTACTTTTTGGAAGATGGAGAAAATGTAGCACAATTCCCCATGGAATCATCTCCGTTAGGTGTAATTTCAATGACTGAAAAATAGAATTAGATTCTGTTCCTAATTCTACTCGCCGTGTCTCTTGGCCCTGCATTAATAAGAGAGATGGAGGAGTAGCTCCTCCTGAGCCCTGAGCCACGTTTCCTTTCTGTCCCTCATTTCCTCATCCTTTGATTAGATTTTTAATCTTCTCTGCCCTTGAAGTTCCCCTGCTGCTCCCCGCCCTCCATCTCCTGGCCCCTGTGAGTGGGACCAGCGTCCTCAGCAGCCAGCTCTGTGAGCAGAGAAGCCCAGTAGGACTGCTGAGGCCTCCTGGGCGGAGACGTGGTATTTCCTCCCTCCAGCCACTACCCTGAGGCTGTTTGCACAGATACAGGGCCAAGGTGCTGCAGGAGGAGGAGCCCCAGCTCAGGTCAGAAGAGTCCAGGGACTTGTGACTTGAACAATTATTTCTAAGATGGCAATATGTAATCCATTAACTAGTGATTTCCTACTGCGCATTTTTTTATTCTGTAAACCTGTATAACTTGTACCCCTTCACTGTTTTTTTTTCTTTCTTTTCTTTTCTCCTTAAATAAAAATTAAAAAAAAAAAAAAAAAAGTCCAGGGAGAGACTGACTGCAACGCGTGACCTGAAGCTTCTTACCTGCTCCAAGACTGTGTTCTCAGCACTTGCACGATTTGGGAGGTAAAATGGGAAACATAAAGGAAGGTATTTTGCCTCCACAAGGAGATGTGATGAGTGTCAGGGAATGTCCTAGTTCTAGTGGAAGCAGTCGTAGGCTGGGAAGCAACAGTGACAAAGTCTTCAGTGCATATCGGATATTTAACAAATGGAACAATTAATTTCCAAAGCTCGGTAAGGGCTACATCAGAAGGCAAGGCTCTCAGCCTCTGTACCCAGCACGCATCACCCACCCCCACCCGTTAATGCTCCTACTTTATACATGGCACATGGCACACAGTACGTGGTCAGTTCAGGCCTGTCTGAGTGGACTGGCAGCAGTGAGCTTACGAGGAGAACCCTTGATTCTGTTACCATTCATGGGTACCAGGATGCCACACTTGGGGAAGAATATAGCATTTCTTAGCTGTGTTCCACAAAATGTCAACATCCTGTAGATTTTTCTCAGCATCCTTTTGAGGCTCATGGTCAAATCTATTTGAAGATGATAAAGTAAATAGTTATTCTGGCTATAGGACATCTCAAAAAGTCCAGGTTATTGTGTATTGTCACTCTATTAGGAGTGAGGGTATGCAGGATTTTTTTTTTTTTTTGGCATGGAAAACTGCCCATAATCCATCATCATCATCAGAGCAGTGTGGGCCAATAGAGCTTCCTGTGGAAACGGGATTATGCTGTATCTATCTAGCTACTACGGTAGCCACCAGCCGCACTGGCTGCTGAGCACTTGAAATGTGGCTAGTGACACTGAGGAAGTGAGTTTTTAAATCTTTATTTCATGGTAATGAACTCAGATTTAAATTTAAATAAGTGGCTTGGGGCTGCTGCACTGGTAACACAGATCTAGAGGAGCCCAGTCTGAGAAATACTTGATAGCATATTGGGCAGTGATCCAGGTTCAACTCCTGGCTCTCCCATATTCATACGGGACATTCATACGGGCCTGTTACACTGTTCTCTTGGTCTCAGTTTCCTCATCTGTAAACGAAGGGGTGGGACCCTGTTTGGTGAGCACCTACCAAGGTCCCTCCCTGCAACTCCCAAAACTCCACTGCACCACACTGCCTGGAAGCTCAGATCATCTTTTTACTATCTTAATGCTTTCTGTCCATAGGCCCTGCTTATTCTACAATGAGGATGCTTTCTTTGTCTCTCTGTCTCTGTCTCTGTCTCTCTCTCTCACTGGGTATTTAAAGCAGGGCCTCCCACATGTCAGGAAAGTGCTCTACACTCAGTTACACCCCAGCTCTTTTTTAAAATGCATAGTTTGAGATAGGGTCTCAAAGTCCACTAAATTGCCCAGGCTGCCCTCAAACTGACACTCTTTCTGTCTCAGCCTCTTGAGTATCTGGAATTATAGACATGCACAGATTATATTATTTATTTCTGCTCCAAGAGAAGCACCTAATACAGTACCTAGGACATAAGAGATGTCCAATAAATACCCATTGATCAACTGAGTGAGGGCCTGGCACGTTTTCATACATGCCCAGCTTTCTACCCCTCTTAGGACCAGGCTATTGAAAAAGGGTTGGGGCCAATTTTCTTTCTCCAAGTCCTGAGTCCCCAGATCCTTGGATCTAGGTTCCAGTTTGCCAATCCTTTATAATGGATCCCAAAGCAATCTTCTTCCCAGTGGCACACCCATGATTAGATTGGCCTTTCCTTTAAGGACACTGCTCAGGGGAGAGACCTTCAAGCTCCCTCCACAGATACCGCCTGAAGTCCAGGCTCCCTCAGCTGCTTCTCAAGGTCTTCTGTTCTCTTCCCTATTCTTTTCCCACCTTTAATAGCCACTCTAGGCGTCACCCTCCTCCTTCCTAGGCATGGCATGAGGCTTCCGGCTTTCTTCACTTACACAGGCTCTCTTCTCTCTTTATCTGAATCTTTTTCATTCTTTGAAACCCTGTCCAGGTCCCAAAGCCTTTCCTGGTACCCTGTACGCAGGCTCCCTCTTGAGTAGCCACTGCACCCATTTGACATCTAGCACAGACTGCCCATGACCATCTCATGTTGATGGCAGAATCTCTCTGGAGCCACTGTCCAGCTCTGGAATGAGTGCTGGACCTACAGTGAGAAAGTCCACATGGGATTTGGCCCCTGTTGCTTAAGTTGTATGACCTTGGGCAAATCACTTCATCTCTGAGTCTCAACTTCCTCAGCGATGAATCAGGGGATTTTGGCACCTCCACAAACACTGAGCAGTTGGGATAATTAAATAAGGTATATACAAACCATATAGAATTGAGATTCTGCTACCTTGTTACTTGGGTAGCACAGAGTAAATACTCAGGAAAATTGCTTTGAAGTGTGGGTGCAGGTGTCCAAGCAGATGCAAAAGTCTGGTCATGCAGATGGTTCTGACCTGTGACAAGGGACGAGGGCTTTTGCTCTGAATGCTATTGGTATCACTGGACAGAAGGAGGAGTTAAAAATGCAAATGGTTCTAAGAAGCCACAGAGTGGAGCCTAGATGGAAGACACTCTGCCTGTGTAATCCATGAAGAACTGCAGGGTAAGACCTGGGCGAGCACAGAGGCCAGGTCAGGTTCTGGTCATCTGTGTGTGCAATCATGGCCAGCACCTGGTGGGTGACTGGCTGTGCAGCTGCCACAGGGAGCACACAGATGCATGGGTTTACAGGGAGGAACTGGCTGAAATTAGCTAAATCTCGTAAACACTAAACTCATGCCACAAATTGAGAGTCGAGAAAACGCATTTCTAAACCATGTATTTGCAAAAATTGCTTATCAAGAGTTGACCTTGGACCCAGTTCCATCAGCAAAACCTGCTCTCCAGAGGAAGAAGCTCTTCAACCTATCAAGTACAAACGCATTCAATTTGATCTTCTCTCTCTCTCTCTCTCTCTGTAACAATGAGGCTGAAAACATGGGAATTGAGTTTGCAGATGTAAAATATTTTGGCAGTTGGCCAGTTTTCCTGTAACCTGGTTCCTTTCTGTTCTGCTTGTACCCAGTGAGTTCTAGTAAAGGGTGCTCATGCGCCATGCAGTTTTTATCTTTCACTGTTATACACATATATATAACACGTACATGCATGCACACACACACACACACACGGATAAATACCCAATGACACATGGGAATGCCTGAACCTGCTAGTTACCAGCTCCATGATCTGAGGGAGGCCTCCCTTTCCTGGTGCGGCTCCAGCTGGGCACATAGGGAGCCAGTCTCCAGAAATCAGTAAGGCCATCCTGTCCGGGG
This sequence comes from Cavia porcellus, assembly GCF_034190915.1. Lineage (NCBI taxonomy): Eukaryota > Metazoa > Chordata > Mammalia > Rodentia > Caviidae > Cavia > Cavia porcellus. The sequence goes on along the minus strand of NW_026947492.1, from coordinate 12,796,631 downwards.
CGAGGGGAGACTTACATTCTGCTTTGGCACAGATGAGGCAGGCGGTGGTGCAGTTGAAGAAGTTCAGGATCCCAGCCACGGCCACGCTGATGTCTGTGTTGCTGGGGTGCAGGTTCAGGGTTGTGAATCTCTGGAACTGGAACTTGACAAACTCCTCTGGGGCCACTTTGAAATGAGGAACCTGGCAGAAGGAGCAAAAATGGGCACCAGGAAGAATCCAAATGACTGAGAAGAAAAGAGAGCACGGTGTGGGAGTGAGGCTGCAGAGTGTTCAGGACCCAGAGCACCTGGTACACGGCAGGAAGACATGATGGCGCTCTGACTACAGCCCGGATGGGACCCCTTTTGGCCACAGACCTGAGTGAAGGCAATACGGATCTCAGTGTCAGGTCTGTGGCCCTGAAACGGCACAAGAACGGGTGTTTATTCTCAGAGGAAGTGGCAGGTGCTAGCCACGGAGACAAACGGCCTTGAAAGCATTCTCCCTACATTGTTTTATTTGTAGTTCATAAATCAGAGCCGAGGTGGCAGGAAGAGAAAAACACTACCTTGGGGACCAAAAGAGGAGCCCCTCAGCCCAGCACAGGCAACAGGTGTGTAAAGCAGCTCCCAGAAAAGCTCCTGGGTGAATGCCAGGAGTGTGTCGGATGTGTGTGAGGGGAACCATTGAAGACGAGCATGCAGGGAGGGAAGCGAGGCAGCAGGAGAAGCCATCTAGAGCGCTGCGGATGCAGCCAGGTAAATAAACACCTGCTCCAGCTGCATTATGGCCATGTCAGCTTCCCTCGCCCTCTGTTTCCTGACGTTTCCAAGAGGCACTGCCCTGCCTTCTGCCGCTCTCCTCTGGGAAGAGATATTAACAGGCTGCTAGGGCTGCTGTACTGGCGGCTTAGGCTATTTGGTAGGTAATAAGAAAGTTAAAATGTAATAAGCTGCCATCCACCTTGATTTTATTCTGCCACTCTGAGAACAGGTAGTCAGCCAGGAGAAAGCCGAGGCACAGTACGATTTTTTACTGATAAACCAAGTAAGATGGAGGGCAGATGGCAAGAAGAACCGCCTGCCAGTGAGTCACTTGGCTTCTAGAGCAGATTATTAAGGAATGATTATGAAAGTTTTCTTTGTCTGGCCTGGCCTAGAGGTTATGCTGCCAGGAGCCTGGAAAGATGCTGTGATGGTTTCTGTAGGATTTTAGTTATGAATCCTTTTAAATTTGGGGGTGAAGCCAATCAGAGACCAGAGATTTTTTAAAATCAAGGTTGGAAGGGAGTAAAGATTTAGCAAAAACCAGGAAGAAAGATTATTGAATTCAACTAGGATTACAGCTTGAATCACTGACAGTGCTCCCACACTTTTTCCAGCAGGGACTACAAAGGGCAGAAAGAACCTGGCACGTTTTGAATGAGGACCCTAAAGACTGAAGTTCACCAGGCACAGTCATAAGGGGACCGTTTTGCTTTGCTTTGCTTTGTTTTTGCTTATTCTGTATCCCATGCAATCAATTCACAATTACTGAAAAAATGCACCTTGAAAGGAAAAGAGGTCACAAAAGGGAAAGATACAGGGCCAGGCCGGGCAGAGGCAGGCGGGCTGATTTCGTCTGTGGGGCTGATTTAGACACCTGAGCACCTCTGACCCTGGTTCTCCTTTGTAGATTCCATCAGCAGCTACCCCCAGAGAGCCTTGCCGGTTAGAACCCCCAACAGTGGGAGCCCTTGAAGATTCCTAAGAACCCGCCATGAGCTGGGGGAGGGGCCTTTTAGGAAAGTGAAGGACACATGGCTTTTGAAGTCTACAGACTTGGGATTTATCTCCAGGACAAACCACTTAGCCTGTCTACATATACTTCACTACAGTGAAGACAAGCACTGGTGCTTCTTAGAACTTTGAGGAGACAAAATGAGATCCCATGTGAGAAGGACGTTAGACGCACCAACTCCACACCTAACATGTTCTAAGTGCTCGGCAGTGCCTTTCCTCCTTTCCTTCCACTCCTCCATCCCCAACAGGAGTTCCCATAAAGCTCTGAGAGCTGGGTGTGCAGGGGAGAGTGGATGGGCTCCCTGAGAAGGGATGCTGGTGGGGAGTCTCCAGCACTGGGCCACTGGGAAAGCTTCTGGGGAAGTTAGCTGCTCTGCCAGCCCAGGCAGGGCTAGGTCAGTCCTCTTCTGCCAATTCTCTCTTTTGGCTAAAGATGAATTCATAATTGATTTGCAATTTTAAATGCATCCCAGGAAGTCATCATGGAGGTGCATAGGGGAGCACTGAGGCAGGAAGCAGCCAGCCACAAGGTGGCCGAGAGACGTAATAAGCGTTTAAAGGATGGACTCCTCGATGAGAACTCCATTGCTTTTCCCTGGAGCTGGGAGATCAGTGTAAGGGCAGTTCAGCCTCATAAAATATTAACAGAAATGCATAATCTGAACGAGAGGAAGAGTTGCTCTGGAAGGAACACGACCAGACAAGGCAGGAGCAACCGTCTGCCTGCTCCCTAGGTGGCCTGGCTGGCTGGTCTAGGGCACAGGGGCAAGTGTAGCAGAATGGGGTGACACTGCAAATTAAGGGCTCCATCTGTGGCCTGAAATGCCAACTAGGCAGGGCTAAGAGATCTGGCTGAGATGAAATAGCTAGTGAATCCCAAGAGGGAACCATTTTACAGTGGGTTTGGCAAGGAAGACAGTAAGGGATCGACAAGAAAGTACAATGTGGTGGGAGAGACAGAGGAGAAATAATGGGGACCCAAAGTCTTGGTGACTTCACTTGGTGAAGATCAGAGCCACAATAATGACATGCCAGAGACTTGAGGTGGTCTCTGGAGCCTGGAAAAGAAGATGCAAATTAAATATCAAAGCTAATATCCTGGGCTGAGGCCTGGGAGATGCTGGAAGGGACAGTGGTGGGACAGAAACTGCTTGGGAGCTTATGAAGCTTAAGAGTTGTCCTAAGCAATGAATCTGGCCCCTGGCAGGAATGCTCTGGAGATAACCAATGCAGTGAAGCAGGACCAACCTCGGGTCAGGGCCACAACGCACTAGAATATGCAGACACCAATTCTGAGAGCACAGTCATGAAAGAGGGAGGGTAAATATGCCGCCTGAAGCCACAGGGACTCACCAAGTCCTCTAGGGGGATGCAAAGTGATGCTTCTTTCCCATGTCTTCCCTCCTCAGCTCTGGACGTCACATACCTCAACCACCAAGCTCCATCTGCCCCATATAGACCTGACTAAAATGACCCTGGGACACAGATGAGCAAAGGAGCTAACTGTCCATGGTCTCCCAGGAACACAGCAACAGAAGCACAAATGGAATCCAGAAAGGACTAGAAAATTCCAACTTCTTCTCCTGGAAGAAGGTGGTGTGAGTGGACTTACAAAACAAGCTTTCAAACTTTATGTTTGCATAAAATGCAATGCCTTCCTCCAAACCCAGAGTCCCAGCGTATGAGCAGATCACCACAGAGCTGCCTATGGGGACAGAAGCCTGCAGCTCAGACCTCTGCCCTCTTGTCCCCCATTCAATCTCCCTCCCTGCCACCACCAAGAGGCCACTGGAGGTGCCACCACGGGCCCTAAGACTGTGATGAACTCAGCTAAGAGAACTCGTTATCGACATCTCCCGAGGCCCTCCATCCACATGACTTGACACAAAAGAGCTCAGACAAGACCACTTCTCATTTGTATCTCTACATTACCAACATTAGCACAGCATCCTCAGCAGGCCTTTCCAGCCCTTAGGAGCCCATGACGTCCAGGGCTCCGCCCTGCGGGTATTCTTCCAACCTGGTCCAGTACTCACCTCCTTTTCCCCACAGATGTTGCTGATGATGGAACTGGAGGCAGGGCTGGATGAAGGTCCCAGGACAGCAACTACTCCCTTGGGGAGGATCTGACACACTGCAGCCAGCAGGAAGGGCAGGAAAAGAAAGAAGGAATGGGTAAGATGGAGGCTCAGCCCTGCCAGGGCCCTGAGGCCTTGACTTATTTTTACCTGCTGCTCCTCACTTTCTCCCACCCTCACCCCTTCCAGCCCCTCCAAACCCAGTGTCTGCCCTTCTCCCCCTAGAGTACTGGGTTTGGGGACAGTTTTATTGTAGTTTATGGACAGTATTAAATGAGGAAACGACCCAGGTTATGACAACAAACAGCCACAGCCAATAGGGTGTGTAAATCGTCTGGGCTGTCACCAAAGGACAGAGGCTAATGGAGGAAGCCCGCAGCTTCCTCGCCAGTCTGGCCTGCAGTGGGGTGGGGCAGCCCGGACACCCTCGCTGCAGAGGGAGGGAGGACCCAGCTCCAGCTCCTCGAGCAGCTGCCCAGCCTTCCGTCTCCTACCACCTCCCAAGTAAAAAAAAAGATAATGGGGAGGAAGAAAGGCAGGCAAGTCAGGACAAAGGTGACAAGGATGATGCAGACAAAGAGGAGAAAGCAGGCTTAGATAAAGTCACATGGAACAGGAGGTAGAGAAGAGAGGCAGAAGATAAACAATGAGAGGCAGGGAGAGATTGCAGCTACAGAAAGCCCTCCTGTGCCTTACCCAGAGCCTGTGACAACCATTTCCTGGGTGTGTTAGGGACTGTCCTAACCACCCTCAGACCCAGGACGTTGCACTTCTTCACTGGGAAGGTGCCCTCCCTCCTCCGTTCTGTATCCTCTCACCTGTCAAGGGTCACCTGAGGCCTTCTCAGACCTCCAGGGTTCTAAGCTGGAATTCGCCCTGCCTGGAGCTCCCAAGGTCCTCAGTTTGTACTTTTACTCTGAAACACTTGTAAATGTGTCTGCTGGGTGCTTAGTTTTACCTCGATGTCAAACCCTTTCCAGCAATGAAGAGAGCCACATTTATCTCCTAACTACCACTTCTTATTTCCTGTCTTCCAATGTCTTCTAGACAGTAGGTGTCCAGTCGACATGTGTTGAATGAATGCACGAATGAATGGGACATGTGGCCAGAAAAGAAGGAACAAATCTAAGATTTTTAAGTGCTAGAGGCTGAAAAGGAAAGATGGGAGAAAAAAAGGGGAACACAAGGAGGGAGAACATAAGCTCATTTCTGCACATACTGTGGACCTAGAGCCAAGGCGCTGCTGCTCAGAATACACAAGGTTCCCAATTGCACAACACACCATCTGTGTCTGCAAAATCCAGGGGTAACTCCGTACACTTTCCCCTGCATTCACCTTAGGAGTCGGCAGAGTTGTTTTTCAGGTCAGAAAGTTGCATGTAAGCAATGCGTGGATTGAGAGGCAACTGCAAAGCCACACCTGCAGTTTGATAATTTCCCCTGCTGACAGTCCTAACCATTGTCCTGCAGGGTCAACTGACCACCTGAGTAGGACACAAATGGCAAGAAAGACGCCAATGCCAGAGTTCAAATTCCAGAATTGTGGTTTACCATATGAACTACGTGTCTGTGAGATCTTTTCCTAGCTGTGGCATGAGCAGGACCCCACCATATCCTAAATCTCAACTACCTAAAAGGCTGTGGGCAAAGGGCATCACAGAGGGTCCCATCAGTGATAAGTGTCAGAACCATTCCTGGGGCAGAGGTCATGATGCCCAGGCATCACCTCCAGAGAAGGTTCCACATGAGTCACCTATGATAGCAACAAGTTTAACTGTTTACTGTCTTTTAATTCTGTACCCTGTCGCCTCCCTGCAACAGCACTCTGGATTTTACTGTTACATCCCTCCTGATTTTACTAATAAACAAATAATTGCGTAGAAATATCAAGGGCCTCTCTTAGGTCACACAACTACTCAAGGTCAGAGCCAGCATTTGGGTTCCAGCCTCCAGACCTCCTCCAAGTTCAGCCCAGCCTCTCACACACTATTCTGTCTGCACAGCTTCCTGCAGCTCTCCCTGCAGCTCTCAGAGACACTCAGTCCCTTACTCGGTCTCCTTGGCCATCTCGCTCCACTGAATCTGCTCTGTCCAAGGTCACCATGACCAGCTACTGGTCCTCATCCAACTCAGCGCACAGCATTTGATGTTGCTGATTGTATTGTTCTTTTGAATCTCACAACACCACTCAGTCCTGACATGCATCCAATTCTCTGATCATATTTTTCTTTCCTGACTCTTCTTCCTTCTCCCACCTGCTAACTTCACGTTTTACAGAGTCCTCACTCTCTCCTGGGCGATCTCACCTTTGCTCATCTCTGCCCAGGTGACCCTGCACACTGACCCGTGTGTGGGGTTACAGAGTTGAGTTCCAACCAGCTGCCTGCCAGGTGTGGGCTCAGGGCTTCCCTCTGGCACGTGCAGTGGGCACTGTGGCCGTGTGCAGTGCAGTCTTTAAGAGACAGACTGATGCTGGGCTGCCTAGGTTTGAGCCTCAGCACCCTTCCTTGCTAATTGAGAGCTCGAACAAGCCCCTGAACCTCCCTGTGCCTGTTTACTCACCTGTAAAGCTAAGACACTGACAATACCTCTCTCATAGGGATGTGCAGAGTAAGATGGTCAATAGGGCAAGGGCTAAGAATCTTAGCTCACACGGTGTACACCCTTCTCACTCTCACACTGCATTGGGTTTGCTGGTTTTCATAATCTAATTTGACTTTACACTTCTATAAGGAAGATTCCATTTCACCCCCAATTGATGGGAGACCTGAGCCTTAGAAAACTGAAGTAACTTGTTCAAACTCACACCAGTAATATATGGTAGAACTGGGTTTGACCATGAAGACCTACCTGGCATCCAAACCCACACCCTTAACCACTGCACTTTACTCCTCTTAACTACTCAAGGTCAAAGCCCTGCTCACCTTGCCCCTCCTCCCCTTCCCTCACTCTATTCTTTCACTACTGAGCCAGAGCAAGATTCACACCCGTTCACTTCCCGCCCCTCCTTCCTGCTCCACTGCGCTGTCCGCCAGCCCCCTTTACACCTGTTTTACTAAGGAGTCTCACGCTGTCCCAGGATTCTCCACTCCCAGTCCTTTCTCCAACCTGGGAGGCAAATTTATACTCCTAAAATGCTGATCTGCATGTTTCTCTACCGCACAGAGCTTCTCAAATTGATCCTGGTATCCTCCTTCCCGAGCACAGGGCTCTACCCGAGTCATGTGCTCAGTAAGTCACCATGGAATCATGCCAAAGCCACACAACACCTCCCATAGAATACTGACGATGGAATAAATGTCTGACCCTCAGGGAACAGTTACATAGCATGTGGGTCATATGCCCAATCGGAGTATTATTTAGGCATTTAAAATGCTTCTGAGTCGTTTATAATAGCACTAACATTTATGTAACAGTACTAAGAAAATATAAAACTATGTGCGTATCTCTATGAAGGCTAAAACTAGGTGCATACAGGAAATAGCCATGCATTGAGGAATGATAGAAGATGCGATTAAAGCCAATATTTATCGAGTGATAATTACGGCCCATTTCAAGCACTTTACAGGAATTGACTTATTTAATTCTAAAAGCACGGTGATGAAATAGATACTGTTACGGTCATCCGCATTTCACAGACACAAAACAAGACGCAAAAGCTGAAAAACAGCGGAAGACTCAGCCACTCAAGCCCTGGCCTCAGGGCCCAGCCTTGCCACCCACAGCCTCCCACAAAGAGTGCCAATTATCTAAGGCTCCCAGAGCCTGTCTTGGCCCCTGGGATGCTGGGGGATTTCCTCCTCCTCCTCCTTCTTTCTTCTTTTTTCATTATTTTCAATAATGAGCATGTATTTTTTTATACAAGAAATATCAAGCCATAGCAAAAAGAAAAAAAAAAATCTTCTGATGGTGAGTAGACCCCAAGTGGGTTTGATCATCCCACAGCCCTGTCCTGCCCCCATTTTGTCCCACTGTGCCACCTCCCAGGTCACACTGGCTCACCTAGAACGTGCTTCCTATCTTCCTACCTGAGCGCATTGACTATATCTGCTGCCTGGGTCTGTGGTGACCCCAGAGTCAGGATTCTGAAAGCATTTTGGGGGGATTACATCATTATTTTCTCTAAGCCCCAGCTGAAAGGTAGAATCTCCTTACATCTTGAATACAGGAAATAAACTACAGTACATGAGCAGTATCCATCGCTTCATCATGAACAGAAATCAGATGCTTTGCCATCACATTACAGAGCTGTAGATATCTTGAAATGTCATTTATACTCTTTCTACTTCAGAATCAGTTTAGTAGTGAGGCCCAGTACTGGGTGTGGCTATTTAATATGTTGACAAAGAAGTGCAGGTATTTGTATAGTAATATTAAAATATTTCAGCTGCATTTCCATGTAATGGGCTTCCATGATCGTCTGATTTATTTTATATTATTCAATCTGAAACATTCCTGTAAGCAGGGGCCCATGATTATCTTCAGTACACCATGGTTTGGACCCTGTCTTGCACTTCTGCCTAGCAAACTGCTATGGATCACAGGTCAGCTTTCAAATCTAGGTGAGAAGGCATATCTTCTTTGAGTCAGCTGCCTTTAAAAGACGGAAATTTCCTTATTCTCTAATTTCCTAGTCAGCTACTACCCCAAACAAGTTCATGATGTTGGCCCTCAACAGAGGGAAGGTTCTCCTAAAAATGAATTCATACAAAAGGGTGTTTTTCATCAAGTTCATTTCATGGCAAAATGTCTAATAGACAGATGTTTAACTGTGTATTAAGCATATCTAATTCAAAAATCCAAAATCTGAAACACTCTGATATCTGAACTTTTTTTTAGCATTGATATAATGCTCAAAATGTTTGGGATTTTGGAGCTTTTTGAATTTTAGATTTTTGTATAAGTGTTCAACCAGTAAAATATATGCAAATATTTAAAAAAAACCCTCAGAAATTGAAAACATACTTCTTGACCTAAGCATTTCAGATAAATGATAACCAATCTGTACAATGTGTAAATATTGGATGTAGGTGTGCTTATTTGAGATATTATTTAGTAGATGGTGTATGAGCCACACAATCTTTCCAGTGTCTTCGAACTTCCAGATTATAAATACCTGGGCCCTTGGGGGTTTGTGGACCTTGGCTGCCCTTCAGAGCTCCTCACACACATGCCCGCATGTACACCTTCCTGTCTGAATCATAAACTCATTGAGAGCAGAGGGTACAGTTCTCTGGCAATGCCAACCACTCACCAAACGTCTGCTCAACTGAACTGAAATGATCCAAGAGGAGTCTGGTGAGAGTGAATGATCCTCTTAGCACCAGTCAGGGCCCGGGATTGCCTAGGGGCTGGGAAGTGGTCTTGCATTCCATGAAGGGCCTCAGGTCCAGCGCCCCCTGGGAGTCTCACTCCACAAGCCCAGCTCCTGAGTGAGGACTCAGAGCATTTTGTAGGAGGGACAGCTTTACTTCTGCCTCCTGGGGAGCAGGGAACAGATAGAACAGGGAGAGACGAGTGACACTGTCATGGCAACTAAATTTTCCAGCCAGCAGAGGAGTCGGAAGGCAACTGTCAGAGCAGCTGCTGGAATAACAGACCATGATGGGGTGTTGTAAGCCAGTGGAAGGACTTCTTCCACTTCAGATGTCAGTTCTGGCCTGGGTTCAAAGTCCCTGCGGAAACTTGGGCTGAACAGGCAGGGGCCATGGAAACAGAGTCCTCCTCTGAGTCCACACAGATCCTTCCACCAAGCAAGAGCTGTGCAGGGAAGGGAAAAGGCTGCCTGTGAGGTAGACAACACACAGGGCTGTTGACTGCAGGCCCCGGCTGGGAAGCGCTCCCTGGGTGGGATGAGGAAGGTGGGTCCTCCTCACAGGGTGGCAATGGATGGGCCACTCAGCTGTTCTCTGAGCCCGGGCAGTAAACAACCCTGGTGTTACAGGGGCTGCCAGAGCCATACAGCAGAGACCTAGAACTCAAATACACAAAGATACTTTGCTGAGGTGAAGCTCAAGAGGAGCAGGAGAACAAGGTCTTTCTTTGTGCCTGTTTATACCGGCCATGAAGCATGCAGGGAAGCTCTGAGCATCCCAGACAAGGTGTCAGTGGCTCAACCCATCTCCTCTCTCCTAATAAACCCTCAAGAACACCTTCCATTCTGAATTCTCTGTGGGTACACAGAGGGCTGAACGGATTGGACATGCTGTACCCAAGACAAAGAGGAGAGCACGTAAGGGAGGTGTGTTGGCTCTCTCTGCCATTGCATCTCACATGAAGCCTGCCTGGCCAGAGAGGACTAATTCCTCCCTCACCAATAACAAGCTATGCCAAGCCCCAGGCTGGTCTCAAACTGCTGTGTGAGGAGCAATGCCCCTTACTGGGGCTTTCCACACAGCAGGGGCTGGCTGGTAGACACACTACCCCAAGTCCCTGGAACGTCCCTGGAGAGAGGCATTGCGGTGGTGATGGGGATCCCCACTGCTCATGGCAAACCAGAGTGCTCGCATGATGCTGGGCACTGCCTAAGTCAGAAGTGTCTCTCTCTTCATCCTCACAACAATCTCATGAAATAAGAACTCCAACCTCTCCCATTTTGGGGGAATTTTAATTATTCCCCAGGAGGATTTGGAGGCACAAGGCACAGCTCCACAGTGCTGTGAGAGTAATGGATAGAATCCTGGTGCATCTGACTCCTACGCCTGAGTGTGAGCATTGGTCTATCCTACCCTCCAACTCTGGCCCTCACTTATGCCCAGGTGAACTCTATCACTACCACGCTCATCTGCCTCTGCACCCAAACAAACCCCATTTGGCCCAGACCCAAGCCACTGTGCATGCTTTGTCCCATCTACCTGGATGCTTTCTTCCCTTCTCACCTATGGAAACTGCCACGGTCTGCTCCAGACCCCTCACCTGTGGTCTCACCCATATTCTAACCTCACTTCTTGCTGAGCTATTCCCTGGCATACCCAAGGAGATCTACCTAGGACGTATGTCACTTTGCAGATGTGTGGATCTCAACTTCTTCATGGGAAAGACTGTGAGGCCCAGTTTTTTCATCTGTAAAGTGAGGGAATTGGATCCATGATTTCTAAGCACTGTAACTCAATGCATTTTCTTTTTTTTTTTTTTACTCAATGCATTTTCATGTCTGTATCATGCCTATGTGATGTGGGTAACTCAGAGAGGGGAGCAAGGAACGTTTGTTGAATGAGTCATCACTATTTCATTATTTATATGCATTTCACTTCTGGCTTCTTCATTTCTTGTTCCTTATGCTGACCTCAATTTACTCTGTCAAACTGATGGAGGGAAGCTGGTCCTCACTTAATAGAGGTAGCTCTGAATCACTGAAATCATGCCCACGGAGCCTTCAAGGAGCTCAGAGCCTGTGCAGGAAAAGTGGCCTGGCAAAGCCAGAACGTCACATGCTGTGCCCCGTGCCAGGCACACTGGAGCTACAACAGGCCCTGTCACTGCAGAACCTCTGGGCTTCCGGGGGGACAGTGTGGCTAGCTGATGGCATGCTTGGCCTCATAGACACAAACTGAGGCAAAGAGGAAGGTTTGATCAGGAAGCCCCTACTTACAGCTCTGCAGTAAATTAAACTGCAAACTGTCTCTAGCAGCAGCGGGGATGGTGCCTCAGGTTATCTGGGTGGTGGCGGGGTGGTGTTTAGTTAAGCTCTAATACAGTCACCGCAGGAGACACAGTGATCTGTGGAACAGAGGACTGCCATGCCTTGTGGGAGCTCCCTGCAAAGAGAAAGGCTGTGATGGAGATGAGATATGGAAGAGAGGGAGGAAAGCCCCCGCGGGAGACGAGGTGACCTCACAGGTCTTGTCCATCCCTTTTATTTAAGATCTGTGGGCTGTGTGGCAGAGCTGGCCAGTCAAACATAGAGAAGCCTGAGGCAGTAATGGTGAAAGGGCGGGGGGAGGACCCCAATGGGTTGGAGGAAGCTTTACAAGTGACCCTCACTTTAACTAAACCCACTGTATGAAAATCTCTATATTTGAACCTGCTGGGATGGGAGTAGGTGATTTCTACTGCTCTCTTTCAAACTCCCAGGTTGGTTGGTAATTAATACCCTGCATAATGCTTTCTATCTCTGAGCCTCATGTTCAAACAACGTATGAGGTGGGTTCCTAGATTCTAGCATCTTTACCTTCTTTGCACTTAATTTTCTTTAATTTTCAAAATAACCACTGCTTCCCTGGACTGACTTGCCCATCCTGCATGTGACTCATTCAGTGGGATGTGTACCGAACTTTTTGAAACCCGCCTATTACAGAAAGCAAGGTGTAACTGCCCTGCTGGGCTGCTACAGCCCCAGCTCCAATCAGGAGTTTTTACATTCCATCACCAGGGTCTCTTTCATTCCTTTGAAGCAGATTCCCTGGTGACAGGATGATAGGTGTGAACTTGGTGGAATTGTTTGGAGTCTCAGGGCCATGCTCATATTTTTAAATTAGCAACGCAAATTAGCCTTAGCCCCCTAGCCAACAGAAAATAGTCTGTGACACTGAGTGGCATCTGGCTTGCGGTAGCCCACCATAGCCTCCAAAGTTCAAAGCTGTCTAATGCATCAAGCCCAGATAACTAGAAAGAGAAGGGGACTATCCAATTAGGATGACTGCTGACATTCAGCAGGCCACCTGAGAAGAGCCTGGGGACAGTGCTGCCACATGGTTGTGGCCTGACTTTGAAACACTGGAAAGATCCTGAGAGGCTGAGAGGCAGCCTGCTCAGCTGTGACTGGAAGAGGATAAAGCCAACAAAAAGTCGCACCTGTCACCATCACCTGTGTGCACGGTGGTGAATGTTCCACCCACCATCTCGTGGGGCACTCGGGAGTGACCCGTACAGTGACATTACTATCATTCTTGTCTTACAAATGAGGAAACTGAAGTATAAAGTGATTAAGCAGCCTGTCCACATTACACAGCTAATCAATGGAACAGGCAAAATTTAATCCCTGTTAGTCTGATTCTAAAACCCTTGATCCTAATTTTTATACCACACAGACAGCTCAAAGTAGGAATCTCACAGCTTTCTGTCCTTTTCCACCTGGGGATGCTGTGTTTTTCTTGAGTGTCTTCCCCTAATTCCTCCACTGACACCCGGTCCCTGTCCCCCTGTCCACTCCCCCATTTGTCAACAGCAATAACCTACCATCCATCCATCATTACCTCGCTTTGGGAGAGATGGAACCTGCCTACAAACTACTCAGGCAATGTTTAAAAACCCATTGTGGGAAAGCACTCAGATGAAAGGCATCAGGAGTGAAAGATCCAGAAGCTTTCTTTTCTAACAAATGTTAGTCATGTCTCCGACACACTGAGATGTAAAAGCTGAATGAGGGCTACTTGCTAATAAAATATTTGGCACCCCAAAGAAAGGCATTGAAAAGATGCCCAAAGCTCTGCAGCGTAGAATAAAGATATCAGTTTCCTTTACTCCCAATTCACCTGGCTTAATATTTTACCTGTATTGACTTTACCAAGCAGGCTGCCTGGATCACTGGGAGTGGAAATTTACATCTGCTAATGAAGCCATACACAGCAGGCAAATCTGCACTTTCAGTCCTGCCAGAGAAGCCTGTAGGCAGGGCTGACGGACTCAGTTCAAATGGACTCAGAACTGTTTAGAAGTCTGAACTCTCATCTAAGTTCTAAACAGAAATGTTGCAGACAGAGTTAGAAGATCCATTGAAAGTCGTTGCTGGTATATCTGATTTCGCTTGGAAGATCTCAGGAAATCGAATCTTTCATTCATTGCACTACAAATTAACCTCTATGGCAACTAGGATTTCTATCTCTTTCCTGCTGAACCATAATTCCCTAGAATCAAGTATAACAATCACTCAACAAATATTTATTGATTCAATGAGTTAATGAATACATGAACAACTATTTTGCTTCTTACTCCACCGTACCCACTTCTGGAGGTATCTGCCCATTGGCCCTGATGGCCTCACTAGCACTGTTCTGCACAATATGACCAATCTTCAGTCACAGCTACTGGACCAGAAATGGACTCTGTCCTCAAAGGTACTCCGCAGGCAATCTGGCTACACAGCAAAATGAGCTGGACCGATCAGGTTCTCTACCTCAGGGACTCAGAGTGAGAGGCTGTGGGAAACTGTCACTGATGTGTACTCTGAACAGAGACTGCAAGCTACCGGAGAGAATGGACTGTGTCGGTCCAGTAATCATATCAGAAATAAAGTAAGTCCTCCATAAAAGTCTATCAGTGAATAAAAAAGAGTTAATGGGGTCTGGGCAGCCAATATGAGACAAGGGCAAGAGAAAATAAGGAAACCAAACTCAAAAGAGGGAAGAGCTTAGCCCTAACAGGGCCAGAGCATTACAGCAGTTGTAAGCACAAGAGAGAGAGAGGCTGGTAGGTCTTGGGGTCATTACGTTCCTCCTCTTCTCCCTTTCCTGGGTCCTGACACTATCACTACCTGCTGTTACTCGGGCAGGATGAATGTACTTCTTTCCTCACAATTCTGACAGCCCAGGCTAGAACATTCCTGGGTCCTCATATGGAAGACCAGATGTCTGAATAAATAAGTAACTTGTTCTTTTGTTTTATTTTATTTGCTTTTGCCATTGAGTGCATTAAAAGTCCAAATGGGTTGGAATAGGAGAAGACAGGCACTCTTCCAAGTCTCAGGGAATAAACACTAGCTAGTCTGGGCTTAGACATTCTTGGTACAATTTGGATTGAGTGTCCCCTAAAGGCCATGTATTAAAGGCTTAGTTTCGGGCCTATCATGCTACTGGGAGGTGTGGAACCCTTAGAACGTGGACCTAGTAGAAGAAGGCTAGAGCATTCAGAAGCCGCCCTTGAAGGCCATAATGGGAACCCAACCCTTAGGGGTACACGGTTACTAAATTAGTCTACTGACTGAGTAAGCATAGTTCTGGGTGTGGATAATGGGAAGGCCCACCCTGGGTGTGGGTGGTACCACCCAAAAGTTGGGTAGCTTGGAACAGATAAAGACTCAAGTTTCTGACTCTGCTTGCTGTTGCTTTGCTATTTTGCTTCTTGCTGCCTTCTGCTTGCCATAAACTGTTTCTCCTCTGTGATGCTATTCTGCCATGCCACGCTGCCTTGGAGCTGGCCAACTGCGAACTGAAACCTCCACAAACTGCGAGCTAAATAAATCTTTCTTCCTTTAACTTTGGGAGTCAGGTGTTTTCCTTCAACAACAAGAAAAGAGTTAGACAGTAACTATGAGTCTTGGTTTCTTTTCAAAAGTGTTTGTAACGACATTTAATTTTCATTCTCTTGTAAAAAATAAATGCAATGCCCAGCATATAGTAAGGGTGCCCTATGTATGACTGAGGTGACCTAATGTATGTCTGTAATGCAGCAATTAATAGAGGATTTTCCTGTATTTTAAGTTATTTAAGTCTGACAACAATTTGCAAGATTTCCCAAGTAGTGCTTGGCATTCCTATTTTAAAATGAAGAAACTGAGACTCAGATATGATTAAGTAGCGACTCGTCCAAGGCTACAACTTACAGAACAAGCGGCTCAACTCTATCCTGAATCCCAAGTCTCAGTTTCCTCCCATAATGCTGCCCTCTGCACAAGAAAGCAAGACCAGCATTAGATGTGCAATGGCTCAGCTACCGCTGGGCTGGTGGTTCTTCTTTCTCAATCACACACAAGATTTCATTCAGGGATTTATGCACAAAATATCCAGGACATGAATGAATCAGTCTATGAAGGAATGAATGAGTAGAGAGATGAATAAATGAAATAATTAGTGTTCTGCCTTTATTCTATACATCATTCAAAACGAAAGCAGGAATCTCATACAGGCTGCACTCCTCAAAGGACCTCCTGGTGCATACTTTCCTCCTCCCCCAGGGATGTCTCTAGCAGAGGCCTGGCAATGGTGCAGCTCACACCACCAGCCAATCCTCTACCAGTCCTGTCCCTTCTACGTACTGGTTTCTGCAGTCTCGTACTCGCTGTCTCTGAGCAGCTCAAAGATGTCCACTTCGACCTTGGCCTTGCCCAGCCTCTCAGGAGCGCGGTTGATGCGGTTCTTGGCCAGGGTGATGGACAGCCTCTCCCCTCTGCTGCATTCCATGGGGTCGTCCAAGATAGCAGCTGTGGGCAGGCAACCACATGGAGACAATTGGTACACCACCTGCTACTGTTACTCTCCTCCTTCCCAAACCTCCCGCCAACTACCAGCTCCATTTCTAGGCAGATCCTTGAGTCTCTCCACCTCAGCACTATTCCAAAAGCAAGTGCTCCACAAGCTTCCAGGGCTCTGTTTGCAGGCAGGTAAATCTGAATGCAGATGTGAACCTCAGGAACTCTGTAATGTAATGGCAGCCCAGGGGGATCCTGTCTACATGAGGTCTCTGGGGCCCAGGCGCAGTGATACCCTTGGATGTGTGTTTATGTGTACACAGCGAGCCACACAGGTGCTACCCTTTGAAAATGGAATTTCAGGAATATAAAGAACCTCTTCCCAAGGTGAGAGAGTGCTAGAAGAAGTCAAGTCTGGGAGGGAGAGCTGCAAGGAAGTAAGGAACAGTGCAGGTTACTGCTGACCCTGGTGCCCCAGCCTCTGGTGCCCATGAACCATGTCACCCAGGTGAACCTGCACCTGCTCTGAACCTCTTTCTTCACTCAACATTAGGGATAGTAAGACTCCTTCACCTGGTTGGTGTGGGGGGATTCAATTAAGCAATAATGCAAGTAGGTGGCCCATCATCTGGACTTGATCAGAGTAGCAGTCTGTGTGGGCAGCTGGAACGGTACAGTACCAATGGCTGGCCAACCTCTGGAAGCAGTGCAGAGAATCAGTGTTACGGGGGCCCAGAAAGGCCCTTCCACTCCTTATTAGCTATGGGACCTCAGTTTCCTCATGAAAAATTGGGAGAAATGGGCTTCTGTGATGACTACAGGAATAACATGCTTAACATAGTATCCTGCACATAGCGAATAAATCTAGCAACTGAAATCCTTAATTCTTTTGGTCGGTTAAATTACAAAAACAAAAATCTACAAACAAAAATGTTTACTAACATCTATTGCTGCATTATCTGCATGTGGCAAAAGGTGGAAACAACGTCCACCAGCTGATGGAAAAGCAAAGTGGGATTTTCTATGTACTAGAATATAATTAACAGTAAAAGTGAATGAAGTCCTGATACACGGTACAACACAGACAGACCTACCTTGAAAATGTTATGCTAAGTGAAAGACAGCAGACACAAAGGACACACATACTGAATGATTCTATTTATATGAAATGTTTAGAATCAGTGAATCCATTGGCTCACAAAGTAGATTAACGGTTGACTAGGTAAGATTTGGGAAATTGGAAGGAAAGAGTGATTGCTAATTAGTAGGTTTCTGTTTGGGGTAAAAAAAATGTTCTAAATTTATTGTGGTGGAGGTTGCACAGCTCTGGGAATATAGTAAAGATGACTGAATTGTACCTTTTAAATAGGTAAATTATGTTGTATGTAAGTTATATCTAAATAAAGCCATTATAGAAACACAGACACATGAAACATCTTTCAAGTGACACAGACTCCACTAACGCCTGACCCCTCATTCTCCAGCTGGGGTAGGTGGAGAGATCCAGATTCCATGCTGCCTTTTCCATAGATTGCTGCCATACTATCTCACCAGTCAAACAACCAGGACACAGACTATTACAAAGTATTTTCCCCAATGTGTGCATATTTGTATGCATAACTTCACTGAACAATAAAGTTTCACTTACTTAGGGTGACCATGCATGAGCCAACTAAAGGGTAAACCAAGACGAAGGCAATTCAGCAGGCTCCTCTGAATTAACTACCAAGGTCTACATTTACCTGAGATGTACTTCGGGAATGGTCAAAGGACTACAGGCGTGTTACTAGTTACACTTAAAGCTCATCAGGTAACGTCAGGGAGAAGACAGGAATGAAAGGTTCCTCAGGAAGCAGAAACTGAAACAGTTACACTGCGCTGACCCAGGAGACAACTTTCGACTAGGAGGGAACAGTAATAAGAGGGGTGAAACTTAAACGGTGTTCTTCAGGGGACCCCTAGGATTCTTCTAGAAATGAAACTTTCCAAGAAGCTTTCTGGGGTCTAGCTGTGCTCCACATCTACCAATTATTGGGGCTCCACATGAGACTTGATCTAGAAAAAAAATGTTTCACGGTTAAAACAGAAATGGTTAGGTTGACCCTAGAGCATAGAAGAGAGTAGCAGAATGTCAGGAATTAGCAGTGCCACCCTGCACAAATCATGGGACCTGCAGAACACTAGCTTTACAGCAATCACAGTGACACTGGGGTGAGTGCTTAGTGGACACAGTCTCACATGATCTCTGCAATGACTCTGTGAGATGTGTCTTATCTTCACATGGAGATGAGAAGGCCTAGGGCAGAGAAGTCTAATAACTTGCCCATGGACACACGTGGAGTAGCAAACGATCTCAGTGGACCTGACTTCAGACCTTGCTCCTTAATTATAGATCATCTGCCTTCTCAAGAAAATCTGGCTTTCTAGGCAGCTGAGCTGATGATATGGTGGACTCAGGAGCTTTGTAGGCACTTTGAAGGGAATGCCACCTAGGCAAATCAATTCTGAAATGCCAACACATGGGTTGGACTCTAGATCCCACCCCCCAGACAATTTCTTTGCTCCCCTACCCTGTTTTCACCCCTGTGAAATTTTTAGACTAAAGGCAGCTGTCCTTCTCTCTGGCTGGGCCATGTCATCTCACTCTTAACCAACGTTTCAGGGTACAATTGACGAGCTATTTAAATCAGTTGAAACAGAAGGATAAAATGGAAACATGCCTTCATAAATAAGAAGGGAAAAGGGGTTGCAGGCAGGGGAGGAGAAGGGAGAAAAAAGAGGAATCAAGATATACCATGTACAGGTACAAATCCCCTGTGACGAATGTGATCATCATGTATATCTACCTAAACTGTACCGATAAATTTAATTTAAATAAATAATCAGTTGTAATAAATTAACAAATAATCTTTCATGAAATGGTTTGAATCTTAAATGGCCTCCAAAGTCCCACATATTAAAGGCTTGGTCCCCAGTCCATGACACTATTGGGAGCTGGTAGAACTTTCAGGAGGTGGCACCCAATGGGAGAAAGTTAGGTCATGGGGAATGTGTGCCTGAAGGATACATGGGATTCTGTGCTCTCCGTCTCTCTGTGTCTGTCTGTCTGTCTGTCTGTCTGTCTGTTTCCCATTCACCATGAAGTGAACAGTTTCCTCCACATGCCCATTTGCAATAATGTTCTGCTTTACAACCTAATTCCAAAAGCAAGAGGGCAGGTGACCATGGACTGAAACCAGGAGCCCAAATAAATCTTTCATCTTTTAAATTTAAAACCACAGATTATTTTGACACAGAGGCAGAAACCTAACCCAATACACAACTCTGTTTTGAATTTAGGGGCTAAGATATGGTCTGACTTAGGTGCTTATATTACAGAGTTACAATGGATGCCCTGTCCTGCTGGTTCACAAAGCGTACAGGTACCGGTATACCACACCAGGCCACACACACCCAAGGGTCTGGTCCACAGTTGACTGGTCTTATCTGTTCTCTGTCTACCCTCCCCCCAGCATAGCGCACACAGCAGGAAGGCAGCCATCAACAAGCCACATGCAGCCTTCACTAGGAACTGAATTGGCCAGCACCATGATCTTGTACTTCCTAGCTTTCAGAAGACCGAAAAATAAAGTTCTATTGTGTCAGCCTCTTGGTCTATGGTATTTTGTCATGGCAGCCTGAGCGGATTAAGACAATGTGTTAATATAAATTCAGATGAGCAGGACTCCAGCCAGTCAGGAAAGAGACTGAACAATCAACTCACAGAGCACCACTGGACACACTTTGAGATAGGGATAATGGGCAGGGGAAATAGGGAACACAGGAATCTTATACAAAGGAGATTGCCAAGTCCCTCTGCACCCCTTCCTGCTTTCGTTCAGCAGCCACTCTACAGTCAGAAGTATTTGGCAAGCAACACAGTAGGATCCACAATGCTATTCTCCCTGCTCCCTATCCTATGCCATTCTAGACGCTGTTTTTCATTAAGGTTTTAGTCCTACATGGTGATTTATTTCTGGCAGGAAAGGACCGCAATTGGCTGGCTGGTTGACATCAAACATATTGGCACTGGGATAATTAGGATGACAATAGGAACTGAATTCTGGGTTGTGGAGGCTGAAGACAAGATGGAAGATTACATTCTCTTGGGACACTCCAGGAACATGTCCCCAGCAGACAGTACCAAACAGCCTGCTTGTTCTCCGGCAGTCTCAGGAGAGGCCAGATGGATAAAGAACAGCAGCATGCTCTTAACGTGCAGCGGACGCTCCTGGCCTCCGCTGTGTCCTCAGGCCTGGCTAGGCCAGGATGTTCAGAGTTCCCAGCTGCTGCCAAATGAGGAGCGGTATGAGCCAGCATATCCTCCGGCCCTGGGGACTGCTCTGCAGGAAGGCCATCATCAGTCACAGTGAGGCTGCAGGTCAGGACTACAGCAAGGGTAGAGCTGAGATGCGAGATGTGTGGAAACTCGGTCTGACACCCTGTCCAGTCCTGGGGACCCAGCGCACCATGATTCCTCCAGTCCAGGTGGACTTAATGTGCCCTCTTTGTGCCCAAGAATCCAGAAGCCTTTTGCAGTTACAGGGAACCTTTCTCCCCACAAGCCCTAAGCTCTAGAATCTCTGCCCTCTTCTCTCTGACGCTCATCCCAAGGGAATGCAAGCCTCTTGACTGCCCATCTGAACCCGAAGCCCCTCCCCTATTCCTGTCCCAAGACTGTGTCCCTGCTGGACAGGATACCTCCCCCAGGCTGGAAGGCCTGGTTCTGTCCACTGCAATATTCTCTGGCTGAGCCCTAATGCATAGGGTCAGTGATTACTCAGGGTATAGTGGGGTCCATGGCCACTGCCCTCTTGAAGGAGTCTGAAGGGAGGATCCCAATTGATCATCTGGGACTGTCTCAGGGCCACTTGCTGACTTCTAATCACCTTTTGGGCTGCAGTATCCCTACAGTGAGGGCCAGAACTGGCCAATGCACCCTTCCTATGCCTGTGTTGACATCCCATTTCCCTTGCAGGGCCCGTCTTTTCCCATTAGGCTCACCTCTTGCAGGAATCCCTCCTGAACACTCCAGCACCCAGCTTCGGTATTCTCACTGGATTTCCTTACAGCCCCAAAACCTCAGAGGAGACACTTCCCACCTGTGTCTGTGACTGTCCCTACCTGCCAGCATGTGTATGTATGTATATTTGCAGTACTAGGAACTGAACCCAGGTCCACTACACTGAACTACATCCTCAGCCATTATAAAAAAAAACTTCTGAATCAGGATTTTGCTATGCCACTAAATTGTACAGTTTGGGCTTAAAGCTATAATTCTTCTACCTCAGGCTCCAAAAGTGCTTACAATTACAGGATTACAGGTGTGCTCACACCATCCTTGGCTTCCTGGCTGTATTCTAAAACTCCAAAGTCTTCCCTCCCACCTTTGAGTCTTCCCAAATTCCCCTCCCAACTCCCTCCCCTTTGAACTCCCTTACATTGCTGTTCTGCCTAATTGGTTGCCTATTTTCCCTTCCCTAGTTTCATCTGCCTGAGGGTGAGGTCCAAGTCTGATTCTTTTTCACACCTGCAGACCTGTGGATGTACAGTAGCCCTTGGTGAATGGTTACTGCAGGGATGAACACTGGGAGGCCACCTGACTTTGTGGTTCCTACAGCAAATGCCAGAAAAGTCACCATCCATGGAGCAGTCAGCCTAGAGGATGCTCCTGTGCACAGGCCTGCAGGGCAGAGGATTCAGCACCAGTTCCAGGGAGCTGTTCTGCTCTGCTTACCTTTGCAAACTGGAACCAGGCTCACCTTCCCTTCACTGATTCTCAACAGCCAAGGGAGACTCCTCAGGTGGAAAAACAAGTCAGACAGCTTTGCTCCTCAGCTGACCACTGGCTGCTCACTCACAGTTCCCAGTGCCCAGACACAGCTCCAGCCCCACCACTCATCAGCACCAGCCTCCACTCAGCTCTGCCCTCACAGTGTCCCCAGACCCTGTTATTCGCAGGCATCCCTCTTGCAGGAGTAAACGCAATGCCAGGCAGGCAGATTTACACTACTGGCTCACACCTTCATCCAAACCTGAGGCCCAACTCTGGACCACCACCAGCCATCGCCTGATTGGGCCAGCTCCCTCTCATGTCTCACGCTGTATTCACTAGCATTGAGGGCCATAACAAAGTGCCACACACTGGATGGCTTACACCAGAAATGCATCCCCTCGCAGTTCTGGAGAAGGGAGTTTGACAGTGTGGTGTGGTCAGGGTTGATTTCTTCAGTCCCTCTCCTTGGCTTGTAGATGGCCATCTTCTCCCTGCTCTCCATACAGTCTTTGTTAAGTGTATCTGTCCTAATCGCCTCCTTTCCTAAGGATCCCAGCCATACTGGATCAGGGTCCCCTCCCCAATGACTCCATTTTAATCTCATTACTTCCTGAAGACTCCATCTCCAACTAAGCACAGAGACATTCTAGGGTATTCGGCATCCCAAACAGGAGTTTGGGAGGCAGCACAATTTAACCATTGCACATATCTTCACTTCTAGCCACTGTCCAGTTCTCATATCCCTACTCTTGACTCAGACTTATCAAATTGAGGCCCCCTCTGTGGCAATTTCTTTACTCTATGCCCTATGTCTTCTCAACAGGCACAGAGAACAAGAGCTTCTCCTCCTCCAGAGACATCTCCACTGCTTGCCCTTCTCTCCTTGAGGTTTGTCTGCTTCTCATACTTCCTTTCTCTCCCCACTCTTCAGTCTTTCCCAAGTCAGCGTCTTCCCCTTCCCCTCCATGTAGACCCTCCAAAGATCATGTGAACAGTGTGTCTGCCCTTCCACCTCTCTTTCCGTTCAAGCCAGACTTTGCAAATGATTATTTTATGCTTCCTTGACTTGATTTCATCCTGGTTTCTCCTTTACCCATTGTAATCTGCCATTTCCCTTAAGCTGCATACAGAGTCAACGTCAAACATTTAATTTTGCAAAAGCAATGGACTCTTCTGATCCCTTGTCTAATGGTATTATGGGCATCATTGTTTACCAATATCCCATTTAATCCTCACAGTCCTACAACTTACTATTCCATTTTGCATTCTGCAGGTGAGACAAGCAAGAAAGGGGTAGGTCAATCAAATTGCCCATGAGGCTGGTGTGAATCTGTCCTTTTAACTTATCTTGTTTGGAGCTACCTCCATGAAGATGAGTCTCATGTATCTTACAGGTGGTGTTGCTACCTAAAAGTTCAAAGTTCACATTTATCAAGATCCAAAGTAAACCTACTCTGTCCCCTCCCTGCGCTTTATGCTGTTTTCCAATTTGTAGTTCATAGCAGTACCAGCTACCCAAACACTGTGCCCTTATCCTAACTCCTCAGTTCCAGCTAGCCAGCCCCAACTGCTTCCGGTTTTACCTCCTCAAAGTTTTTCCAATCAATCCTCCTCTCTAGTCCTAACTTGACTGTCCTAGTTCAGTTCTTTTATCTCAATGACTTCTCTACAACCTCTTACTCTTCCCAAGGCTCCTGCCCCAATGTGCATCACCACACCAGCACTCTCTGGCCACCACTTTACATTACTTAAAAGTGCTAATCCCTGCTTAAAAGCTTTCCCTCTCAAAATGCATGGACTGCCGTGGCTTGCCAGACAAGACTCGGCTCTTTCTCCATCTCAAACATTACATTTGGATTCCCTGCTCATCATCCCTATCTTATCTACCTACACACACACACACACACACACACGCACGCACGCACAGAGCCATACATCCCCTCCTTCAGGAAGATTTCCCTGACCAGAGGCCAACTAAGCACCGTAACTATGTGCTTTCATAGAAACCCACGCATCTCATCCTGCATTTCAATAATCAGTTTAGTCAACTTGCGGTCTTTAATTCTTTTTAACCCTAGTGTCTGATACCTTGTCTGACATCAGGAGGCATTTTTCAAATCCTTGAGTCAGACTTGCTTTGGTTTTGGAGAGATTCTATGCCAACCTCTATTCCTTTTAAAATTAGTACTCTGACTCTTACGTATATGGAAAACTGATTTTTACAAAGGTGCAGTGGAGGAAATAATCTTTTCATCAAATTTTGATGACACAATTGAATATACTTTATATTTAAAAAGAAATTTTAAATCCTGCCTCATCCCGCACATAAAAACAAAAACAAAACACACCATAGATACACAGGCAAAACCTAAAACTTCTACAAGAAAATCTTTATGATCTTGACTGAGATAAAGATTTCTTAGCTTTGACATCAAAAGCACAACTTGTAAAGTACAAAATGGTAAACTGAACATGAACATTAGAAATGCCTGCTCTTAAATTGTTAAGAGAATGAACAAGACAACTCACAATCTGGAAGACTATTACATGTAAAACAAATGCTAGATAAAGGACTTGAATCCAGAATACACAAAGAAACTTTCTTTTGTTTTGAAGAGGAAGAAAACTGTCAAAACAAGATAATAGGAGAAAAACATCATGTATTGTTATCTTCAAAGTAGTTACTCAGAGTACAAGATATAGGCATGAAAAATTGTCCAAACAATATAAACGCCAACCTTTCTTTTCAATGAACTAAGAGAAATTAGCATTATAACTCTCTTAACCATCTTGTATATACACGTATTTTTCCCTTTTCCCTTCCTTCTTTTCTCCTTTCCCCCATCCCAGTTTTTCTTTCCTTTTGAACAGTTTGTCCCCATTGCAGTGTCTATTGTGCATTTTGGATCTCATTTACTCTTTCAGCTTCTTACACCAGGAAGACAATTTGATGTTTACATATGTGATACACAAAGGACTTTTCAAACATGTTCATGACAGGGCCAGAATGTGTATGTCTCCACTGCCAGGCAGCTCTCCAACACAGGTGATACACACACGACTGTCCCTTAGGACAGCATGAGGCAGTCCCATTGGGTGATACAAGCTGCCCGATGGGACAGTCACACATATACCACTGGTGGTTGGAGCCGTCAGGAGTATGTTAAGATTCAATAAGAAAACAACCTAATTTGTTAAGTGAGCAAAAGATCCAAATAGATAGTTCAGTTACATCCACAGCCTGACATCAACCAACCAACTCCCCACCCCACTGCTCTGGTCTTCCATGCTGGCCTTTCCCAGGTACGGCATAGCAAACTCAGCTTCAGGTTTAGTGCCTAAGCTGATGGAGAGACCATTCTAAAAGTTCTTCAGTCCATTTTCCAGGAGCAGGGGAGGCGGAGTCAGTACACACCTGGCAGGGCCATGACCGCTGAGCAACCAACACAAGCAAAAACAGCAGCTTTGCCAGTTTGAGAATTTATCCACATGGATTCGTGTTGTTGAATCTTCAGCGTTATAGTGGTGATCTTCAGGGCAAAGAAGACATTGACAGACAATGAAAGAACTGAAGCAGGACAGTGTTGGGTGGGTAGGTAATTACCAACCCTTGTTTGAGGAGGGGCCAGCGACACAGATAATGGCCCACTGCCGATGGGCTCCTGGTTGAATATGACATGAAGTGATGGAAAATGAAGAGTCAGCTTATCAGATCATTAAAATTCTTCAGTTTGGAAACATTCTTATCCTTAGTGGGGACCTTAATTTGGCCTATTCCTGAATTCGTAACGAGCAGTAGCAAACAAGATTACATTCACAAAGATGTGCTGATTCTGGGAGGCAGATAGTAAGTGAAATGGTCAAACTGAAACCAAAGATGCTCACTGGGGTAGAGAATGACCAAGTGGCAAATGGTGGATTTAAAGATACATAAGAGGAATTTATGGTGATGTCTTGGACAACTCTAGGGGAGACTGCTTTCCGGTTCTAATAAATGAATATATTCCAGGACTAAAGAGGCATGCTAAAGAAGGAAGAGCATTTGATTATGTGACTAATGACCTGACAGTTGTTCTAATCTCCATGTCTGCAGGCGTAGATTTCACAGGGGAGTTTCTCAGGCTGACTCTTGACTCTCAATGAATGTATCAAAACAGGATGGGAAATATTTACACAGGGGAGCCGTGTCAATTTGACGAAATCCTGTTGTTCTATGAAGAACAGCTCATACTGTCCTTCACAATCCTCAAAGGAGATCATATGTGTCCCTTCAAATTTGGGATTGTGAGTATTTTACGCTGTTTGGGAGAAATCTAAATTTGAACATGAATATCCCCTAATTATATGTGCTGCAAATAGCCTTCCTCCGTATGCTCTACGTGACATCAAAATAAGCCAGACAACCCATTGTGGATTTCTTAAAATTTTCTCTTCTTAAAATTGTTATGTTTCATTTTGTTATTTTTTTAAAAAGCCAACTGAAAGACAAACAAAATGGCACAGCAAAGACTCTGAGAGGCAAGACCCTCTAGGGTTTCATTTTTGTTATTTTTATTTCTGTGTGGGGTTTTCTGGTTTTGATTTTATGTGGTTTGATTTGGTTTTTGATCAACTGTAAATTTAGATGTGTGGAAGAAGGACCATCATTATTTTGTTCTAGAGGGAAGTTCTTAATGGTATTTCTTTTCTCCCAAATTGATTTAAATACTAAAATTTGCTGCTGGTTGGAGCAGCTATGTAGGTGGGAGGCAAATAAGCATGTAGAACGCCTGCTGAATATCATTAGTCACTGCGAAAATGCAAAGTACAACCATAATGAGACATCACTACAGACCTATCAGGATGGTGGAAATTAAAGCCTTGGGCGCACCAAGTATTGAGGAGGATTCAGGACTAGAACACTCATGAGCCCAGCTTTCTCCTTAACTCCTCTCCTGCTTCTAACATCTATGTCAGCCTAGTTATGAGTGTTCCCCAAATCTTACACTTCAGACCTGGTCCTCCTCCATGTGCTCTTCACCGTGTCATTCCCTTCAATAACTCAGTAATTCTCTATATCAGCCCCACTCAGATAATACCAAAATTTCTACCTTAGGTCCAATTTTCATTCAATCATCTCACTCCTGTTTCTGACTGCTGTTAGGAAATGTCTCTTTGGCGGTCCTCCCAAACTCTATATCCCAAACAAGCCCCCATTATCTTTTTATAGAATCAGGGCCTCTGAATTTCTCAGCTTCAGTGAATAGCACAATTGCCCACATGCAACCCTCAGGTGGAGCTGTCTAGCCCTCACCCCAGCTCTCCAGCATTCTACCCACTCTACTGTCAAGGAACGCTGGGGTCTACTTCTCACTCACTGCTTGCTTTCTGTTCCACTGCTGCCACCCCTTCTCTTCTGCATTTCCTTAACTTGTCTCCTGCCTCAGTTGCTCTCATACCAATGCAGCTACTCCTCACTGTGGATCCGCTGCCTGGCCCCTAGATCTTCTATACTTGGGTCTCCTTCCGGGCTCACATTCTACTGAATTCTATGGCCACTCGGCTACATCTAAATCCTCTGTGCTCGACACTACACAGAGCATGTTGCTGTACTGTAGGTTTTGTAATCCAGGTTTCCCCTTTTCCATGGAAATTTTCAGCTCTTCTATAGCTATATCTGAGTCTTATGTACATAACATCCCATTCTCATGCTTCTCTTCTACCCTAAACCCAGGCAAGAACCAAACTGCTCCAGCCTCATGGACTTCACTTCTCAAATTCACCAAAGCATTTGTTGTCTGTACCATTCATTTAGAACTTAATCCTGAACTTTGTTAGTGAAACATGCAGTTCATTCTATCTTCCTTTATTTATTAATTTATCAAATACTATTAACTGCCTACCTTAATCAACACACTAGAGATATACAAAGGGATAAGATGGGTTCATGTTTTCAAAGTATCCATGACTACAAAAACAAATAGCCACACCCAATATGGCATCAATAGTGATAACATTCTAGCTCCAGCCATGAACCAGGTGTTGTGTGCTGGGGAATCCCAAGCAAGAAAGACATTGATTCTCTAGGATGACCTAAGGGTTAGGAAGGGAGCCAGGCATTTACTGTGTAATGAAGCAAATGGTTTCCAACAGAAAATCATAAAATTTCAAGGAATCATGGATGAAGGAAAAATGAACTATCCAGGGTAGCAGGGTAATTTGTCTTCATGCATTTGCTTTCATGCATTTATCTAAAACATATTTTTTTAAGTACAGAAAAAGCATCTTTGAAGGAAGCCACTGAATGTCCCAGGGATGCAGGGAAGTAAAGTGCCAAGTGTGTTCCACAGGCAGAGCCCTCAAAGTATGAGGAATCTTAGGGTGACTGGCAGGGGAGGGTGGGCAGGAGCCAGAGCAAGAAAGACTTTGTGTGCCTGCTAGGCGATTGGGGAGGTACTCGGAAGGTGATGACAGGCAACTAGAATATCTTTCAACAGGCCATGACATCATAAGGTCTGTCTTTTACAGCCATCACTCCTGTGGATACACTGCAGAGAGAGTAGAAATATGAACTAGGACGGTCCCTGGCGGCTAATTTAATAGTCTAGGAAAGAAAAGTGAGGCAGGTAGTGAGACGCAGGGAAAGGAGGAACAAAGACACGGGGCAGGTTCAAGGGTGATGGATGAGCTAAAGTCAACAGAGGCAGCTGCAGAGGGCGAGATTGAGATGAGATGGGCTCTTGGTTTCTCTTGCATTTAGATGAAAACATCACTGCTCAGGATAAAGTATAAAGGTGATAGAGATAAGGGGAACTCCTTTCTATTTCTTAGAGAAGGTTAAAATGATGACTTTGTGTAGTATTTGTTATATTTAAGGCACACTATTTTGTAACAGGCAAAATTACTGCCCTAGCTTTCTAAGAAACAATCCAGGCTAGAGAAAGATCTGTGAATGCTTGAAGTGAAGGCTTAGTGACAATTTGGATCCAGCACTGGATGGAGAACAAGAGAAGAGGAGGAACTAGGTTAAGATCCTGGAGATTCAATGCTTACACATTGTGTAGGGAAGAGATTGAGAAGCAGAGTTAGGCCAGAGAATCCAAGGAAGACAGCAGTCAAATAAACACTGAAGATTTCCTAGGAAATCTGGCAATGAGGAGGTCCCTGGGAACTTAGATGACCATCAGGTGGAAAGGTGAGTGAGGAGAGAATGGAGAGGCAAGAAGCTGTGCTCCAAAGGAAGGTGCATGTCACCGGTCCAAGGAAAAGCTTTTGGATTAAAAGGACAGGGGCTCAGAAGGAGCAGCCAGTGAGGAAGGGGAGCTCATCATATTAGAAGAGAGGCGATGCTCTGAATAAGCCTTGTAAAAAGCAGGACTTAGAAAAAGCCCAGAGCACAGGGGCAGGTCTACCCAGGATGACAGAAGAGATGGCACCTCTTCTAAGATGGCAGGGCAAGAGGGAAGGAGACAATGACAGCTCAACAAAAGCTTTGGGCACCCTTCTCCTCTTTTTCTTGTTAATATTACTGTGCCCCAAGCTTTAACTGATGCATAGTTTTCCAACTATATATTGTATTTACCAGCATCCCCCAAGCTCAGGGAAGCCACGGGTTGAACTTGGGCCAGCAAATGTGACTGAAAGAGACAGAACACCCAGGTCATTCTGTACCTTAGGCTTTGCCCTTCTCTTTCTTTACTAGCTGGAAATGGTGGTAACGGAAGTCACATACTGATGACAACATGACTGCTGTATTCTCTGTTCTTAGGCTACCACTTACTCTATCTTATGTGTGCAAAAAATACACTTCTACTTTGGGTGGCTGTGTTTTAGGGGTCTCCGTTATAGTGGCTCAACCGATATCCTAACTCACTGCTGCCCAGAAGAAATAGAAGCAAACCATCTAGGTCTTTTTAAATGTTCTATTAGCCACACTGAAAAGGATCGAAAGAAACATGGAGATTTCCAAATAGTATGTCAACATTTAATCAATACAAAAATCATTAACATATTTATATTAGTTTTCATACTAAAACTTCAAGCTCTACTTTATAGTTTACATTTAAAACACATCTCTAATCAGACTACCTCCACGTTAAGGGCTTAAGAGATTGTAGTTGCCTTTGAGTAGTACAAGTCTTACTCAAACTAACAGACACAACTGTAAGTAATTGCTTTGTAAGAAGGAACATTAGGTCAGCATGAGCAGGACAGCTTCTGTTTGCTTTGAGGAAAAGCGAAGTCTTTGCCTTCTGTAATGACAAAGACAATGACAGGAGAGGTGAGCTTAAGTGCAGAGCTTAGCATAGCTGCTCTGATATGTGAACGCATTTCCAGCCACCAGGCCCAAGAGATGCTGGTGTGTCTCAAGACCCAGGCCAAAGTAAGGTGAGTGGGTGTAGTGTCAAAACTCTCAAGAGCAGGAGGTCATCGTGTGAGTGGCCAGGAGGAGGGATGGGAGCTGACGGTGTGAACAGGAACATGCTGGGCGTGTGGCAATGGCCTTGGGCCAGAAATGGTGTGACGCCAAGGAAAAGCTGGCTGGTGGATTAGACCCAGAATAGACACAGGTAGGGAGTACATAAAGTGGGGGATAAGGGCTGGGGATTTAGCTCAGCGGCATAAGCACCTGCCTTGCAAGCGCAAAGTCGTGAGTTTCATCCCCAGTACCAATAAAAACTAAAAAAATAAAATGGGGGATAAGGTATGCAGGAGCACAGGAGATGCGAAGCAAAGTGTTTAAAGCTGAACGGACAGAACACTGTTTCAGATCATGGGTTGGAAAATGCCTGTCATAAGAAGCAGAGAAGCAAGGGCGCCATGACTATGGTTTGGCTGTGGAGTGTGAGGAAAGGTTGACAGAGAGGAAGAAACCAAGTACCAGCAAAGCAAAGGTACTAGTGGGGTGTGTCCACGGGCCTGAGGCTGATGGAGCCAGGAGGGGTGACTGGGGAGCTGAGTCCCATCCCTTCATGATGGTGGCAGGTACAAGGTGAGTGGGACTTGAAACAGGGGAAAGTGCAGGAAGTTGCACCAAGGACCTAGGGCAATGTGCCTGCCAATCTTTTGAGCAAGCTGTTCCCTTTGGAGAGGGGCAGAAGGAAAATTCTCTCCCTGTATGCCTGTAAGTGGAGGGCAATGTGTGTGAGGGGCACCACACCTCAGCTGAATGGGAGCTCTGGGTGCCTGCTGCAGGGGCCAGGAGGGTGGCAAGGACAGGGAGTGTGGTCTGGGGACAGTGGAGAGCAGCAAGGGCGACTGGACACCTGAAGCTGCCCCAGGCTACCGAGCCATCTAAACTCGGCAACCCTGAGTGTAGGCGCTGCACCTCCTGCCATGCACATCCTTGGCCAACTCAGGGCACAGCTGGGCAAATGCAAGGCACGGTGCCTTTACAACTAGCTCAGACACTGATCCTGACGTGGGCCCACGGCTGGACTTCCACAGCATGGTTCATCTTCATTATTTACACTCCCACAATTAAACAAAGGACATGACCCCTGGGAAAAATTATGAGTACAGTGCTGGACATAACCAGCAATTTATATCTATATTTGATGCCTTATAAATATGGTTACTCTATAAGGTCTCTGTGTATCTGGCTAATATTCCCAGTTAAATTTGTTAACTGGTCCTTCCTCTGCCTGGGTTTTGCCATCTCCCTCCTAGTTTTCTTTTGGGGAAGACTATTCCCAAAGGTTCTCTTTCACCAGTGGTTACAGAGCTCACCTCGACCTCAAGATGCACAGGAGGCTCCACTGGGCAGCTTGGATGGCCTAGAGGCACAATGGTGGAAGTGTGGTATCTAATGTAGCCACACTTACGGCTCACTGAACACAGAGCCAGGCTGGGGAGGGACAGCGAGCTGGAGTGACCCGTTTGTCTTGTCTAATGGCTGCTAGTGACAGCCTTCTGGCTGAGTTGTAACATACAAAGAAACGAAAGGCAGAAGGACACAGGGTGATACAGGCTGCTGGAGCTTTAATGAGTTTACATGCACAAGAGGGCAGGCAAGGTTTGCCTTTTAACTCTAGAGGAGACTCAGTTCAGATCAGCTTCACTGTGGTAGTTCAACCTGGAGAGCATTTATTGAGTGCCTATCTCATACCAGGTGGTAGTGAGGATGGACGCAGTTGAGAACATGTGATATAACAGGCCTGCTCTGCTCTCAATGACTCACAGACTATTTGGGGAGATAGAGGCTGGGAAATTAAACTAAACAAGCTTTGTGTTGGGCAGACTCCCCAAAATGAACCCAGATGGGCATCTCAAAGGTGCTGTTCCAAAGATCCATCTCTGAGCCAGCACCACTCCCCGTTGGGTTGTCACCGACCCCTGGATCCACATCATGTCACACCACCATCACATCATGTCACCTCCTGATTCCAGGAAAGAAGACCTTAAGTCATACTCTTACCCATAGCTCTGAATAAATAAGGCTATGCCCACTAGAGTTTAAAATATAGGACCCTGTCACTCCTCATCAGAAATGCCAATTAAATTGGGAACCAGAGGATGGATGAATTTGTTTGATGCTAACCTCTCTTCTTCCCCAGGGGAAAAGGGCAAACAAGAGAAATGATACATTAGAATTGCCTTGAGCTCTCTGCAAGAAGTTGGCTAGAAAAATCTGAAGGGCTATTACTTTGATTGTTCCACTTTGGAATTAGTTGTTGCTCTCCCACGAGATCAAAGCACAAGATCTTTTCACTCACTGTTGTCATCTCTCAGGGAAAAAGTCAGAATAGGGCAGGGAACATTCATCCAGAAGGACCTGGGGTTTAGAGTCTAGGGTAGGCACCTCCAATGGGACAAGACTGGAAGACTGCTGTTTATTCATTTGAAAAATATTCAGATAAATAGTCAGATAAACATTCAGATAATATTCAGTTTCTCTCTTTCCATTTTCCAAAGGTGGGTGGCAAACGATTTATATCAACAAAATGTATCTAACTTTTACCTGACATTGTAATTATAATTTTGGATTGGAGGGTGACAGTTACTGTTCCAAGCACCCAGGAGACAAGCAAAGTCCTTAAGGAGGTCACATTTAGAATCTGGGTTGCACCCTGTCTCTTTATTCCCAGGACTTCACTGCTTCTCTAGAGGTCTTCAGAGATCTCAAACACCTTTTGTGGCACTTCACCAAAACAAATACCTCTCAGAACCCCATACTACATATCTTATTTTTCCTTGAAACCAACCTGACTCCTAAGCTCCTGTCCACAGGTGCCTCTGTGTTATCCTTGGAGATCATTTCTGCAGGGAAGGAGAGACAATGAGGGTCCCAACTCCAAAGAGCAACGGTCCTTTTTCAGGGTGGAGCCCATAAAGTTAGCCCAAGGTGAGGAGGAAGCAGTCTGGGGCGGGCATGCCGGGCTGTATCAGCCTAGCTTCTGCATAAGAACCCACCCAAACAGGCTCGCCTTGCTTTTAGGATAGCCTTAGGCTGATTGTGACTGCTGACCCCTGACTGGCTGAGTTTCCTCAAGGCGATCAGCTGAAAGAATGCTAAACTAGCTATTGTCAGAATATTCAAAATGTACAGAGGAATGAGGGAGGAAAAACAGCACTAACTGCAGGGGATAAAAAGCAGCCCCGTTCAGATACCATATGCCATAGAAGGAAAGAGCTAGTAAATTTTAATTTAGTACAGACCATGCAATTACCCACTTTAAAAATTAAGGACCGAGACCATAAACCCACTAAACTTCAAATCTTCATAATGGGCAGTTAAATGAGAGAGACAAAAAGAGAAGGTACAGCCTGAGAAAGGAAGACGAAAACCAGAGGAAATGGGAAAGGTGAAGAAAGGAGAGAAGATGGGGAGAAGGAGGTGGAAGACCAGGAACTACAGAACCAGCAATACGAAGCTGGAGACGAGCAGAGAGAGAGGCACAGGGAGATAAGGACAGAGACCTGATGCACACACATGTTCTCAGAGGAGTTTCCCGTTCATGATGTCTTCTGTTAATGCTGCCACGACTGTAGGCACAGATAGGGAACAAAGGGTTTTCTGATGATTAGAAAACACTCACTCGGGTTATCTTTCTTTCTATTCCCGCAAGTGCCACCCTATTTTACAGCAAGGTTTCTTGACCTTGATACTATTGATATTTGGGGCCAGATAATTTGTTGTAAGAGGTTGTTGTGAGCATTGTAGAGTCGAGCAGCATCCCTGGCCTCTAACCACTAGATGCCAGTAGCTCCCTCCCCAGCTGTGACAACTAAAAAAAACGACTTCACACATGGCCAAATGGCCCTGGGGATGGGTTAGGGGTTTGGGTGGGAGCTGTTCTAGCTGAGGACCACTGGACCAGGCATTTCTCACATCACACTTCACCCTCATTCCCAACAGCCATCATCTTACCTCCGCAGGCAGCCACAGGAGGAGGCTCCCACCCTTCACTACTCATAACCACTTCAAACCACTGAATAAAAAGTAATATTGGCAACCAACCGTGTGCCAGGCTTTGTTCCAAACACTGGATATAAGAATGGTGCACAGCACAGGAGACTGAGGCTCAAAGATCCTATGCTCTTGTTAGGAAATACAGCTAAGAAACAGGTAAAGAAAAGATACAAGATAATTCCAGAGGGCAAGAAGAGCTAGAAAAAGAAGAAAACAATGTAGACTTAGTGAATGATCAAGGGCATTAAAGAAGGCCTGTCTCTAGTGAGCAGAGTTTATGCTGGCACTTGACTGATGAAGGAGAAGAAGCCATGGAAGAATCTCCAAATCAAAGGAACAAGCACTTGGGAGTTCAATGTCTGGAGCACAGTAGCTGAAGGCAGAATGGAGATACATGAACTCAGGAGCTACAGAAAGAAGCTTAGCCATATTCCAGTCACAGTGGGTGGTCACTGGAGGTTAGAAACAGAATCCACACTTTCTAGTTCTGACCCTTGTAACCTAGTCATTTGGGCCCTCTACTAACCTGACTGGGCATTAAAATCACCCAGGGTACTTATTAAAACACAGATTACCAGGACCATACCCACAGTTTGTGATTCAGCAGAGGTCTGAAGTGGGGCCCATCTTTCACAAGTTCTCTGGAGCTGTTGACACTGCCAGCCCAAGGATCATTCTGGAACAGCACTCTGTGAACAGCCCTTGCAGCAATCACTTCAGTCCTTCTGTTTCCGTGGCCTGCCTCACTTCCCCACCGTCTGCCCCATAAACAGTGCTCTGCAATCCTAGTCAGTCTTCAAGTACAGATTCAAAAGATGACTCACATTCCTCTGGGACACCTCAGGAATATGGACCTCACTCCGTAAAAACATCATACCAGATAATGTTGGTGAAGCATCACCACCCTCCAGCTCACTGAGTACACATGCGTGTGAGAGCCTCAGTCTTACTTCCAAACTGTGACTTCTTCCAAGATGGGACCCAAAGTAACAACTCAGCTTAAAATTCTTCTTCTTCTCCTGCTTTGAGGTGAGCTATCATTCAATCATAATATATAATGGCTACAAATGTGTCTTCATATCATGCCCATTAGGATAGCTATTATAAAAAGATACCAAAATAAGCCAAAACCAAAAATAAAAACAAACAGAAAATAAAAAATGTTGGCAAGGGAATGGAGAATTGGAAGACTTGTGCAGTGCTGGTAGGATTGTCAAATGGTACAGCCACTAATAAAAACAGTACGGTGGGTCCTTAAAAAATTAGAATTACTATATGACCCAGCAATATCATCTTTGGATATGTATACAAAAGAATCAAGGCAAGGTTTCAACCTGATGTAAGCAGAAAAATACAACATTTGTCTTTTTGAGGCTGGTGCATTTCACTTAGCATAATGATCCTAAAGGCATATTCATGTTCATGGTAGCATTAGTCATAAAAGTCAAAAAATAGGAGGAGGGCCATTCCCATCACCTCTCTGCCATGATGGGAACCCGGAAAATGACAAAATAAAGAAACAAAATGCAATCTTAGACCTCTAGTCCACCCAGAACAAGTCCAGGAGTCACCAACATAGGAGAAAATGGGAGACCTACGCCTGAAATTTCTGAAATGATAGCAACTAAAGAAACAAATTCATGAAGGTAAGATGAAATCAGATTAAAAATAACCTCGCAGGTTAAAAAAGAAATGTCAACATATACAAACAAACTGCACACCCAGAGGAGAGATAGATACAAATATAGATAATGATAGGAAGAGGATGGAAACCATGAATGATCAATAGAGGAAACAAACAGAATGCATGAAAATTCAAGTAGATATTCAGGAAATAAAAAATTTCATTGACAGTTGGCAAAACTGCTTAAATGAAACTGAAAATAGACTTTCAGGCCTTGAAGACAGAATCACACTAGTAACCATGATAGGAAACACCTCTTGAAAATAACAAAATATCAGGAAACAATTTAACAGCTACGAGATGACGCAAAGAAAAATAATATATAACACTAATTGGTGTCAATGAAAAAGCAGGAGCAAACACAAAGGAAATTTAAAAAACTATTTGCAGAAGTAATAGCAGAAAATTTCTCAAGCATGGAAAAAGAATCTGACATACAGATAAGTCAGGCATACAGAAACCCAATTAGCCATAATCAAAATAAATCTACACCCACACATATAGTAATCAAGATCCCAGAAATTCAGCACAAGAACAGAATATTAAAAGCTAGAGAAAAACAGAACACCTATAAAGGACAGCCTATCAGAATCTTGGCAGACTTCTTAACACAAATTCTCAAGGCAAGAAGAGCTTGGAGTGAAGTATTTCAAGCCCTGAAAGAAAACAACTTACAACTCAGACTGCTGTGAACCAACAACATAAAAACATGACAAAGATAAGTCAATACACATCAGTTATTACTATAAATGTAATGGCCTTAATTCACCCAATAAAAGAAACAGGCAGAATGGATCAAGAAACAAGATCCAATAATATGCTGTATTCAAGAAACATTTAACTCAAAGTCAAAGGATGGAAAACAATCCTCCATGCAACAGGATCCCAGAAAAAGGAGTAGCTATCCTGTTTGCAATGTGAATTTCAAACCAAGAATGATTTAAAAAGATAAAGAAAGTCATTATGTACTTGACAGATGAAAAATTCAAGAGGAAGAAATAAAAATCGTGTATATATATATATATATATATATATATGCACCAAATATGAGAGCACCCAAATATATAAGGCAAATATTGATAGGAAGAAACATATAAGCAATAACACGGTTATAATGGTGGACCTTAATATCCCATTGGCACAGAGATCGGTCAACAAAACAAAAATCAGCCAAGAAAGAATTGAATCAAACCAAACATTTGAACACATGGACTTCATAGATGTTTACAGAGTGTTCCATCCAACATCAGAATACACATTCTTCTCGCTGCACGGGAATTTAAATTATCACATGCAAATTATCTGGCCATAGTGCAGTAAAATTGGAAATTAATGACAATGGAAACTATGCACACTCCATAAACATATGAAAATTAAATAACATCCTCCTAAATAACCAATGGGTCACAGAAGAAATTAAACAATATCTACAATTAAATGA
This sequence comes from Cavia porcellus, assembly GCF_034190915.1. Lineage (NCBI taxonomy): Eukaryota > Metazoa > Chordata > Mammalia > Rodentia > Caviidae > Cavia > Cavia porcellus. Next base: position 12,759,337 of record NW_026947492.1, on the reverse strand, counting down.
AAATGCAGATACAACTCACATGAACCTGTGGAACGAAATAAAAGCAGTCCTAAGAGGGAAATTCATAGCAGTGAATTCTCACACCAGGAAAACTGAATGAGTACAACAACCTAATGCTGTATTTGAGGCTTCTAGAAAAATAAAACAAGTCATGTCCAAAACCTACAGAAGGCAAGAAATTATAAATAGCAGAGCAGAAATTAATGCAACTGAAACTAAGAAAACACTACAAAAAATAAATGAAGAGTTGGTTCTTTGAAAGAATAAACAAGATTAATAAACCCCTAGCCAACTGTATCAAAAAAAAGGAAAGAAAAAACACAAATTTATGCAATAAGGAATAAAAATGGTAAAATCACTACAGATCCTATGGAAATTCAGAAGATCATCAATAACTACTTTGAAAATCTTTACTCATATAAAAAAGACAGAAAACAGAAGAAACGAACAGATTCCTAGAAGTGCATGAATTACCAAAACTGAATGAAAAAGATATAAAAATACTGAATAACCCATTATCCATTAATGATGTTGAAAATGTAATTAAAAATTTACAAAGAAGAGCCCAGACCCCAATAGGTTCACGACTGAATTATAAAAGAAATTTTAGAGATTTAATGCCAATACTCATCAAACTCTTTCATAAAGATTAAAAGAGAAGCAAGTCTCCCTAACTCATTCCTACAGACAAGTGTTACTCTGATACCAAAACCAAAGACCCAACCAAAAAGAGAACTACATGCCAATCTCCCTAATAAACATGGCTGCAAAAATTCTCAATAAAATTCTAGCAAATGGAGTGCAGCAAATCATGAAGAAGACTATACACCTTAACCAAGTGGGATTCAGGAATACAGGGATGGTTCAACATACGCAAATCAATAAATGTTAATGCATCATATCAACAGGACCAAAAACAAAAACACACGATCATCTCAATAGATGCAAAACAAGCTTTTGATAATGTTCAACACTCATTCATCATTTAAAAAACATGCAGAAAATCGGAATAGATGGTCTCTACCTCAATCTGATAAAAGTGATCTATGACAAACTAATAACCAACATCATACTAAAAGGAAAAAAACTGAAAGATTTAACTCTAAAGTCAGGAACAAGGATGCCCATTATTAACACTCCTGTTCAATATACTTCTGGAAACATTAGCCAGAGCAATTAGATAGGAAAGAGAAAGAAGAGGAATATAAGGATAGGAAAGGAAGAAGTTAAATTACCAGTACTCACAGATGACATGATATCCTTCACAGAAGATCCCAAAAATCTCACTGAAAGACTTCTAGAATTAATAAACAAGTTGAATAGTGTAGCTGGGTATAAAATCAATACTCAATAATCACAGTATTCCTGTATACAAACAACAAGCTCACTGAGAGAGAAATTAGGAAAATCACACCATTCAAAACAGCATTCAAAGAACTGAAATACTTAGGAGTCAGTCTTAAAAAGATATACAAGATCTGTGCATTGAAAATTACTGCACTCAAAAAAACAGAGTAAAGGAATTATCAGAAAATGGGAAAATATTCCTTGCTCATGGATAGCAAGTACCAATATTGTAAAAATGGCCATACTTCCAAAACTGTTATGTAGATTTAATGCAATCTCAATCAAAATACCTTTAATATACCTCACAAATCTAGAGAAAATACGTTTTTAAATTTTTTTTTAAATTTTTATTTAAAGAGAAAAGAAAAGCAAAATAGAAAAAAAGGTAGAAATAATATAGAATTTCAAAAAAAGAACACTAAGAAATCAGTAGTTGATAAATTACATGCTGTCATCTTAGAAATAGTTGTTCAGGTTACAAAATTAAAGCATACAAAGCGGACATTCAAACAGTGACATTGTGAACAGTTCTGTTCAAAAATCCAACAATATCAACAATCCAATCCTAGCGATACGGTCATCTATCTTACACATTTAAGCATACATGCTGTTATATCCTTCAGAGCACTTTCTTTTCCTCTCTTTTTTACAATAGCAATTACACATTTTGGGTTTTATTACTCTTACAGTTCCTATTACTTTTTACACTAGAAACACAATGTGATATTTATAAATATGATTCTTATTTATTTCACTAAGGAGCATAGTCTCAAGTTGTCTCCATTTACCTATGAAGGCCTCAAGATCATCCTTTTCTATAGCTGAGTAATATTCCATTGTATAAAAATACCACATCTTTTTCATCCACTCTGCAGTTGATGGGCATTTTGGTTGTTTCTAAGATTTAGCTATTACAAATTTTGCTGCTATGAACATGGGTGCTCATACATCACTGTGACAGGACCTTTTCAGTTTTTCTGGGGAAATACCCAGGAGGGGAATAGCTGGATTAAATGGAACTTCCAGTCCTGGTCTTCTGAGAAATCTCCATAGTGATTTCCATAGTGGCTGCAGCAGTCAACACTCCCACCAACAATGGAGCAGTGTTCCTTTTTCCCTGCAGCCTCGCCAACATTTGGTATCAGTCTTGGTTTTGTTTTTTTGTTTTTGTTTTTGTTTTTTTTTTTTTTGATGGCAGCTATTTAGAGAAAACATTCTTAAAATTCATTTGGAAACAGAAGAAACCTACAACAGCAAAGGCTATCTTGGGCAACAAAGGCAAGGCAGAAGGCATCACAAACGCTGACTTGAAATTATACTACAAAGCTACTGTGATAAAATCACATCTTATTAAAAGTTTTGGCACATTTAAAGAAATCACCAACAGAAAAAAAAGACAACCCACAGTAGGGAAAAAATTTTATCCAACTATCCCTCAACAAAGAACTTCTCTCTAGAACATATAAAGAATTAAAAACATCAAATCTCCCTAAATTCAAGAGCCATTCCAAAAGGGGCATCTGAGATGAACACATATTTCTCAAATGAAGAAATACAAATGGAAAATAAATATATGAGAAAATATTCAACGTCACTGGTCATTCAAGAAGTACAAATTAAAACAATACTGAGATTCCACCTCAGTCCAGAAAGAATGGCTGCCACCAAGAAATCAACCAATAACAAATGCTGACAGGGCTGTGGGGGAAAGGAATCCTTCTCCACTGTTAGTGGGAGTGTAGACTGGTACAACCACTGTGGAAATCAGTGTGGAGATTCCTCAGAAAACTGGGACTGGAGGTCCCATTCGACCTAGCAATTCGTCTTCTGGGTATTTTCCTAGAAAAACTGAAAACATCATACCATAGCAATATATGTGCACCCATGTTTATAGCAGCACAATTTGTAATAGCTAAATCTTGGAAACAACACAAATGCCCATTAACTATGGAATGGATAAAAAAGAGGTCCTATTTCATACAATGGAGTATTACTGAACTATAAAGAAGATTAAATTGAGGCTTTATAGGTAAATGGATGCAATTTGAGACTCAACTCATAAGTGAAATAAATCAGACTTGCATATGCATATAATATGCTGTATTGTCTCAGTGTAGAAAACTGAAAGAGTAAATAAGACCCAAAATGTACAACAGATTTTGTGAAAGGGAAAAAAAAAACTCTTCAAAAGGAAAGACCAACTGGGATGGGGAAAAGAAAGAAGGGAATGTATATAAATATAAATATATAAACACGATAGATAATCACACTACTAATCTCTATTCAAAAGAACGGTTTGTGCTTTCATTGTTCGATTTTTCCATGCCTATATCTTATAATCTGAGCAATTACTTTGGAGATAACACTATGCAATATATTAACCATTGTTAATCTATTATGTTGATTTGGTATTTTTTTCCATTTTTTAGTCTGTTTCATTTTAAAATTAGGTTCAGTCTAATGTCTATCACTAAATGAATGGGTAACAAAATATGCACACACAGTGAAATATTATACAATGTTACAAAGGAAGAAGATCTTGACAAGTGCCAAACCACGGATGAACCTTGAGATCATTATACACGTGAAATAAGCTGGTTTCAAAATGACAAATTATGATTCTCCGTATATAATGGACACACAGCATCAAATTCTAGAGACAAAGTAGGGTAGTGCTTTTCAGAGGCTTGAGGATGGCAGAAATGAAAGCTATCCTCAATAGTACAGTGTTTCAAGTTTTCAATGTCAGATGGGGGCCTGCGGATGGTGGCACAACACAAAAGTAACACCACTGAATTGTACGCTTAGAAATAAGATGGCGAATTTTATGTTATGTGTATTTGATAACAATTAAAATAATTTTAAAATTTAAAATGTATTGCTTGATACTTTGCAAAGTATTTTCACGCATCTTATACATTTGCATCTTTCCATAGAATATAATAGTAAAATAGTGTCATTCCCATTTTAGAGGTTAGTATTTAGAGACCTAGACCATCTCAAGGACACATAATGAATGTGTTGAGGGATTAGAACTAAAAGAGCAGATCTTTTCCTCTTCTAGCAACACACTAGTATATCATCACGTTCTGTAGAGTGAGTAAGTCACCTCTTATGTGGTAAAAATATTGCTAGAGAGTTAGATGGAAAAAAGACACAAGGATGGAGGGAGAGAAGCAAGTATCAGAGTTGAGGAAGAGCCTAGTTTCATGACTTAGAAGAAAAAAGAAAATCAACATGTTCTGCCATAGATGGTGGGTATTACTATTATTAATTTACAGATGATGGCAAAGAAAATAGAATCCTTAAGTCATCTGATCAATTGTATCACTAAAACAAAATCTAGATCAGCGTGGCTTCTGAGCACAGGTTCCCACCACCTGGAAAATGCAGCCACTTCTTGCTTCAGGAATGTTCTAGGTGACAGCACAGGACGTCTGGGTTTCCACACCTAGGCCAGCAGTTGGCTTATTATTTGCCCAGTTTACTCTCCTCCTCCATCAGTACCCCACTTGAGTACTCAAAACTTATAAGGATGTTTTCCAGAAACATTCTCCCTTCCCCACGGACCCACCCACTCAGCTGCACCCCTGCCTGGGTCCTGACCAACTCAGGATGAGGAGAGGAAACACTTCCAAGTGTCTCTCTGCCCACTCTTTGCTCCTGGCTTATGTGGGGCCTACATGTCACTTCCTCTGAGGGGAGCTGTCCCTCCTGTCTGTCAGAGAACTCCCAGCCCCATGGGTCCAAGGCAGAACCATATCAAGGAAATCATTCCTTCCTTATACCCCTTCCCCTGACTCTCAAAAGGAGCACATCAGTGAGATTGTGGTGCATCTCCCCCACCAAACCAGCACTCACCACTGGCCAAGGTTCCCAGGGATCCAGGGGAGGAGGGGCCTGTGATGTGGAACATCCCAGAGTCTGTAAGAGCTACCCTTTCTTGGCCTTCTTGATTTACAAAAGCACCTCCTACCCCCTCTTCTGAGTCAGCTCTTCTTCCCACCCTGCCTCCTGATAGTCGAGCACTTTAAAGCTGCTAGAGCCAAGCAAAGGCATCCATACCCTGCTCCAATTAGGAATGTGCAGGGAGCTGAGCTCCCACTAATTTAAAGCAGGTGCTCCTGGAGTAATGAACGTGGTTGCAAAGGAACTTCCACCTCATACTCACCATCAAAACCTGTCATTTTGTGCCTTCATTTCTCAGCACCAGGAGCTGGTTAAATCTACCAAATGTTAACCGGCTCCATGAATCTGACAGTAATGACGTCAGCTTTCACTGTATTTATCATTAGAGCTGGCTGATCCAAAAGGTAATTTAGTATTCGAAAGGCCAGTGTTAAAACTTTATGTCAGGGGACACATTGCCAAGCGCAGCCTAATAACGGCATCATTAAATACAGACTAAAGTCTTTATTTAAATTCACTTTCATCTCATCCCTGTCTATAAAACACAGGGATATATACAAAGTGAGTCTTTAATCCTCCAAACACATTTATCTGCTCTTGCTTTCTCTCCCAGTCAGCCAACCCGGTGTCTCTGGAAGTCCAGTGAGTGTCCAATCCTGCCTCATTCCGACACTTTTCCACTCCCGCACATCAAAAAGACACTCACCGTCCACTGGCTTCTGCACGCCAGTGCTGTGCTAAGTCACAGGATGCAGAGTGGACAAGACCAATGTCTTAATGCGTTGCACGCTTCAGGAGCAGAGATTTTTGTGGAAACGAAAGCAGCCACAGTCGCGTGTCATTAAGACTTGTTGACTACAGACCGCATTAGCATGAAGGCACTTGTAACATTACAACAGAGCAGGAAAATTCTGCAACTAGTGACTTGGTAGTCCTGCGATGTCATAGCACAGCACAGTTCTCATGCATCTGTGGTGACACTGGAATAAACAAGCTCGCTGCACTGCCCGGCCTAGGAAGGTAGAGCACACACGACTGTGTACAGCACATAACCCTTGATCACGATGATAAATAATTACATTACTGCTTTATGTATCCACTAAAATTTTAGATCTTTATCCTACAGTGTACACCTCGTACTTATAAAAATGTTTACTATAGAACAATGTGCTGTGCTCTTCTGGCAGAAGACACATGTGTCTTGTGTTCCCTGGGTCTCTTGGTGTTGATTCTTCTTGTGGTTGAGTTGATCTTATGTTGTTTTGTTCACCATGGCTGCAGGAACAAAAGCTATATTACACACACACACACACACACACACACACACACACACGAAAATATACACAACATACGGCAAAGGTATGTATGTGTGTTAATTCATGTGCGTCCCAGCTAAGTTTGGGTAAGAACATTCTGTAAGTACAATGACACGATCACCTGACGAGGACATCCCAGAATACACCCTATTGCTAAGTAACACATGCCTGCACTTACACTGTCCCCAGACAGTCCCTAGTCCAATGCCTCACTTGCTGCCTCTGCCCTGTGTCTAGCCATGAAGCCTTTCCTGAGTACAGGTAGGAAGTGGCCTTCCCTTCGCCTTCACTCAGCTCTGCTTCATTACTGCCCACAGCACTCAGCAGCACCTAGCACGCCCCACGTTTCTGTACCTCTGTTCTTCTGCAGCCCCCACGATACCAATGTGTGAGCCTGACTTATGCCTGGTTTATCTCCCGCTGTCTGCAGCCCAGCACACTGCCTGCCACACACAGGAGGCGCACACTCACACTTGCTGAATGAGAAATGGGTTGATGCTCTAGAGAGGTACAAAGCATTTCTGGGGTGATGACAGAGATCTCTGCCTTCCGGGCAGCTGCGTCACAAAGGAGATCACAAAACTGGCTTGTGACACAGAATCTACTGCCTGGAGGACGGAAATGGCAAGTCTAAGGACATGGAGGAATGAAAAATTGTGTAGCTGGAATTCAGATGACTGGTGAAAAGGATTGGAAATGAGGTTGGATGTCCTGCGGGGAGGAAACTGTGAAAGCCAGACAAGGCAACCTGAACTTTCTCTCAAAAGGTACTAGTGACGAGGTCTTCATAGTATTTTAGCACTGGAAGACAGGCCTCAAGGAGACAGGCCTCTCTACAGGACTCCACCAGTACGAGTTCCAGCCACGACCACGGTGACCTTTGCCTCCTGGTTTCACTCAAGGTCTCTTCCACTTATACTGACTGAACTGCTCTGGAAGGCAAGCTGCCCTGTTGAGAGCAGCCCCACAGACAGACCTGCATAGCCAGTGCCACAGCATCCGGCCAACAGCCAGCAAGTTGCTGGGGCATGCCAACAGTCACGGTGAGCTTGGAGGTGAATGTCCTTAGCCTCGTTGGGGCCTAGAGTTGACTGCGGCCTCTGTCAAGTTGACTGCAACCTTGGGAGAGACTCTGAGCCAGAAACAGCCAGCTAAGCAGCTCCCAGATTCCTCTCCCTCAGAAGCTGTGGGAGATAATATATGGTTGTTGTTTTAAGCTGCTAAACTTGGGGAGAATTTGTTATACAGTGATAGATCACTAACAATGCCTAGTTCCTCTCCAGAAGCACATAATGATCCTTTGCCTTTGGAACAGAGACCAGACTAGAGATAAGGGGTGTCCCTTGCCTGGTGGCTCCTAATCAGAGATATTTACTGCAGTCAGGTAAAAAAAAAAGAGAGAGAGAAAGAGGCATTCCACCTCCTCTGCTCCAAAGCAGAGGAAGAATGCCAGAAACTCAGCCTCCCCCTGAGCAGGTAGACACGGCCCTTCCTTCCTCCTGTTTCCAGGGCTTGCAGTTTCCCCACACCTGGCTCTCTGGCCCGTCCCAGTCCCAGAGGTACAGTGAGATGGGAGCATCAGTCTGTTTTACTGCCTCCCCTCCACTTAATTCATGAACTAATCAGAAGAGACTGCAGCCTGTCTGCACAACAATAACAGAGAACAGATGTTTCAGGGCAGCTTTATCTCGAATTGGCACAACACCCAGAGGCTGACCTTTTTCTAGCATGTTTATTAAGTGTTATTAACACTCTTAAGGAGGCCGTGGGTGCCTAGGTTCTCAGTCAAACCAGAGACGCCTTCACAGGAAGTCTCCTGCACAAGCCAGAACACAATGTAGCCTGCCAGAGGAGGCTCTAATGACAACCAGGTGGCAAGAGAGGGTTTGGCCTGAGCTCAGTAACAATAACAAAAGTAATATGCAAACACCCGCCTTCCTCACTGTGTGGCTGGAAGAGTGTGGGCTTTGGAGTCAGACACTCCTGAATTCTGGTTTAATCTGTACCACTTGCCCCCGGGGGAAAGATATATCATTAATCTGAACCAAGAATTCTGCCAGCAGTGTTTGCAGCTGTAAATAAGAAACCACGTGAAAGTGGTCCCAGATCCACATTGTCTGGGGTGCAGCAGGTACTTGGGAAAGAGTTCCGTGCTAGAAGACAGTAAATGTCTTGTTCCCACCTCATCCAGCACACTGTAAAATCCCTTTTCTCTTTGTTGTGTATGTATAGTACCTGTCATTACTGTCACATTTTATACTTTATAAATCACTTCCATATTAGTGAAATCATTAGATTCTAAGACAACCTTGTTAGGCCTGAGGAGCGAGGAATCTGAGCCTGCTGTGTTTTGAATATGAAATATCCACCAAAGACTCACACACTGACAGTCTGATCCCTGATGCACCAATGTTCAGGGGGGCCTGCAGAGGTGACTGGGTCCTGACAGCGCTGACCTCCTCACTGTGCACAGCTGGATGGGTAATTAGGAGGTGAGGCCCAGTTACAGGAAGCAGGTCAGTGGGGCACACCTCTGAAGGCATGGCTCGTCCCTGGCTCCCTCCTTGCTGACTGTCTCTGACTGTCCCTCTCTGCTCCCCAGCTGCCATGAGATAAGCAGCTTTCTTTCCTTATACCCTTTACACCACACTGTTTCTGCCTCAGCACCGTCCTAAAACAACAGAGCTGATCAACTGCGGACAGAAATCATGAGCTAAAACAAATCTTTCCTCCTTTTGGCTATTTGTCTCAGATATTTGATCACAGAGACAACTAACTCACAGCTCTAGTTTACCCAAGTCACACAGGTAAGAAAGGGCCACAGACTGGTATCTAGGCCAGGAATGGCAAACCAAGTGCAACCCAAAACCCACTTATTGCAAAGTGCCAGCCCTGCAATTAAACATGAATACTGAGGTTTTAGTTTAGAGAAAAGCAATAGTTAGAACAATACAAAAACAATGGAAACAATAGAAAAAAAACCTTAGTCTAGGGTTTGCCCTCGACTAATTCCCAGTCTCTCCCCATGCACTTCTACGTTTGTTCATCACAAATTTCACCCCTGAGGACCTTTTGAATGGCTTCTTGTGTGTGTGTGTGTGTGTGTGTGTAGGTCTAAATTCTTCAATTGATGGAGGATTCTCAACAGCTGGAGCCCCAGGCTCATCAGCCAACAGTGCATCAGACCCAGCCCAGGGACGTGTTTCAGAACACTGGAAAAGGGGAGGTATGTCATAGGGCTATTCTTGAAACCAACTCAAACTAAGTTGAAGTGCTAAACACAGAAACCTTCTGGAATGCTTGGGGCAGAGAAGGGAGGGGAGGGTACATCGAGCGCCCTCATCTACCTATCTACCCCTCACCTCATCTTTCTCCTCTCCTGCCTCAGCGCCAGGGAGGGCACTCATGCCAGCATCAGTTAGACCCTCGAGTGTCACTTAAGTTTTCATTCATTCCTTCACACTCACTCTCCCTCAGCCGAGCCCACTGTGGGCCAGCAACCCTTTTCCATGACTCCACACTCTCCCCAGGCTCCCAGCCATCCCTGTGGCCCTCATGGTCAGCAGATTACCTGGCCCCCCTATTCATAGACTGTCTCAGGTCTCACACTGGGGGCTCACTTTCTGTGTCAACTTGGTGGACTGTAGTGCTACACGCTTAAACACGACTCTAGACATTGGTCCGAAGATATTTTGCATTGCGATTAACATTTAAAGTAGTAGACTTTGAGGAAAATGAGTAATCTTCATGATGTGAGTAAGTCTCATCTAATTAGTTAAAGGCCTGAAGAAAAAGAGACTAAGAGAATCCTACTAATGGGAAAGAGGCATGGAATAAAGGGAAGGATAGAAAGAGAGAGAGAGAAACCTATTAATTCTGTCTCTCTACCCTGACTAATGCATCGTAGTCCTGTAACCCTAATGCCACTCTCCAGAAATCGTTTCTGCAAACTCCTATCCCTCCGCCTTGCAGTCTATGCTCAAAGATGAGCAGGGGGAGGCCTTCCCTGACTCTGACTCTGCCAGGTAGCACACACACATATCAGGCCCTGAGCATCCTCAGATGCTAAGCACCCTTTCTGTATGAAAATGACTATGTAGTGCTGTAGCTGGCTCCATTCAATGGCTCTGTGAGCTTCAGTTCTCAAGGGACTAATGGTTGTTAGTAACCTTCCTGACAGCTGATGGTTCTCTTCTGCTGACTCCTTCAGGCAGGACTGTTTTCCCTTATGTCATTGGTGCTGTAATTTTGTATGATACATTCATCTCCAATAACTCTTTAGCTTCAGGAATCCTCTGCTGTTAAGGTTGAGGGTTGTCAATTTGAGTAGAATAGTCTCTTTCCATCAGAAACTCCAAGACCATTATCCTCTGGTCATTTTTTACATAGAGATCTCAACTTGATTCTTGGGTCAGCAGGAAGTATAAGATGTAAGTCTGAAGCCCAGTAAGGGTGTCCCGTGGATCTAAATCCCCTGTGGACTGCTGTTTCTTACTCAGAGCCTAGGCAATCACACTATGTCTACAGTCCCCATTTCACTGAGGTCATGGTGTTGGGGACCTCATGCTTATATGAGGTTCTCACGGCTAACTCTTGCCTTACACAGCTGCAAGACCTTGCTTTCTTCTTCTTGGTTGGCAAAATAAAATCCAAATCCCTCAAATCCCAAGACTAGGAACACCTAACTTCTTCTTCCAGGCTGCCCCAGCATAATTCACATACTCACAATTACGCTTTTCAGTTCTCTCTGCGACCATAGTCATGAGCGAAATAAATCAAACTCCCAGGTGTAAATACCGTATAGTCTCCCTAGTGTAAGAAATAGTAAGAGTATATAAGAGTTTATGGTAATCATGATTCTCCGTTACATTGTTTTGAAACCTTATAACGATCGCATTGGTTAGCTGTAATGGGTTTGTCCTTGTTTGATTTTATTAACTGTGATGGTATGAACAGCTAATTTGAGGGAAACAAGTCATCATAATAGCCAGTACTGGTATAATATCATCTTACTCTGAAGTCCTACTGTGCTTTTGCTCTTCTGTTTCCATTGGCTCTATCATGTTGTACCTTAATAGATTGTATTCCGTGTGAAAGTATAAACAAATTTTCTATGGAAAATGAGATAACATAGTAGCCATTGGTTGTTTTCTGTTATTTGGTTCTGAATGCCCTATAATAATCTCATTCTCTTGAATATTTTTATACTATTTTGTTATGTTTGACACTATTGTATATGAAGTTATACTCAACTATTTCAAAGAAAGAGACATTGTGGTAGTTACCATTAATTATGGGTTGTCATCTGGTGAAATTCTGTGTTGCTTACATTGTTCTGTTCTGATCTGCTTTGTTATGTCCTGTTTTGTCTTAATCTCTTTAAAGTAAAAATTTAAAAATTCTCTCTTCATTCATGGCCCCTGATGGTTCTCCTGAATTTTCTTCTGTTCAGCTACCTTCTAAAATGTTTGCTGCTCTATTTTGTCCAGCATTCCCCAGTACTTTATAGAAGACTTTCCATGTACCCAGTCAACCGCACTGCCAGATGTAGAAATCTGCTATAATTTGTTTGCCAGCACATGCATCTACTCCTGCTGGACCCACAAGCTTCTGGAAGCTGTGCAGTCAGCAAACTAACTAGATTCAAAGCCTGTTTCTTACCAGCTATAGAACCTCAGCCAGGCTACCTAATCTCTATGTATGTCACAGTTTATCTATCTAGAAATAATTAGCATCTACAGTTGAGATGATTAAGTTAAGCAATGCACACATAAATTTCAAGCAACAGGTAATACAATCAAATTCAATACCTGTTATTATTGTTAGGATAGAACACAACAGATTGGTACTCAGCAGGTATGTATTGAATTTTATTATTTTCAACTTTATAATCTTATTTCTTAGCACAGTAATGTAGGCACCTCACATCATTTAACGTATACCTTATGAGTGAGTGTAGTTAAAAAGCTAGTTGAGTGGATAATGAATCAAGCCTTGTACCCATTTTTCCCTCCCATCTTAAGGAAAAAGGTACCTCTCATCTGTTAAGGCCTCTCCCTTTCTGCCTCTTTTTTGTAACACATTCAAATTCCCCCCTCTCTTCCTCTAGAGAATATAAAATACTCTCAGTTCTTCCACACTCCTCTTGTGACTATATCTCTCTTAACTACCTATTATCTTAACCTACTAACAAGTTTAGCTTCTAAACCAACTTATTTCTCGAGCTCTCAAACTGGGTTGGATGCCATTCCCCATAAAGCACTGTTGCCTACCCTAATTCCCATCCTAGTTCTCAATCACTGAATGTAACAGAGATTTGGAAATACAAATCTTCTCTTTGTGTACCTAGCACTACATCCTAGCATGTTGTAAGTACTCAGCAAATGCCAATAAAAGAAACAAATAACTAGAATCCAGTGAAGAAACAATATGCTTATATTACCCCCACTTCCCTAAATAAAGGAAAAGAAAACAAATAAACAAACAAAAGGACTCTTGGTAGTCACAGCCTAATCAACTGTGAGATGATCTAAGTGGATCAGCTGCTTGCCAAAGTTCCAAGTTAGATTTATCCTCAGAGTTGCCCGGGGCAGCAGGTTCAAAGAGGGCAGAGGCTGACCACGGGGCTCAAGAGGGCTCCATGATAACCGTACACTTTGACAGAGTAAAATCCCCTTCTACCAGCTACAGCTATGGAGTCACCTGGAGCGAGCCAGTTTCCCTGAGCCTCTGGCTATCATCCTACAAAATGGGTAAAAGGTGATAGCATTACTGTAGATTTCCTGCCTAGCAGGGTTTGAGCCATGGAGCCAACCCCGTGGCTTTGCTGGGCACAGCTCACATTACAACTCTCATAGGCTGAAGCAATCTGCCTTCTGTCTTCCTGGGATGAAATTGACTGCTATTGTCTTTTTGGTCTGGGGTTCAGGAAAAGGTCCTGCCCCCTTGCTTCCTTGGGCATTGCTCTAGCAGGGCTCTTTCTGGTGGCCCTGACCCCAAAGCAATTTTGTGCTTGGGCCATGGTGCTCTTCTGGGCATCCCCTGGAAATCCAGGTGTGAGTAGCCACATCCCAGAGTTTTACTGGGTGCTGTACACACTTCACCACGGCCTGTCAGTGCCACAGCTTGAAAATGGGGAGTAGAGTTCCAAGACAGCACCAAACAGTGAGTACCAAGGTGCCACAGGTGCTCATGTTGCCTCATTTGAAATCATTCTGTGACCCAGGCCCAGATGCTCTGGGTTTATGACAGAAACAGCTCTGAAGATCTCCAAGCTGCACTTAAGTTCATTTTTCTATTATCGGAGACAAGCGGCCCTGGACTCCACTGAGATGATTGATCTCCATCTGTCTCCTTATCAAACAGCTGCTCAGTAATACGTTTGGTTTTCCTCTCTCTGAAGTGCTTTCACATTCTTTACATTATAGATAGGCTGAGAATTCTTGGAAACTTTGAATTTTTGGAACCTTTGAATTCTCCTTCTCTTTATGATCAAATGCATCTTTAGTTCTCTTTTCGCGCATTTGTAAGAAGCCAAGCCACAATTTCAACAATTTGTTTAGAAATTTCCCCAACCAAATATGCACTCCATCACTCACAAGTTCTACCTTTGAAGAAGCAAGCGCTAGAACAGGACTTCAGCAAAGTTGCTGGCGACTTTGTAACAAGAATGCCTTTTCCTCCATTTCCAATAACGTGGTCCTCACTTGTGTCTAAGATCCCAGCAGAATGACCTTAACTATCTATATTTCTTATGATTGTGTTATTGACCACTTAGGTATTGTCTGAATGATTTTCTCTAGAGCTCTCCTTTGTGTTTTGCTTTTTAAAACCTTATTTCAACAGAACTATGCTTACAGGAATACACAATATTGATTGACAAAATGCAATTTAAGTTACTCCACACAATTTTAACCAAAAACTTGGTTCGTGGTTTAAGATTTCAAAAAGGATTTTTGATCTGATTTACTTTTATCTACTACAAACATATAAAAGATCTTCTATCAAATGCTGCTAAAGAAGGCAGCAAATGCCTTTGGTCTGCCTCAGAAAAATAACATGTATTGATTGCACTGTAAAGTTTATACAGTTGGCGACACAGAGAACATTGTTGTAAAGTTACAATCCCAGTTTACAAAGTTCAGTGACAGATGTGGAAAGGATTGGGAGGGAGACTATGTACACACATGGAACTATGGAGCAATTCTATCTGTTTTAATAACGTTGTATGCAGATTGTAAATCTACACAATCTGAGATTCAGATGATTTCTTAAATCTGAATTAACACTATCAGCCCACTTCATCTACTGAAAACAATGAGATCTCAATATACTTTATTTATAAATTTTTCTGATCTACGCAAATAAAAAAATTAAGCTCCTTCCCCAGCTTTTCAGTTCAGAAATGACAGTACACTATAGGTAAGGTATTCCTCCCAGGATCAACACCCGTGGGGTGACAGGTAATGAAGTCAACTTGAGTATCAGCACTCATGTGCAAATAGTCCCCCAAATTAGTGAGCATACAACTTTAAAAGTGACTCTAAAAAATAAAATGCCCTCATTGGAAGATTAGAGCAAAATAACAACCAGTCACAGTTATAAGAAGTGTTATCAAAACAGTGCAGTCCCTTATGAACTATGCTTCCAACACAAAAAAAGTAACCCTCAAATAAGAAGCAGCTCTGAAAAAAGAGGAAAATATGTAACTTAAAATACCTTGAAAATCAATACAAAGCAGACTCAAAAAAACTCATTGAGATATATTTTCATAAAATTACCTAGGATCAGGATTATAATATATCTAGCATTTTGAGTTTATCATTAGTTAGTACACATCAGTTTATAAATAGCATGTTCATTTTTTATCCCTGTATCAAAAGGGAAATTCTAGCTTCAATTCGACAGCACGGTGGGAGGGCTAGAAAATGAAAGTCTGACAATTCTATGCATACACAGTATTTTGGAAATGGAAGAACTTCCAAATGGACCAGAAGTTCTGATTACTTTCTGATCCCTCAAAGGATGATTACTAAGAGTATACTGATAAACTCCACCACCATCCAGAGGATCTCAGCAGACCAGTGGAGCCTCAGTTATCCCGCCCCTAGCCTAGAGGAGTTCAGCAGCCAGCGAGAGTTGGGTGAGATCTCCATCCACTCTGAAAACTCTGATGGGCCTGCAAGAGTGCTGATGAGACTTCCCTCAACTGGAGCAACCCCTGGAAGCATGCAGGACTCCCAGTAACACGGTGATGCCCCAGCAGAGATATACTCCATGGACAGCTTGGCCTGGTGGCCTGGAAAAGTCTGAAGTCGCAGTAACAAAACAAGAATAGGTTGGTTCACATCAAATAGTCGTAGGCTAGTCAGTCTGGGAGCAATTCAGAATTCACCCAACTGGCCCTCCAGGAGGAATTCCGATGACTGACCCCTTGCTACACTGGAACCTGACAACTGGGTGAATGCCAGTCACACAGTAGGTCCCTGACTAAGATGTACATGACACACAGGTGAGACTAGTGGGATTGCAAAGACCAAGGGGTGACCATGAGAAGACAAAGAAGCAAAATGCAATCTCTGACCTCCAGTCCATCTGGAAACAGTACAGGAGACACTGAAATAGAAGACCCTAGAAAACACACACCTGAAATTTCTGAAAAGATAGCAAGTAAAGTAAAGAAACAAATCCACGAGGCTATGGAGGAAGTCAAATCAGAAATAATCTCTCAGGTTAAAAAAAAGAAGCGACAGCCTTAATGAAAGAATTGCTCAGCAGCACAGCTAAAGAAGACATAGATTAAAAAAATGTATATACAGGAGCATAGGAAAATGATGGAAATCTTGAATGAACAGTATAGAAAAGAAAGAGAATACATCAAACAGATTTGAAGAGATATCCAGAAAGTTAAAAATTCCACTGAAAGCTAGCACCTGAACAAAGCTAAAGATAGACTTTCAGACCTTGAAAACAGAATCGGGATAGTGATTAAGAAGAGAAAGATCTGGGGCTGGGGATTTAGCTCAGCGGCATAGGCACCTGCCTTGCAAGCAGGCAGTCATGAGTTCGATCCCCAGTATTAATAAAAAAAAAAGGGGAAAGATCTATTAAAAATAACAAGAGTCAATAAAATAACAATTCAACAGCTCCATGATGACGCAAAGAAAAATAATATAATGATGTGTGTCAATGAAAAAGCAGGAGTCAACACAAATCACACACACACACAGACACACACACACACACACACACGAAACTATTTACAGAAATAATAGTCGAAAGTTTCCCAAGCATGGGAACAGAATATAAAATGGGTAAGTCAGGCACATAGAATTCCAAAAATCCATAACCAAAATAAATCTACACATAGACATATAATAGCCAAGATGCCAGAAATTCAGCACATACATACAGACAAACATTAAAAGCTGTTAGAGCAAACAAACAGATCAGCCATCAAGGAAAGCCATTAGAATCATGGCTGACTTCTCAACACAAACCCTGAAGTCAAGAAGAGGTTGGAATAAAGTTTTCAAATCCTGAAAAAAAAAGTTCCACCCCAGATTGGTGTACCCTGCAAAACTATCTTTCAAAATCAATGGTAAATAGGATACTTCCACCATAAAGAACAACTGAAGAAATCCCTGTCCACTAAACCAAACCTAGAAAGAGTACTAAAGAATATTCTAGATAGAGATAAAAATGATCACAGTTCCAAGAACAACAACAGAAAGAAACCACCAGGCAGGGCAAGCAATTAAACAGAGGGGAAAAGCAGGGAACAGCAACAGGAAAATAACACAACAAAGATAAGCCAATATACATCATTTATAACTATTAATGTAAATGGCCTCAATTCACTAATCAGAAGAAACAGGTTGGCAGACTGGATCAAGAAATAAGGTCCAACAATATGCTGTACACAAGAAACACATTAACTCAAAAAGACACTTATAGACTGAAAGGCAAAGGATGGAAAACAATACTCCTAGCAGCAGGAAACCAGGGGCAAAAAGCAGGGGTAGCTATTCTGTTGGCAGACAATGTGCGCTTTGAGCAAAAATGATCAAAAAATAAATAAAAAAGGTCATAACATACTTATTAGTGAGAAAACACAACAGGAAGAGAGAACCATCATAAATATGTATGCACCACATACAGGGCACCCAACTATATAAGACAAGTAATAATATACATGAAAAATCAAATGAAGTAACAACACAATTTCAATGGAGGACCTTAAAACCCACTGTCAAAAAGAGGTAGATCAATAAACAAACACGCAGCAAAGTAGTACAGAACCGAATCAAATATGTGAACAAACAGACAACAGATGTTTACAGAATACATCGGGATACAGTTCTTCTCAGCTGCACATAGGATGTTCTCTAAAATAGACCATATACTAGCCCATAGAACATGCTTAAGTAAATGCAGGGGAATTGACATTATCCCATGTATATTATCCAACTATAAGGCATTGAAATTGGAAATTAATGACAAAAGAAACCAAAAAATTCCACAAATATGAAAATTAAGTAACACTTTCTTGAACAACCAAAGGGTCATGTATGAAATTAAACAGTATCTACAGTCAAATGAAAATGCAGATACAATATATCAGAACCTGTGAGATGCAATGAAAACAGTGCTAAGAGGGAATTATATAGCAGTGAATTCTCATATCAAGAAAACAGAACAAGCACAAATAAACAACTTAATTCTGGACCTCAAATTTCTAGAAAAAGAAAGGCAAGTTAAGACCAAAGCTCATAGAAGGGAATAAATTTAAAGATCAGAACATAAATTAATGTAATTGAGACTAAGGAAACAAAACAAAGATTTAATGAAACAAAGGGTTGGTTGTTTGAAATGATAAACATAATTGATAAACCCCTAGCCAACCTTAAGAAAAAGGAAGAAAAAACTCAAATTCACACAGTGAGGAATGAGAAGGGTGAAACCACTACAGATCCTGTGTAAATTCAGAAGATCATTAATGCCTACTTAGAAAATCTTTACTTACAAAGGTTGGAAAACACAGAAGAAATGGACAGATTCCTAGAAACATTTGAATTACCAAAGCTAAATCAAAAGATAAAAAATTTATTAATAACCCAGTATCAGTTAATAAAATTGAAAATTACAAACTTACCAACACCAACAAAGAAAAGCCCAGATCCTGATGGATTCACAGCTCAATTCTACAAGAAATTTAGAGAAGATTTAATACCAATATTCCTCAAACTCTTTAATGACATTCATAGGGAAGCAATTCTCCCTAACTCATTCTTAGAAGCAAGTATTACTCTGATAACTAAAATTAAAGAAAGATCCAACCAAAAAGGAGAACCATAGGCCAATTTCCCTAATACACATGCACGCAAACATCCTTAATAAAATAATAGCAAACGGAATACAGGAAATCATCAAGAAGATTATATACCATGACCAAGTGAGATTCATCCCAGGAATGCAGAGATGGTTCAATGTACACAAATCAATAAACATAATATACCATATCAACATAGGCAAAGTCAAAAATCACATTATCATCTCAATAGCTACAGAAAAAGTTTGATAAAGTCCACTCAATCTGATAAAAGCCATGTATGACAGTCAACATCATACTAAATGTACAAAAATTAAAAGCCTTCCCTCTAATAGGGAAAGATAAGGATTTCCATTATCACCACTCCTGCTCAATACAGCTCTGTAAATGTTAGACAGAAGAACTAGAAAAGAGAGAGAAATAAACAGAATAAGGATAGGAAAGGAAGAAGTTAAATTATCATTATTTGGAGATGACATACATGACACTCTACATAGAAGACCCCAAAAACTTCACCAAAAGAATGTTAAGAGTTAGCAAGCAAATTCACTGTGTAGCTGGATACAAAGTCAACTCTCGAAAATCAACAGCATTCCTGTACACAAACAACAAGCTCACTGAGAGTGAAATTAGGAAAATCATATCCTTCACAATAGCATCCAAAAAAAAAAAAAAGAAAATAAATACTTAGGAATCAATCTTACAAATACTTAGGAATCAATCTTACAAAGATATAAAAGATATACACATTGAAAATTACAGTATTCTGAAAAAGGAGACTTAAAAGTATATCAGAAAATGAAAGATACCCCTTACTCATGGATAGAAAATACCAGCATTGTGAACATAGCCACATTCCCCAACCATTATAAAGATTCAATGCAATTCCAATCGAAACACCACTAGTATACTCCACAGAGCTAGAGAAAACATTCCTAAAACTCACTTTGCAACAGAAGAGACCTAGAATAACAAAGGCAATCCTGGGTAACAAAAGCAAGGCAGAAGGCATCACAATCCTTGACTTGAAATTATACTACAAAGTTACTATGACAAAATCAGCATGATACTGGCAAAAAAACAAAACAAAAAAACCCACACCAGACTTGAGAATCAGTACAATAGGTAACTACAAAGATATTTAGTCACCTTATCTTTGACAAAAAGGCCAAATATGTTCACCAGAAGAAAGATAATATCTTTAATAAATAGTGTTGAAAAAAATCAGTTTTCCACATGCCAAAGACTAAAACTAGACACATGTCCATCACCATACACTAAAATAAAGTCAAAATGCATCAAAGATCTAAATATCAAAACAGAAACACTAAATCTACTGGAAGACAAGGTGGATAGAAATCTTGGAGACAGGGGTAGGCAGAGAGTTCATGAACAAAACACAAACTACACGAGAAGTACTTCAAAAAATCAACAACTGGGATTACATCGTATTAAAAAATTTTGACACATCAAAAGAAATCACCAACAGAGTGAAAAGACAACCCACAGAATGGGAAAAAAATTTAGCTAACTGTCCCTCAAACAAAGGACTTCTATCTAGAACATATAAACTGAGAAACATCAGAACCCCCTCAAATTCAAAGACCCAATCAAAAAATGGGTATCTGAGATGAATATGCACTTCTCAAACGAAAAAATGCAAATGAAAAATAAATATATGAGAAAATGTTCAACATCACTGGTCATTCAAGAAGTACAAATTAAAACAACGAGATTCCATCTCACTCCAGAAAGAATGGTTGCAATCAAGAAATCAACCAATAGGAGCTGGGGATTTAGCTCAGCAGCATAAGCACCTGCCTTGCGAGCAGGCAGTTGTGAGTTCGATCCCTGGTACCGATAAAAATGAAAAAGACAAAAAAAAAAAAAAAAAAAAAAGAAAGAAAGAAAGAAAAAGAAATCAACCAATAACAAACATTGGTGGGACTGACGCTAAAAAAGAACCCTTCTCCACTGTTGGTGGAAATGTAGATTGGTACAGCCTGTTTAGAAATCAGTGTGGAAACTCCTCAAAAAACTAGGATTGGAAATCCCATTTGACCCAGCAATTCCCTTTCTGGGTATTTTCCCAGAAGAACTGAAAACATCACAACACAACAATATATGTGCACTCATGCTTATAGAAGTACAATTTAAAATAGCCAAATGTTGGAAACAATGCCCATCAACTGTGGAATGGCTAAAAAATATGTAGTATTTTTTATACATGGATTACTACTCAGCTTTAAAGATGGATAAACTTGATGCTTTTATGGGTAAATGGATGCAACTTGAAATCATACTCATAAGTGATATAAATCAGACTTGCATATGTAAATATCATCTTGTCTCCTTATAAAGAACAAATGTGATCCAAAATGTAAAACAGATATTGTAAAAGTGTAAGAAAGTGCTCAAATACACACTCTTTGATAGCTCAGCTGATAGAGCAGGGGATTGTAGACCAGACTGACAGAAAATACTCAAGAGGAAAGAAAAATTGAGATGTGAAGGAAACAAGGAAATGATTATACTATTAATCTGTTAGTTTACCAAAGAGAACAGTCTGTATTTTCATTGTTTAATCACTTTTATGCCTACATCTTATAATACGAACAACTACTTTGAAGATAACAATGCTATATATGCAATATATTAACCACTGTTAAGCTTTTATTTTGTTTTGAAATTCTGTAATACCTGTTTTATTGTTTTTCCATTTTAAAATTAAAAAAAGAGTACACTGATAGCAAAGTGGGCATTTTCTTCCTAATTACCTCAAAAGTCTCCCAAATTCTACCCTTTATTCCATTTCAAAGCTGCTTCTACAATTTTCGGTTTTCATTATATAGCAGCAACTCTCTCTTTTAGTATCAATATTTAGACTAATTCATCCAGGTTACTGTTTAAAAAATATTCTATTTTGTATGAGTCATAAACAAAAAATTTTATTTCTCACAGTTCTGAATGCCAAGATCAAGGCATCTGCAGTGTCTGATGAGAACTTTTTCTGATTCATAAATGGTTCCTTCCTGCTGCGTCATGTGTTGGAAGCGGCATAGCATCTTCTGGGGCCCCTCTGACAAGGACACTAATCTCATGCAGTCAGAGTGCTAACAATCTAACCACCTCCCAAAGGCTTTCCTAATGCCATCACATTGATGATCAAACTGCAACATTTAAATTCCGAGGAGACACAGCATTGCCTCAGTCCATAGCATCCTCCAAAGACAAAATCTCTCATTGCAAAAAATATAATATTAAACATAAAAGTCTCAAAATATATACACAGTAGGAGAGGAAAAAACTCTCGAATTCATTAAAAAGAAAGTATACCCTGTCAGTCAGTCTCTGGTGGGATCAGTCAATGGCAGATCCTTGTAGTTACGGATAAAGCAAGGCCAGAGAAGAGAGACCGCCTGATAGGCTGATGAGACTGGAAAACAGTTTGCCACTAAAAGAGGGAACGTGTCTTCCGAAAGGATGCTGCAGCCAGAAGCTGAACTTTGGTTGACTTCCCAGTTTTGCTCAGGGTCAGCCCTCATTAACTTTCACTGTGTGGCATAAACAGATGCTGGGAACTGAGGTCATTTTATCATGCCACTATCAGCCGGGCAGCTCTGCGCTCCAGGATTTGGGAAGATTTGTGTGTGTTTGTTTTATACGCCATGCTTTTGCTATAAAGGAGGATCACTGCACTTCGCCTGCTTCCCTATCACACCCAGGGGGGCTACAAACCTAGTCAGTGCTTCAATGACTACTTACTGACTGACTAATTGCAGAAGCTCTTTTGAGTCTAACAACAAAAATGAGGACCTTGTTGTCAGAAAGACCCTGCTCAAATACGTAGGCTTAGGTATTACCCAGAAAGGAGAGGGAAATTTCCCAGCCCATTGCC
Organism: Cavia porcellus; assembly: GCF_034190915.1. Taxonomy (NCBI): domain Eukaryota; kingdom Metazoa; phylum Chordata; class Mammalia; order Rodentia; family Caviidae; genus Cavia; species Cavia porcellus. Next base: position 12,736,536 of record NW_026947492.1, on the reverse strand, counting down.
ACCATTTGGGAGGATTCATTTGTTAGACAATGTTTGGGTTAACATCACAGTGGTCTTCAGGCAGGAAGAAGAGAAAGTATGCTTGGGAGCTGATTAAGAGAGTTTTGGCCACCAACGGGGACCTCACACATGCCATCTTTATTGTCTACAACCCAAGCGCAATACACTTACACTCTTGGGGATCCATGAAAGCACCAGCTCCCAGAGGAAGAGTCTGAGGTTGACTCCCGTCATTCTACACCTTTCTCAGTGTGTAACAGCCACACAGATAAGGACTGAACTCTGCTCCCAGAATGAGTCCTGGTTAGTCTATGCAAATGGTCTGGTCTGAGGGCCAAAGCTAGCCAGCACTTGTTTGTGTGTGGGTGGTGGAGGACTGGGGGTGGCATGGGCTGTGAGTGGAGAATGATTTCATGCATTTTTAATGATTGGAAGAGTTATAAGAAGATATTTAGTGACATCAAATATTTTAATTTTTATATCAAATTAAAATATTACTTCCCATTAATAAATGTTTATTGGAAGACCGTCATGCTCATCCATTTATGTACTGTCTATAGCTGTTTTTGTGTTACAGTGGCAGTTAAGAAACTATGACATAGACTGTCAGCTCACAAAACCTGAGAGATTTACCATCTAGTCCTTTACAGAAAAATGTCTGTGGGGCTGGAGATTTAGCTCAGTGGCGTAAGCACCTGCCTGGCAAGCACAAGGTCATGGGTTCAATCTCCATCCCCAGTACCAAAAAAAAAAATTTTTGCTGACCATTGGCTTAGGTCCATCATAGTAATTCCATTTCCCTTATTGGGGTTTTGTGTTTTTCCTTAAGAACCCAGACTAAGCCAGTCAAACTAAGAATCTCCCATGATGATAATCAGTTCAGTGTGGTTAGTGATCCAAATTGGCCTATTAAGACTTGAGTGGAGAGGATGCTGTATGACTGGTTCTCATCCTCCTGCTAGGCTTGGGAATAATTACTACTAACAGCCCACAAGAGGATGTAGAGAAAAATTTCAGGATGAAAATGATGACGTGGACAATAGAGCAAAGGAATGGAAAGAGCAGGAGTTCCCACCACATGGCTGAGTGCAGAATCATCAGTGCCACCACCCACCCGCTGCCAGACACCCCTTTGTGGAGCTCGAGCTATATGCTTACTGTGTAAGGTGCTTTAGGTTTGTGTTCTGTGAACAGCAGCCCAAAGCACCTCTTGATCCTGGTCATTTGATACACTAATCCTTCTGCTCAGAAATTTCCCCACTCCTCATCTCTTGTCCAATATCTTTTTAAAGTTCCAAAACAAATAGCAAGGTCATACATAGGACAGTCACTTGTGATCTCCTATAGTAGCTAACAACTCTATACCATCCCATTATCAGGAGAATATGCTCTACACCAATGGCTGCTCCCTCTGCAATTCACATCACTTATCTATCATTATGTACCTTCCTTGTTAGTGTTTGTGTGCCACGAAAGCCAAGACTATGTTTCTCCACTGTAACCCGAAAGCCCAACACAGGGCCTGGCAATTAGCAGCTAACTCAACTGCATAAGGAGCAACATTACCTAGAACATGTTTCAGGGAGTGCTAGTGTCCCAGGAGATGTTGTTAGCAAAGGCACCAAGTCGTTCCTATTTCTTTCTGCCTGTTGGAAACAAATGAAGAGCAGATGATTATGCTCAGCTGTTCATCTCCTTTCCCTTCCTGATATTTTACTCTAGGGCTCTGAGTGGACCGCAGTAGTCAGCCACCCTATGGTTGCCAGGAGTTCAAGGCGTGAGACCTAAATGATGTTGTGAGACAAAGCTAAGTAGCTATATTTACTATGGGATTTCTCAGAGATCTGTTACAGTGCTGACCCTGCAGTGGTGACACAGAGGTGTCACAAGTTGGTGCTATTATCACAAACCGGTAAGTGGTGAGTATGATGTGTAGCATATCCCAAATCTACTTTCTGATGGTGCCTTTTCTCTACACCAAGCAACATTTTACCAGATTCTAGAGTTTGAAACTTTTGTGTGTGTGAAACTTACTGATTTAGGGCCTTTGGGGAAAGGCCAGTGCAGAGGCAATACATTAAGAGTTCCTTCGAAGCACACAACATAAACTAACTGGTTTCCTAATGAGCTTCTGAATCACAGCTGTTGGGCACAGGGGCCTCCTTGGGCCTCAGAATGAGGAGGCGAAGCAGACAACCAGAGGTGGGTGAAAGGGAGGTCCAGCACCACTGTTTATTCCACTGCCCTGAACAGTGTGTGGCCCCTACTTGAGGGACACAGTCGGTGCTGTATTAGGCGGTAAAGGTTGCCCAGGGGTCATCTGGAGGCCAAGGGCAGCCCCGGCTGGCATCTATAAGCCTAACTCCTACTCCTGGGCTGAGAGCTAACACCATCTTTTAAGCTTGGATTGTTGGCTGTGGAAAGAATTTCTCCAGGGAAGGGGGTGCGACAGTGATGCCACTTACTGTGCATGATTCCCCTCTGCTGGTTTTACAATAGTCTCCAGTCTGCAAATCTGTAAACTAGAAGGAATTTGCACTATAAAACACTGCCAAGGGGAGCTTGACTGAAGAGGCTGGGGGTTTCTGTTCCCTTTGTGTTTTCTGTGTACATCAAGTGTGGGGTTGATGGGGGAGTAAGACAGCGGGGGGGGGGGGTGCTGTTCCCTGATGCCCAGAAGGAAAAAATGCCATGAAGTCCACATGTCCCCCATTCAAACCCTCCCCTGACAGCGGAGACAGGCTAACAGCCCTCTTATCTCTGGGGAGGACTGATGGCCCCATGCCCAAAAGAGAAAACTAGTACTTAAATGTCACTTTATTCCCTTCTGGAGCCCAGTCTTATTTTGAAACACAGAAAATAGAATGTAGGGTCTGGGGAAACTGGGGTTTCACCGCTTTCCATCTGACCCTAAGAGTTCATCTCCTTTTATAGATGTGGAGGTGGACATATTCTCTGCAAGGAGAAACTAACAATGGCTAAACCCACCCACTGTCCTTGGTATTCACTTCTCATCCACCCTCCTAGTGAGACAGGTGACACTCTTACATTCTGCAGAGTACACCTGACATTTAGAGAAGGTAGAAAATGTGACCAAAAACACTGCCCAAAAGAGGTCAAGCTTCAATTCAGCAGAAATCCAGACTCCTTCCAGTAGGCCATGCCATCTTAGAGAAGCCCCAAGGCAGGCATCATAACCCAATAGACAAAAACCCTGTCCTATCTGGTGGCAGTCTCCATTTCTCTCTTCCCAGAGGCTGCTTCCAGGGAACCCACTGTATCTTTACCAGGCTGGTGGCTCCCAATAACCAAGGTTATGCCACCTCCAATGGCCTCTCAGGCCACTCTGGCAGTCTCTTTACCGGCTCACAGAGAGGTAGCTGTATTAAAGTTGCCACTCTGTCAGTGAAATAAGATTCTTACGGCCCATTGAGCTGATGAATGTACACTCAGCCCACTCAAGAGTAAATTCTGAACCTCTTATAAGAGCACAGAAATCAGTTCCTCTGAACTGTGTTGCAAGAAGTGAACTGAGCATGGCTGGGCAGTCCCACTGTAGGTGTTTGATGCAGTGGGAGGTCAAGGTGGAAAAAACAAGATTAGTTATCTAGGCTGCATAAAGCCTGCAAGATACCTGCCAGGAAAGCCTCCTCTGTGTCACAGCCCGTCTTACTCAGATTCCCCATCATTGGACAAAATGCTTGGCTTAAAGGAAGAGAGATTTCTTCAGCTCATAGTTTCAGAGGATTCAGTCCACGGTTAGCTAGCTCCAGGGAAGGGACATACGGTGGAAGAACATGGCAGAGCAAAACTGCTTAGTTCATGGCAACTGCGAAGCAGAGCAGGTTGGAAAGAATGCAGATAGGAAGGAGCCAGGAACACTACACGGTATCCAAAGTTGTGTCTCCAAGACCCACCCAGCCATAACCCGAAGAGTGCTTTACTAACTAATCTGCTCATTGTCTCTAACCCAAACAAGTTCCCATCCAGTTTAACTGTCATAAAATCCTAGCACCTGAACAGAGCTACCATACTCACTGCTTTGCAAATAACAGTGTCAAGGCATCTTGGTGTCAGATTCAGAGCAGTAGGCTCACTAGAGAGCCTGGGAAAATCTGCAAGATTCCGAGGGTGAGACTGTTGGGGTCCATTTGCATGAGAGACTATAGAACTTCCAGAGAGAAAATTTCTCCAAAGAGAAAAGGCAGTAATGGTAAACTTGATTTAAGAACTTAATAGACAATTATACTACTAATCTCTGTTAGCTCTTCAAAAAAGAACAGTTTGTACTTTTGTTATTTGATCATATTTTCATGCCTATATCTGGTAATCTGAGCAATTACTCTAAAGATAACAATATGCAATATAGTAACCATTGTTAATCTCCAATTATTTTTTGAAATTCTCTATCATCGTCTTTATTCTTCCTTCATTTTAAAATAAATGTCAGCCATTAAGATTTTTAAAAAGATCTTTAGAGGAACAGATAGCAAAAGAAATGACTGAGTTCAGGATGGCTCAGAATTGTCACATTGTCCTTTGAGTTAAGGTCTAGAAAATAACAATATGCAATATAATAACCAGTGTTAATCTCCTATTATTTTGTTTTGGTGAAATTCTGTATCATCATTTTTGACCTTTTGTTGTTTAAGAAAAGAAAGAAATAAAAATCAAAACAAGTTAGTGGTTTGCTTTAAAATACTGGGCACATGAGGCAGCCTCACTTCTGACCTTGAATAATGGAGCCTCTCATGGGAACTAAAGAATACTTTATACACAGCGGACACCTCAGCGGACTTGAGCGTCAGGAATCATACACAGGCAGACTCACTGGAGTCCCTGGAGGGTCAAGAGCAAGCTGAGGTACAGGGGGCTGGTGATTTTGCAGGAGGAATGGAGCACAGTATAGAGAGGAGGTACATGACACACCTTAATGCATAAACACACAATTCAACGCTGGACCTGAAAACCTCACATTGCCATCCATTGGTTTCATATGGTGCAGGTAACCAAGAACATCATTATCTAGGGTGGCATCATTTCTTTTTTATGGAGGGCCCTACATTTACACTGTCAAAGTCCAGACAAGTCAGAAGTCCCATACATAGACAGAGCATCACAACACTGAGAACACCTCTCTCCTAATGCCAACCCTGACCATTAATGATTGTCACCCTGGGCAAGGCACTTAACCTCCCTAGTTACAGTTTTCTTATGTAAATGACAACAATAACAGTTTGCCCACCAGGTTATCATGAAGATTAAAGACAAAATGTACTGGGTCCATTGAGAAGCAGGGGAAGGCATCCAACTCTGTTCCTAAGGTGGAGAAAGAGGCTAATCACATTTTCCATTAGCATAGAAAGGAAAGCCATCAAGAAGCTTAGGGGATTCAAAAGCAGTTTATTTTTCCTAAATAGTTTTCACTGCTCATTTGCTTAGTAAACCTTTTTAAATAGAGTTAGGTCTTCCTTTACTAGGGCTCCCAACCACCCAGCTGTGCCATTAACGCTGGCTGTGCCCACCCTTTGGTGGGGATGGTAGGTTTCTTGCTGGTGGATTACAAAGGCTCCACCTTCTTTACCTGTCTGTCCCCAGGGCCTGGCATGGTCCCTGGTCACAGTCTCAAAACTATGTTCTGAAAAACAGGTTTTGACTCTGCTCTCACCAATTCTATATTACTACAGTCCAAATTAATGAGGTTTCAGTGTAAATAACACTGATGTTTCTTACAGTTCAGATTCAGATGTTTTACCTCAAAGGGTATCATCCAGAAAGTAAAAAGCCTACTTAATGAGAGAAAATAGTTGCAAATTACATATATGATAAGGGACTTATATCTCGAGTCTATAAAGAACTCTCGCAACTTAATAATAAAACACAACCCAATTAAAAATGGGCAGAAGATCTGAATAGATAAGACTTTCAAAGAAGATTTACAAATGGCCAATAAGCACATGAAAAGATGTTCAACATCATTAAGCCTTGGGGAAATGTTAATCAAAGCCACACAAGACTAAACCACATAAGACAGGACTCAGGAAAGTCAGCATTCTCACGTTTACTGATGAGAATGAAAAATGGCACACTCATTTTGGTAAACTGTCTGGAGTTCCCCAAATGACTAAGGATATAGTTACCATATGATCTAACAATTCTATTTCTTTATATAGATCCAAGAGAATTAAAAACATGAAAACATGTGTTCACATAAAAATTCATACATGAATCGGAATACCACAGTAGCCAAAAAGTGAGGGAAAATATCTACGAGCTAAATGAATAAAATATGGTTTATTTACGAAATGTAATTTATTCAAAAAGGGTTGAAGTATGGAGTTCTGCTACAACATGCATGAACCCTGAAAATCCTATGCTACCTAAGCAAAGTCAGACATAAAAAACTACATGTTGTATTACTTATAGGTAAGTTCCAGAACATGCACATTTACAGACAGGACGTACACTTGGGGCTAGAAGGAGCCATTAGCTAAAGGGGTTGGGCTTCCTCATGGGGCTGTGAAAAGTTTCTAAAAGTCATTGTACTGATGGTTACACAATTCTGTGAATATGCTAAATAATACACTAAGTCCTGCGATTTAAATTAGTGAATTGTACCATGTACGAATTTAACTCAGTCTAGGTGTTTTACAAAAATAAATGAGACAAAAAGAAAAACCAGATTTTAACTTCTTCATGTTCTTTGAGCCTCTAATTTTGGAAAACAAGAACCAGAGTTGTTATACCTATTTTATTCCCAGAGCACCTAAAACAGGCCTGGATTAACTACTGAGTCCGTATTTTTTGAATTACAAATCAAAAGGGCCAAAAGGAAAAACAGGGTACTGAGGCACTCATTCAACTTTAACATCACCAGGGAAACCCTGAGTCTCCTGATCTCTACGTGAGACTTGTTGATCCGTCTCATTTTTGCTTCGCCATAACCTTGTGACGGTGAATCTTTCAGCGCTTCAATGATATAAGGGACCTGCTGCAGCATGCATACCATAGGGCCACCACCGCTGCCACAACTGTCCAGAATGGGTGTGCCTGCCAGTTTTACAGAAGGAGAAACTGAGAGCCAGTGGCATTAGGTCACTTGGCGGAGGTCTCACAGCTAGTGAACCATGAAGACAAAGTTCAGCTCTAGTATCTCCTGACCTGCTGGCTTTGATTTCCTAGGCAAAGTCACCCTAATTTACTATCTGTTCCCCAGTTCCAGGTTTCCTTCCTCCTTTCCCTCCCCCTCTACACACACACACACACACACCACACAACACACACACACACACCACTATTGGGTTATTCATCAGTTGCTGATCCAGAGTCTGGCATCTGTCCCTGCTCCCCAGTTGGAAGCCAGAAGCCTCCCAGGTCTCCCAGGTGACCCCGCCCCCAACTCCCCAGCATAGTCACTGGATTCACTAAGCAAGCAGAACAGAGAGCAAAGCTCAGATGAAAACTTCTGCTCTGAGGAAAACTGGGCAAAACTCCAGAGCGTTCTTCTCCAAGCCATCCACCCTGTGCTCCGGCACTCCCTGGCCAAGGACAGGATGGGACAAGCAGGCAGTGCCTCACTTCTGAAGCCCCACCCATCTGAGCTCCCTGTTCCTGCCAGACCCCTTCTCTGGAGCCCGCAAGACAGCAAAAGCCTGGACGGGGAGGGGAAGCAACTAGGAGGAGGCCACTCAAGGGCGTTTTCCTGCTTCCAACCTTGGACAGCAAGGACCTCCTCTGACCTCATCGTACACTGGGGTGACAAGTCACGAAGCCTGCTGTGGGTCACTGCTATACCTGTGCCATGGCCATGCAAATAGTGACAAAAGAGTCAGAGAGCTCTGGATTTGGGCCGGAGACCAAAATCTCACTGATTGTTTCAGGGAGCATACAAGGTGAAATCAGTTCTTGAAAGTAAGACCCCTTTAAAAGAAAGAAAAAACTTAATCTGGATGACCTTTAAGGGTCATTAGGACCACACGGTTAATATCTGTGAGCATGAGAAGAAATGCTGGGCTCAGAAGAGGAGATCCCCCCACTGCCCACCAAGCTGGCGTCGCCATGGATTTGCAAATTTTGAGATGGTGCCTGGTGGCTGTGTGACTCTGGATGTGGCCCTGCCTCTCAGGACTTCAGTATCACAAAACATGAAGGGGGCTCTGTCAAGTGATCCCCTTGTGAGGTCACAGCCTCTGCTCCCTCCAATTACCAGAAAACTCTACCAGTAAAGCTGTGGCTTCGTTCACAAGGATCTCTCATGCTAATATAGCAAGATTTGAGTCTGAAAACCAAACTCTCTTGCTTCCTGGCTAACCTTGGACCAATCCCAGCTGGCCTAAGAGTCGTCACTGGTCAGTCATCTCCTGTTCTCATTGTGAAAAGTTGCACAGACCTTAGCATGAAGACCAGAGCTTGGTAAGGGCACATAGATGATCACTCACCCTGCAGGGAACAGCTGGCACCTCGCCACCTTCTGCAGCTGGTGCCAGGGAGCAGGTTCCTTAGAGTGGCTTCCTCCCTGGCCCGCCCGTTAGAGATATTTGGGCCTACTCCACATGTCCCACTGCAGTGTCTGGGGTTGGGGGGGGGGGAATCCCAGAAGCTCTGGGCAAGCTTCCCAGGATTATTCTGCTCATTCAACATTGAGAACTGCTGTTCAGGGAAGCACAAAAGCCAACCTGGAAAGCCTAGCATGGCTGAGGAAGGAGAAGATCTTTCAAGGAAGGCAGTGTGCTGTCTTTAAGATGCAGCAACAGTCTGGAGCAACCTACAGAACTGCATGTAACCTGGTGGATCTCAGTGCTGCTTTAACTGTATCCAGGAAGCTGCCTACGACCTTCAGCTGTCTACTTCCTCTGGAGTCTGAGCCTGAAACCTGCCCTAGCCTCACTCTGCCCTGCCACTCAGAACCTTGCTGAAAGGGGCTCCTAGGGATTCTGAGGAAATCCCTACCAAGCAGTAACTTCCCCCTGAGAGCACAGGTTTATGAGAGTCTGCTTGGCTGCTTCACTGGCCCGTTCACTTTATTTCATAAAGCTACTGATAGGACTTCCTGTGTAAGTAGCTCTCAGATGAGATGCAAATTGGGATTTCAAGCCACCAAGAACCACTTTAGCCTTTCCCTTAGTCCTTTTTTTAATTGCAACAGCACTGTGGCACCCCCTGCCTGGTCCTCTGCCCTGGGCTCAGCAGCTTCCTTGCCACATGCTTCTGCTGGCAGCCACTGGCAAGGCTCCGTGGCCCCTGCCAGGCATGGGGTTCTGACTTTGCTGCAGAGAGCTGTTTCATTGCACTCCAATGGCAGGCCAGGGTGGTGAGTGAGCCTGGGGACCAGCCAAGGTGAAACAGCTTTCTCTCCACAGAGATTCCCACACTGGAGTCTCCTCGCTCCACCTCTTCTTCACACAGGAGCCTCTTCAATTAGCAAGCCTAGTAGCACATGTATTTCTGTGCAACCTGCAGGCCTGGGCTCAAATCCTGACACAGCCACTAACCAGCTGTATGACTTGGGCAAATGACTGAAATTTCCAGAGCTTCCGTTCACTTACCCACAACAGGATGATATGCCTACTTCCTCACTTGGTGAAGATGTTAAGTATTTAGCACTTTACATAAAGTACCCAGTTACAGCATCCCACTGCAAAACAGCTAACCCATCGGTTATTATCATATTTTAATAAATATGGAACAGAGAACACTTCACTTTGAGGAGCTTTCATTCCAGGTGAGGTGGTACAAGAATGAAAAAAGAGAGGTTTTCAAAATCCTTGTTTACCTGCAGGGAAGGCACAGGGTATAGAGAGTCCACAGGTCTCATCAACTTCTTTCCAAGTAAGTGACTGTTTCTCACAGCTTCTGTGCATGGGACCACTGTGTGAGAAGCCAGAGGCTCCGTACCGGCTCACATGTAGCACCTTTTTTTTCCAGTTACTAGCCTGAGAGTCAAGAACGCTGGGTCCTGGTCTCAATTCTGCCATAGAGTAGCCTGCTGACTCCAGTAAGTCACGGTTGCTTCTGCCTCAGTTTCCCCATCTGTCAAAGAAGGTGGCCGCACCAGGACTACAGAAGCTTATTCAGTGCCCACACTGTAACACCTCCTACACAAGCTTCCTGTCCCTTCCTGGCCCCAGAAGAAAGCACACTAACACACGGCCCTGGCATACACAGTACAGCAACCCTTTAGCTAGGGCCCACCACCTGATTGATTTCTAATTTGACACTGAAAAATTAATAGAATAAAGGTAAAATGATTCGAAATCTTCCCCTCTCCAAGAGTCCATCAGCCCATGTGCAGAGCACCAAGGCTGAGGTCCTAGAGGCTGCACTGCGGGGCCTCCTGTCTGCAGTTGCCGGAGAGCACACCGCAGGGGTTACTGCCTCTGCCCTGCTGTCTGTCCTGCCTCCCAGGCCTTTGAGATCTTGGTGCAGCTCCTGCTGAGTTCTTCTGCTCTGCCGTTTCCCCTCTTTTGCACTGATTTCAGCAGCCAAATGGTTTCCAGCCAGTGGGCAGTAGGGAATCAGACAGAACTGTTCGCTATATATAGTTCCTCAGCCCCATGTGTAAGCTGGGCAAACAGAGGCAATCTGGTCCCATTGCCCTTCCCCTCCCTGCCTCGAGCCCCAGTCCCTGAAGCCAGTCACTCCGGAGGTCTGGAATGTTCGGTGTATGGTCCCAGTCATCTTGGAGCAGCAGAACACTATAAGTGTCTGGGATAAGGTATTGGCAGAACTTCCCTGCAGCAAATAGAAAATACCACAGAGCCAACCAAACACCTGACTTTGCCTACAAAATTCCAGACCCTCTGAAGCTCTCATGCCTGCTTATATACTTACCCTAGCCGCTTTCTAAACCTTAAAGATCATGAGAAGACACTGGTAGTGTCTTAAAAAACTATTTTCTATACCAGTGGTTGCAAACTTATGGTGTGTGTGCCAAAGTGGGCTGTTTGTATCACGGAAAGCTCTATATGGTTCCCTATCACTGTTCTACACTATCTTAAAAAACTAAGACAACAGTTTAAAAACAGACCCAGAGCTGAGGCAAATAAACCAGCTGTAGGATCCCACTAAGTGTGTGATCCAGGGGGCGGTTGGTTGGTACCAATGCAAGGCTGTTATGATCGTCAAGCTCTGCCAGTCTGAACTCCCCACCCATTCTCAGCACACACAACAATGATACAGACTGCTCTGAATTTGGTTAAAGGACACCAAGTTTTTCTGAGAAAGATAAGGAAGCTTCGTAAGAGCTTCCAGGAAAAAAAAGCAGGTTTCTGTAATCATCTTGGGTAGATAGAAGATGGCAGTTTGTTCAGCTTTTCTCAGCTCTCAGAGGCCACTGCAAAGATCCCTGCCTGATGTCGTCAGTGGAAACCCTTCCTCTATGTGAGGAGCTAACAGCGATGATGACCAAGGAGCGCCGCCGGGAGGAGATAGGTTTTCAGTCTTACTTAAATGGTGAGCTTCAATGAGGTGTGAGGGTGGGAATTCACCATTAGGTGAAAAGCCAGGTACAAACACCAGAGCCAGGAAGATACAGGAAAGCATGACTTACCCATTCATTCTTCCCTGTCTTCTACGACCACTCATCAGATGCTTTCTAGGTTTGTAGACACAGCCATGGGAGACCGGACACTGTTTATTTTTATTCCAGAACGAGAGGAGCCTCACCTACCTGCCTGCCACACAATAGCTGTGACAGAACCCAGGGCTCCCTCCTTTCCATACCTGGACATATCAGGGAGGGTTCAAAGGTGACAAATAAAAGGAGAAAACGAGGTGAAATAAGACAATCAAATATTTCACACAAATTAAAAGTGCTCAGCGTGGAGGAGGGAGACAGGAGCAGAAGGGGAGAATGGGAAGGCTTCCAGATGACACCACAGCCCAGTGCTGGAGGAGGAGACAGGAGAGGAGGGATTAACCCAGCAGCCGACTTTCCAGAGAGCTCCTTGGGAAGCAACACACCCAAGCCAGGGCCTCAGCACGGAGTGGAAAGCCTGCAGGCTGCTTCTCAGAGCAGAATCACATTCCCCGATAGTGCTTCTCAGAGAGGATATTGAATTAGCTCCATTAATCCACAGACGCACCAGGTTCAGGGTAGCGGCGATAAGCGTAATTAAACCACTTAGTTACTGGATCATGGGCTTAGGCTACAGACAGTCAGGTCTGTTCATCCTGCTAAGGATTCGACCCACTTGGCCCTCATCCTGGGTCTGTTTAGAAAGACACTTGCAGACGGAGGCCTGAAGAATGAGTGTGTGTGCGTGCAGGTGTGAGAGAGACGGTGGGGGAGGGGGACACGCCAAGACACTCTGTGAGGCCCTGTGCCCGCTTCCAAGCACCTTGAGAAAATTCTGATACGATGGCTGCCAGGCATGATAGTGCACTGCTGTAATCCCAGCACTCTGGGAGGCTGAGGCACAAAGAAAAAATGTCCAAGCCCAGCCTGGGGAACGTAAGCAACTTAGTGAGACGCTACACCAAAATTTAAAAAACTAAATAAGAAGAAGAAGAAGAGGAAGAAGAAGAAGAGGAAGGAGGAGGAGGAGGAGGAGGAGGAGGAAGAGGAGGAAGAGGAGGAGGAGGAAGAGGAGGAGGAGGAGGAGGAGGAACTAAAGATGCAGCTCAGAGCAAAGGTCCTGGCTTTAATCTCCCATACCATGAAAAAGAAATAAATTTTTAAAATCACCTGATTCCATTTCAATCAGCACACAATAATGTTCAGGATATTGAACCATAGTACTGGTAATACTGGGCAGTGTTCCAAATAAATCACTTAAGCAAAACTATCACAAAAGGGAGCACAGACAGCAGCAGGAATCCTGGCAGCCTGCGCACCTCTGCTCCTCATCGCGCCTTCCGTACCGTCCGTCCGGAAGACTTCTAAAGCGGTTTCTAAAACCGTAGCTGTTTGTCTAAGGTTTTCATCAGCTCCAACCACCTTAACACTCCCGACTTTCCACTGAGGGTAACCCTTTTATGGGGGTTTGGACTTCCTCCATCACACCCTGGCTTGCTTCCAGGCATCTTCATCACCCTCAACACTGACTTGGTTGTCACAGGTCCTCGGAGCGGAGGAGACCACAGCACGCCAGGACAGGCGGGCCACGCGCAGGCCTGGCTCAGCACTGAAGTGGCCTAGTTACACGTTAATCAGCTTCCCAGTAATGGGAACTAACAAGCACCAGACTCGGAATGTGCGGAGGGAGAGGCTTCTGCTTGTCCCTAATTGCTCGTTTCCTTAAGTGACGATCATAGCACTCTTTGGGGTTGTTAGCACGTGGAGGCAGCGTGTCTGCTGATTCTGAGGAAGCTCAGAGTTGGTGGGCCTTAATTGCTTGTTAGAGTTCAACAATAACATACAGCTAGCTGTTACTCTGGGGCTGCCATACCTCACTGGTCTTCCTGTGTTTTATGCATTTATCTCAACCAATTCTCATGGCAAGACTATAAGAAAAGCATAAGTAGCTTTAATTATATAATATATAATAACAGCTCAGAGGGTTCAGGAACTTGTGCAATGTCACACAGCGTACCAGTAACCAGGCTGGGATTCCAACTCCATAACACGAACCGCTCTGCTCTGCTGAACTATCGCCCGTCCTCCACTCTCACCTCTGTGATTGCTGTCTGTGTCTGGAATTCTAAGACTGGTGTGCCAAAAGCCAGTGAGAAACATGTGCCCTACTCAGCTCTCTGCTGAGGGATCCAGCATAACTGGTGATATCGGAGAGACCTTCACAGCCAATGGACTTGACTCGTGCAGTGCATATCTCTTGACTACCAGAGTGGAGCCACTGGGCACACACGAGCCCCTCCCCACCCACTCCATAGGGCAGTCCCTTGGCTCCCAGGTCTTGTCCTACACCAGTGCTCCATGTTCTGTGTCCTTGGACTTTGGAGGGCTCCGTGCCTTTCCCTTCTGTTGTTCTTTCGTCCTGCTCCTGTTACCTAGCCACCTATCCTTCCTGCCTTGTCCATTTATCCTAGATCCCTACGACGCTTACCACCTGCCCACCTTCCTCCTTATCTACCTTTCCTACTTACCTATCTACCTGCGCTTCCTGTTAACTCTTTCTATTTACCTTTCTGGTCTGCCTACCTTCGGGGCTACTTCCCTACCTATCGACCTGTCTACCTACCTCTCCTGCTTACCTGCTGGACTCCCTGCCCCATGTCCTTCTACTACGAGATCAGCAGCACACTCTTGCTTAGATTTAGCAACTGAGTAGATGTTTTCTGGCTAAAAAGGCTACTAAACTCCACAGGCCTAAGTCTCCTGCACAACAGTGCCACTTTCACGTTTTTAGAAGGAAACTCTGGCTTTTGGAGACTTAACAAATTTCCCGAAGGTAAAGGGGAAAGAAGGGAAACCATGCATCTTCCTTTTAGATCCTAGAATTCTGATCCCTGTGGTGGAGGCAGGAAGGACAGGGACACTGTGGTCAGATCTAAAGAAACATCACGATCATTACTAATAAAGGCACTGACATTTAAAAGTAGCACCTTATACTTTACAAGAATTATCACATTTAATTCTCAGGATGAGCACGGTGGCACTTGCCTATAGACCCAGCACTCTGGGAGGCTGAGGCAGGAGCATCACAAATTTGAGCCTAACTTGGGCAACTCAGTGAGAATTTATCTCAAAATACAAGATTTAAAAAGGGCGGGGATGTAGATCAGTAAGAAGATCCTGGGTTCAATCCTCAGTACAGAAAAAGGCTTCACAATAATTTAGTGAAGTATGTTTAATCGTCCCTATTTGACACAAGAAAGAGTTTTTTTAAAAAAAACACCCAAGTGCCAGGAGTGGTGGCCCATGTGAGTAATTCTAGTACTTGGCTGGCTGAGGCAGGAGGATCACTGTGAGTCTGAGGCCAGCCTGAGCTACATAATGAGTTCAAACCCAGAACTGCATAGCAAGACCCTGTCTCAACAAAAACAATGACAGAAAAAAACAAACCCAAGCCCTGAGTGCATCAGCACCAACGCTGGAAGCCCAACCCTAGTTTGGATGTCACCTCCCGGGGTGCTCCCATCATCAGCATCTGGTGGCAGATGAGGAGCAAGGGCCACTCATTCTCCTCCTGAGCACCGCTCAGGCCACACCTAGACACCACCAGTGTGGAGAAGGCAAAACTGCCCACTTCCCAAGGCCAGCCCATCTCTTCCTCACCCTTTATCCTGGCCACTAAATATGGAAAGTCACTAATTACTGATAGGTCTTTCACAGCTTTGCTCAGCAGTCTGATATCGTTAAGAATCCACCTGGCCTAGAGGACGGAGGTTGTCAATTTCATTTCTGAAGGTTGAAAACACTTAATTGATTCTAATGTAAGATGCCCATACACTTTCACCCAATTCTTTCATTTCCAGGAATTATTCAGTAGAAATGTTCTTCCAGATGTACAAAGCCTCAGGTACGGGAACAGAAACAACTCACAAGTCTACCTAGGGGGGGACGAACGATGGTACAGTCATACAAAAAGAGCTCACCCAGCCTGAAAAGGACACAGGTATATTAGCCAGCTTCTAATCACAACTTATATGACTTCTATGGACCAATCCACTTATAAAAAGGGTGTATTTTGGCTCCTAATGTTATCGATTTCACGTGCTTTGAGGCCTGTGGCAAGGCAGTACCCCATGGTGGGTACACACAGAGAAACAGAACTACTCAGCTCACGGCAAGAGAAACAGAGAAGACCAGGCTGGGGTACCACTATCCCCTTCCATACCCCCGCAGTGGCCTGAAGGATTCCTGTAAGGCCCTGCTTCTTCAAAACTCCCTCATCTCCCATCAGGACCATGCCGGACACCGAGCATTTTAACACATGGTTTGGGAGACACTTAAGGTCCAGACTACAGCACAAACTATGGATTTAAATGAACTGGTATGAAAGGGATGCCGTTCACAGTACAATGAACAGGGTAAACTGTAATACAGCAGGAATAGAATGCACCCTATTTTTGAAAGAAACAATCTTAGAGGTGAAATATGAGTCAAAAAAAACCCTCCGGAACAAATGTGCCCACAGTGTTTAACTTGGCAGGGAGGAGAGAGGCAGAATTACTGGGGCTGAGAAGTCTTTTAGAAGATGCTGGGTGAACTCTGGCAGGAGTTACCTCTTCTGTCCCTGTTGTTTTCCCTCTAGCTGTGATGAGAATGGAAACAAGGGGCTTCTGGGACCCAACAATCCCATATGGCCGTCAACAAGGATGTTCCAGGAAAGCCACTCCCAGTTACACCTCTCCTTCGTTTCCTTCTGCCATCAAATCTCATCATATTCAGAATGAAATCAAATCATAAAAATGAAACGCAAATTTATTTACTACTGGGGTAGGATTAGGCCATTTTTTTCGATCAATTTCCAAGTCCAGAAATTGGCTTTTAAATAGATAATGATGATTCTGAGGGTCCAGTTATTACCTTGAAAGCTCACATTTTGATATATCCAATGCAGTTCTCTTATATAAATAACAGTTATTACTGCAAAGCGATTTTTCCCCCGCACTTCCAAAGTGTTCCTGCAGGAGACGGCGCGAAAATGGATGCCATTAATATTCCACTTAGAACCGCAGCCTTTCCCAGCACTAACTTCCACATAAATCTCGCCGTAAGTCTTTCCTGCAACAGCCATCGTTTCCACCCTGGGTCGCTCTACAACCTCTACTCTTCTCTCTTCCTGCCTCTTCCGTTTCCTCTTCTTAGGAAAAAGAACATTCCATTCTCAGGCGAGGTTTTAGCTGCTAGGACATCACCCCTGCCCGCTGAGCCCAGGCCTGCACCATTTAGACGGTGCCTAAACTGGCGTTGTCTGCAGCCACACTCTTCCTCCACCAGCCAGAAAAGAAGCCCTTCGGTATTTTCTTCCTACTTACTCACAACTAGTTAAAATTCCCAAGTACAATGTCTAAATAATGACAGGCTTAGCTGACTGACCCAGGGGGGAGGTCGTGGATCTTGCAGTACTCAGGTTCTGCCCACAGGAGAGAAAGGAGGGAGCCTGGGCCCTGCAGATGCCTGACCATCCTCCCAGCTGCTTTTGGCACAGTCCGATGGAGCTGGGTTTGAACAGACAACCAGAGAATAATTAAGTTCTTACCAGGCCTGCTCCCCTGAAGCCTCAGAGGCTCTTGTTATTAGGAAGAATTTATAAAAGACGATGACACTGCAAAGTACTTCCCAATCATTTCATGGGCCAGGGTAGGGTGTCAGAATTGTGCTGGACTCTGTCGCTGCCTCTAGGGCTGAGCACCTGAAATGAACTCTTCTGTCATTTGTGCCCTTAATACCCAGATCCGCATTTTCCTCCATAAAACGTCCGCCCTCGCCTCAATGTACTAGTTACTAAAGTAGAGGTCAAAGTTCACATCTTAAAGCTCTTCCACTCATAGCAAATCATTTCGTCTCTTGTTGCCGTCTTTAAAGGTAGTCAAAACAATACTATCACTCTCACTATACAAATGGGGCAGATGAGGGCCCAAGAGATCAGCTGACTTGCTCAAGGCCACATGCAGTCTGCAGTAAGTACCCAGCCAGTAATGAATAGAGCCAGACTTCAAACCCAGGTCTTCTTTATGATACCTCCAGATTCTTTCACAGCAACCCCTTTCTGAGTCCCCGAGATGAGATCCCTATCTTCAGATTTTCTCAGCTCATTTTGGTCATCACAAGTGTCTCCATGGTGGGCTACACATAGCCATCATGGCACCCACACATAAGCCCAGCCTGTGTCTCCTTTCAGCTCGAGAACCCTCCCAGGGCAGAGACAGCGTTTGACTCCTCTATAAGCCCCAGTCTCCCTAGGGCCAACAAGCTTTGCTTGCTTGAACGAACGGTAAGATGCTATGCTTTGGGGGTGTCCTCCAAAGGCTTGTGTGCTGAACACCTGGTCACCAGCTGTGGTACCACTGGGAGGTGGTGGGGCCCATCAGAGGAATTTAGGTCACTGAAGGCTCACCCTTGAAGTGCATGTTGGAACCCTGGTCTGTTTTTCCTTCCCAGCTGCCATTAAGTGAACAGGCATCTTCCACCTCATGTCCCTGCGAGGATGCACTGTGCTGCCACAGGCTCAAAGCAACAGGGCCAAGTAACTACGCACTGAAACCTCCAGCGTCAGAAGCCAAAACTCACCTTTCCGCTTTTAAAGATGATTGCTTCAGATATTCTGACATATAAGGGAACACTACTCAATGTATGTATGCATACACACATGTGTATACCCTGATGTATACATGCACACACACACATGCGTATACTCTGAAGTATATATGCACACATGCATGTGTATACCCTGGTGTATGTATGCACACGCATGCACATACCCTGATGTATGCATGCACACACACATGCGTATACCTTGATGTATGTATTTATGCACACACGTGCGTGTATACTCTGAAGTATGTATACACACACGCACGTGTATACCCTGGATGTATTATGCACACACATGCACATATACCCTGATGTATGTATACACACATGCGCACGTATACCCTGATGTATGTATGCACACACACGCATATACCCTGAGTGATTGAGAACTAAAGGCATTTTATATCTATCCAGCACTCACACGAACAGAAGCCCTTTTAAGTTGAAAGGAGGCAAAAGAAGTAAAAGTCGAGGTCAGTTTTTGAACTTCTCTATGTCCCCAACTCTTCAACTGTGCAATGAGGAGGCTGTAAATGGAAAATGAGCTTGTGCCTGTTCAGAGCCCCACCTGGCACCTGATGAATGCAGTGCTAACGGTTATGTGACAGAAGAGAACACAGCAGTGTGGTTCTGGAGGCCCCCGGAAAGGTTCTTGGAATGTACTCCACACAGAACCTATAACCCAGCTCCCTCAGATGGTTAGAACCCTGGTCTAAGCAGAAAGACCCCGAAATGTGAGGTAGGATTGGGTGTTCAGTGCCATCTCAACGCCTAGTTCACATAAAACCAAACCTAGCCAAATCAAACCAAACCAAACCAAACCAAAAACTCAGATGTCATTGCTATGCTACAGTGAAAAGAACCCGGGAGATGGCCATTAATCAAAGCATTTTGAAGAGGGCGGCTACTGTCCTACAGAGACCCACTAACTGAGGCGTTCAGCCAAAGCATACTGACAAATGGGCAGGAGGACCAAAGGAGAGTGCACCCATCTCCCTATTAGTCACTCAACTATGTGGAATCACAGATCTCAGAGATAGCACTTCCAAGGCTACCAGACAATATCCGGCTTCCCCCTGACAATTCACCTGTCCTCTCCTGGCTAGTGCTCTATATAGGCATAGTACCCTGTGGGACATGAGTCCCAATATAAGCAGGACCTTGGGACAGCTGTGGATGATGGGTGATATGCACATTTCTAGAAGAAAGCCCCAGTCCCTGTCCTTAGTCTAGCTAGGGGTGTTGTTGCTATTCATGTGTGAAAGAAAGGCAGGAACTGCCAGTGTGAGAGGCCAGGTGTGATTGTCCTGAGTCCTCATGATCTTTAAATAAAAATCAGATGCAGGGACAGCTATGACTCTCCCACTGACCTTACTAGAACCCCAAGCTATGCTCAGCTCTAACAGTTATACATTCTAGAGACCAGTCAGGCACGGGCATCTTATTAAGATTCCCTGAACCTCAAGAGTATGGTCAGATACTAAATGAGAGACAGTCTGCCCCCATGTGATTCCACATATCTGGGTGGGTCTGCAGAAGTTGTGAAAGTTGTCCATGTAGTCCGGGTTCCAAGCTGTTCCACGTCGTGCAAACCAGCTATCTGTTTCCCAATCACAAGCTTTGGCTTCCAGATGAACTGTCCTGGTGAATGGAGCTGGAGCACATGTAAGGTCAGCTGGCTGGAGCGCAGCTCCGTGACAAGGATATGGGATTTGGTCTGTGTGTGAGCTTATTAGCCTGAATCTAGTTATAGACAGAAAAGTTACCTCTAAGTTTAGGCTTGCCCTAGATATTAGACAGTCATGCTCTTGAGCCAATTCAGATTAGATTCACTAAAAATGCTAGAAAACAATTACATACGTAGAGCTGAGGCTAAGCATTATCATCTGAGGTGATCTTAGCTGATGCTAAAGCTACTGATAAGCACACCTATAATCCACTTAGGCCGCCAAGTGCTTCATAACACAATGGCTTCATCGGACTTATACTAAAATAAGAGATATCTAAACACTGTGTCTCAGAGAAACACAAAATGGGAGAGAAAATTCTAGCAGTAGAAAAAGAGTTCTTGCCAGTAGATCTCAGTGTACTCATTTAGATTCATTTCTGGGGGTGGTAGGCCTAAAAGAGGTCTAAGCTCAGATCTGCACAAAGTTCCTAACAGCGCAATGAAGCAGGACCGACCTGTGCGATGCTTACAGGCCAGACCAGCTAAGATCGGCCCCTACCTGTGTAGCCAGTGCTTTTCTAAAAGATTTAGGCACAGTACCTCCTCTCTCACGGCAATTCTGAGGAAGGTGCCATTACTGTTTCTACACAGATGGGCAAACCCAAGCCTAGTTCTTTGTTCCTTGACCATCCTGCTCGATGGGCTTGTCCATGGGTAAAGGGGGTGGCTAAGTGTGGTAACCAAATCACAGGGGAACACCAAGTGGGTATAGATCAAGGCCTTTAAATTGCTGTGCTGCAAAACTTCTCAGTCCCAATTTCTCAGCCTTCAAAGAGCTGAGGACTGTTGTGATCCTTTACAGCAAGTGGCCAAAGTACACTCCCACTGGCTGCATCCCCAACAGCCCTGCCCTGCATTTTCTTAGGCTCCAAGCCCTCTTACATCACTATAAAGAGAAATGACTATAACTGGTCTTTACAGGGAAGTATAAACAAGACTGAGATTCTCTCAGTCTTACCAAAGCAGGTGGCGATGGAGCTCAGAAATCTCAGCTGATTGGCATCCTCTATCAACAATTGGCTGCTCCTGCCCATAAGCACAGAGCCTTCCTCCTTTCTGGCCTTGCATGTGGGACACCGTCCCCCACTCCAGAACTGTGGTCTCTACTCTCTATCTCCACGTTATTTCCATTTCTCACCTCCACACACCAGACTGGGCTTCTGTCTCTTCTAGGAAC
The DNA here is from genome assembly GCF_034190915.1 of Cavia porcellus. Classification (NCBI taxonomy): domain Eukaryota; kingdom Metazoa; phylum Chordata; class Mammalia; order Rodentia; family Caviidae; genus Cavia; species Cavia porcellus. The sequence goes on along the minus strand of NW_026947492.1, from coordinate 12,715,470 downwards.
AGTGCTTAGTTGCACCTATACCATGCCAAGGCCTGGGGAATCATGGTCTGTGCTCATTCTGTTGAGTCTCCCTGCAGTGCTTTCCAGTTAAAATCTACATTGGCTCAAGGGATTAACCTTGACCTTGATCAAGCCTCAGAATTCAGTTGTCAAATCCAGAAGTACAGAGACAAGCAGGCGGACCTTCTGGAAGGTCTCCTGATATGCCGCTCATCTGCTGTATACAGCCACTGCTGGGTTTCTCTGCCTTGCTGTGGTTTGTCCCCTAAGAATTCATGTGTGGAAGGCTTGGTCCTCCATGAGGCATTATGAAAGGTGGTGGGACCTTCCAGAGGAAGGGGTTAGGGGAAAGTCCTTGAGTCACCTGGGGCCCCACCCTCAGAAGAGATTAAGGCAGTTCTCTTGGGATCCCGAGTTAATTCTCAATCATGGCTTGTTATGAAAAAGAACAAGCAGCTCACTCATGGTTCTCTGACTTTCTGTCTAATGATGTTATCATTTGCACTTAGTAATGTGATGTCATCCGTTCTGGGTCCTCATCAATCACCAGACCATGTGCCAAACCAACCAATCTTCAGACCTCAGCTGAATAAACCTCTTTTCTTTATAAAGGCAACCTGCCTCAGGTATTTCATTATATGGTGACAGAAAATGGGCTAATATATGCCCCAGTGACCACTTCTTCTCAGTCTCTCCTTTCACCAGACTTTGAAATGCTGGATTGCCCCCAGTGCTCAGTTTTGGGCTGGCATCCTTATCTATACTTTCTCCCAAATGAGCCCATTCATTCCCATGGTTTCAAATTCCAATTATATTTTCATAATTTTTTTTGATTTTGATTTTTTCATAACTGTAAAATATAGATACAGAAAAGCACACAAAACAAATGGCTTGGTGAATCGCTATAAGGTTAAGATACAGAACTTTGCTACTCGTCTTCTACGCTCCCATCACCACTGCAGACTCTTCTCCAGAAGGAGCCACTGTCTTACTTTTAGTGTAATCACTTTTGTGTGTGTGTTCTTTTGTTACTTTATCACCCAAATGCATTCCCACACACTGCAGTCCGCCTGCTTGTCTCTGTACTTCTGGATTTGACAACTGAATTTTGAGGTTTGATCAAGGTCAAGGTTAATCCCTTGAGCCAATGCAGTAGAGATGCTACGCTCTTTCATCAGGGGGCAGGCAATGTCTGGTCTTCACTTTTTTTCTTTTTTTAGTATTAGCAGCTTTTATACTCAACTTCTAAAATCTAATTCTAGATCTATAATTCATTTTAAGTTTTCATGTATCAACTAGAATAATTTTATATGAAGATGCTGCCCTTCATCTATTATTTGGTTACTCAGAGGTACAGTTCAGGTTGAATGACAGAATAAATGCTTATTTCCTGTTACATGCTCAGTTTTCAAGATAAATTGGTTCCCTATCACCATTATAATATGACTAGTTAATATTAATATGTTACGTATTATGAACTCATTAATGCAGAAATAGTAAACCTCTGCTTAAGCATGGGTTTCAATCTATGACCATTACCATCCTTATTAGAGCCCAAATTGTCATCCCTGGCCAATGGGAGTCTCTTCACGTTGGCACCTGTGTTTTCTTGACATTACCTATACCAGGCTCATCTGTTCATCTCCTATCCATACTGGGTCAGCCATTTCTCCAAGAAGCCCTAGTTTCTTTCAGTAGCAAACTGGTAAATTCTGACCATAATCTAGTATAAGAGACACACATTGCATCTACTGGTCATAATTTCCAGTTTTTCAGTGGACAGAGCCAAAGAAGAAGATATAAATGTTTTTTCTTCAAGTTCACCTCTACAACATTATCTCTTCTATACTACTCTCTACTTCTTTTGCACTGAAAAATATGGCAAAGCAACTGAAGGATTAGAATACCCACAATTACTGGCTGGCTTTATCCCATAACAATTATGCAACAATTTCAGAATAATAATACTAGTACCTCTATGATCAATTCATTAAAAAGTTTTACATGCTTGAAACTTAGATCTTTATTCTCATTTTAATACTACATCTTTATGGCCAGATCATCTTGTTATCACATGATATAATGTATCCCCTTAACTTTTCCTGTTGCTGAGACAAGATACCTGATGCCCCAAGTTAAGAGAAAAAAGGTTTAGTTAGCTCTCAGTTTGTAGAGGTTTTAGTCCATAATCTGCTGGTTCCAAGGCAGAGTAATATATAACAAAGGGGCAACAGTTCATGGCAGTGGAAAACAATAAAAGTAAGGGAGAGAAACAGAACAAGTCTCTTTCTGTTCCTTATATTGTACACAGGTCACCCATCCTCAAGTGGGTGTGGCACTTATACACTTAAACCCAGAACCACACTAGGAATCAGTCACATACTTTTGATTCGACCCACTCCAAAAAAAATCCTGGGACTGCATGAAGCTTTGCGGGGATATCTAGACACAAACCATAACACATGCAGCCTTGGTTCTACTTGTAACTGTATGTTTAGGACTCACCACCAGGCTGTGTCAATGTCTCTCTAGTAATTTGATTGTCTGAAACATCCTTCATCAGATTCCTGAGGAAGCACGCAAGGGAAAAATATTTTCTGAGTTCCTATATGTTATACTAATTAACAATAGCTTGTACTCTTTATCCTTGAAGGTCAACTTTACTAAACATTAAAATTCTTATCTTACGTTTACATTTTATTTTATGAGTACCTTTATTATTACTCTACTTTCTTTTGTCATACCATATGTCTTATTTACTTTTTTTTTTTTTTTCCTTTTTATTGGTACCAAGGATTGAACTCACGACCGCCTGCTTGCACGGCAGGTGCTTATGCCACTGAGCTAAATCCCCAGCCCCTTATTTACTTTTCTATCATTGTTGAGACGGAATACCTGACGCTTAAAGTTAAAGGAGCAAAGGTTTATCTAGCTCACAGTCTGCAGAGGTTTCAGTCCACAGTCAGCTGGCTCCAAGGCAAGGTGGTATGGCAAAGAAAACATATTCAATGTGGCAGAAGACAGCAAAAGCAACATGAGCAAAAGCAAAGTAAAAGGGGAGGAATCAGCCTCTTTTCCTCCCTTATACTATATGCAGACCACCCACTCTAGGGCAGCTATAGCACTTACACTCTCAATCCCAGCAATAAACAACGAACATATTATGACTGAAGATTAGGCAGCCTCCAAAAAGCCTGCCCCCCATGATTGCATGAGGCTTTGGGGGGCATCCAGACACAAACCATAACATTCTGCTCCTGGCCACACAAAAATACATGCACATTCCTTTAAAAAAAAAAAAAAAAAAAAAGAGAGATCTCTAAGCGTTGCCAAAGTCCTCACAATTTCTGAATTGCTGAAAAGCCCAGATCCCAAATCTCCCAGATATAAGGCAAACTCTTAGCTGTGAACACCTGTACAAATGAAAAGAAAGTTAAACACTTCCAACATTCAATGGTACAAGGTAGACATTTCCATTTCAAAAGTTACAAACAAGGGGATACAAAGGAATTGGACGAAATTCCAAAATCCAGTAGGGCAAACATTGGGTCCTCTAGTTCCACGTGCAGCACCTAATGCAATCTATGGCAATTTATGAGTACCAAAGGGATTGGGAGCCTCTGTCTGTAAGGCAGTACCAGTGCTTGTAGCTCCCTTTGCTTCTCTCTTGGGCTAGCTTTGCTCCCTCCTTGCAGGTTTCCTCAGACAATTCATGTTCCTGGCTTCTCCAAATGTCTGGGTGCACCCTGTACCTCTGGCTTCACCCTCACAGCTTCATATACTGCGCCCTCAGAGGCACACTGCCTTGGCCTCTCAGGCCTTCTGAAATTGGGATGAAGCCTTCTTAACCCTACAACTCTTGCATTTTGCATGTGTCTAAAACCAGCACCATGTGGGTAATGCCAAGGTCTCTGTCAACTGGCTTGTAGCCAGGCTTCTTTCCCTCTTGGCTGTAGGGGTAGCATGCCTGGGTCACTAAGCACCCTGAATTCAACTGAGGAACAAATTTTTTATGCTGTTGCCATTCTGGCACATAGTGCTCCATGGCTTTCTTCTCAATCCAAAGTATTTAATTTTTGCAATTCTGAGACTGCAAAGGGTGGAGTCCTTCTCCTCTTATGATATCCTCAGACCATCTTTTTTTATTCTCCTGTTCCTTCTCAGCAGTCAAGATCTCCTCTGGTCTATCATTGCAGTGCACAGCTTTACCGAAGCTTCCTTTCTGGCCAAATTCACAATGTTTTAAATCACTGTTGGGCTCTTTGTTCTTGATTCTCAACAATAGATTTGGCTCAAATAGATTTGGCTAAAAGTTCCAATAGTAGCTATACCACTACAACATTCGACTGCCTTGAAATTTCTTCTTCCAATTTAATCAGCCTGCTGCCCTTAATCTCAGTCTCAGGCAAAGTATCTGGACACAACCAAAGTGCACACAAACTTTTTGCCAAGCCATAATATATATCATCTAGAGCCCAACAACCCATGCAGTAACTAACAGAAGAAACCTCCTGAGTCTGGTCTTTCTTTACCAGTAAGATTTCTATCAGCCTTATCTCTTCTGAGCTCTGACCAGAATCTCCTATATATAACAACCAAAGGTGTTCCAGCTCTAGTTCTTCAGGTGGGATCCCTGAATTTTCCAATCTCTTCCCACAAGCTATTCCCAAAGGCTCTTGAACCACATGGTCCGGTATAATCACAGCAATGACCCAACTCTCGGTACCAAATTCTGTTTTAGTTACTTTTCTCTTGTTGCTAAGACAAAATATCTGACATTCAAAAGTAAAGAAGGAAAGGCTTATTTAGTGACAGTCTGTGGAAGTTTCAGTCCATAATTAGCTGGTTCCAAGGCAGGATGGCACTGCACAGAGGCAACTATTTATGGTGGCAGAAGACAGCAAATGCAGGAAGAGCAAAAGAGGGGGAGAAAACCTCTTTTTCTCCCTTATACTGTAGGCAGGCTACTGACCCTAGGGCAGGTATAGCACTCACACTCTCAATCCCAACACTAGACAATGAACCAATCCCAAATTCTAGATTCCCCAGGCTCCAAAAAGCCACCCCCCACATGAATGCATGAAGCTCTGGGGGGAAATGCAAACACAAACTTTAACAACACAACTACAGAAAAGTGACAACATATCATTTGCTTTCTCATGTAAGTTATCTACTCTTTTGCTTAAGTGGCCAAAGGATTCTTTTTTCTTATTCTTCAAGGCCCAGCAACTTTACTAGAATGTTTTGGTCATCCGAGGTCAATAGTCTCAGTTACATAGTATTTTCTTTCAGCATACACCTTTAAACAGACATATTTCATTTCATGAGACATTTTATCTTGTGAATGTTAGGTAGCTTTGGTTTGGTTTGGTTTGGTTTGGTTTTGCTTTAGTACATGGATTGAAATCAGGGCCTTCATGCAAAGCTCCATTCCCAGCCCTTCATTTCTTAATTTTAGACAGTCTCACTAAGTCACTAAGTTGCCTAACTTGGGCTAGAACTTGTGATCTTCTTACCTTAGCCTTCTAGAGTGCTAAATTACCATGCCTGGTTATAATCTGTTGTTGTTGTGTATTAGCTTTCTTTTTTATCTCCATAGATGCCTGTTCTCTGCATTGTCTTGTCTACCTGCAAAATATATTAAAAATTTCTCTCAAAGCATTTTTCTTTAGCTATTGATTTCCTTATGATTCTAAAATGTTCCTTCTCTTATGCCTTTTATGTCTCACAGGCATTTTTTATAGTGTTGATTTGCTCTTGTGTTTCATTTTCATTTATAGTATCATGTTTTTTTCTTCTATCTAATTATTCTTGAATGCTGTCATCCCATTTCTAACTTTTTCTACTGATTTATGCCTTCTTTCATGTCTTGAATCATTTTAAAATGCTTTTGAGTTCATCATAAAATTGTACATTATAGGGCAGCGGAGGTGAACTTACAACACACATGCTACAGCAGGCTGTTTATTATCACTGAAAGCTTGAAAAGGTCTGCCGTGACAGTTACAGGGTACTGTTATTGTTTGGACTTAACTATCCCCAAAGACCCATGTGGGGAAGGTTTGGTCACGGTCTTTGGAACTAGTGGAACCATCAAGAGGTGGGGCTGCGTGAAGAAAGCTAGGTCACTGGGGTGTGACCCCTGAAGAAGATCCTAGGACTCCAGCCACCCCTCTCCCTCCCTGTCTCTCTCCCCGTCCTTTTACAAAGTGAGGAGCTTTTTTCCCTCACGCACACCCCAACCTAATTTTCCATCTTGCAACAGATCCTAAAATGTCCAAACAAGGACAGAAATCTCTGGAATTATGTGCCAATACCTTTGAGTCATCAGGTATTTTGTCACAGAAATGGAGATCTTACTAACTGTTTTTGAGCTTTTTTTCTGGTGTGTTTGCATTGTCTATAGAGGTGTTATTCTCCTCAGTCTCTCTTTTTTTTTTAACAATAACTTGTATGGAATTTGGATGCAATCATTTCATTTTTATGTGAAGGAAGTTTTCTGTGCTGTTTGACAGAGGCTTTGTTCAGATATCCTTTCTAACTCCACAGAGCTCACACTTCGTTTTATATGGTTTTAAAACACGTTGGCTTGCTTTCTGACATTTCCTAGCTTTATTTCCCTCACTAACTCTTATCTGGACTTTCTATTTCTTTTGTCTTTATTATCTTGACCCTGTTTAACTTCTACTCCACTGCCAACAAGTTCTCTTCAGTAAATACCTGGAAGAAAGCTTTAATAGTCAGTCTTGAGACTATGCAGGAACTTGACTCTCTAGTCCCGTCAGTCCAGCCGGTGGGTTTCTTGCACTTGTCCACTCCTGGAATGAACAGAAACCATCCCAATTTCCACCGCTATTCCCACACAGACCCACATTTTCCAGTGAATATCTGCCACTACTTTGAGTTTCTTCTGTCCTCAGATCCATCTTCCTTCTCCTTCCCATGCACAGACACCAAAACAGACAAGTCTTATATTTGTTAATGGCTCCTCCCCACCTCATTTATTTTGAGTCTATGGGAACGTCTTGTCATCTAATTTTATCGTAGATGTTGCCTATGGATTTTTAGTTTTGAAAGAGTTTTTCTGTTTTGCTTGTTGTGGTACCAGGGATTGAATCCAGTACCCTCCGAATCTACCATTAACCTACACCCCTGGCCCTGGTTTTTAGTTTTCAGTGGGTGTTTTGTTTTGTTTTGTTTTCTTTTAATTTCACTGTTCTCTTATGTAGAGGTTTGGGAAGATCCAAACACTACATCACCATAATGGTCACTATTTTTTCAAAATTTCCCTGCTGATGACTCACGAATCTCTACCGACAGCTTGCATCTCCCTTCTGAACTTGTGCACCCAACTACTGATCTTTTTGTGGCCTGCTAATAGGTGTCATGAACTGAACTTGACCAAAAGAAACTCACTTACTCAATCTTCACGAACCTTCTCATTCTCACTAAATGTTACTACCTCCCTTGCAAATTCTCAGATCAAAGACTCTAGAGTCTGCCTCTCCCTCACACTCAAAAATAACCACATCCATAGGCCCAGCCTTTCTTCTCCAGCACTGCCTTAAGTCTTAGCCGTGGCCTCCACCATCTCTCTTCAGTAAAAGCTTACTAACTGGTCTCTCTCTTCACTCCCCCTGCAGGAAAGCCAAACTGGTCTTCCAAAGCATAATTCAGTTGTATTATCCTCATATTCTACACATCCCAAAGACTTTCACTGAAAACAGTAACATCCGAACACCTAACTGTGGCTTATAAGAGCCCATGTATTTGGACCATGCCGTTCTGATTCTGCTTCTCTCCACTCTTCCTGTATTGCTATCTTAGCAACACCGAATTTTTTATTTTTGCCCCTGAAACAAGCTGAAATGTTTCTCATCTCGGAGCAGTTGTCCTTGCTACTTCCTGTGCTTAGAATGTTTTTCCTCTAGATCTTACAGCCCTGCCTGTTTCTCACCATTAGCTCTGACTCAGAGAAGCCTTCTTGGATATGCCCTGGTAAACCTGTTACCTATTTTAATCTTTGCCTTAACACTCATCAGTTCCTAAAAATTCTTTTTTGTTTGTATATAAAAGTACTGCTTGTTTGTACACTCTCCACCATTAACACCATTTGAATTCTCCTTGTGGACAGAGATAGTATACATTTGGTATACAATATGTGCCCAATAAATATGTTAACTGATTTATATTTCTATATTTCTCTGGATAAGACCAAAGAAACGAACTTTGCACCACACCAAGCTCCAAAATGTGAATTATTTTCCTAAAATTTCTATCTGTCAACCTAAATTTGTCACACAGGACATGAACGCTGTGTGTGTAACTAAAGTGTCTTATTCGAATACCTAACTTTTGTAAAGAGTACAGATTCTTAACTCTGTAAGAACCAATATTCTCTTTCTATAATTAATACTTTGAAGTGGTCCTTCGTTTTCTATTTGGAAATGAAATTTATACATATCTAACAGCATACCTAATTGTTTTTAAAAATTCACATAACCCTCTAACTATAATATAAAGGAGTAATAAAAAGAAAGTAATTTATAATAAAATAGTATTTCATTATGCAAATGCCTGAGTATAACTAAAGTGGAAGACATAATGAAACAGTTGGATGATTGCACCTCTGTGCAGAATCACCAGGAACACAGTAACTACAAATTCAGATTAATACAGGAGTGTTGTGTTGGTAACTCAAATACCACAAGCCCAGTTGGCAAGAATGACGAATGGCGATGTGATTTTATGAAATGGTGCACATAAAACTTGAACAAAACAAAGCATCATTTTCTTGATTTAATTATAGTTGCATTAATGGAAAATTCAATTCATACTATGTCTTCAGGAAAAAGTAATCTATATTTATAAATAAAATACAGTTTGTTTCTAGGTTTGGATATTTATTAACAGGGTTATCGTACATGAATTTCCATCTGAACAAACAAAACTCTTGCAGGAAACAGAAAAACATCTTTTTGTTGGATGATCCTGAATTTTGCAGAACACTCAGTGCCTAAAACCTGGCCCACTTAAATGCAAGAAGCACCCCCTCTCCAGACACTGTAGAACCTCAGATTGAGCTAATGAACTTACAAAATGCCAACTTCATTTGTATTATTCTAAAATAGTAGCCTTACTCATGATCACCAAAAACTAACAACAATCCACATGTACTACACTGAGTGAATAAAAAGATATGCTGTTCTCTGTCCATGTGGTGGAATACTATTTAGTAATAGAACATAATAAACGTTTCATAAATGCAAAAATGTGGGTGATTCTCAAATACACTAAGTGAAGTGAAAGAAGCCACCAAAAAGGTTACACACTGTATGACTCCACTCATGGGACTTTATGGGAAAGGCAACACTGCAGGGACAGTAAACAGACCCGCGGCTGCCAGCAGCTGGGGAAGAGAATAAAACTGACAGCAAAGTAATAAAAGAAATTTTTAGGGCTCTGTATCCTGGTTTGGGGGATGGTTATTTGTGTTCTTTAAAAACTCACAGAATTGCGTACTTAAAGAAGTTTAACCTTATTATATGTAAATTAACCTCAAAATTTAAAAATGTTTTAAAAACAGGTATTGCTCCCTTGACAACCACTGTATCAAGCCTCACAATTTATAAAGCATTTTCAGATGTTCTGCCCACCAGCATGCTCTGACTCCATTCTAGAAACAAAGCTAGTATGAGGAAAAACAAAGCCATGGGCTGAAAGTCTGATTCCAAGGCTGAAATTTCCCTTTAAGTCTTTTTGTGTGACTGGCAGCAAGTTACTTTTGCCCCTGAAGCTGTTTCCTAAATGTTGGTCCCCATCCCCTTTGATTCAGTGATTTACCTGAGGTCCCAGAGCTAGTCAGTGGCAGACCCAGCACCAAGCCACAGGGACTGGATGTCTGGGCCTTTACTTCTACTCTTCCTGCAAAATGTGAGTGCTCTCCCATGGGCTGGTGATGCACGAGGAAGCCAGCAGCTGTCCACACAGTTGCTGAGGTCAGTGCATACTGCAGGGAGCTGCCTGCTGCAGGGACTCGGGTGCTCAGGTAGCCGTGAGACTGAGCATGACAGCTGGTGAGGGAGCACAAGTCAAGGCCACTCTTGCTGTAAACATTTCCAACCCTGACAAGGTCCTCATTCTAAGGGCCAGCAGCACAGGAGTTTTTAAAAGGGCAAAGCTCTTAACTTTAGTCTCTATCTTGGGCTATTTAGGTTGTTATCACAAAATACCACAGTCTGGCTGGCTTAACCAACTGAAATTTATTTCTCACAGCTTTGAAGGCCAGGACATCCAGGGTCAGGGCGCCAGCACATTTGCTATCCAGTGAGGACCTGCTTCCTGGTCCACAGATGGCCGTCTTTGTGTTACGTCTTCCTTAGCAAAGAGCAGGGAGGACTCTTCAGGTCCCTTTTATAAGGGCACTAATTCCATTCATAAGGAGACTGCTTTCATCACCTTCCAAAGGTCCCACCTCCAAATGACATTACATTGGTGCTTACAGTTTTGCTATCAAAATTTCCAGGACACAAGCATTTGTTCCACTGCAGTATCCTCTAGGGTCTCTTTTCTTTTCCTTTTGTTATTCTTTACCCCCTTCACAGTGAGTCTGTGGCTCAGTCTCTCCCTATGGGTTCTATCCAGTTACCTGTAAGAGACAAAGATGGGTGCTTTGCACCACAGACCTCCAGGGGCCTTCTCAGGCTGGGGGCTGAGCCCAGACTTCAGTAAAGCCTCCAGGGACCTTTGAGAAGAGTTACTGCCAGCTGGGTGTTGGTGGCACACACCTGTGATCCCAATGTTCAGGAAGCTGAGGAACAAGGATAGCTATGAGTTTGAGGCCAGTCTGGGCTACACAGTGAGACCCCATTTCCTAAAACAAAACAAAAAGAAGCAAACATTTAAAAAAGACAGCTCACGCCACCTAAAGCTTGGAACACCTTTGAAAACCTTAACCATCGAAGTGAGGAAGTTACCAGAAGCCGGGGTAGATGCACCAAACCTCAGCATCTCCTTCCCCTTCTCCCACACACTGCAGTCTTTGGAATTCAAACTCTTCAGGACCCTTTGTGTATGATTTTCCTATGAAGCACCATTTGCCGATGAGGAATAGCTGGTGTCTGAATAAAGCCTTGTTAGTTACTGCCTCCTTTAAAGCACATTAAGGAAAACATAATTGCCGAGTAAATCTCATTTGGGTTCACTCCATGCTCCAAAGGCCCCAGCACAGCCTGTTCTTCCCCCTTCTTTGTAGAAAGAACAGTGCACAGGCTTGCAAAGATTCCTTGAAACCTGGAAACACTCGATGCGCATGCAAATGAAGGAAACATGGTGTTTGGGGGAAGGCGGCTGGTGCTGCCCAGAGACAGAAATGCCAGTTTCTGCTTAGAAGAACAGACATGGAGACTCAGCCTCCCAGGCGGAATCAAGATGTTTCTCTGGAAAAGCCTCAAAATCCTTCTGACTCTCAACTCACCCCATTGCGAAATGCTGTTACCTCCATGGGGATCAAATGGAGAATTTTAAAGGAAAAAATGCAATCTAGAGTCTTTAAGAAATCTTTAACTCAAAATGGTCATTGCTGAATGGGGGCTCTGCACACCTCTTGCCTTGCTCAGCGCCCCATGACAACACAGACTGCCAGCCCTGGTGCCAGCCTTGGACCCTAGCAATTACGAGCTGTGTGACCTACCCCCCGTTTCTTAACCTATCCGCACCTCATTCTTCATCTATAAGGTCATATTAACTGCTAAAGATACTGCGAGAATTGCGTTGGAACATATACATAAGACTAGTATGTGACATACAGCTAGAGTCCAGTGTTACCTTTGACTTTCCTTAACTGCTTGTTTAAATTCACTGTGTCCATAATTTTCTGTTCTCAGACACTTGGACGCCTTGGAGTCTTGCTGACCCAGGAGAGACACAAACCAACCAGTCCAGAGACCAGCTATTTCCTTATGGTGTGCTTACCTTCTCGGGCACTAGCCACCTGGCCTAATCACCCCATGGCAGGTACTAACACAGAGGCACAGCCCCATTGCCCCAGAGCCCACAGAAGTGACTCAAGCTAGTCAACCCCAGACCTGTCCCCCTGCCTTGCCTGCCCCTTCCCAGGAAGTACACATCCTGCCTTCTTGACCTTCCTCCTGAGCCATGGTAATGTTCTCATATGATCCCAGCAATGTGGCATGCTCCCTCCTCTTGGGAACTGTGAGTCCTTGTCTCCTGGTATTTGCCTTGCTGTACCCAAATCTGTTCTGAATATGCTATATTTTGAATCGATGCCTTTGCCATAGCTTTAATTCTCCTGAAATTGCTCTTATGAAGGTCATCCATGGTGTTCTAGCTGCCAACCAGATGGCCTCATCCATGACTAAACAGTCATGGCCTTGGCCTTACTGCCATGTGTGACTTTGTTGACTAGCTCACAATTTAGAAGCCACCTGCTCCAAAGTCTTTCTGACCCATGGCCCCCAAGCTCCTGGCCAGTACCCACTGTGCTCCCACAGCGCTCATAATGGCCCATGTTTTTGCCTATAACCTTTATTAGATTGCCAACCCCAGGCAAGAATGCCCTTCCCCCACTGTGCAGCATGCCACCCTGCACTGTTCAGTAACTGTCAGCTGAAAGAATGAACGAATAGGGACATGGTGAACAGGGCAGCCCAATTTTTAAAACTCAGAGTCATCTTGAACTATTCATCCTGCTTTCTTCTGTCCTTCCATTCTTCTGAGTTTATTTCTTTTCCAGCATAAGCCCTTCATCCTCTATCTTCACTATTAAATTCTGTAACAGAGCACTGGCCTCCTATTTCATTTCTTAACTCCAGGTTTTCCCTCATCCTACCCATACTGTAGCCCTCACTTCTTAAGATACAACTACACTCTTCATCTCCCTCCCTCCATGCCCATCCCATCCCCACCCTCTCAGAATAAATATAAAGTCCCAACTGATCTTAGGGCCAGCACCTCCTCCCTTACCCAGCTGTGTCTGCCTCTTCTCCAGCCACCCATGGCTGTGCATCAACATCTCCCACATGAAAGCTCATTCTCTTTGTAGTCCTGAGTTCACCCTGACCAAAGCAGCCACATCCATAACCTCAGCTCTCAACACCCTTACTGTCCAGGCCCATTTCAAGTTGCTCCTTACCCACGACAGGTACAGGACTACAGGGAAGTCAGCCCTGAGACCTGGGACGTGGTGGGAAAATCTATATCAGTTTTCCCATGGTCAAAAACACGCGAGAGGATGTTTGGAGAAAGTCTACAACAAACTAGAGTCAAACACAAAATACAATGTTGATCAATTTCATGACCAGTTCTACCTCAGCGGACCTTAATGTGCTGCGACTGTGACCAGCGCTAGTTTTAGTGATCCTTGCTTCTCAATCTCACAACCGCCCTCACTCCCTTCTACACACACACACACACATACGTTCCCAGGTGTACGAGTAATGTTCCTCACTTCCAGATATATTTCACTTTATGTAAAAGTTTGCTTCCTAAAACAACTTGAATTTTTATCAATCAAATTCCACTCTCTCTAAATCTTATTTGCCACATTGATAGTACTTCCTTGTTATGTTCAGGGGAGATATTTCAAGAGTCCAAGTGGATGCCTGAAACTGTAGACTCTAAACATACTATGTTTTTCCTATATAAGAATATTTATGGTAAAGCTTAATTTATAAATTGGGAGCAGATACAGATTAATAACAACTATGAATAAAAGATAACAGTTACATCAATATACTGTAATACATTATGATAATGTGGCCTACACCTCTATCTATACACATATACAGTATGTAAGTATATATACCACTATATGTATGTGTATCTATAAATATGTGGATAGAGAGACTTTTTTTGGTGCTGGGGATTTGAATTCACGACCTTGCGCTTGCCAGGCAGGCACTTAAGCCACTGAGCTAAATCCCCAGCCCCTAGATACATATTTTTTTATTGTGCCACATTTGTCTTTCTTCTTGCTGTCCATGCTAACTGATACTGCAGATAAGAGGGAACCACTGTACCTTATCTCCTTCTGTAATTGATGTTCAGGAAACATAATTTCTAAGACTTAAACCTGTAGTTTTCCACCTCTCTCCCCTGCCAAATGAATGTTAGCATCTAAGAATAATAATAGTCTGTAGTAAAAGAACCCAAGCAAACACTTTAAGGCAAAATAATAATAATCCTTCCATAATGTCTAGTCACTGTCCCTTTATTTTCTATTTTGTAAATTCTGGTTTTCATATTAGGTGGGAAAGCTGGTCACAAAGTATGAGAAGAATACAACAAAGATTTCTCAAAATTTATTACAGTAGGGGCTGGGGATTTAACTTAGCGGCATAAGCGCCTGTCTTGCAAGCAGGCAGTCGTGAGTTCAATCCCTGGTACCGATAAAAAGAAAAAAGACAAAAAAAAATTTTATTACAGTAAAAGATTCATTGGCATTAACTTCCACCCCCTTAAATTTTTCCTCTTTACTTTTTTTTTTTTTTTTGTCTTTTTCATTTTTATCGGTATCAGGGATCGAACTCACGACTGCCTGCTTGCAAAGCAGGTGCTTATGCCACTGAGCTAAATCCCCAGCCCATTTCCTCTTTACTTTTAACACATTTATCCTATTATTCTTACCATTATGAAGCAGTTCTAGAAGTCCTCTTTGGGGTCTTTAGTCACTCTATCATAGCTGTCTCAATGGCCTGCATTGATTCAAAACATTTCTTTTTCACAAGAAGAGCCGGAAGTCACGTGGCTACACATCTAGTGCATGGAGACTAGGACTTGGTGAGCCTGCCTTCCTGCTGTGTGGCACTTGGCAGCAGCAGTCACTATAGTTTTGTCACAATAAAGATACTCACAAAAGAAGACTCCCAGGGCTGGGGACGTAGCTCAGTGGCACAGCACCCGCCCTGCAGGGCAAGGCCCCGTGTTCAGTTCCTGGTACCTCCCCGCTCCCATCTCTCAGTCCAGTACAGTCTGAGAAACCGTCAAGACCAAAGGGCTAAGTGTGTGTGAAAGGAGAGGAACTATTTTAAGGGGAATTAATGACAATGACTCTTTTACTGCAGTATACTTTGTAATTTAAACATCCTCCCTATAATTTGGTCGCCCTCGGTATTTGACTCTTTCCTTTCAGGTACACTAACATTTTACTATGAGCAGGAGTGCGTACAAACACCCAGGCTCCTGAGGCTTGAAGGAAAGGAGGAGCAGGAATAAGACAGCAATCATGGAGCTAAGCTGCTCACCAAGGTCTCTAGGTCGACTTCAGCTACCCTATCTCTACTCATCTTCACAACTAGGATAACAGTAACTATTATTATCAGACTGAATTCACCCAAAGAGACAACACTCAGTATCTAAACAGTAGGGTAGGTGACCTAAGGTCACACAGTGAGTGTCATACCTGGGATTGGAACCTAGATCTGTCTGACTCGAAGGCGTGCATGTTCTCCCAGGTTCTCTCTGAAACGAAGCCATCTGATCAGTTGCCCCCAACACACACACCACCTCTGTGTAGTCCAAATGACTATGTGCCTGTAAAAGTTGCTACAGTCTTTCTACTATTTAAAACATTATTTTTAATTAAAGACTCATCCAATCATGCATAAAATACTATTCAATTATCAATGGTGTACTTGTAGAAGAATTTGACACCTTTCATTCATTGGACTTCTTAAAAATTTGGTTTAAAGTTCAAAATATTTATCATAGGCTTCCGGGAGAACATGGCGGATAGATAACAGCAACTACCGGAGGCTCTCTGAAAGGCTCAGCTCAGAAGTCAGGAATGATGCGGACTAAGGAGACATGAGCCGGTAGAGATATGCTCTGCTGACTCAGGAACGAACTGGGCTGAGAGAAACCAACTTGGAATGCAGTCCTGGCGCTAAAATAGGAACAGAAAAGACTCGGTGTGGAGGCTGGACCCCGCGCCATTGGAAACCGCGATTTGGGTTTCCCACCGCTCGGCGGCTGGCTGCCTCCACAGCGGCTCGGCAAGGAGAGACGCGCAGAAGCTCTGGGAACAGGAGTCTGCGAACGGAGTCGAAAACAGGATGGACAAGGAGGCATACACTGACTGGTGGCGAGGTGAGTGAGAGAAACTGACACTCTACCACAGTTTGACTCCAGCGGAGGACTTTCTGGGCTCGGGTAGTCCTGCAGGAGCAGGGCGTGATGGCGACTCCAGCCATACATTCCCCTCTCGGACGGGATTGGTGAAAAGTGCCTGGCCTGCGTGACGCTGCGGGCAGACTTGGTAGGCTGGCCTAACCCAGATCCCAGAGCCTGACGGTGGCCCGGAGGAGCGACTGACTCCCGCGTAGGCTGCCTAGTCTGTAACTCCCTGGTGCGCAGCGGTGGGCGGGAACACCTAGCCAGCGCAATTTGATCAGGCTGTGGCTGACAGGCAGGGAAGCTGGGCCTCCTATATAAGCTTGCATATATATATATAAGGAACAGAGAATATGGAGAAGGGAAGCAACAAGAAAGGCTCCTCGGCCCCCAATTCTGAGAAACAGGCAATAGCGGACACTGCACCAATAGACATTAAGCGCCATATAGAGAGCCTCATAGACCAATTCAGGAATGAAGTTATCAATGACCTGAAGCTAGAACTATGCAGAATAGTTAGAGAAATGCTAAGCACCACCCAGGAAAAAACAGATGGTGGAATGGAAGAACAGAAAAAGAGGGGAGAATTGTTTGATGGAGAAAACAGAGAAAGCATAGAGTACGTGAAGCAGATTCAAAGGGACTATCAAGAAATTAAGAAGTCTATCCAAGACTGGCATAACAGCTTGAAAGAAACTAAGGACAGACTATCTGAACTGGAGGGCAGACTTGTAATATGGGAGAATGAAATGAAAAACTTCTTAAAAATAACAAAGAAACAAACAGCAATAATACAAAGACAAGAAGATGATAAGAGGAGCCATAACTTAAGGATTAAGAACATAAAAGAAGAAGTAGGGACACAAACAAGTGAACTACAAAAGCTACTCACAGAAATAATCCAGGAGAATTTTCCTAATTTAGCAAAAGGTAAAGATACTCAGATGTATGAGGCATACAGGATCCCAGCTACCTACAACCCTAACAGAGAAACACCCAGGCATATAATAATAAAAATTCCAGAAATTCAATACAAGAACAGAATATTAAAAGCTGTAAGAGACAAGAAACAGACCACTTACAAGGGAATACCCATCAGAATTACAGCAGATTTCTCTGCACAAACCATCAAATCACGAAGAGCATGGGGGGAAATAATTCAAGCTTTGAAAGATAATAATCTCCAGCCAAGATTGAGATATCCTGCACAACTGTCCCTGGAAATTGATGGAAAAACAAGGTGCTTCCAGGATAAAGAGGAACTGGGGGAATTTGCAACCACCAATTCAACCCTACAGAAAGTATTGCAGGATATTCTAAAAAAAGAAAAATACAAAGAACCCAGAAATAGTGGCAGGGAGGCCACAACGAATCGAGCAGAGAACAAAATGAAGAAGACAAACTGACAGCTACTGACAGAAAAAGAGCTCAACAGAAATGAGACAGAGAAGATTGGATGATAGGAACAGCTATTTTGGAGAAAATGATATCTTAATAGGTAATACTGATTTAGTATCATCTTGTTTTGAAGTCTCATCTAGCTTTTGTTCTTCTGTCTCCAATGGTCTAAACAGGTTGTATCTTATTGGATTTTATTATGTACGATAGTATAAGCAAAAACCTTTTAAAGACAAGGAGATTATACAGAAACCATTGTTCATTTTCTGTTAGTCGATTCTAAATACTCTGTAATGCTGTCATTCTCTTAAATGGTTTTACATTGTTTTGATATACTTAATGCTACAGTATACGAAGTTGTACATCTTAGAAATAATTGTAGAGTGGTTGGTCTGTATAACTTGTACCCTTTCACTGTTTTTTTTTTCTTTTCTCCTTAAATTAAAAAAAAAAAAAAAGAAAATATGGGAGATTTCCTTCTATCTTCTGTTTGAAAACAAATGTCATCTTTAATCTTTTGCTTTGTTATGATTAATTGTTTTGCTCTATTCAATATTCTCTTTTGACTGGTTTCTAAATGTTCTTTTTTGGCTTGATTATGCTATCACTTATTGAGTGGAAAATTACTGTGAAGATAACAAGATATACTATGGTACCTCTTACTTGTTATCATGGTACCCTGTTGTGAAGTTCTGTACCAATTTCACGGCATTGTCTCCATTTCGTTTTTTGGGGCTTTTTTTTTTTTTTTGGTCATTTTTGTTTTTATCAGTACTGGGGATCAAACTCACAACTGGCTGCTTGCAAGGCAATTGTAGATGTTGGTTTATTCTTAACATATTATTTTCCTGTTGTTATGCCCTCTTTTTTCTCAATCTCCACTCCATTATTTACTTTTTTATTTTTATCCGTATAATTAAAGGGAAAAAATAGCAGGATATAATATAGTAACCCACTTTGACTTTCTATTATCTCGATTTGAAGCCCTGTATTACTCTCACCATCTTGCTTTTGACTGATGTTCCCCTATTCTGTTTTGCTGGACAGTATCAGGTTCGAAAGTTTAGGCATCAGCTGTGAAGATAATGAGATTCATTATAACGCCCATTCTCGCTGACTTTTATCTACTTTTGAAGACCTACAATGTCTCCAATGTTTTGGTTTTGTCGGTTTTGTTCTTTACTGTTTTGTTCAATTGTATTATAACTAATGATACAGGCAATTCTATTAGAGATAGCGGGAGACATTATGGTAACCATTGTTGATCACCTTGTATTATGTTTTTATATTATCTATTATGTCCACCCTTTTGACTTGACCGATTCTGTTCTGTTATGTCTCATTTGGTTTTACTCTCTTCCAAAAAAGCAATAAGAGCAATGAAACCCAAAATGTGTAATAGTCATTGTACAAAAGAGAGGAAAAGAAAGTGCTCTAAACTATATAACTGCATGTATATTTAAGTGTATAAGATAGAAAATGATATCACAGAGTTTTATTGGATCATTGAACAGAACTGTTTGCAGTATCATTGTTGGAATGTCCACTCTACAAGCTTTAATTTTGTGACTTGAACAATTATTTCTAAGATGGCAATATGTAATCCATTAACTAATGATTTCCTACTGTTCATTTTTTTCTTCTGTAAATCTGTATAACTTGTACCCTTTCACTGTTTTTTTTTCTTTTCTCCTTAAATTAAAAAAAAAAAAAGAAAATATGGGGGATTTCCTTCTATCTTCTGTTTGAAAACAAATGTCATCTTTAATCTTTTGCTTTGTTATGATTAATTGTTTTGCTCTATTCAATATTCTCTTTTGACTGGTTTCTAAATGTTCTTTTTTGGCTTGATTATGCTATCACTTATTGAGTGGAAAATTACTGTGAAGATAACGAGATATACTATGGTACCTCTTACTTGTTATCATGGTACCCTGTTGTGAAGTTCTGTACCAATTTCACTGCATTGTCTCCATTTGGTTTTTTGGGGTTTTTTTTTTTTTTTTTTTTGGTCATTTTTGTTTTTATCAGTACTGGGGATCAAACTCACGACTGCCTGCTTGCAAGGCAGGCACTTATGCCACTGACCTAAATCCCCAGCCCCTTGTCTCCATTTGTTTTTTCTGTCTTGCTCTGTTGTACTTTACTAACTTCAAAATAAAATTTTCAAAAAGAAAAAAAAATATTTATCATATACTTAAAAAAAAAAACTCTTTCATGCAACTTACCAAAGAGCTAATGTGTCCTTTTAAAAAGTCCAAAAGTTATTATTTTACTTTTTTAAGTACTACCTTATTCTATTAAGAACTAGAGGAGGCCACCTTTTTTTCTCAGCAAATCATTCAGATGAGTAACAACTCTTACATCAAAACGAGGGCTCAAGTTAGACTCAGCACGGAACCAAAACCAGGCAGGATGATGAGGAAGACGTAAAGGAGCCAGGCAGCCCTGAGGGGAAGAGGTATATGAAAGCAGGACCAAGGTGGCACTGGCAGACCCTAGGACAGGACATGGGCAACATGGCCAGGCCGAGCCCTTGTCCTGGGCATCCATCTATCTACTGGGGTGAAGAGGGCACTGGAGAAAGGTGTCCTGCTTAGCACTGGCATGCAAACAGTGTTCAACGTGTGTGAAACTCCTGCTTCTCTTCCAGCTCAGGGACAGGATTAATATCACAGCCGGCAAGACTGCACTTACAGCCGAAAGTTGAATATTCCAGGCTGAGAACACTGTGGGAGATGGGAGCGAGCGGCTAAGCAAATCACTACTACATCCAGCATCCTGGATGTAGGAGCTCCTCTGTGACCCCAGCCTAAATGCACTGGTTACTGACAAAGCCTATGTCTTCTTGCCCTGTCCTCAAGAAAAATAGAAACTGGCCAGTTCTTCCCCTGGATATGGATACGCTGGTGACTGCAGCCACTGGGCTCTGCACCCTTCAGTCTGAGTCTAATCTGAACGGAGCTGTGTGGGAGAAGGAAGCATCTGAACAAAGAGGAGATGGCCAGAGGGAGAAGTCAGGCTTCTCAGCACCCAAAACATCAGGCAAATAGCCTCTGATCTGCCTTGTCCAGAATCAGGTGCTGTGTCTAGACAGACACTTAAGAGGCAAAAGCTGCACTGGCTTAATTCTGTTTGGAATTTCCTCCAGCCTTCTTGCCACAAATGGCTGCCTCGGTTCAGAAAGAGCAGAGCTGACACTGCTGGGGAGGCCCGTGCTGGGCACGCTGGTGAGGCAAAGCCTCAAAGTCCCTGGCCAGCAGTGCAAAGTGCCTGAGTTAGCGCCCAGGAGCTTGGCCGCAGGGACAGCAGGTTCTGCCCACTAAGCCCAGGTCATGGGGCTGGCACCCCCAGAAGCACCCCCACACACCCGTAGGGCTTCCCCGTGATTTTCACTCTTCCATTATCTCATTGAGTCTCCTCTTTCCTATCTCTTGGGTGAGATAAGAAGCAGGGGATCTTATTTTCTTTTGTGTCAATAAGAAAATGGGGACTGAATAGGATGAGACAGCCAGCATCACAAATCAAATTCTAGAGGTCAGGGATTTTTTTTTCTCCCTCAGAGTTCAGATTTCCTGGCCCTATGCTCTCTTTCTACATAGGCTGTGAGGAGGAGAAAAGCAAGGAGAGAATTGGGCCCCACCTTCCTCCGGCTGACCCTAAGAGCAAGCTCAGCTGGCAATAGCAAGGAAAACATTCCCCAGGGCAGGAGGTCTCTGTCCCATGAAAATGGGTCCATCTCCCTGCCCTCACGGCACACGTCTTCCCCGGGTCCCACCCACCATGTGCAGTCTGTGTGGCTTCCTTCTTTCCATCTCTAACTTCCTTCACATTAGCCCATCTGGGTGATCACTGGCCAGGGCTCACATTAAGGCAACCAGGTCTGTAAGGAATGAAGGGCAGCAAACTCTCAAAGGTCAATCGGTCAGCAAGAGAAACCCCCCAGCCTAACCTCAAACTGTCAGCAGAGGAGTCACTGCCTCAGCATTCTTTACCTCTTGCGTATGAGGAGGTCCCCACAGCAAATATTTAGAGGATTTGCATCCTAATCCCTGCCTATGCCCTCTCCAACTCTGGCAGCCAATCAGAGCCCTGTCTGTGTAAACAGGATTTTTACCCAAGGCCTGGGGTCCTCTATGAAGTCTGAGTAACAGTGTTACTGTGCAACCACGCTCGCTCGGGTGCACACATATGCTAAGCGCGCTCAGCTTGCTGGCTGCAGGGCAGGTTTCCTCTCCTGGAAACTTTCAGGAGTTGGTCTCTGTCATTGCTGGAAAGACTCCTGAGCGGAATGGCGAAATGTCAGGTGGGAGGTGCTGAGTGTCTGATTTTATTATGCTGTGTTTCTATTCCCCAGTCAGGCTGCCAACTGTCTGAAGGCAGGGATCTCATGTTAATTACCTTTGCATCTCCACTATCATGGCTCTGAGTTTGCACATAGCAGTCACACAGTTCATGTGGGATAAATGGGAGAACTGTATCAATTCAAATCTGCATCTGGGCTTCAGCACATCAGGGTCCTCGCCGTCAGCTCTGATTGGGTGGCTCCCACTTCAAAAGCCTTGGCCAGCTTCCTACTTCCCACAAGACAGCCCAACCTCTTTACCCTCTTTGCACTCAGGACCACCATCGGTCGGCTCCAGCCTCCTACCGTTTAGCCTGTGTCTCCCACAGCAACCTACCATGGCGCAGGGCACAAGCTCACAATGATCCTGCCTCTGCTTTTGCTTCGGTGACTTCCCCCACCCAGAAGCCACTGTGCTGTGCATAAAGGCAGGGCAGCTCAAGAAGAGTATGTTTAATTCATTTGAATTCAATTAGAGCTGGAACCTAGAGGAGGCCAGATCCTATTTTCTGCTTCATTCTCCCCAGCTCTATCTAAAAAATGGGACTATCTGCCCTGCGTCTACTGGCCCACAAAAAGGAGATGGCCAGGCGCCTGCAGGTGCTGGGGTGGAATAAAGCTATCAGTGTATGACCTTTCCTTGGCCATGGTTTGGGGCCACTGGGATTTCAGAATCCCTGAGCCCTCCGCAAATGTCACTCTCCATACCTGACCTGCAAGGCATGAGTGGGGAAAATGAACGCCTTGCAAAAGGAAGCACAGAGAGAAATAAAAAGAGGGAATGAGAGAGGGGAAGGACACACTTCAGGCCAGGAGTTCTTCACCCAAATCACAGATGGACCTTCAAGGCTCACAAGTTTCTGGTTTCTTTTTGTGCTTTTTGTTTTCTTGACAGAGGCTCCGCAGCCTCCACAGGGTTCTTAAAGGGCCTGTGACTGTCGAAGGGGCTTCTTTTGCCCAGATTATTTACAGGCTCACAGCTTTCTTGCTGGTGATCCTGGGGTCCCATCACGGCTCTCTTCCCCACGCGTGATAGCACTATAGCCAGAGCTTCAGTGACTGCTCCATATGCTGACCCCCCAGCTCCCCTGGACCAACAGCAGTGAGCAGTGCCAGCAGTGCTGCAATGAATTTGCATTTCCAGCCTGCATCACTCTTCAGTGCGCCAGAGCCACCACGGAACTGGTTACTGATAGGAAAGACAACTCCACTGGGAAGCCCAGAAGCACCTGGGAGGCAGAAGGGCCAGCTCAAATCACCAGCCCCCGCCCACCCATTCATACTGTGCCTGGAGGACCCGCTCTCAGACAGAATTCTTCCCTGCTTGTAACTCTTCAGTGACTAAGCTAATGTCCAGCCCATCCCAACAGGACGCCAAGCCCTTTACAACCTGGCTACTACCTATTTCTCCAGGCTTATCTCTTCCTACCTCCCTATCTCCCTGCATTTCAAAAGATCATCATATTCTCTCTTGTTTTCTCCTCTCACTATTATACCTGATCATGTCCCTTTCACCTAGATTAATGCCTACCTTTTGTTTAAACTTCAGGTCTCTGTTTGAAGCAGGAGCTCTTTCAAGAAGCTCTCCTAACTCCCAGGCTAGGACACAAGCCCTTGCTAGGTGCCTCTTGGTACTTCCCCAATCTGGATGAATATGCAAATTCTATTAGCACACAGTCTTCTGTATCCCCACCCCTGTCACATGAGACTTTAAGACCCAAGAAGCCAGAAACTTTTTCTGCCTGTTCTCAACTATATTCACAGCAACTGGCTCAGGACCTGGAACATGACAGGTGCTCAGTAACGAACTGGCAGAAATGAACCAATTGACAATTGATTTGGTAGAAAAAACAAACATGATGAGTAGGGGGCGGGGAGGAGGGAAGGAAGGAAGGGGAAGGATGAAAGGAGGCAGGGAGATAGGCTAGGGTTAGTCCTTTCTTTCTAAAAGCACTGTCGTTACTCTAGGTTGCAATAGCACTTTTAGCACATCAGCATTTTGTTCTCCAGAACAGCCCTACACTGTGAGCTAGATTACACTCCAGGCTGACTGAATTCTTTTGCACCAGCCTGGTGTGCAGTGAGATGTCTTGTAACACCAACAGCACCTCCAGGCACTGACTTACACTGCACTGTCACACATGTATCATCTCACAATTAGTTATTCAAGGAGGGAATGAGATGAGCAGAGATTTAAGCCCCAGACCTGACTCCAGCCCCAACTCTATTCTGTGTCTTTCACTGGGACCTTGAATCACAGCAAATCCATCCTTGACTCAATTTCTCCCTCTGTAAAAAGAAGAATCGAGCCCTCTTTTTCCTATCTTTCAAGGCTGCTGCGAAGAGATAAGACGAGAAAAGCAGCTACCTTAGCACATGGAGCTATGAATATTCATGCAGTACATCTCTTAGGGTGACCTTAGCGGATACAACTCATCAAGTCCCTGTAGCCACCTCTCCACCTTGCAGAATTTCATAGTTCCAGTCCTGCTTGTCTTTCATCTTCTATTAAAAATCTTCTGTGGCCACGGAGGATAGAAGAGATATGGTCGTATCTGTTGCTGCTTACCAGTGATAGTCATAAATCCCATTGCAATTAAAACCTTCCTGGTATAGGACTTTAAGCACAAAACATGCTGGTGCTTTCTGATTGGCCCATTACAAACGTCAGTGACTAAACAGCTCCATGTCAGTGATATAAGGGCGGAAGGCTCTATCTTCCTCTTGCTCCACATGGAGTTCAGCAGCCATGGTCTGGGGGCTCTGAAGGTACCAGGGACAGCACATACAGCACAACGATCAACAGAGCACAGCACTGGGGTGGGGGAAGGCACATACAGCATGTCAGGTGACAGAATGCAACCTTAAATGATGAACAGAATAGAATATTGAGATGAAATTTTGAGTGGGAGAGGTAAATATTTTCATTGGGATTCAAGAAGTCATTAACAGACCTACAAACCAGGGGTCACTTGTCTTGGACAAGTTTATTAAAAGAGAAAGGTATGTACTTTAGTTGTTTATGTGTTTTTAGAACCACAAGCTTGACATGGGCCAAGTGACAAACTGGTGCTTATTTTAAAATGTTTAAAAAGCACAACCTTGGGCTGTGTTAGCAGTACCAGAGTTTCTGGGACCAACGAGAAGACTGGTTATTTAATCTCTGCTCTAGACAAATTAATGAAGAATACTATGCCATCAGAGTTACTCAGTTTAGAAGGACAATGCCTGTTATGGCTTATATCTAGATGTCCCCCCAAAGCCTCATACACTCACTGGTCGGGCTTTTGGAAGGTGGCTGGATCATGGACATGCAGTGTTGGATTAGGGTGCATGATACTGGGATCAAGGGTATGTGAAAACTAAATTAATATTGTTTAACATAGATCTGGGTATGGATGGCACCAATAATAGGTTGTTAGCCTGGATGAACTATAAGGGAACAGAAAAAAGGCTGGCTGCTGCTTGCTGCTTCCTGCCTGTCCTGTCTGTCCTGCCATGGACTATTTCTTCTCTGTGATATCCCTTTCCCCAGAGCCAACCAACTGTGGAATGAAACCACTGCAGAGCTGAGCTGAAATAAACCTTTCTTCTTTTAACTGTAAGTGTTGAATATTTTGCTTTAGCATGAAAAAAATAAGACAATGCCAAACCAAGAAAAAGAACCCTGGGCTAGAAACACACATAGAAATCGTATCTTATGAGAAATAAATGAAAAGGCAGGAAATACTCATCCCCAAGAAGAGAAAATTTGTAATTCTGAATTGCTATGGTTGTTGATCTCAGGTATATACAGGGGCATCCCAAACATGCAAGAATCTACCTTCTCAGGGCCCATGAGGGCCCCACCAGGCCAGAAGAAGAAAGCAGTGAGGCTCTCATTTGGCCCTGCTATCAGGAAAAATTGGCTCATACCAGGCTATTAGGAGATTCCTGTCCCTAGAAGGATGTGAGCAGAGGATGAATTTAGGATAGAAGACTGGCAGGGTCCATGACCTCTGTCAATACGGTCTCTGAGAGGCGTAGAAATGACCATTTTGGGAGATTTCCTTGACTGAGTTAAAATGGCTTAGACTGACTTGACTAAGGAGGTTACAGACCAGCAAGCTTCTCCCTTTACCTCTAGCAAATCCTGCCTCTCTGCCCTCATTTTCTCACGCTATGGTGCCCTCCCCGCCAACCCCACCCCAGGACACCGCTAGGCTGGACATCAAAGCTCAGCTTCCCCATCACACCTTCTTGGAAGGAAGAGGGGGTCAGTGTGCTTGCACCCCTGGCTGTCTTAGCACTTTGCAGTTTCCTTACAGGAGTGACCACCCCAATTCACAGTTACTGCTTACTGGCCTGTCTGTCTCAATTCCTCGCTGACTGTAAGCTGACAAAGGCAGAGACTGTATGTGTTCCGCCCATGACTGCATCCAGGGCACCTGACACGGTGCACAGCACATCTCAGATAGGAAGTCACTATGTCCTGAAGGCATGAATGGATGAATCAATGGGGTTCTATGTGAACTACTCAGACAACAGTATGGGTAAGATTCAGGTGCTTCTGGATGCCTCACAAAATGCACCTCCTGTCTCTACATGAGTTTTGGCTTGTTTTTTGTTTATTTGTTTGTTTGTTTTAAATCATGGCCCCAGGATCCGAGGGGGAAAAAAATCCCTTCCTCTTCAACTCCAAAACATCTCCAAAGCTTCCAGATATGTCAGCTATGCTTTCTCTTTGGCTAGTCCTGCAACAGACAGCAAATTCTTCCCTGGAAACACATAAGGATCAACCGGTTTGATATTGTTTTGTCAGATGGCTAAAGGTACACCTCCAAGGCCCATTTCTGCTGGGAATGTCTGCCCTTAGATTTTGGAGGGGTTTGTCTTCTTGCACACGAATCATCCTGAGAGATTCCCTTGATAAAAAGTATGTGCTGTACCAGGGTGTGGCTCAGTAGTGTTCCCCAAGACACTCACAGCCTCTACAAGCCAGAATGAGCTTTCCTTTCTCCCTGCATACATCGGGGCATGGACAAGATGAAGGACACGGAACTGCTCTGCTGTCGGGTCAGCAGGTGACATGCAGAGCACCTGACCCCTTCTTAGCAAAGCCACTGGGAAAGCCCTAGGAGTCCAAGGCCTTTGCTTCACTCTCCAAATACTCCTTCTACTCTCACCTACCAAACTTAACAACATTGCCCTTAAAATGAACATTTTATTACCGGCTTTTGTTTACCCTCTGCCTTTATTGCTGCTGTTAATATTTAATGTCTCTCGAGGAATGCACGCTATTCTGACAGTCTGGTGCAGTACTGTATCAATCAGAGAGACTGGCTTGGAACTCACCGCCTGCTGCAGCTCAGCACAGTGCACCATGGGCCAGAATGGCCAGCAGGGCTCTGTGGTGGCTGCTTCACCCTCCCCTCCCCAAGGAGACAGACCAGGCACGGCTAACCCAGGTCATGCAGCCCCCTCTGCCTGGGAGTCTGCTGAGGGCTCCCAATTTATTTATTTACCCGTTCTCTTATTCTCCAGCCCCCTAGCAAAGAGCCTCCAGTCATACAAACAGACTTTCAAATAATATGAATCATGAACATTTAAAGTGGCAAAGCAGCAAGCGTTCATTCTGTCTCCCTGGGGGGTAAAGCAGCCTGAGACGGATCCAGGAGTGGCTGGGCAAGGCTCCATCTTCAAGCCGCAGAGCCAGTGGATACTGCGTATGGAGATGCATTTTCTTCCACAGGGAAAGAGTTCCAGGCTCCTGTCTGACTTGTGCACGTAGAACCTGCCCAACACATTCCAGTCTGCGCAGAAAGAGTACTGTGAGTCAAAGTGCTCACTCAGGAGAGAGCAGCCGCACAGCTGAGGCTCACACAGCTGGAATGGGACCATCTTCTCCATACAGAAGGCCGCACTCAGATCCAATATATGCTTGGTCGTTCAGGGCCCAGAGTGTGACAACTGGGCTTATGAGACAATGAGTAGGTGGAGGCCAAGGACCCCAGCGGCACTTGACTTTTGTCTTAATGAGTCATGTGGCCTCAACGAGGCCTTTTCACCAAGTGTGTCAGCTCTGTCCAATTCAGTTTTCTCATCTGGCAAATAGGATTTATTTAATTTCAGAGCTAGAAGATAACCCAGAACATATCTAGGCCAATCTCCTCACTGATAACATCTGTCCAATCTATTGCTCTAAGTTGCTAAGAAGAAGTAATTGGAACACAGGAAACCTTAGTATATGTGGATTTCGGACTTAGCATATGACATGGGGTCAGTCCTTTGGTTTAGTTTCTGCCTTGCCTCTTATTGTTATCCAAGTGAGACCTGAAAGCACCTCAGAAAGCAGAGTACCAAGTTCTAGTTACTATCCGTAATGTTTTGCATGTACGTGGTCACTTCTTGGTTTCCTCTCCTGCCCCACCAGTGTGATCTCCACAAGGCAGAGAGTGAGGATTAACATCCCAGATGGGAACAGACAGAAGGGCACTTTCTAAGTCTCATGGGAAGCGGAGAGGGGACTTTACTCCTCGTCCAGCACCCTTGCTTCGACACTTCTCTGCTTTTTAATAAAAGAAACACTCAAGAGGTTTTAGGATAATCAGGGAACCTCAAAGAGCCTCAAACGAAAGGGGCTTTGTGGAATGGGGAAATACCTGTCCAAAGTGTTTTTGTGTACAGAACAAACTTGTCTATTTGCAGGGACAGCCAGAAGGGTCATATAATAGCAAAGTATGATTATTATTAAAGTCCCATGTCTCAAAACCAAATGGCATCAGTTCCCCAGTCCTCCCATCAAATTGACCTTTCCTTGTTCATCAGTTAGTCCGCATTTGCAGAGAATTCCCAAGCTCTGGTAGAAGGTGAGATGGCTTGGGGAAGTGAACCCCTGGTTTCAGATCAAACTTAGTCCAAAAATTTCTGTGAAGTGACGCCTCCCTGGCTGGTATTTTCCTTATTTCTCCTCATATCTCTGGGACCTAACAACTCATAGCACAGAGTAGGTGCTCAAGGGGGATGCAGGGAATTGCTAACCTTGGGACAAGAATTAGGTATCAGACTTCACGGGGTGCTCATTAAAATGCAGAGGACTGACTCAGACTTTGGAGATTCAGTCAGTCTGCAGTCTGCATGTTTAATCAGCTGTCCAGGTAAGATTCTGAATTGGTGATCCTTGGCCCTCCCTTTGCAAAAGATGGTTTAGAAACGATTCTGAATTTCCAAGCTGGCAGGTTCCCTGGAGGGCTATTTATACATTTCCCATCCAGAGTCTGTCTCCAAACTCTTGGTTTTATAAATGTTCCAGGCCTGAGCAGGTAAAGGTTTCAACCCTTAGTCTGTTCAGGCTCTCAGCCTGAGCAGAGTCAGCTCTTGCTGTAGTCCTGCAAACACAAGCGAGGGTATGGGTGAGAGAGAAGGGCCTGGGGACAGCAGGCCTGGCCACCCAGCAGCAGGTTTCCTCACTCAGCAAAGAAAGGCTTCAGCAGAATATCAGGACACTCAGCTCAGCAACTGCTTTCGGCCCCTTTCGGCCCCGCGTGGCTGAGGGCAATTAACCTTTAGAGGGGCAGCTTTATTACCGGAACAAGCAGCTGCCTTTCTCCTCCAGAGGCTGCTAGAATTCCCTAAAGGAGCACCAGGCTGGGGGCATCTCCCTGGATGTGGCTCAGTTCCAGGACTCTGAGATTGAAAAAGGAAAAAATTCACACCGGCCAACCCCGCAGCTGCCAGGGCTAGCACCTCAGCACCCCACACATCCCCGCCTCTGCCTGGCTGCTAAGTAGCAAGATATTTCTGGTCTCTCCCTGATGAGGATTATTCATCAGGGACGTCTGGTGAGCTGAGCTAGAGGTGGGAGGAGGCAAGGAGATTCAATAAACACAATTCCCGCTAGGATTTTTCTCACAAAGGGTCTCTGCATATATCAAAGCAGTAGATCAAAAGCTTGCCTCCCCTCCCCCACATCCGTAGCAGAAACAAATCAAGTACTATAGCTAAGCTCATTCTTTGTTCCCATGGCAAGAGTCACTTCCTCAGCATCTCATCCTTGTACTCCTTGCCACCCAGACAGGGGTTCTGTGTATGTAGCAAAATGGTCAAAATACAGCCCCTCCTTCACTGAGTCGTGGAGCTTGCATTTTCTACAAATGGCTACAATGCTATCTCTCATCCACGTGCTCTTATGATGTGACTCTGGCGTAACTCCTGTGGGGAGGCAGCTTCCTGGGCCCCTTC
The DNA here is from genome assembly GCF_034190915.1 of Cavia porcellus. Taxonomy (NCBI): domain Eukaryota; kingdom Metazoa; phylum Chordata; class Mammalia; order Rodentia; family Caviidae; genus Cavia; species Cavia porcellus. The sequence continues at coordinate 12,685,376 of NW_026947492.1, read as the reverse complement.
TTTTGAATCTAGGTAGCCTTGTAACTATAGGACAAGGCATTCTATAAGACTTCTGGTGCATCCATGATAAAAGACGAGACAGTTCCTGCATGTCTCCTTTGGGTTTTTCAGGCTTGGAACTCTGCCACCATATTGTGAGGAAGATCAAGTGCCCTACAGAGGGGCCATATGGAGAGGACCAGAGCCCTTAGTCCCAGTTCCAAAGGGAGCCTCCAGCATGTACCCAGCACAGCCATGGAAATGGACCATCTCAGAGCAGATCTTCCAACAGCAGAGGTGGAACCTCTAGAACCTTCTAGAACCTCTAGAACCTTTCTGCTAAGCTAAAGATGGATGAGCTAAACCAATGCCAGCTGCTGTGTTACACCATGGCATTCTGAGATGCTTAGTTACACAGTAAGAGATGAGTGGAACTAGTTTGTTTAGGCAGTGGGATCCCAGCCTCTGGGTCAACCCTCCTTACCCTTGTCAGCCTGCCATCAAAAGGGGACTCTGAGGTTATGGACCCACATGGATTCACTCAGCGAAACCAAAGTGCGGAGCCTGCTAAGAACACAATACAGAGCTGGTTCAGCCCACCGTGACCGGTAGGCCTCAGGCCTTTCCTCAACCTCTTCCTCTGCCCTGAGCACAGTGGCTATACCTGGCACTGCTGGCGGCCAGGACAGTGGGAGTCAGCCAGTGAAGTGAGACCTTATGGTTCTAGCTTCCAGGGCACGTGGTCCACCGCATGTACTGAGCTCCCCTTCCATAGCTCCCTGGGGATGCAGTATCATTACTGTTTCCTTCCTCTGGTCCCCAGGCCTCTGCAAATGGGCATCACAATGCCCTCCTGAGAGCTCGGTCCTGCCAGGCTTACCGAAGCCTGCTGGCTTGATGTTGATAAAGTCAAACGGGCTCTCCTTTGTTGTCCCAGGAGTTCTGAGGTGCTCCGGGATCCTTGCCAGAGTCAGAGGAGTTGTGGCTATTTTATTCCTTTCATGAAGTCTGTCAGTGTCAGGCCATAGCCCTGTGATATAGATGTCAGCACCTTGGTATGACACAGTGATCGTAACAAAGAACAGTCTTTATAGGAGACAAGGTTACCAAGCAGCAGACATCTATAGAACAGGGACCTAATATCAGCTGTACTGGACATCTCAGAATAGGGAAGGACATTTACCATTCCTAGACATGGCTTTCTAAAGTCTTGGTCCCCCATCCCCACGTTGTACCTCACAATGCTATGACACTGCACAGAACAAGCTACCTGCATGCCCTGTACTGTAAAAGTCCCAGAAGGCTGAGGTTTCCTGGGCCCCAAATCAACCCAGTCCCTTAAGAGTCGCCTGCACTCCTAAAATCTCAGAACATACCACAGACCAACAGCCTCTGTCCTAGGAGTCCACCTGTCCATCCCGTTCCCAACCGTGAGATCCCACAGACTCCAAACGAGCCTCCTCCAGGCCTGCAGGTGGGGAGGGGCTGAGGGCAGGCCTAAGACAGGTTCCCATGCTCACACGCTCTCAACCCCACATGTCCACACCCCCAAGAGCACACTCACACTTAGCGCACACTCAGCCTAACCCTGTCAGATGAGAGAGGTGGGAAGCTGGGAGTAAGGGCTCTGGAGGCAGCGCTGGGCCGATTCATCCAGGAGATGAGAAGAAACTGTGTCTGAACATTGACCAGATGAGAAATTTACACAGGGAAGCCAGAGGAACGGGATTGGTTGTAAAAACACATTACAAAGAATTATCTGCAGAGATCAAAGTCAACTCCAGAGCGCTTGCTGCCTTCCCCAGACGGACAGATTTCAGCACACAAGATCCAACTCTACCAAGCAGGCAGGAAGAGGTTCTGCATCTCCCCTGAGTAGAAAGTGAACAGACTTGGTCATGGTGGTTCCCAGTATCCACGGGACTCCAGCATGCTCAAGATCAGACAGGTACTGGTCAGGGATTGCCACGGGTGATGTCTTAGAGGCCTCCCTTTGGCTAAAGGGGAGGTCAGACATTGGAGCCTCCAGGAAAAAATCAGTCAAAATGTGGATTAGCACCAACCTTGACCCATAAAAAGCCACAGGACTATGTAAGAAGTGTTCAAGCTTTTATCATCCATGGTGCATAGCAAGAAATACACAGCACACCAATGAAACTAGATTAACCATTAACCAGGATTCACACACCAACAGGTATATATAAATCTATAACAAGCATTTGGTGAAACAGTAATACTGCGCTGTGCACAATGCCACTGATGTATTCTATTCTATTTTTGAAATTTTTTCTAAAATTGCTAGTTATGACTCACTGGGTTGATTTCTCAACCCACTAACGCATCCTGGCCTGCAGTCTGAACACCTCTGCTCTAGAATAGGGGTCACCAAACTATGGCCCACTAGCTACATTTTACCATGAGCTTGATTTTTTTACTGAAGCAAAATTGATTCAACTCATGCTATATCATAATAGCCTCTTACGTCTTTGAGTGTCGAATTCAACAGGACTGAGTGTATGTATTGACGATGTGTAATACTCATCTCTAGTTTCAAAAATGTTCTCAGCAACCCAAAGGAAACAACCCATTCCCTCCTTCCTCTACCCCCTGGCAACACTAATCTGCTTGTCTCCATGGATTTATCCATTCTGTATGGCTCATGTAAAGGAATCACAGAATATTCTGTCCTTTATCTGGCTTTGTCACTCAGCACAGTATTTGAGGGGCATCCAAGTTTCCTTCCTTGGCTAAATTATATTCCAGTCTATGGATCAGCCACAATTTGTTTATTTCTCTGCTGATGGACATTTGGGTTGTGTCCACCTTTTGGCTATTATGTACAGTGTTGCCATAAACATTTGTGCATAGGTTTCTGTGTATAGTTGTTTACATGTCTCTCTCCCGGGCCATATGGCAGTTATATGTTTAACTTTCTGAGGCACTGCCAAACTGCTTTTCACAGTGGCTACACCATTTTACCTTCCCACTAGCAATTCAGAAAGTTCCTGTGTCTGCGCATCTTTGCGAGCACCTGTTACTTCCTGGGTTTTTTAATTTTAGTTTTTATCCTTTATGTATAATTATCCTACTGGTGCAAAGGGGTGTTTTGTTAGGTTTTGATTTATATTCCTTTGGATCAGTGAAGCTGAACATCTTCTCTTCTGCTTGTTGGCTACATGTGTATCTTCTCTGGAGAAATGTGACTGTACTTTATTGCCTATTTTATAATTGGGTTGTTTATCTTTTGAGGCTGAGCTGTAAGTGTTCTTTATATTTATCCTGAATGTTAAATCCTTACGAGATATATTATTTGCAAATCTTTTCTCCCATTTTGTAGGTTTTCTTTTTACTTTCTTGATAATGTATTTTGATACACAAACATTTCAACTTGACGAAGTTAAATTTATCTATTTTTGCTTTTGTTGCCTATGTTTTAACTGTCCGATTTAAGAAACTGCTACTATATATCTGCCACACTTTGGTCAGGGTGGCCTCCCCAGAGGCCCATGTGTTAGGGGCTCAGTCCTTAGCTTGGTATCTTTGGGGATGTGGTGGAAACATTTAAAAGTGGGGGCTGACGGAAAGTCTCCAGGTCACTGGGTGTACCCTCAAAGGGAATGTGAATTGGGCCCCTAATCTCTCTTTTACAAATTTTGGCCACCAAGTGAACAGTTCTGCCAGGTTACAATTATATGCTGCCACCATGATGTCATGTGCCATCCTGCCACAGGCCCAAAAGCAATGGGTGTGCCAGCCATGGACTGGAATCTCTGTGAGCCAAGATAAACCTTTCATCTTCATAAACTTGAGTATTTCAGATAATCCTTACAGTAAAGAAAGCTAACTACTGCAATAACGAAACTCATAAAGATTTACCCATATTTTCTTTCAATACTTTTATAGTTGTACTTCTTGCATTTAAGTTTTTAATTCATTTGGAGTTCATCTTCATAAATGGAATCAGGTAAGAGTCCAATTTTACTGTTTTGTAGAATGAATATGAATATATATATATATATACATATATATATACATACATACATACATATATATATATATACACCCCATTCCTGAAGAATCCACAAAAGACTACTACAACTAATAAACAGATTCAGCAAAGTTACACTTACAAGACCAACATATAAAAATAACTGACCTTCTAGATACCTATAATGAATAATATGAAAAGGAAATTAAGAAAAGATGTCCACCTATAAAAACATTGAAAACAATACTTAAGAATAAATTAAACTAAGGAGACAAACTGACTTTCATACTAATACCTACAATATACTGATTAAAGAAATTAAAAATCCAATTAAATAGAGAGATACCTCATGTTTATGGACTGGGAGAATTAATATTGCTAAGACAGCAGCCCTCCCCAAAGTGATTCCATACAGTTGATGATTTGTTATATTTCCTATCAAGATTTCAACTGACACTTAGAAGCTGCTCCTCAAATTCATAGAGAATTATAAATAACTCTGAACAGAAAAAAAAATTTTTTTTTTTTTTGGTCTTTTTCTTTTTTATCGGTACCGGGGATTGAACTCAGGACCACACACTTGCAAGGCAGGCGCCTATGCTGCTGAGCTAAATCCCCAGCCCCCCAGAAAAAAATATTAAAAAAGAAAAACAAAGTTGTAGGACTTATACTTGTTGATATCAAAACTAACTACAAAATTAAAGTGAGAAAGCAGTATGGTAACAACAGAGTATGGCATAAGCCAGCCAAGCAGATCAATGGGGTAAATAAACCAAAACATTTATAACCAAGTTATTTCAACAACAAAGCCAAGATTATTTAACAGGCTCTCAACAGATGGTGCGGAGACAACTGGAAAGCCACATAACATATGTATTTGTGAGTTACATTTCATTAGAACACATTGCTGACCATTGTTTATCTATCCCTATGGCTGCTTCTGCACTATCCATAGGTCTACAATATGTCTTTGGCACCCTACCAAAAAAAAAAGTTGCAGATTCTTGTAAAATTTTGCTTCTTATTCCTATCTATAGATATTCCTCCATCCATCAAGCATTTGTTGAGCACCCTCTATATACCATGTGTTGCTACAAACAGAGCAATAAACAAAGTTAATAAATGTCCCTGTCCTCAGGGGGCTTATGCTCCAGCAGAACTATTTGGGGCAGCTCTGGGATCTCAAGAAACCCAATAACCCCCTAAGAAGAAGCAGTGAGATTGTTTGTAAATTACCAGCAAGCATCTAAGCTGAGTTAGAAGTTGTGACTCTAAGTTTAGATACCTACAAATGCTCCCTGGTGACTCTAGTCACATCTATTTCTGCCTCACCTGAGCTGGGCCCGAGGTATCTCACAAGTGGTAAATTCAACAGCTTTCCTAAAAATTTGATATGCTCAGGGAATCGTACCAGTGCTATGGAAGATATGAATGAGTAAAATACAGTCTCTGTTCACAGAGGATCTAGTGAAGAACAAAAACACATCATCATAAAGACGTAAAGAAATACTATCACATAATGAGCACCTGCTATGTGCCAGGAACTGTGCAAAGACCTCTACAGTTATCTTATTTGATCCCCTTGCGAGCACAACAAATACTGTTATCACATTTGACAGATGAACAAATTGGGTTTCAAAGAGCTGAATGTTTTACCTTGCACTACAAAGCTAGTAGACAGAACTCAGAAATCTGCACAGAGACTGTATGATTCTAACTTTAGTCACTTAGTTGTTAAATGGACTTTTATTGAGGTCGCACAGCTTTACAAACATTAGTCTAGGCCAGTGATAGCAAATCTTTTAAAGACTGAGTGCCTGTACTGCAGCCCCAAACCAACTTATTTACTGCAAAATCCCAACACTGCAATTAAAATCTGTCTACTGAGGTTTTAGTTTAGAGAGAGGGAAAAAGAAAAACACCCTTATATACTTGTCTTGCAGGCCGACAGAGGGGGTCCAACATGCCGTCTGTTCGCCACCAGTGGCCCAGGCTCTGGTATCACCAGGATAGTCACTTTACATCATCCAATCCTGTATCCTCCATGAAATGGAAACAGAACATGTCACAATTCACCTGCCTGCAGGAATTTATAAAGTGAGTCTGGAGAGAGGACACAGACATAAGTGAAATATTGCCAATAACACCAGCTACGGTCTAGTCCCTGAAAAAAGGTTTAAATAACAATATTTCAAAGGATTTGAAGTGTTTTAGGGTAGATAGGATGCACAGGGAAAGCTTTATGAAGCAAACTGAGAGATGGTAGGGTTTATAAGTGGCCCAATAGACCAGTACCCTTCCCCCGCATATGCTCACTCCTTAGCAGCTAGACAGGGCTGACAGCACGGGAAAAAGGCGTCCAGACACCTTTGAGAACTTGTAAACTAGACAACAGATCCTAACACTTCAGAGAAGCCCCTTCTCCAATTCTGCTCTACCCAAGATGCATCATTTCAAGCCAGCTCAGCCCCTCTGAAACATTCCACCCCCACCCTGGGAAACAGAGGGGAAATTGGAAGACCAGCCCTGAGTCAGAGAGCAGGCTTTAAGTGTAATTTCAGCCACTTAGAATTAATTGCTCCATCCATGAAGATGGCCACTAGGCACAGGTAGTGCTTTACATTTAAATTTAAATCAAATATAATTAAAACATCAGTCCAATAGCCCTAACCATATTCCAGTTGCTGAGAGCTACATGTATCCTATGGATTCAATCCTTGACAAATCAGTTAACTTCCGTCATCACAGAAAGTTCTACTGGCCAACACTGACTTAAAAGCCTCTGACCTAAGGTTAATAATGCCACCTCTCTAGGTCCCATTTTCTTAGCTCTATAAATATTCCTCCAGCAGGGCTTGCAGGGGAGAAGTGAGATAATGAGCTTGAAAGTACGCAGGTACCTCTCCCTCTCAATGAGCACCAACCCTCCCTCCTGCTCTGCAGGGAGATGGAGCCAAGCTCCTTTCTGACACAAATGACCATTACCTGAAAAATAGACGTAGAGCAAGAGAACAAAATGGAACTGAAATCCTCAGAGCACTGAGTCTGTGTCTCAGGAACTGTCAGTGATCAAACAGATGTAGGCAGTGAGTCTTCCTGGAGCTGGTGAGGACCTCTCACCCAGAGAGAGATGAGTATTTACTCAGGCAGGGAGAGGAACACTTACTAAAGACGTGGGCCCAGCCAAGACCCTACTTTCTCCCATTATTACAGTGCAGCCACAATGTAGAAAAAGCTATGCACTCAGGTGGGGGTGAATGGGCTCCTGAGATCTGTGGGACACTCACTCTCCTCACCTTCCAGCGGTGTAACCAAACAAGCCAGAGATGAAAGGGCGGTCGGAGGATGGGATGGGGTGGAAAGCAGGAAGGAGGCTGGAGCTAGGCTATTCAGCTGGCACAGGGAGCTGGGGATGAGGAAAGGGCAGGCTGCCATGACACGAAGGTAGCAAACCTGCTTTCAGTGGTCAAGTCCAGCACAAAGGTGAGGTTTAAGGATACTGTTACTAATACTAGAGGACAGCGTAAGAGGGAGTCTGGTCTATGTTGAGAGTTTTAAAACACTGTATAGCATGCTAATGCCTTTCATCAGCCCAGAGGCACCCTGATTTCGATGCAAATTTCAGATAAGAATCCCAAGGCTCAGGAAAGCTCACCTATCTAAGGTCACATGGCTATCAGGACCAGCAGCAGATTGTGGACCCAAGCTTCCCTACCCTCAAAGTCAGTCAGTGGTTCTTGCCAGGAGTCCTAGAGGACTTTCCAGAAACCTGGGTAACTATTTTTGCCCCATAAGTAATGTCCACATCTTTAGATTTTGAAATACATTTTATTGTGTCATTTTCTGTTTATCCCTTGTATTTAGAACATTATTCATATATATTTCATATATATTTACATACTATTTTACTTATAATTTTTATTTATATAGTCATATATATATGTCTTTTTCCTTTTTATCGGTACCAGGGACGAACTCACGACTGCCTGCTTGCAAGGCAGGCACTTATGCCGCTGAGCTAAATCCCCAGCCCCTATATATTTTTAAGTTGGGTGTAGAAATGTACACCTGATTTCCATTTTAGAATAATAAAATGCGCTTTTGCAAAGTACACATTAAATCAGTTGGGTGGAGTTGAGGGCACACTTAGAGTGATGCCACCTTCCCGCTCTGAGCTCCTGGAACACCGGAAGTGGGAGACGGTAGCTTGGGGCAGGAGGACACAGGAAGCATCCACATAGCATAAGAAGATGACAGGGCAGGAGCAAGAGTACACGTGCATGCACACACACACACACACACACACACACACCCATGTGCCACCACGAAGACTACTTTTGGATTTTCCTTCCCTTGTGCCACCCTTTCCCAGGACTGACATCTCTGACCCCACACATCACCAGACACACACAAACCACACCCAAGGAGCACACCCACAAGCTGACAGTGTGTCCATGACACCTCCCCAAGAGCCACTCTGTCATAGGAAATGCATCCAGTGCACTGTGCCTTACCCGTCTCCTCAGAACCTTAGCAGCTGGGGCCTCACCGAGCTCACCTGTCTAACACAGTGTGCCAGCAGCTGCAGTTAGCGAGTGCCCTGAGCCATCAACACTGTTCCTCACACTCAGTACAGCCAACCACGGGCTCTTGACATCCCCTCCTCAGGATTACTACTGGCCACTTGGTCCACCGGGAGCCACAAGGCAAGTGGGTCCTGACTTGGGAGCTGGAGTGGTGAAGTCAGGGAAGCAAAAGAAAAGCCTGGGAAGAGAACCAAGGGTCGGCAGAAGAGGCACATTTAATCATAAGGGGAGGTGGGTGACCGACCATCAGAGAGCTAGACGGAGCTGCTCCACCACAGCCACGTCTCCTTCCTAGGTTTTGGTTTCTCTTCTGTAAAATGAGGGACGTGGACCCCAAGATCAGTAAAAGCCTTTTCTCAGGTCTTACAGCCTACGGGTTGGGCAGGTGAGGAGCAAGATGGTACAAAGGGCAGAGTTCTGCTCAGCCAAGAAGCTCTCTATTATTATTTGCACCGGGAGTCTCCTACTTCCGGTCTCCCATTTTTCCAGTCCAAAGCATCAGCTTCTCCAGGTGAACCCAACCCAAGCCATGTTGGTTGCCTCTGTTCTCCTCCGGAAGAAGAATATAAGGAAGCCCTGTCTATGTACACTCCCCACCGCTCCCGGATAGTGCCTTGACCCCACAGTGGATGTTGGACACAGGCTCCATCCTCCACTCTCACCTTGGGCCTCCCTGAATTTCGGCTTCCAGGCTCCTCTGCCATCTACATCAACAGGCATCTTGGTCAAAATGTAGCTCAGACTCCACTGCCTGCAAAGCCTCCCTGGAGCCCCAGGCAGAGTGCAGCAGTGTTTATCAGGCCAGGTATTACTCTAGCCCAGTCCTACAAAGGTTGGTGATCATTATGTGTAGTTCACAAACTCCTTCCCAAACTCCTAGTTCAACTTTGGCTCCACCACCAGCCAGCTATGTGGCCTTACACAGAGGCCCCACTTCCTCCACCAGCCTCAGTTTCCTCACCTATAAAGTCAGTGCTCCAGATCTAATGAATCTGAGACTTTCAGACCCAATTCTCTGGGCTCATGGCCATGAGACAGGGCCCCCCGTGATGCGATGCTGCGAGGTCAGTTGTGCAGGCACATCATCTCTGGTTGCTGCTGGGACAGACACGCTTCGGCACAGATGCACTCACACACAGCCCTGTGGATTCTTCCCAGAGCTCTGCACTCCCGAGGTTAATTAGCCTGCAGCATCTGTAGGCCCACTTTCTCCTTTAATAGCCAATTAGAGCTTGTTAGCGCTATTGTCATTTATAGGACAAGTCACAGAGGCACTCCCAAGGCCTTGCTCCTCCTGCAGAGAGAGGCAGCCACATACCTCAGCTGGTGAGGGATGGCTAGAGGTCTGCTCAAGCAAGAATGATCCTCCCAGAGAGAGGGCCTCCAGGCCCCTAGAGGAGCATGCAAGACCCCCGGGCCATGCTCCACTGGTCCACAGAGGTGTGGGGTCCCAGGCCTGCTTTGATCTTGTTGGCCTCTAAATGTCCTTTCTAGGGGCTGCATTCAACAAGGTCTACGAACAGTGATCTGCTGGCAGCTCCATCTGCCAGCCTTCCAGGCCTCTGTAGGGCTGATCAATATCCAGCCAGGCTGCCCTGCTAATGACACTGCAGCTCACCCTGGTTACAAGGGGCATCAGCCACCTGCCACCTGCTAAACACAAGCCCTGGGCTGCGCTAACAAGGCAGATAGCTTTGCTGTCTCTGCCTGCCACCCGTGGCAGCTTTGCAGGATGGGAGGCAGGGGGCAGGCCAGACTCTGCAGCCTGACCTTCCCCCCACACCCCTCCTGCTGCATAAATGGAAGTTCTGACAAGCATGGCCTCAAATGCCCTCAGCATTGCAAAGCGAAGTCTCCATATGGGCAGAGGAACTTCTCTCCTGATCTTCAGTCAGAAGAGTGTGCCTCTCCCCCAGGGGCCTAGGGGAAATACAAGTCTTCAAATCAATCCCTTGGCAAGTCACAAGAGGTCCTTCAGGGATAGACCGGTAGTGACAGGAGCCAGAGAAAGGCCAGAGCTGGGTGAGACTGCAGACTAGAGCTACAGAGGGCTGGAAGGGGGTGGCAAGCATGCAGTGTAAGGAGTAGGATGGGCTCTTCAGCTCCAGGGGTTGCTGAAACCGGGGGCGGTCCCCTAGCAGCAGACTCACACCGAGGAGGAAGCAGCCCAGCTTCTGAAAATGAACACAGCTCACACTCCTAGGCCAGCAGCTCCCACCCCCTGCAGGAGGAGAGGGCTGGGCACCTCAGGGTCCTTCCTGTGGGAATGAGGGTCATCAGTCGCTCAGGCCTTCCAAAGGGGTGAGACAGAAGCAGGTCTGGCTTCAGCTGCTTTTTAAAACTACTCCTTCAGTGCTCTGGAGGAGAAACAGAAATAATCAAGTCCCAGTGAGGAAGCCCGAGGATGATAAAACAGAAGTCACTGGAGTGGCAGGAACAGAGGAGGCCTTGGTGTGTTACTGTCTTACTGCTGGTTCGTCTTGCTTCCTCTTTTAAATACAAAGTGAAAGACATTGGATATTTCTTTACAGAGAAAAAAGTAAAATCAAGATGCAAAAAAACAACAACAACAACGAAAGCAAAATGTCAAAATCCCATGACAACACTGATTTTAATGAGACTACTGCTAAGAAACAATTCAGGACACCCAGCGCCCTTTCCCTGCTCCATCCACCCCTCGGGAAGGCCCAATGCGCAGTCTCTACCTCCCTTGCTTAAAGCAAGGTTGTGAGTCAGGCTCCAGGGTGGGTACAGAGGGTGAACTTCAGAAAGCTGTGCCCTCCTGAACACCTTCAGTGCCATCGTTAGGGGATAGTGGGAGAACGAAGCCTGGCTTCAACCCCTTGACATTCAGCTCCCTCCAGAGCAGTTCAATGTCGTCTACCTGTTGAGATTCTTGGTGTGATTTTATTTGGAAAAAAGATTTAACCACTAAAAATAAGTCTGGATGCCACTGATTTGGTCTGATCACTTCATTTTACAGATGAGAGGCTCTGAGGCCCTGGGGACAGGAAGAATCCATTTTAGGTCACGCTCTACGAACGGCAAATCTAAGCCTGAAGCCAAGGTGCCTTGACATTTAGTCCAAGGCTCTTCTTCCCACACCACTCCTCCCCCAACCATTTCATCTGCTCTCATGGTTTCTTTTACTAATGATGCCAAAGCTTTTCCTCCAGCCCCGATCCCTGCCTTCTGCTCCAGACCTGGCTACCAGCAGCCTGGCCTAGGTGTCCATGGGCACGTGCAGTCACCATGGCCACCCCTGAGTCATCTGAAATGTTAACTGCCACAGGACTCTCCTTACTGAAACCCCCCCTTTAAGAGCTCCCTGTTACTCCAAAGCAAAGTGCAGGCTCTTTGACTTGGGTCAGGGTCTCTGTGACTTGGCCCAGATGGCTCTCTAGTCTCGTCTCTGCTCCCAATCTCTCCTACCTGTAATTCCCCTAGGGAGCATCCTTCTTCACAGCAGTGTCTCCCTCAAACACCCTTCCTGCCATGCCACCCCTGGCTGAGGTGGCTTCACACCTGACCACAGGGTCCCACAGTGAAATCTCCTCCCTGCACTTGCTAACTGGAGTCTTCCAATCTGCTTCTGGGTCATCTTCCCCCGCTTCGACTGCCCATTCTTGAACACAAGTCCCCCGTCTTACTCACCTCTGTGTCCTGTGTCCAGCACAAAGGCAAACACAGTAGTTTGGTTTTTCAGTGAGTAAACACATTCTGTGGGGCTGATTCTCAGGAACGAAGCCTAGGAACTTTCCCCAGAGCTAAACCACCCCCAGGCCTCAACAGGGGCTGATTAGGAGCCCATCCCACCCACACTCACACAAGCCAAGGCATGTGTGTGTGCACTGCCGGACACTGAAACCAGGGCCTTGTGCTGATGAGGGAAGCACTCTCTCGCTGAGCTACATTCTGAGACCATTCTTATTTTGAGACACAGTCTTGCTAAGTTGCCCAGGCAGTTTTGATGTGTGATCTTCTTGCCTCAGCCTCTTGAATAGCGGAGGTTACAGATGTATACAGCAATGCCTGGCAGCCTGAGCATCCTCTGATGGGGTCTGTTGTGGTGTGTTTAGTCTTACACCAGAGAGGGTCAGGGTGGCAATAGCACAATAGCAGATGACTCAGTGTCTCCCACCAAGAGGCAAGGAAGACAACTGTCACACCACTGAAACTTGGCCACTCTGCTTTGTGGGGCCTAGCATCCATCACATCCTTCCCCCTGCTGGCTGGCTGGCCACTGAGAGGGACTGTGTTCTGCCAGTCCAACGACACACACATCATAAGAGGGTGCTCGTGTATATACACACATCAGCACTACCAGGAAGCAGGAAAGGAGGCAGCACAACCAGTAGCAAAATCCCCAAGCCCAGGGCCTGAAAACACTCTCCATCTGGCTGAGGAGCCAGTGAAAGTTCACAACAGGCCCCGTACCCTGCTTCCGGCCACTGGCGGGATGTGCAGGCACCAGGAACCCTGCACACAAAGCTGGAAATGTGCTGAGTTCGAGTTAAAAGGAGAGCCATTTGGTCCAAAGCAAGAGAGTCTTTTACCTTGAGTCATGTCAGAAGAAAGCAGCTGGACCCGAGAATCCAGGTTCTATGGGGACGGGGAAACCTTAGCGCTCTCCCCTGCTGCTGTTTGGAGTTCTGCAGCTCCTGCTGCATGGAGCTACATGGCAGAGCCCTCCTCCTCCTACCTCCTTCAGAGGAAGCAGTGCAGAGGAAAGGGAAGATGTTCTGGGGTCATCTCACGGCCTGTTATTGAATCCTAGTTGTGCCATTTATTGGCTGTGTTCTTGGGAGTTATTGGACAAGTGTGAGCCTCAGTTTCTACAATTGCAACGAGGTGGCACGAATTCACTGAAACAGTGTCTGTGAGGGCTTCACAAGGTGCCTGTCACATCCCAGGTGTTCTACACCTGGAACTTTCTTTCTCTTCCCATCCTGAATCTTCCCAACCTTAACTTGCAAGCTCTGATGCCTCCTAAACTCCTTTCCCATGCTGAGGACTGGTCTGTATTGAGGATAAGACCATTCCATGGAAGGGGAAGTCCAGGGCAGATGACTTTAGAAGAGTGGAGGCCAAGGTAAAATGGGAAAGCACAGGAGCTTCATCAGAGGCAAAGGAGCAAAAATACCAAAAACATTGGGCTCTGACTGCACCCCTGGTTAGGCCCTTCTGGATATACTTGTTGAAGCCTTCTTGCTCTTAAAAGAAGCCATGGAGGGAGACTGAATACAAAGGAAGGTAATAAAAATGATTAAAGGAATTAGAAAGCTTGACCTATAAAGGGAGGTTAAAGGGACATAATATGTGGAACCCAGAGAATCAGGGCCTACGAGGACATGATAACGTCCCATAAATATGCGAGACAGAGCTACATAAAAGAAGGGCAAGAATTATTTCAGGCAGCTTGGGACACCATTAACAGAAGAAATGGCCTGAAACTAAAATAGGAGGAGTTAAATCTGGGCCTTGGGAAGATTAGCTGGGGGGAGGAGGCACGACATCGGATGTTGGTGAAAAGTCATTAGGAAGTGGAAGCCAGGGGACCCTTGTCGTCATCCCTATCTAGGAGAAATGGCCCTTCTGAACGTGGTGGTGTCCTTCTCCACGCTGAAGTGTCCACTCTTTCTGGGCCTCTAGTTCATGACTGGTAGTAACCTGGCCCTGGCTGCCCAGCTGCCCGTGCTGAACCTCATCCTTGAAATGAGAAGAGAAAGGCGCACCAGGTCCTGCTGTGCCACACTGGCTGCTGGTTGCAGCCTGAGACCAGGAGGCCAAGGTCACAGGGTTAAGCCCAGTGTGGTCTCCGCCAAGGCACGCTGTGAATGAATGTGGCTGTCTAGGCACAAAGCTAAGGCCATCGGTGCAAGTGTGCCTGAGAGCACAGGCCTCACCCGGAGATCATCCCTGAACTCAGGATGCTTTGTACACACACACTACCTGTAACATCTTCACACACTCTGCGGCGCGCACTCTCATCCACGAGTCAGCCCTCTGTATCTGCAGCTTTAGCCAACCATGGATAAGAAATACTGGGGGGTGGGGACTGCACCTGGGCTGGATATGTACAGACTTTTCACCTTATTGCTATTCCCTAAACAATGCAACATAACAACTATTTACAAAGCACTTACACTGTGTTAGGACTATAATCTAAAGCTGATCTAAAGTGTACAGGAAGGCGTATGTAGGTTCTATGCCAATATTACACCATTTTATATAAGGGACTTGAGTACCTGCAGATTTTGCTCTCTGATGAGATCCTGGAAAGAATTTCTCATGGATACCAAGGAACAACTGCACTTCAAGATCCCTCCCTAAAATCACTCACATGCCAGGTCAAAAGACAGGTGAGGGGCATCAGCCAAAGGATCGCCGGTCCTCAGGGCGGGCTGCTGGGGGCAGTTGTGCATCTGCGTGTAAGGTCTGCAGTGATGGAAGGGTCCGGCAGAAGCTGTCTGCATTTTCCTAATGTTTGCACAGATCTCCTATCCACCATAAATCACTTTTATAATGGTTCTCAAACCTCACATAAAATGTATCTTTCTTTTTTTGACTGAAATTGATTTTTTAAAAAACTTTAATTATAAAAAGAGATACCTAGAGCAAAACACGTGGAAAGCCCATTCAATACTCACTTATTCATTCAGTCAATAAATATTGAGCACCAGCAGCACATGAGTTGTGATGGAGGCTGAACAAAGGATCTCCCTACCTTCAGGGGGTCTGCACTGCTGACCAGGAGGAAGAACCTCTAATAGAGACACAAAAAGCTCTGAGACAAACAGAGTGTGATTTATGTTAACAAAGGGGCGAACTATTAGGCAACTCAGAGGAAGAATGATTCACTCTGGAAGCATCACAGAAGTTTCCAGAAAAGGGCTCACGTGATCTTGAGCAAAGAGTAGTCATTCTCAGGTAAAATAACAAGGAAGTCCAGCTGGGGATAAGGAAACTAAGGACAACACTGAGCGGCAGGAACGTGCTGCTTATCCTGAGGAACAACAAGTGTCCCCACAAACTACAGAACAAGGGTGCAGAACAGATTTGGAGAAGGTGTAGAAAAAATGAGGACGGAAAGGTAGGAATAATCAGATCATGAATGCTCCCCCGGAGCTTGTACTTCCTTTCACAAACTAGGAAACCCTAAGCAGTTCCTGGGCTGCGATGGTCAGGTCTCTATTGCAGGAAGGAAGTGTAGGTTCCATGCAGTCTTAGTCTGCCTTCTGTTGCGAATAACACAAGACCATTGTCAGTAAGGCAGGAAGAGGTTTCTTTTGGCACACAGTTCTGGTTGATGGATGAGGGGCCCCACCTGGTGATCACCTTCTTATGGCAGAGGTCCAACAGGGCGCAAAGTATCACACAATAACATCCGGGAAGCTGGCATGTCCGTCTCTTCTGGTCTCTCTTCCTCTTCTTATAAAGCCACCTGGAATCAGTCATGGAGGCTCCACCCTACTGACCCTCCACCCTAAAAACCACGGTCAGGAGACGAGGAGACCAACATAGCACACATCAGGAAGTGAGAGGCGGGACCAGGTAGGAGGCTCTGTCCAGGCAAGAGATCATGGCCCAGGGCCATGGGAGGGGCTAGGGAAATTCCTGGGTTTCTGCAGAACCATGTCTGTGTAGCACCACATTTTCTCAGCTGGTTTCTTCTCCAGAAATGCCTTCTGTCCACGCATCTGGCTAACCTTAGAGACCAACTCAAGCTTCTCTTGGTCCCTGCCTGGTGCTCCCAATGCAGCCAGGGTCTTCTTCCACCCAGCACCTTCTTCAGCTGTTCCTAATCACCCGGTCTCCTGTCAGTTCCACCATCAACTTTGATCTTCTTCATCACCAGGTCCAAACTGGTGATTCAGAAAGGATTTTGTGATGGAATGAACTGTCCAGTCAATATTCTGTGAGTTTCTGTGAGTACATCTCTCCTCTTTCTAACCCCTCCACATATCACAGTCGTTTCTGACACGCATATCGACCAATCCTACATTCAAGGCCTCTCCCACACCCTACTTCTGCTCTGAGCCCCACCACCCCATTTCCAAAGCAAATCACCTGACTGGCCTCTCTTACTCCCATAAACCTGATAGAGTATCAAGGCCTCCTGAGCTTGTGAATACCTATTCCTCAGCCTAATGAATACCTTCCTCCCTGCCCACAGTTCCACTCCCATCCTTTTCCCAGCCTCCTCCGTGGCTGGGCAGCCAACAGACTACCAAGCGCCATGAGAAAGTTTTGTCCCTCACTTGCCAGGCCACCCACTATGACTCCAAGCTACCAATTACCCTCGTAATTCTGTAGTTCCTGTATGTTAACAATAAATATCAGGCTTCCAAGTAGGATGGAGTAGTTTGTGATTTAATTGAGAACAATTAAGAAATGATGGCTCACAAACAGTGGTTTGTGCTTTCATTATTTGATTGTTTGATCATTTTATGCCTGTATCTTATAATCTGAACAACTACTTGGAAGATAACAATAAGCAATATCTTAACCATTGTTAATCTCCTATTATTTTGTTTTGAAATTCTGCATCATCATTTTTATTCTTCTTTCATTTTGAAATAAAATTTTTTTTAAAAAAAGAAATGACAGATAAAATACAGCATTCATCTGTTTCAAGGTATCAGAGACCTGCTGGAGCAAAAAAATCAGACAGGACACAACTACAGGAAGCAAAGTGAGAAAAGATAAGCTGATGCTCTGTAGTAGCCTCCAGCCTGGAGGATTTGTCACTTCTGGGCACAAGAAGAGAGGCTGAGGACCCAGGCTTTGTATAGAGGATTGGTGTGGGGCAAAAAGAGGCTAGCAGAGCTTTTGATGGCATTAGGATTAGAGAGATAAAATTAGGTACTTGAGGATCCTCAAATACATGGCCAGGTACTCCTTTAAGTCACATACAGATTTCTGAAACTAAATAGAGCAGAAGCCAAAATATTGTAAACCTAAACAGAAAGCCTTCATAAGTCAGAGAGGGTCTTTTTAGCAGCCCTGTAACAAAGAAAACTAGAATTCAAGACTTGCCAGAAAAAGGACCTAGTAAACACACCAGGCTCTTCATCAATGCTGGCTGTGCCCTGGGGGAAGGGAGAAACAGGTAAACTAAGCCTTAT
The DNA here is from genome assembly GCF_034190915.1 of Cavia porcellus. Lineage (NCBI taxonomy): Eukaryota > Metazoa > Chordata > Mammalia > Rodentia > Caviidae > Cavia > Cavia porcellus. The sequence continues at coordinate 12,667,695 of NW_026947492.1, read as the reverse complement.
TGAGATACAATCCAATTTGGACTCAGTTCAGTCTTTAATTGGATGAACATCACAGATTTTATTCTGCCTAACAGCCAGCCCCTGTCTGGAGGACAATCACCACAACGAGAGCCTGTGTTGCAACAGCAACACCAAAAAGATAGACATAGCCAAAAAGAGACCCAGATGGCCAAAATACAAGGGCGCGCAGTATGGACGGAGGGACCTTACACAACAGAAAGAGACCTGCAGATCACCCGGTAAGCAGAGTTAACAGAAAAGGACCTCACGATAAATTTGGTCCAAAAACCATAAATATACAAAATATATACAAATAATGACTTCTCCTGAAAGATGGGACCAACAAAGAAGAATCAGCTAGCAATTTTACAAGTCAATAAGAAACATCTTAAAGAACATTAAGGATATGAAGATTAACTAAAGGAACACAGGAAGTAAAACCAGCACAGGAACCTGAGGAGGGGAAGGAAGGAGATCCTGCCTCCATATAGCTCAGAGGGCCTGGGGTCGTCAGGTCACTTATCTGAGACTTGGTTTCTACATCTGTCAAGTGGGATATAGGACCTACTCCATTTACTTCAGTGTCATGCAGATAAAACTTACATATGTAAAGACTTTATAAATAAACAATTATACAAACATAAGGTATCATTATCGTAGCAGTCTGCAACTCAGAACAATGTTTCTGTTCTATTCCCAAATTTTACTTGTTGCTCACAGGTGATTCATACGCCCTTGACTAATAGTTACAAAGAGTTTGAATACAGAAAGCTAAGAAAGCCATACGACAAAATGGTCAACTCTCAGTTATGTTAGGGTTGAGTATTCACTGTATGAATTATCACCAAACGACTGATAAACTATATTCTCCCTCTACCCAGCATGGTTTTGGATCGCCCCTTCATTTTCCCAGATGGTATGTGCTTATGGAATGCAAACTCAAATTAATATATTCCTGATAAAACATAATCAGAAAGATAAATCTGAAGCACAAATGCCAAAATGCCTCGAGAGCCAATAGCAATAACGCTGGGGTAGTTTCTTACTTTGATTCTCCACATCACTGCTCCCTCTTGTGAGCATGTATAATGGAGCATGGTATGCTGGCTGCGCCCAAGAAGATGGTGCAGCCTGTTCACTACCAGCAGACATCTGGGCTTCCCTGCATGGCATACAGGTACTGGCTAGCGAGATTCTCTTCTGGGGATAAGACTACTATAAGGTCATGGGCACAGCCTGAATGCAACTTTTGGTCTTGTAGGGAAGATGCCATGTGCTTAATCATTATAATACACGTAGAAGTGCTGTGAGAGACTCAAGAGGCAAGGCTCAATTTAGGAATGTGTGCAAAAGTTCTTTTGGGGTCAGGGTGATCACTACCTTCATGACCCAGGTAGTGACAATGTTTGATCACGAAAGGCAGCAAAATAAGATATTTTAGGCAGCTGGAAGTGTATAAGATCGATCTGAAAAAAAAAATGTTGGCTGATACAAGGAATTGAGTTTATTTTGATAGGTTATCATGAAGATGAGTTATTTTAAATAAGATAACATTCATTATGTGCTTATTATGCACTATGTGATTTACACAGATTATTCCACATGGGATCCAAAACAATCCTCTAAAGCAGTCACTATACTCTTACTATAAAGGTAAACTGAGACTTGGAAGTCAATTAATCTACCCAAGATGCTTTGGCTGATAAGCGAAGAGCAGAACTCAAATCCAAGTGGTTTGGATGCTACAGCTAGCTTACATTCACGCTGCCTTGTAGGGTAGCAGTACCATCTATAACCTGAGTGGCACTTTAGCCCATGGGGGAACTCCTATGCACAGCTGAAGGAGGACAGAGGCAGATGTGAGATTTGTTTACCTAGAAATGGTAATTATGGCCACGAAGGGACAAGACTGTTCAGAAAGGGAAAAAGAATGAAAGTCTTAGGGAAGAGAATATGTGGGGGGTCAAGAAGTCGGGCATGGTGGCTCACACCGTAAGGTGGGAGACCAAGGTGGAAGGGTCACAAGTTCAAGGCCAGCCTGGGGATCTTGGGTGACTTAGACTTTGCCTCAAAATAAAAAATTTTAAAAGGAGGTCAGAGATGTAGCTCAGTGCAAAACCCAGACTTCAATCCTGAGAGAGAGGAAAGGAGGAAGAAATTGGGAAAGAATGTAGTCTTAATAGAATCCAAGATCAAGAGAGAACTTCGAAGAGGAAGTGAAGCCCAACTCTGCTGCTAAGAGCTGAAGCATGATGAAGAGTATGGAGAAATACCATTTAGCTGCAGGAACCAAAATACCTCCTGGTTGGTGGACTTCAAAAGCATGATTCTACCAGAGATGAGGAGTCACCATTGGGCATCTACATAATAGGAAAACTGTCCCGACCCAGGGATGTGGGCAACTGTCCTGCGATGGACTAAAGCAAAACTTGCCAAGTTTTCCTCCTCGAAGGCATCTTCTGAGGACACTTGGTGAAAATAAGCATCCAGAGGTCTTGACCTAGCTCCATCAATCAGAATCTGCAGAGGGAAAGGCCTTGGAACTGTCCCAAAAAAGTCTCGTATCATCAGACTAGTGGTTCTCAAACTTTAATGAATGGGAGAATTACCTCAGAGTTGGATAAACTGCCAGTACTAATTGGGGTGGGCTTCAGATCGCGATTTTAGCACTTCCTGTGTGATGTCAATGTCACTGGTCCAAGGACTGCATTTTTTACAATAGACTAGATCAGAACTCTTGCTTTTGTTCCAGAGAAGTAGGTGCCAACAATCTGGTTCTTGACACCTTTCATTTCACTACCCAAAGCTCCATGTTCCTTCCCACACTCACCAACAGATGGCAGCAGATCTAACTGTCATCTTCTATGGAAGGCTAGGTGCAGATCCTACTCTGTTCCATCGGATTCTTTTAAGCCTTCAACAGTACCCGTGATTCACTCATTCCTCCAAGAAAAACCACTGGATCAGATGAGCACCCTTGACTGCTTGGTACAGAATGGGTGAATTCTACTGCTGGGCTCTTGTACCATATACTTACTGTAGCATTCATTGGGCACTTAAATGTTTTCCCTTTAGATAGGTATTGAATTGTCTTACACTGTCACTCAATTTTTCATATGTATTAGTAACATCCCCAAATGCTCTTAGAGGTCAGAAATCAAATGATATCCTCATTCTTCTTAATCTTGACACACAGTGGTTTGTTTATCATGGTACTGAGTATCAATGAGTGAATGGAACAATCAACCATCATTAAATTAAACGCATATTCCATTCCCTTCACTCTGATTTCTTCCCAGCCCGCCCTCCAAAAAAAAGGCTTTCCAGAAAGTGCTAATGATCTGGAAAAATTCTGTGCTAATTCACAAGCATGTGTTCATGTTTTAGCCCTTGAGAATCTTCCAACTCTTTGCGAGGGACAACTTTCCTAGGTTGGCAAACAGATATCTGTATTATCGAGAACACAGTAAGAGACCTAACAGTGTCTGCTGGTCCATCCACAGACAGGCTGGTCTCTTGAGACTGTTCTCCACCATTCTCCAGCTAGCCTACCATCATTGACCAATGTGCTCTCCAGGACACAAAACTCACAGTGCTCCACTCTTTCCTGCTGGTTAAAATATTTTGGCTGATTAACTCTGGTATATACTTCCATCTTATTTATATTTCATAAGAGATTTTTCTTCTCAGGTCTAACACTTTATGTCCACTTGATCTGTCTCTCTACTCAGATGTCTTACAAGCAGCTCAAATTCTACATTTGTCAAAGGGAATTCTGGCTTTCCCTGCCCTAGTCCCAAAGATGTTCCTCCTTTCTTCCCTTAATAAATCTTATGTATGTTTACACAGTTGATCATTCTTGAGTTCTCCATCATCCACAGCCAATTCACAACCAAGACTAGCCAAATTAACTTTGAAAAGATCCGTTTAGGGGTCAGGGATCATGAGTTCGATCCACTGTTACTCCTCTAAGCCATTATCAACTCTGACCTGAATTACTAAATAATACTAAAACCATTTTCCAGTCTTTCTACTCATTCATTTTTTTACTCAACAATGTACCCAGGGGGGTACCCACTGTGTGTTAATCAATGTTCTTAAATCAGTACGGAAAATTCAAGGATGACTCAAAGTAAACCTACTATGATAAAGATATTTATATATGGTATGGTAGAAGGCTGTGAGCAGTTAAGAGGGATAGAATTGTATCAGGAATGCATCGTGGAATATTTGGCATTGAAACGGGGCCACAGAAAGTTAGTAAGGACTCGCCAGACAGACCCATGAAGCACAGCCTTCTGGAGGTGGTGACCGTGGTGGGAAAGTGTGGCATGTTCAGGGAGCTCCAGGAATAGCACAGATTTGGGGAGAGGTGGACAGGGGCTAGGTCACATACACAGCTCTTTAGGCAATGTAGTCATGAGGACTGCGAAAACGCCACTTGTCCATCCATCCCTAACTCCCCACATGTGAAGAGAAATACAATTCCAGGAAACTATGGAACATTTTATCTGAGGGATAATTCACAGTTGACCAGATTGAAAAAAAAGAGAAATGGGGCCAAATAATGGTATAAGCAGAGGGTATGGTATGGACAGGACCCTAAATCAGGAAGGTTCTTGTCACACTCAAGAAACTAACATGAGGCCAGGGTAGCAAAGCTGGATGAGAGCAGGGAGAAAGGCCACGGAGGCGGCCAAGGGCAGACTACGCCACAGGCCAAGTAAGAAAGAACAGGCGTTCTCCTGGGAATCCTCCTGCAGGCTGCAGCCAGCTCCCTGCGGGGGTGACACCTAAACCCGGGCCTTTGGTTCCCACCATCCTGCCTTGCCCAGAGCAGCAGGCAGAGCCCTGCCGCCACCCGCCCACACGCCTGCCCATCACTGCCAAGGTGACACCACCAAATGCATTTCTTTCCAGCCAGAGCCCAAGACACTGGAATTTGCATTTCAATTTGACTTCTTTCCTATGAATTCAGCCAAAGCTTGGAAATCACTCCCCCTGTCACTTTTACCAGCTCTGTTTTCCCTTTTGCTTCCCTCTGCCTCTGTGGAGGGCTGTTTTTTCCTTGACATCCTGCTCCTTGATGCAGAGAAAAGTCATCCTTAACAGCAGTTTTATTGCCCACTGATATTAAAACAATGAAGGAAATCACTGCTAATTTTTATGAATTATCTCATCATCTGCGACTAATTAGCAGCTGCTGAGCGAGCAGGCATTACCCTTCCCCTCCAGGAGCTCTACCTCCGAGCAATTTCTCTACTAGCTCTAGCCTCACCATCACGGGAAACCTGAGGCTCAAGACAGGCACTTCTGCCCACCTCTGAGCGCCAGACCCCAATGCTTCCTGTTGCCAGCCTGGGGAGGGAGCCCGGCGCTGACCCACCTGCTGAGCAGTTGCTGGGCCGCTGTGATGGCGATGATTTAGGTTAGCTGGAAACTTTATTAAAATCCAATCTAAGTGGGCCGCCAGGGCTCTCTGTTCTCATTACCCGTCCTCTCCAAAATCAGGCTTTGGCTTCTGTGCCTCAATCAATGTGTCCATAGAACTGAGCAGACAGGTGGCCAGCAGTTAAGCAGCACTTAGTCAGGGGATCATCTGGACCCAGGTGGGTATTAAATAAGATGAGCAAAAACAAAAAAAGGAGAGCTAGGGAGAGAAAACAACAGTGGAGGGCAGAAGTGAAGGGGAATTGCTCTCATGCAGCCTCAAGAGAGGAAAACTGCACAGGTACAGAATTTCAGAACAGGCAGGACCTCAGAGCCCATGGCCAGATAGAACCCAGCCCCTGCACACCCAACAGCTCGCAACGCCTGGGAGTCTCCTCCCGTGCATCATTGTCATCTGCACGCAGAGCATTTGGAGTCACTCACCCTTCCCAGGCCACTCACCCCAACTCCCCTCTGCTCTTTCTCCTCTCTGTCCCTTCTGAGACTGCCCAAGGCTCCTCTTTTCAGTATCCTGCATCCGGGCAAACCCCAGGCAGCCACTAGTATTGTGTCAGAAATGATGACCTGGGTGGAAGGGTGAAAGGCCAGAGGCCAGGGCATTGCACTTTCTAAGGGTCTTCCCTGGGTGTGAGTCAGACACTGGAGCCCAGCAGCACAGTGGCCCCCGTGAGGCTGGGTAAAGTACACAGTCAAACGCTTCACACCCTGAATTTGGCTCTAACTGAAAAGGCCGGAGACTCGGTGCTGTGTCCCTTTTGTCCTTGGCTCTTTCTCCTCCTTCCAAACTCAGAGTCATACATAGCAAGTTAAGCTTCCCTCTCTCCCCTAACCTGAATGATCTAGGCCAGTGATGGCGAACCTTTTAGAGCTTTCAATGATACAAACAGCCTGCTGTGGCACGAGCGCCATAGGTTCACCACCACTGAACTCCTCACGGTTCTATTTCAGGCTCCTGCCCCAGTGTCCCCACTTTCAAAGCCAGTAGGTATGTGTCCCCTACAGTGGAACCAGCACCTTTTCTGTGGCAACTCAGAACCAATCAAGTCCTTCACACTTCCACCCGAGGTTTAACAAACACGATCAGGGCTCAGAGTATGATACCCCAGGGCATGGTACCCGGTCACGCTGCAAACTCTGAACTGAGAAAAAAAATCACAGGGTCTCAGAAGCAGGTCTTGCTAACCTTCTCTGAACTTACTGTATCCACCACCCCATTTCATCTATCAGTGGGAACCAGAATTCCTCTCCCTCCAAAATGTGTCATAGTAACCAGATTTTTTCTCCATCAAAGAAAATCATAAAACCTAGAACAGTCCTTTCTTCCTTGATGATCCTTATTCCAGAGGTTCCTGCCCCACATCTAGGATGAAGGAACTCCACACAGAAAGGTCAAGAAGAACCTGAGGTGACAGGCCTCAAAGGTCCCCTCAGTCTAACACTGTTTATCCATTCCTAATCACATTTCTATGGGCTGCCCATGCTCCACTGAACCTAAGCAGAAAAATAGAGTTTTCCCTGGTTCTTTGGTTTTTCAATTCTAAAGGCTCCTGTGTCGTGTAAACTGATTAAGTAAATCTATTGTGAATATTTTATTTGCCTGTGTTTTGTTACAGGAGTATCGGCCGTGACCTTAAGGTGGGGAAAAAAGGGACCATACCTTCCCAGCCCCGTGACACCTACCATGACGAAGGGAAAATCAGGGCAATGAGGGGGAGTCAGACACGGTCTTGGCACTGATAGGTCACTGCTGAAACTCATGACACTGAGCCACGCGAGGTAGGCGCTGCTATAAATGAAGCCTTGAGTGATGAATTAAATGCTGCCAGTGACAGGGTGAGGAGATGAGGATTCCAAGTGGCAGAGGCAAAGGTTCAGCAAACTGAGAGGCGGGATTTGCTGTGCTCCTGCATGTAGAGAACGGGATGCAGCACGGACAGTGTTCATGGCCTGGGATGTGTCCACAGCCCGCCTGCAAAGGCTTGCGATGCCCCAGAAAGGAGTCTTATCCTGGAAAACAGGACCAGGAGAGAACGAGCCCAGGGATCCAGGGGTCAGCAGTGAGCAGGAGGCACGCAGTGATGCATAGTCTCCCTGTAAGGAAGGCCCCTGCTCCCCTCACTGGCCAGGGGACAGAAACTCTGTGGCTTCTGATCTGCACGCACCCAGGCCACTGCACCTCCCATCCATCCCTAGACAGCGCTGTGGCTGACCTACTCTGTGGCACAGGCAGGGAGCTCCCTTCACTGAGGAACCTTTACTTATCACCCGAGCCTGGCCTTTCCTGTGACACTCCAGCCGGCCTCCCCACGTTTCATGAAGCAGCCCTGAGTGCTGTGCTCCAGGGACTACTCATGGCTCAGCCTGAGCGGGCTCCAAACCACTGCAGGAGGGACAGGAAGCCAGCAGCTTCGTTCTTTATACTCCTTTCCAGGCTGCGTGGTCGACAGCTTTGTCATTCTGTTCTTGGGCCACTTGCTCAAAAAAGTTAAATTCAACCAAAAGAAAAGGAAAACATTGGCTTTGAAGTGGGGCAGGGCAATGGAATGGGGACACGGTCCCCAGTGGCAGACAGCTTGGTTTTGAAGGCCAGCTCCACCTTCCTACCAGCTGGGTGACCTTGGCTAAGTTATTTAGCTTCTCTAAGTGTCGGCTTTCTCATATTCAAAATGATGAGAGATAGACAGAGTAAAATCATTGGAAAGCCATTTAGCATCATGCCTGGTAAATACTTTGATACATAGTAAATATCTCCATCAGCCCTGCAATAATATGAGGTTAGGTGTCTCATGCTCTAAAGTTCCAACTTTAGTCTCAAACTCTGCTTCCCTTTTAGGGTACTGGCTCCACTTCTACCCCTACCCCTACCCCATCATTTCTAAGGGCCCCTTAAAAAAACAGCCTCCTGGGGAGCCCTCCCCTGTCCTAGAGCAACCTGGCACACTACTTCTCCATGCTCTTGGCCCTTGGCTTGGTGGCTTCATGGATGAGAAGCAACCAGTACATTAGCAGGGCTAAACAAATAGCAGTACTAATATATGTGCAGCCATTAGCCACATAAGTAATCAAAGATCACTGCCATACGATTCCTGGTTAAACATCATTTGGAATCTAATAAATAAGCAGCTATAAATAAAGCCAGCATGCAGACTCCGCTCCTCTGAGCACCACAGCCTCTGCTCTTATTTTTAGCCTAAAGTAGTGCCTTCAGCACTACTCCTGCAGTTCAATTTTGAGTTAATTTCTCTCCCAAATGTCTGAACAGGAAACCTGCGGAGGCTACAGCTATAGAGAATTTCAGTATGGGGTCTGCCCTTTGTGTCTTTAAAGAACTCCAGTGTCACACTGGTCTGTGCCTTGGTCATTCCCACTCTCTCCCGATACCTCCAGAGTCACAAGGCACGGCCAGATGTCCCAGGGCTCCATAGAGGGAGCACAGCAGAGGCATCTAGCATAAAGGACAGAGCACGGTCTGCACCCAAGCATTGATTCCAACTTAGGGCGTTCCACGTTCTGCACCAGTGGTTCCTCCAGGCCTTGGTTCCAATTCCCAAATATCAGACATTACCAAAGACACCTCTGAGTTGAAGGAAAAATTAAATTGTGCAATTTATAGACAGTGATGAGCACAGAGTAGGTGCTCAATAAGCACAAATGTACTCTACCTCCTGTGATACCACCTTTAAAAGTGACGTCCACCATGCCCTCACTTACTCCACTTTGGGTGGTAAGAAACACCTGGAAGGGAACAAGATATTCAAAATGCCACCGTGTCCAGAGTCCCTGGGCAGCCACAGTCGTTACAACTCTGGAGCCAACACCTCAGCACCTAAATGCTCCAGTTTGCACCACTCTCCAGTTCCCATGAGTCTTAGGGTCTTGCATATTTAGTACATGTGCTGATAAAACATGCCGTTTCCTCATGTCTCCCACATTCCCTACCCCAAAACAGGGCACTCGCCATGCTGACCAAGCTCCAGCTGACCGAAGAACAGACTGCCACCTGCCCTCTAGGCTCCAGATCCCAGGCTCCCTAACTCCCTGCTCTCAGTAGGTGCTTCTTTAAAGCACAAGTGACTCTGTCCCTTCTGGAAGAATGACAGGGAAAATAAGAGTCTGCTGGGATTCTGTGGAGACGTCATTTTCTTCAGGCCCCATGGCAGGAAGTAAACACATCACTCCAAACAGATCGCAGCAAAGCCCACGTGACAGCCTCAGATAACATTCAGCTTGTGGGCTACTCTGCTGGAGTCCTGACATGTTAGAAGCAGGGAGATTATTAAATCAACGTGATAAAGTACTTCCTGTTACACATCCCTTCCTGGCTGCCTCTCTCGCCCGCTGGCACAAGCTGATAGTCACGTGGCTAACCCATGAGGTGCCCTCATCTATCGAGGAAAGACACTGGCTTTGGTGCTCAAGGATGCTCAGCTTTCATGCAAAATGGGTAACGGCATTAGAAGTCAGGTAATTTGGAACAATAATTGGATTAGGGACAGTTTCCAAGGGCAGAGTTCCATCCATCAGGTTTTTAAGTGACCCCCTCTTCCCACCCTGGAAGCTGTTGACACAGAGGATCAGCTGCAGTAAGCAGATGTTCACACCCTGAGAACATGTCACTTTCCACAGTCAAAAGGACCATGAGGACTGGATTCAGGGTACTGAATCTGAGGTGAGGAGATGATCCTCTACTGCCCCAGTGGGCTCAGCCTAATCCTATGAACCCTGAAACCCGGCGAACCCTTCTCAGCTGATGTCCATGGACAGCAAGGTGAGAATGACCTCAGCCTGCCACTGCTGGCTTTGCAAATGGAAGGAGCTGAGAGCCAAGGACTCAGCACACACGAAGGTGGGAATGGCTCTCAGCTGCCAGCCAAGAAAAATAATAAAAAATTTAAAAAGCATTGGTCCTACGAAGAAGTGAATTCTACCAATGGCCCAAACGAGCAGGAAGCAGATTCTTTACCAGGAAAACAAAGCACTGCCGACATCTTCATTTGAGCTTGGTTAAGACTTCTGAACTACAGACTGAGATAATAAATCTGTCTTGTTTAAGGTGCTAAATTCGTGGTAATTTGTTACGGCAGAAATAGAAACCTACAGCAATGGCACTGTCGATAACAGCCATTACTTATTGACGTCCTACTGACTGTCAAGCAATCTGCTAGCAATTTTCCATATATTATCTCTCACATAAACCTCAACAATCACACAGGTGAGTACTGTTATCTGCATTTTATGACAACAGAGATCAAATAATTTAACTTCCCAAGGCCCCTTACAGAAACTGTAATTCAGCTGCAGGTTCATGTGTCAGTAAAGGCCACACCATCGCATTATCCTACGATGACATCCAGCTGCTTGTCATAATTCTAGAACAAGCTATTGTTTTTTGAAAGAAACAACAAAGAAAAAAGGAACTAATATGCACTAAATATTACATATGTCACATACTCTGTGTAGTATGTTATTTCGTGCCTTTCAACTTATACCATAATTGATAAGCCCCAGTATCTTCAGTTTACAGTTAAAATTAATGTGGAAGGCTGAGTCGCTTGCCTAAAGGCACATAGCGTAAGTGAAATTCATGCACATGAAGTTTGAACCCAAGGCCAAATTTGTTCCATGATGCCTGCAATACAAAGACTTGAACTTGAACTCCAGGCTCTCCTTGGTGACCATCTTCAAGACTTTGTAGTAAGTTTTGCAGCCACTCAAGATTCAGCAGGGAGGGCTGGGGATTTAGCTCAGTGGCCGAAGCACCTGCCTGGTTAAGTGCAAGGTTGTGAGTTCGATCCCCGGTACCAAAACAAAACAAAACAAAAAAGTAAAAAAAGATTCAGCAGGGAGCTCATTCAGGTTACAACTATGGCCATTAGCAGGAGCAGCCTCAGCCTTGAGTGCTGAGACCAAAGCCCAGGCTGGCAGGAGCCAGGGGACGGTGGCCCTGGCTCCTGTTCTGGACTCTCCCAGGGAGCACACCTCTCAGGGCGATCTGAGGAAGAAGTTGATTAAAAGCTCCAAAGGGGACAAGACAGGTATTTCACTCATGTATGCCCTACTTCACCTCCGTAATTCCACTGATTGCCACTTAACGGCTTCAGTTTCTTTAGAACTGTAAGTTTTCTAAATTGGTTCTAAAGGTGACATTAACATTCAACCATCACACTCAGAGGAAGGTCCTTTTACTTTGAGAAACTCCAGTCTCCAGCATGTATAAGAATTCCTTACCTACCAGCTTCAGAAAGTTCTCCGTCTTTCTTTAAGTGATTGGCCTGGGATTTCTAGGCGACTACGCAGAGGTCAGAGTGCCGCCCTTTCTTAGCACAGGCTAGCAGCTGGTGTCACCCTGGAGCAGCTCCTAAATGCAGCTTCCTACGGGGGTCCCTGGAGCTATCTGATTCCCTTTTCTGACATCTTAGGGAAAATCCCTGTTCTTTCATCTGTGAGCTGAAAGCTCAAAGTCTCATGTTGTTAGATCCCTGCCGCTGGGAGAAATTTATGAATATCACCAGCAAAGTAGTGCTTCCTCCCTTCCCTGTGTCACTCTGTGCTCAAAAGACCATGTCTTAGAAGGGCTCGGAAAAGTATACCTTGGAATGAGCCACAGAGGTGACTCAGTTTAAGGAACCTCCAGCACCAACCCCTTTTGATGTTGCTCCAGGGCTATCAAGGAGCAGCCTCAGCCTTGAGTGCTGAGACCAAAGCCCAGGCTGGCAGGAGCTGGAGTGGGAGGTAAGCTACATTTTATGGGCACAGGAAGAGCTTAGATTGACTTGACCTCAAGACTAGATAGCAGGGCTGCGTAGGAATGGGTCCAACAAGGGGCTGTGAATTTGGAGACCTCACCCCCATCAGGCCGGCAGAGATGTCTTCATTGGATTGGAAACTGATGAGAGGGGTGCCTACCACTGACTGCGTCTTAATTAGGAAAGAGGACAAAGAAAAGCCATCCAAAGGAGGATGACCAGTGGATAGAACCCAAGCAGAGATGGAAGGAAAAATCAAAGCCCCCATGATGATGTTCTGAGGAAAGAGGACGTTCTGGGAAAGAGGATGCTTCAGAGGTGTCATTATTGGGATGAGCACCAGACCTGTTCTGTATGGCTCTGAGGGACAGGTGGAACAAGGCCAGGGAGGCACAGCGAGATGGTGGGGGCTACCAGAAAGAGAAGCCAGTTGTTATTACTATTTAAAAGTGGAATTGGTTACATAGTCTCCCTGCTGCTACTCACATTTTGTGAACCTGAGTACACACAGACATAACTAGTGTAGACTCCCAGCAACTAGCAATTATTGTCACTGCTGACAATGACAGTGCCACGAAAGAGCTGGGAGCAGGTGACAGAGCCAGCTGGAACACTAGGTCCGGGTTTGGGCTCCAGTCTCTTGGAAGACTGAGGCAAACAAACCCTGAATGCAGTCCTGGAAGAGCTGCAGCACAGTTAGCAGGTTTAAGTGAGGTCTCAGCCTCCACAGTTAGACAGGGGCTTGGGTGCTGTACTGGCATTACAGCTGGGAATAGATTTTCAAGCTAAGAAGGACAAAGTAAAATCTGTAGCCAAGACTTGGTTGAGGCTGAGTCATTTAGCTGCTGGCTTAGACTTCCTCAGAACATGAGCAAGATTAGCCTCAGGAGCGGCAGGGATCACAGCACACAGGGACAGGAGCCAACAGGGTAACTGCACTGCTCTCAGTGCGGAGCGCTGGTTGAGAGCCGCCTCCATGGCAGGTAAGGCTTCGGCAGATGATGTCCAAAGGCTTTCAATTCTGAAGCTCTTTTGGGGCCTCCCCTAAGTCTGTATCATTCATTCATTCATACATTCATTCATTCAGTATACAGCTAGTGAACACCAAGCACTGTCTCAAGTGACAGGGAAATAGTAGAGAATAAAAGCAGTGTTTTTTCATGGGAGTAGAGACAAGAAACAAATAGAACTAGAATGTCAAATGGTGACAACTATTACAGAAAAGATATAGCAGGGAAGGAGAGAAAATGTTGCTGGTGGGGAGAAGCAGAAATTGGGAAGGGTGTGACCTTCAGGTTGAGAAAGGGTAAACTGTGCTGATATCCAGAGTGTTCAAAACAGAAGAGCAGGTGCAAAGGCCCCAAGGTGGGAGCAGGCTTGGTGTGTCTGAGGAAAAGCAAAGAAACCAGGGGGGCCTGTGGCTGGGGCCAGGGCTGATGTGGTGTGACCATGCGATAGAGCAGTAAGAAACGAGAATACAAAAATAACAGATCCCAGAAAGCCCTGTGGGCCACTGTGAGGACGACATCTTTTATTTTGATAAGAAGCCAGCAGAGGCCCAGAGCAGAGCACTGATAGGACCCAACTTACATTTTAAAAGAATCACCCCTGCTGCTGTCTTGACAACTGAAAGCAACAACGCAAGACAGAGGCAGGGAAGCCCCTAGGAAAAGTCTTCAATGACCCAGAGGAGAAAGACCATGGCTTGGAACAGGAAACCAGTAGGTGGAAGTGGCAGGAAGTGGTCAGGCTGTGCTGCGGGCGCCGGGTAAAACCAGCTGGATCACTGATGGAGAAGGTGTACAGTATCAGAGGAAGACAAGAGGAAGGTTAAGTGCAAGGCTTGGAGCCCAAGTGCAGACAGACTTGATGGCATATATGACACAGGGAATATATGACAGATATGACAGAAAGAAAAGCAGGTATGGAAGGGAAAACTAAAAGCTCCATGTTAGACAGTCAAGTAGGCAGCCGGAGACTAAAGTTACATGCTTATAGATGCAGTCAAGCCAGGAGACATGAGACACCACAGGAGCAGAGTGAACAGGGAAGGAAAACACCCTCAGCCCTGGGGTAATGTACGTGCAGCCATCAAGAGATGGAGAAAGACCAACGGAGGAGACGGACAGCAGCAACCACTGAGGTGGGGCAAGAACCAAGGAGGTGTGGGCAGAAGTCAAATGAAAAGGTGCAGCAAGACAGAGCCGGGAAAGACACTCACTGCTGCTGGGCCCGGTCAGACGGGGCCTGGAGAGAGGCTACCGGGTTCAGCAATAGGAACGTCCTTGATGAACAAGGAAAAGTCTGATTGGCGAGAGTCTTACTGATAGGGAAAGAGAGGAGATGAAACGGAGACAGCTGGAATAGAAAATGTGGTAGGGCTCTGCTATAAAGGGACAGAGAAAGATGGGGCTCACTTGGATTTATTAGCCAGTACTGGACAATCCTCGAGCATGAAGGATGCTGTGCGGATGGAGAAGACAGAGTCTACCCCCTCAAGATACTCTCAGGCTCCTGCAGTAGGTGGAATTGAAATAAGGTTTTTAAAACGTTTGCATAAAACAGATGGGTAAGTACCAGTGAGGACAGTGGAGCATATTCCTGAGAGTGAGCACTTACACACCTGTACTCTGAGAACTCTGGAATCAGTGTTCTCCAAACCAGGTGGGAATCCGCATCTCCTGGAGTGAGGGGAGATTAGAACACATTTTTGAAAAAGGGAAGAAATAGGAGTTAGAAAAGAATGGGGAAGGCTGCTCCAGGCAAGGAAAGGCCAAGAGATGGAAACCAGGTGGCCCAGTGGTGTCACTTTCACAACAGTTATAATGTAACTGACACTGGCCTAAGAGCTTCTTATGTGTGAACTTACTGAATTCTCAGAAAAACATGGACTAGGGATGGTTGTCCCATATTATAGATGAAGAAACTGAGGCACTAAGAAATTAGATTCTTGCTCAGGGTCACACAATTCGTGAAGGGTGGTGCTCAGATTCACATCGGGCAGTCTGGCTCCTGACTGCTCTGACCTCATCTCTACGCCATGCTGGATGCTTACCTCTGCTGTCCACAACACATCTGACTCCACTTCCGCTTTGCTCTCCAGCCCCCAATCACTGTGGAACCTGGGTACCTGGTAAGGTACCTGGCTAAGTCAGGACAAAATGGACTAAGAAAAGAGATACCTGAAGGACTCCCCTGTGGCTCACAAACAACTGATCACTCCCTTGGGGTCTCCCCACCTGAAACATGGAGGGTAAATGGAGTTTAAATGGTTAAGGCTAACGCCTGACCCTGCAGTACAGGTTCAGAGAAGTGCACCAGCGCACCCGCAAACAGGAATGGGGATCAGACTCACCTGCAGTGCTTTTCAGAGCCAGCACGAGACACCGTCTCCCTGGTCACACGACCATGCACAGAAGCTTGCGCACAGCTGACCCCTGGCTAGACAGGGTTCTCTATACAGGTTCCTCACCAGGATGAGCTTAAGAGCCTCACCAGCTCATCCCAGCAGGGGCTGACCAGGCCCCCTAATTCAGCTAGAGGACAGCAAACACACCAAGACACAGAGGGGTTGTTGGCCAACCCGACAGCTCTCTGCACATCCTGCTGTCCAGTGCTTCCCACTGGCCCCAGGAAGCCTACAGTGAATGTGGGCCTAAGATCCAGCCTGATGAGAACACAGTGTGACTACAGTCCAGCCTGGAGCTGAGCGGTGAGGCTGAGTGGGATGTTCTGGCTCTGCCGAGGCACACAAGTGCACCCTACCCACTCGGACTCACACGCAGACTCGGCGGATATCTAGCAGCGGCTGCCACTCCCTTGTTCATGGCCAATTTCTCCATCTGCAGCCGCAGGGAGCAGGAGGCCTGGACAAGCCAGGTCTGCACCAGCAAAATGAAAGGATCAGTAAGGCCGTTACTGTACTACCTGGCTTATCCAAGCAATTGGAGCCAAAATGGGGTCATGGCTTTAATTAGGCAGATGGCTGCCTTGATTTAAGTTCTTGTTAATGGTTATTAATGAGGATCCAATGATAGTGGAGTGTCTCCCTGTGAGAGTATAAGACCAAATGCTAACTATTTTATCACTGAGTCCCAGGTTGAAAGGGTCTTAAAGATAATAGGTCCAACCCTTCATTTGATGCTAAAATTCTGTCTGACCTTTCTGTGCTGCCTCCAGTTCTGGGGACCCTGATATCCAAAAGAACCCATTCCATCTGTCTAGCAAGCATACTTTTTTTTTTAAACATGGAAACAAAATCTCCATAATTTTCACATTCCCATCTTCTTCCCCGCCATACAGCTTGTAAATGACTCGCTCCATACCTCAAGACTTTGTAAAGTGTTGCGCAGAACTGGAGACAGATTTTTGGAATTCTGACCAATCATGACCATTGCTGGTTTTTCCAATGCCAGATCAATCTCTGCGCAACCCAGTACTACCAGTTGGCTCTGCCCACCAAGGCTGGACCTGCTGCATCCCATAGGAAGAAGATGCCATCAGGCTGTAACATTCATTGATGGACAAAACGAAAGCCTGGAGGGAGGCAAGCCCTTCTGATACAAATGAACACAGGCAGTCACGCACCAAAATTACATGGAAATTAGCCCCATTACTAAGAACTTCTACTAATGAAACTGGGCTCTATTCTTTCATCTCTGAAATCCCTTCCTGGTTTTCTCCCAGAGGCCAATCACAGTAAGCTCAAGAAAACAAAATAGAGAAGCAATACTTACACTCCCTGCTACTACCTGCCTGTTATTTTTGGCTCTGCATCATTTTGTGAGACCCCCGTGGCCCTCAGATCTGACAGAATGGTTAGGACTCTGCCACCACGGGTGTGTTCTACTCAGATTCTACTCAGTTCATCTTCTTTGAGGTGACTTCTTAGCTCCACAAGATGCACTCACTTCTGCCTGTCTTGTAGGTGGCTGGGGAAATTGAACCGACGTGCCCTTAAGAACATGCTTACACACTACACACCACAGTGCTAACATCTCCCAAAAGTGGGAAGTCAGGAGTCTTGGTGCTGTCCAAGGGGCCCCTAGCCAGTTCACTCCACCTTTTGGGACCCTGCTGTTTATTATCTGTGAAATGGAGCCTAATTCATCCCTAACTTCTCAGCAAAGAAGGCGATGTCCCAAATGTATAGCTCACACTGGCTTCTGAAAAGGTCGAGAGAAGACAGAGACCCTGAGAGCATACTGTTAGTGCTTCCAAGCCAAGCAAAGATGGGTGACATCTCACAGCACACTGGCCTGGGTGCCTAAGTACAATCAAAGGGCAGAAATGGTCTTACACATGCACAGGCCTATGGAGACTCACTTGCTGGCTCTTTTGAGGAAGCAAAATATTTACTCTAATTATATATTTTGCAGACTGACAATAAAATTGGTTGGCATTCTTGAGCACTGACCAATTCCTGGGAGAAGAGAAATTTGGAAACTGAAAGGTCAGTTCAAGGTTCAAACTTTACTACAGATAACTCATTTGGTAAACAGCGACCCAGCCTGCTTCTTCAGGTCAGGCACTGTGCTGAATGGCAGGCACCAATCAGACAGAAACAGACTCCCCCGAGGCATTCACCACGGGAGAGATTTGTGTTCCAGAAATCATTCTGTATTCCCTTTCTAGGTGACGGATAAAGGAGAAGGTCATCAATTTTCATTTGTCACTAATGTGAAAGACCAATTGATTGTCTATATAGATGACTCAATTTGGAACCGAGATGAAGAGCTACACGTCAATCAAAATTTCATAAATCAAATCACATGGTAACATTATTAGGGGAGCCCACTACTCAAAAACCCCAGGGTGGATCCTCTATGAGGCAAAGAATATTGCTGGTATATTTGATCCTTGGTGTATCCAATATAGTTAATACATAGCAGAACAAGATTAGAAACCAGTGTTTTTTATCCTTTCCTCTTGTCTCCCCCAATTCTCCTATTAGCTTCATCTTTATAACACTTGAATGTTCTGTGTTGAACATTTTCTATAAATGACTGGAGCTCACTGGAAAAAATAAAGTTAAAAAAAATGTAGTTGTAAAGTCCTCGGGGGTCCTAGAAAGACACAGAGTCCAATCAATCCAAGGTCTTCCTGCTTCATCACACAGGGACACCATAACAAGGAGATTCAGTTGCTGCAATGGTCTGCTGGTGAGCCCGATGCCACTCAGGCTGACCACCAGGACAGAGCCTCTGAAGTCCGCCTCTGAAGTCCACGAGCTTCAGTTTGCTCAGCTGGCAGCTTGGTTTTGTGCCCTTAGAAAATTCCTTGGAAGTGAAAGTGTCAAAAGCAAGAGCTCGTATGAGTGATAATTATTCCACCTTGCAATTTCTTTACCAGACAGAACACAGTATATTTAATGGGACTGGTATGGCAATGGGAGATTGCAACTGTTCCCAGGGTCCAGAGCTGCTGCAAACCACAGCAGAGACTGCTTTGAAGGCAGACAGGTTCGAATTTAAGTACGTGGGTGATCTTAGATGACTCAAAACTCTCTGAGTCTCTGTTTTTGTTTTTATTTATGAATGGAATCATTCATTCCAGCCTAAAGATGGACTGAGGTATGAGAGATACCTAGCCAGTGCCCAAAGACAGTAAGGGTAAAGCCTTTCCAAGTGCAAGCTGTTATTCTGATTACTATTATTATTTAGCACTGTGTCTTCAGTAATTTTCTCATAAATATCTGAAAGAACTAATGAACAAATGGTTGAATCTATGTATTTGTTATCAGGGCAAAAACGTTTATTAGAATGCAGTTGGAATCTTCAGCAAATTCCTGTTCTCTCTTTTAGGTAAGATGATCATTTCCTCTTTCTTTCTCGCATCTCTTCACTTCTTCCCCAGTCTATCCGTTCACTCACAGATAATACCAGAAGAAAATGACAGTATCAGTCATGTCATTGGGGAACCGAGTCATGCAACGGTCGTGGTTTTCATCCCTCACCCTCACTGAGTGGCAGTGCTACATTTGCACACAACATGTGCTGGGCACTGGTGTTAAGATATCACTCTCCCCTGCACTTCTGAGTCCAGCGGGAAAGTTCTATAATAACTGGAACACAACACTATAAATGCTGGAACAGAAGCAAGCACCAGGGAAATGGCAGAATGGCAGGAGAGAGACAAATTCTCTCTGGGAAGGACAGACAGACAGTGTGAGAAAAGTTTTACAAAGAAAGTCATTTAAGTTCTCAGTGCTAGAGGAGGAGGAAGGTGGAAAAGAGGAGGAGGAGTGGTTGGAGATGTTTCCAAGCAAAGGATGGAACCAAGAGAGCACTTGTGGCACAGCGAAGGCAGGGCAGAGTCCAGAGTGACTCTGCTGGTACATGTGGATACCAGGGAGGAGTCCAGTGTGGCCACGACACAGGGCAGGGCAGGGCAGGAGTAGGAAGAGGCAGGCTGAGAGCCCCGCATTCACTCAGTGAGTACCTAATGTAGTTAGGGACAAGGACAATAATGGCTAATGTCTGAAAATTTTCCAGAAGAGATTAGAGAAAACTGCAAGAAAAAAATAACCTTCAAAGGCTGTTGAAGATGACTCTGCTTCCCAGAGGCTAAGAGAGCCTGGCAGTTGGCAGCAAGAAAAAAAAAAGGCACTGAAAGAAAAGCACAGGGCACTGGGCTCTAACCTGATTGGTGCCAACTGGGCACTTCCCTGTGACCTTGGCCGAAACACTGCCCCCTTCTGGCCTGTGTCCTCATCTGTAAAATGAGCTGGTTGATACTGGAACCTTAGCAGCCTTTAGGGCTCTAGAATGTTACGACCTCAGCCTTTCCGAGTAACAGAGGGCTGAGTGGGGTATTCTTAGGGCATTTATTAACTCATGGCTGCACGTCATCACTCAGAGGACCCAGAGGGACAGAAGCAAAATCAAAAGACATTTTCCGAAGATAGATGACAGAAGGGGGATGACATATGTGTGGGAGTTTGGGGAATTTATGTGGGCAGTCTCCCAGCCATAAATAAAATCTCTTTCCCTTACCCAAAACCTCATTCAGGGGGTAAACAGCGGACACCGTAATAGACAATTTGGCTGTACCTCCCGCCCCGTGCCTCCCGTGAATGAAAAACAGCCACCACAGGCAGGGTAACAGGTCCTGTCGCCTCTGTACAAACATCCATATTGTCACCAGTGACAAGTGAGGCAGAGAATGGAAACACTTGGACAATTTATCTCTGAGATCCCTGGACCTTCTGTGCTACCCTACTCTGACCGTCATGTGATCTGAGGCTGGGAGGCTGAGGGAAACCCCAGGAAACCTCAGACACTGGGGGAGGAGGCCCTGAGAGTGTGGGAGGGGGACAGTCCCTCCCTTTCCGGTAAGTCTTCCAAGGACACACATGCTCCAGGCACTGTGGACACCAGTCTGGCCCACCACTGCGTAAGGCTGCCTGCTCTGAGGCACGGCGTCTCGTGTTATCCTGACCTGCTTCTCTCTCCACCCTTACCCTACTCCATTTCTCCTCTGGAGGCTGTGTAATTAGCGCCTCTCCATCCAGAAGGACTGGGAGGCATAACAAGCTGCTAACTCCCAGGATAACCCAGGAGACTGGAAAGCAGGTCCTGCCACTGCTGCTTTAGTTTTCTTTTCTTTCTCCTGGTTGGTTTGATCCTGCTTCCTGACCTCTGCAAGACACCAGACCCAGTTTGACCTTGTCAGCCAGCAGGGCCTTTGGCTGGAAATCAGCTGGAAGCGTCCTGGTGTGAACCAAAACTAGGGCCAGCACAGGACAAGCACTGCTCAGAGTGTGCATGAGGAAGGATGGGGGTCCCCCCCTTGTTGGAGCAGCAGACCTCAACAGCAAATGTCAGGAGATCTAAGGCTATGAGGCGCTGCCGATTCTGGCTCAATCCCTTTACGCTTTCTATTAACAACCAATGGAAACTGATGGGTTATGCTGTATCCACTCATTTAGAGGGGGGAGAAAAGCTTGCAGCAAAACCTGAATAACTCTAGCTATCTTATAAATTAAGCATTGGAAGGCTATGAAACATTTTTGCAATGCCACTAAACAATAAAATTAGGGTCTGAAGTTTCTGCAGCAATGAATGAATGAGAGGGAGGGAAGATTTTGGTTTTAGTTTTTTTCTCTAAGCACGCAGGGCAGGAAGTCAAAGACGGGATGAGGGCAGACCTGAGTCACCTGTCGACATTTCTGATTTCAATCAGTTGCTGCTGCATATACATGGAAAAATGTGCCACGAAGTACCAAGGAGCAGCTCAGAGACCTCAGGTTTGGCCTCTGTCATGTGATGCCTGGCCTGGCAAGGTCTCGACTGCTGGCCTGTCTCTGCCCCTACTGGGGCCTCCTGACTGCCACCAGCATGCCAACCTCTCTCCCCCTGGGTCCTTGAGTCCTGATTGTGATTGGGAATTCTGGAACATTAAGTCATTTCACTGGACCTTCACTCTAAAATGAAGAACCTTCACTCTAAAATGGCCACAGCATTTTAGTTCAAGCTTAGGATGCAGACCGTGCCTTATTCCTACCCCAAGGTAGGAAGGGGGACCTCATGTGGTTATCTATCTGGAAAACCTGCCTGGTGTTTGAATCCCTGTAGTCATCACCTAACCCTACCCCTAGGGCCCACGGTTGGACAGGCCTTTCTGTTACGAAGAAGCTGAGTTTCTTACTGCTATGCCCCACTCTTAAGTTTACACCGACTTGTGCCACGTTACACAAACAGACACCCTGATCCCTGCTACCCTCCAGGCTGTCCTGACCTCAGTTTCCCTATGCGCAGCCTAGATAACCATGCTGTATCTGCTACACTGGATGGTATGCTCCTCTCTGTGGTTGGGACCACGTCCCCAGGCTCTGAAGTCCTCTGGCTTCATCTAGTCCTTCCAGAGAGGACACACCTGATTTCCTAGGCAATCCCTACCAGGGATGGAGGTGACAGTGGTACAGGCAGCAGCCCTGCCTGCCCACACTTAGAGTGGCACACTCATAATAACAAGGATGAAGGATAAACTGAAGTGACCCTGCCATCCTTCCCAGAACCAGGCCTCAGCAAACAGATGGCAAAGCAATGGCCCTTCCAGCAGCCAGGCCAGGTTCACTGAACAGACTCCTGGTTTCATCCAAATTGCCGCAGACATTGCACACTCTCCAGGATTCTTCTGGGATCTTCTTGGTCTTCTTTTCTTATCTCTAGCCCACCTCTTAATGTGCTAGGCTGAATCCATCATAAACGGTACCAGGGAGTTATACGCATCTTTATCCAGTCACCAGGGGAGCTCAGACCAGAGCTGTTGATCTCTTGCTCACCCACCACCATCCTACCTTCACCATCCCCACCTCCACTACCTCCTCCACTTACGTCACCTCCAACCTCCTCTGCCTCCACCGCCTCCAC
Organism: Cavia porcellus; assembly: GCF_034190915.1. Lineage (NCBI taxonomy): Eukaryota > Metazoa > Chordata > Mammalia > Rodentia > Caviidae > Cavia > Cavia porcellus. Next base: position 12,645,125 of record NW_026947492.1, on the reverse strand, counting down.
CACCTCCACCACTTCCTCCACAACGAGCATCTCCACAGCCATTCCCACCACCACCTCCACTTCCATCTCCACCTCCACCCCCATTACCACCACGTCCACCTCTACCTCTACCCCAGCCAAACTCAGAGAGGGCAGAGAGCAGGGTTTGGACAGCTTCCCACAAGACCTGTGCACCACACAGATGGCCCTTGGGGAACCTTGGAGTAGTGACTGGGGATGTACCCCAGAGCTGGCCTTCACTTACCAATCCTCAGGGAGTGGGGGCTGCAGGCGACCATCACGAGCCACGTAGGAAGCAGCACCAAAGGCGCCGAGACGCGGGGCATCTTCTATAAATCCTCATGGAGCCCTCTGCTGGTCTGGGCATGACATACCTCTGTGAAAGAGGGGAAGGAGCTCATGAATCCTACAAGGGCTAGGAAACCAACCCACAGAGCCCAGTGACTTGAGCCTCCAGGGAAAACTACTTGGGGAGGGCCAAGGCCACCTTGAGAACTTGTAGGGTGTCCTGGGAAAACTGCTGCCAAAGCCAAGGAGTCCGACCTTTGTCTTTCCTCTCTGTGCCCACCAGCACTCAAAGAAGGCTCAAACTCTAACTCTAGCCCTTGATTCACACAGGCAGAACTGCTGTAACCAAGGTCACAGGATTAATGGAGACTCGTTTCTCTTTCAAAATCTGCAATGCAGAATAAAGACCTTCATCTGTGCTTAAGAAATAGGAGCCACAGGTGACAGAAGATGGAGGCATGAGGAGAGTAATTTCCCTGCCCCAAGCCCCAGCATGCTCTGCACACTGCTGCTCTGCACACTGCTGAATCAGTGGGGAAGGGACTTGGTTTGCCAGCTGTACTGTCTTCCTGAGGTATCTCTTTGTCTCAGCTCAGTTTCCTTGTCTGTAACTGTAGTAACACAAGCCTCGATGGAACTGCACTGAGAACTAAGTTGCCATGAGCAGGAGTTGCCTTAATGGGGGGCTAAATGCATGTCAGTTCCTGATGGGGGGGATACATTTATTCCCAAGTCATCAGCTGGTGTCCATATCTGGTTCTGCTGCCTGCTACAAACCAACCCTAATCCCCATCCATATCCCACTGATCCCTTCTCCTCCTTCCTGATGTCAAATGCAGAAGTGTGCAGGGAGCTAGCCTCCCCATGGCAACGTGTCACTGTCCCCCACAGAGACCTCATAGGAACTCTAGCACCCACAGTCTGTAGGCAACCAGTATGGGCCCCATCCCTGAGATCAAGGGAGACTTGGTCAGCACCTGGATATGCTAATATCACATGCCCTTGGTATTAAAGTGTTTCCTTCTCCTACTCCCTAGGCAGATGTTCTGATAGAAAAATAAGTAAAAGACTTGGACAGACATTTCATTAAAGAATAGACCCTAATGGCCTTGTACATATTTGAAAATATGCTTGACTCACTCAGCATTAGGGATCTGTGACTTTAAACCCCAACAGTATACCGCTATTACCCACCAGAGAGACAAAAAAAAAAAAAAAAAAAAAAGACAACATTAAAAACTCTCACACAGTGCCATTAGAAGTGAACATTCACATAGCTTTTTTTTGAAAACCGGTCTACTACAGCTTTTCACATATCATAAGAACCCAGATACTACACTGCTCAGGAGTTTCCAACAGAAATGCAGTATATAGTCATCAAACACATGCACCAGGTGTGTAGGTTTCTCCAAACTGGAAACTACCCAAACATCTAGCAGCAGAATGGAGAAATACACTGTATACTCACACAGTGGAACATGACACAGAAATGGAAATGAATGATCAAGAACTATATGCAACAGCATAAATGACGTTAATAAATACAGGATTTAGCAAAGGAAACCGGCACAGGAGAGCACATACAGTACGACTCTATCTATGTAAAGTACAGACCCAGATGACGCTAGGTTGTGCTCTCTGACATCCAGTTTGAGATTAGGGCAGATTGGCCTCAGTGGCTTCCAGGGAACTAATGTTTTATTTGTCACGCTGGGCATGGTTATATAGGCATGTCCAGTTTGTGAAAACTGACTGAGGGACACACTGGAGATACATGCACGTCGCTGTGTTGTGTTTCAGAAATCTTTGCTTTGCAGCACACCATCCCCCCAGCACACATTTAGCCCAGCATTCCCATCACGGCTGGCACCCTGCAGTTCCCTGTACCTGACGTGTGCCCCCCTCTCACCCCTCATCCCAGTGCTTCTCCCTCTATGGCTACTGCCTTTATGTGTCTCCACCTGGGATCGCTGCAGGCTCCTATAGGAGGAACTCTTTCTAGTTTCCTACTACATCACCAGAGTCCACTTACACACAGCAGTGGCACAAGACCTATTTACTCAATGAATAAAAGGCCGTAAGCAATTTCCTGCTGCAGGTAGGCACAGGAAGGTAAAGGGCAAAAGACAGGGAAGTGAAGGAAACTCCACAGTTGGCACATCAGGCCCAGAATCTTTGTCCTTTAATGTAATGATGCTGGGCCAAAGACAGACTTAAGCAAACACAGTCTCAAGAGAAGCCAGACATGGGGAGGAGCAAAGATGGCAGATAAATAACAACTGGCTACAGAAGCTCCCTGAGATAGTCAACTTGGAATTCAACATAATACAGAAGAGGGAGCCTCAAACAGAGGGACATGAATTCTCTCGTCCCAAGAAGAAATTAAGGTGAGAAGAACCAACCAAACATACAGTCCTGGTGCTATTATTGGAAAAGCTAACGGTTCAGTGTTCCCGTCGCAGCTGTGATTTGTCAACCATCCGAGGTCCCACTGTGACTTGCCCAGCCATCCAAGGTCCTGCTGCTTCGACTCACTGGAGGCGCAGTTACATTGAGCTCGGGGGTTGGTGAGCAGGCGAGCTGAGTTGGCGGGGTGCCTACATCGACCTGTGGTGGGTGATGGGAGTGGAGCCATTCTACAGAAAGGGGGCTCCAGCACATGACATTCTGGGACCAGGCAGGACTGGAAAGTACAAGGGGCAGCAGTGACTTCAGTCAGTTGTTCCCTTCCTGAATGGGATTGGTGGAGTGAGCTAGGCCTGGGTCACATGACCTGGCTGAGAACCAATAGGTATCTGAAATCAAGTCCCTACAGTGGTGGCGCACACTAACCACACTAACCCAGTGAAGCCTCAGAAGTTTGACTGACCCAGAGGAGAGGCAGTGCAAAGTAATACAGTGCAGGCCACAGCAGCTTGACTGATGCAGAGGAGAGGGGCCAGTATATGCTGTCCCTGTGTGCAACTCACTAGCACACAGCAATGGGAAGGGTCATCTAGCTAGTGTGCTTCAGAAGAATTGTAATCAACAAAGAAAGAAACTTGGGCCTCTTGGAAGAAGCAAAAAAGATGGGAACAGGAAGCAACAACAAAAAGTCCCCAGGTCCCAACCGTGAGAACATTGACCCAGGACAGGTGAATACAAAAGGAGAATGAGAACAGCAAATATGCAATATCAGACATGGCACCAGTGGACATAAAGAGATATATTTGGGACCTCATAGATGAGTTCAAAAGTGAAATATTTAGCCAAGTAAAGCAAGATATAAGAAGATTAATAAAAGAGATACTAAGCACCCCTCAAGCAGACACAGATGGAAGAAGGGAGGAACTCAAACAAAGGAGAGAACCATTTGATGAAGAATATAAAAAAATATAGAATACATGAAGCAGATTCAAAGAGATTATCAGGAAATTAAAAACTCTATGGAAAGATGGCAAATCAGCTTGAAAGAAACTAAGGATAGATTACCCAAACTGAAGGACAGGGGCTGGGGATTTAGCTCAGTGGCATAAGAACCTGCCTTGCAAGCAGGTGGTCGTGAGTTCAATCCCCGGTACCAGGGGGAAAAAAAAAAAAACTGAAGGACAATTTTGCAACGTGGGATTATGAAAGAGAAACTTTTTAAAAATAACAAGGAAACAAGCAGTAATAATACAAAGGCTAGAAGACGACAAGAAGATCTATAACTTGAGAATAAAGAATGTGAATGAAGAAGCAGGGGTACAAACAAAGTAACTACAAAGGTTATTCACAGAAATAATTAAGGAAAACTTCCTAAACATAGGAAAAGGAAATGATATTTTGATATATGAGGCATACAGAACCCCAGCCACCTACAACCAAAACAGAGCTACACCCAGGCATATAATAATCAAGATCCCAGAAATTCAATATAAGAACAGAATATTAAAAGCTGTTAGAGACAAGAAACAGATAACCTATAAAGGAAGCCCCATCAGAATAATGGCAGACTTCTCAACACAAACCATCAAGTCAAAAAGAGCCTGGAGCGAAATATTCCAAGCCCTGAAAGAAAATAACCTCTATCCCAGATTGATATACCCTGCTAAACTGTCTCTAGAAATTAATGGAGAAACAAGATGCTTCCAAGACAAAGAGGAACTTGGGAAATTCGCAACCACCAATCCAACTCTACAGAGAATACTCCAGGGCATTCTAGAGAGAGAGAGAAAAGTACTAGGATTCCAGGAACAGTGGCAGAGAGGCCTCAATGAATGGAGCAGAAAACAGAACGAAGAAGCAGACAACTGATGGCAAAAAAACAGCATAGCAGAAATGAGGCAGAGAAGATGTTATTCAAAACTGATATGATCGATAGTATCAAGTCTGAGAGTATAGGCAACTACACTGAGGATGACAAGACTCTACGATACACATTCTGGTTTGATATCTGCCGGTTTTTGAAGTTCTATACTATATACAAAGTTGTGTTTTTATTAATACTGTTATGTACTGATATATTCAATTATACTATGTCTGATGATATAGCCAATTCTATTGGAGATAACAAGAGACAACACAGGGACCATGGTAGAACTCTATACAATGGTCTTAAATGTTTTTTTTTTCAGTTTCATGTGTTTACAGGAATATGTTTTGTTTTGTCTTGCCTTGTTTTGTTTCTCCCTCTAATATAGAAAGGACAGAAATACATGTTAAGACTCATGCATGTAGAATCTATAAACAGTTTATGAGAACTGATCTTATGACACATGATGAAATAAACGGATACTTTGAAAAAAAAGAAACCCTTAAATACCCAGTGCTGATTCTGGAGTGTCATAATGTGAAACCCAGCAATAGTATTATTCTTTGTTCAGAGTGATATTAACCTGCCTGGGTTTATTCAACCTCAAGATAATTGAAGATATGGATAACTGCATGTATGTTTAAGTGTATAGGATTGACAACCATATTTCTAAGTTTTTGTTGGCTAGTTGAACAGAACTGTTTGTGGTCTCGCTGTTTGAATTCGCACTTTACATGTTCCATTTTTGTATCTTGAACAACTATTTGTAAAATGGCAATATGTAAACATCAACTAGTGATTGCTTACTTTTTATTTTTTTCTCTGAACGTATGTGTTATTTCTACCTATTTTGTTTAGTCTTTCTTTAAATAAAATTTTAAAAAAAGAAAATGAACCCCTCCAAAAAAGAGAAGCCAGACATTTTTACTCATTACAGATAAAGTTGATCATTTGGTGATGGTCTACCCAGCAGCACATACACTAAACTAAGGCGGGGCTATGTCCTTTGAAGCAGGACTGTGACTCCAGTCCCAGGACCCTGAGTGCTCGGCCTGCATTGACAAGCCTCATGCAGCCAGCAGAAGACGCATCTGATTTCTCAGGCAGAAAGAGGCACCCAGTGCTATATCTTTACTGCTATTTCCTTTTCACTCCTAAATTATTAAAGTGTTTTTAGTTGATCAAAGCTGAACTGTGATTTTAAGATTAGATTCATCTGTACATCAGACTGAAACTAAAACCTAAATCTCCTTTATCTATTTTTTTTTTTTTTTAAATAGAGGACTGAAAGTTTCAGACTCAGAAGGCAGAGATTTCCCTGACAGATCCTTGTTGGGGCACTGTTTGGGACACCTTAGAGTGACCATGCCAATCGTAAGAGCAGAGTGCAGGTTGGACTGAGGCCAGTTAGATCTGGGCCTGAGGTTACTAAGTGAATATTCCTGGGCACCACAGTCTCAGTGCCTGTCTCTTCGTCTACCAGTAACATGGGAAGAATAGTGCCCACTTCCGGGGTGATGAGCGCCAGGAAAGCGGGGAACAGTTTGCATTTTCCACCTGTCTCCCCAGTGCCTGGCACAGGCTGGCACATAGCAGGTACTCACAAAATATCTGTTGAAATAATGAAACAATCCAATCAGAGAATGCTCATGGGAAACACTCTGTCAGTTGCCAAGTATCTTAACAGTTACATTTAGCATCCTTGCCAATAAGGAATATATAATTCACATATAAATTTTCCACTCAGGCGAGCTCTCTTCCTTTGACCCTCTGACCCTCCACTAGGCTTGAGGGTACTACTTATCACACTGCCCTGTGACAGCCTGGCAGAGAGGCTGGGCACTGGAATGGGAGACACCTCTGCTGTCCTATGTACCTGTCCAGGATGTCTCCTCTCCCTAACACCAAAGATCAGACACCTCGCCTTTGCTAGGAGAACCTAATCTACGTTTTCATAACTGTAAGACTTCTCAGCTTCACCAAGCTAGAAAAGCCCTTTGAATGTCTCTTTCAGACGGCATCATCTCTGCTCCTCTGTTCCACTCTACTATTTTGAAGAGAAGTCCAAAAGGGCAAGGGTTTCATCACTCTGATTCACAGCTCTGCTTTCAGAACCCTGACAGTACCTGGTGCAAGGCTGTCAAATGTGTGGCTGAGTGACAGGTTAACTTTCCACTTACTTCTGCCGTGAGGCGGGGAGAGAGGGAACATTTCTTTCAGGCCCATGTGTACCTGACACACTTGCTATGAGGCCTATACTGAGCAGAAACTCAACAACTGCTGATTCGCACACAGGGGCCAGCTGATGACACTAATGGGCATGGCTGTGACAGTTCACTGCATTCTTGTGGTTGCATCTGCCTCACCACTGCCCAGCTCTGCTGATTGGCTTCCCCCTCCTGACTTATAAACAGTCTCTCTGCTGTTCTCTCCTTCTCATTCTCATATGGTTACTGCTCATTAATCATAATTTTCCCAGGTTGGGACAGAGCAAATGCTGACAGACACCAGACGGTGCTTGGTGGTGGGGAGGACAGAAGAAATCCGGGGAGCAGCCAGATGAATTACAGGTTTCCTCTCTACTTTGGGCAGCAAAGTCTTGATTACTCCTCCTGATGTTCCAGGATCCTCAAGACAAATGGATGTCAGCTTCTTTGCTGCCCCTGATTCTCCCTTGCTTGGGAGAAACTCCATGCAGCCTCCAGCAGCTTGGATGGAGGATGCACACGGTAGCAGGGAGGCCAGAGCAAAGGAACTGGATCACCCTAGGCCCTATGGTCTCCTTGAAGGACAATCAACATTCTTTAGGGGGGAGCAGTACCAGGAATTGAACTCAGGACCTTGTGCTTACCAGGCAGGCACTTGTGCCACTGAGCTATAACCCCAGCCCCACAATCAGCATTCTTTTCCTAAAATAGCTTGGCAACATTTAGTAGATCCCTTGTTCCTTGGCAACAAGTAGGTTGATACCAGGATGCAAGACGATCCTGGAGGTCACCTGTGGCGGTCAATTCTTTCAGTCTCTATTTCTGATGCTGTGTGATAATTAGATTAAATGTTCTCTAAAATACCTTTGTGCTCTGAAATTCTGTAGTTCTAAGAATTGAACTCTAAGATATATAATATTTATTGAATATTTAATATGCGTAAAATATCATTTTAGGTTTATTTGTTCAAGAGACCCCTGTAAGGTGGACAGAATCACTTTCCCTAGATGCAGATGCAGAACCCAAGGTTAAAGAGGTTGATTAGCTCACCAAGGTCACTCGGCTGGTAAAGGGAGGAACCAGGACTTTGGCTGCAGGACCGTATACTCCTTGTGTTCTACAGCCCAGCACACAGTTGAACTTGATGCAGTGTTGGAATGTGATCATGACAGCTTAATGATTTTGGAGAGCAAGGCAAGTTCAATGCAGGTACCTTGTGCTCTCTTCTGGACATCTTACTGTGAGTTAGGGGCAAGCAGCAGGAGAATGAGTCTTGGAATGTCCTTTGGTTAAAAAATAAAAAAGGAAGGGAGGGAGGCAGGGAAAAAGAAAGGAAAGCAAAGAAAAGGAAAGAAAACAGAACATTGGGCCTGGTATTCTTGACCTTTACAAGTCCCCACAAGGAGCTACCCCAGGCGTTCGTGGTAAGTTATAATGTGGCAGCCTAGCCAGGGGAGAGCAGCAGCACTGGCAGCCGGGCCCTTGCTGTTTGGTTTACTGAGGCCTGACTGTAGGGAAGGGGTCCACAAACACCGTGACCTCAGATCTGGCAGACGCCGGGCCACAGCTCTAAGGACAGCTATTTTAATACTCAGGCGCTGATCTGTAAAAGGAATGAGAACTTGCCAACCTCTCCCCTCCCCACAAAAGAAAACCACGCCTGTATAAATTTCAGATGAAGCTCCTAACGCACCTCTAAACAAATGTCCCTCACCAGAGGTTAGAGCAGACGTCCCTGGCTTCCACCAAGCGGGTTGAGGCCGAGTCCTTAATCTTGCCAAGATCCATTTCCACAACCATGAGTCTACAGAAAAGTTGCTGCCCAGCTCTCTCAGGTTCCTACAATCAGTAAACGCGGACTTCCTTTCCATCCTCTCCACGGCCCCCATTCAACACTTCCTCCAGCTCTTGTCCATAAAGCACCCCCGCGCACATCCACATCGTCTCCCAACAAGACAGCTTTCCAATGCATGCGTGTGGCAGCAGGAATGCAAACCTTCGCACCTCCAAAGTGCAGCTCTAAGCCAGCCTTGCCCCAGAAGCCGCCCCTGAAACAATTCCTTCCCGTTCACTCAGCCTGGCATCAGTGGAACACAGCAGATCGCTCAACTTCTCAGGGCTGCTACCTTCCCTGTTGTAAAGGGGGGAAACTGCACTTGTGCCTTTAACCTTACAGGATTGCTGAGAAAACCAAATGAGATGCTAGATGTAAAATGGCTTTGCAAATGAGTAAAGTGCTTTTGAGGCAAAATGGTGTTTATTGGTTTCATACTCTAGACTGGCTGGAGAGAAACATACTTAGTACTGGTATGCTTAGTGCTTCATTCATTGAATAGTTCTGGCAGGTGTCTACTCTGTGGCAGTCAATTTTCCAGGTCCTGGAGTACAGTGCCTGCCTTTGTAAAGCTTATAGTCTGGAACATTAAAGATGTGAATCAGACATTAAGGTAAGTAGATGCCACCACAGAGACTGAGAAGAAAAAGCACAGGGTATCCCAGATGGTGGCAGAAGGGACGGCATCCCTGAGGATGACTGTTTGATCTGAGCTACTTTCAACAAGGCAAGGAGGGGAGCACAGAGGAGATCAAGTCATTTAAGGCCAGAGGCATCTGGTGGCACACAGCACGGTGGGCTTCAGAAATGGCAGGGTGTCCACGGAAACTGTAACTGAGAGTCCCTTTACTGTGTATTCTGCTGCAGTGATGACTAGCTTCCATTGCTAGTTGTGGCCTCTCTAAGGATGAAAACCTGTATTCACTCTCTCCCTGTCTCCCTCGCTCTCTGTGCCCCTACATCTAGGAGAAGGCTCTGCATCTAAAGTCTCCATGAACCTCGTACTGGACGCTGCAGCCTTCACTGGGAAGGCAGGACCACAACTTCTACATCTCCTCTCCACTGAAAAGGAGGCAGTTAGCATGAGAAGGCGGCGAGCTGATCCCCAGCTGGAGCCAAAGAGGCAGCATGAGGACCATGAATTCAGAGGGGAAGGCAGAACCAGCTTGGAATTGTGAAAAATGCTCCTGGCATGTATCTGAGGCCACCAGGCTGGGCCCCAGGAGAGATGAGCTCCTAGCAGAAACCACATGAGCTGAGGCTTTGAAACAAACAGCCGAGTGCTAGAGCGGTGAGTAACACATTTAGAGCCAAGAGGTCATGCAAAGGGATGTCCACAGGGGAACTGAGTGGGCTGAAAAAGAGACCATGAATACCTTTTAGGTCAGCTTTAACATGGCTCCTAGGTAAATGCGGCCTTCTCTTCTGTGCTAGGAATCTGCCTGGCATTTGAGAGGAGAGAGTGCCCTGCCGAGACCTGCTGAGGCTACCAGTGAGGTGTGTACACTGCAACCTTCCAGAAGGGGATCTGTAAGGAGCCAGGCTGCTCAGCCTGAAGAGGCTGGAGAGGGTAGCAGCTGCGAAATGGAGATGCAGCCAGAAGTCCACCACCAAAAGCCACAGGGGGATTATTTTAGATTCCTAGATGACCAAGGTTGGAGCAAAGTACTCTAACTAATCTATGAGAAGCAGTCCTGAGGCTGGGTGGGCACAGATATGTGCACACTTCATGTGCACATCAGCATCTTAGCTCTCTCAGACACTCAGTAAGGCCATTTCACTTCTTTTTATCTAAATCCTAGACAAAGCAGGGGAGGAAGCAGTGAGCCCTGGGCCCATGCATTAGGGGAAACCTAGGGCCAGCCCCTGAGCACTCTGGGGTGAAGTTTAAGAGGACAGAAAGACTAGATACTTTAAAATGAAGGTCCACAACAAAGCAAGTGGTGACTCTTTCAAAATTCCAAGTGCCAGTCATAGTCTACTGGAGTCGTCAGGCTCAGAGCCACCTCTAGAAACTGCCCAAATGTGCACACATGGCCCATCCCACCCCTTGCTTCTGTCCAGCTTCATAAGCACTGACTGCCATCCACTTAGGGCAAGGACTGGCACCAGGCTCAGGGCAGCGTGGGGGATGTGGCTACTGGCCAGCTGCCCCAGTGAAAGGCTAGAGGACTGCAGTCAAGACTAGGAGGTAGATTTGCTTCTCACTCTAAAATGCTCCTTCATGTTTCCCTTTTTAATGAAGTAGATACCTTTTCCACTTAAAAAATCCAGTTAATAATTTAGAAAACAATAAAGCATCCAGCTTCTCCTTATGTCTGGCTCCAAGACTTGGGCATGCTCCTTACCACCTACCCACCCCCCAGCCTGGGTCCCTCCTCCATAAGTGATGCTAGTCATCCAGGGCTCAATAATGCTGAGTCTTACCAGGCCTCTCTTAGCATCTCAAAAACATTCCTTCCCAAGCCTGATGCCCCTGTCACCAGTGAAAGGCCAAGATGCTGCTCAGAGCTGACCCTGGGAGTCTTCAAGACCTGTACTATCCTCTGGTTCATCTCATGCCCACTACAGCTACCATCCACCTGAATCCATCTCCAGCCCCAGCACTCACCTGAATCTGGTTTTTGGCTGGATCCCTGGTGGTCTGTGGGCGAAAGGTCCTTCCTCAAGAAGGAGGGCATGGGGAGAGCCTAGGGACCATGATCCTCCACCCTTCTCCCACAATTCAGATGCAGAATCATCTTTCCAAGAGCTTCCCTGGGCTTCTGCATATGCCATCAACTGCAGAAGAATCTGTCAGAACCCTGCAGCCTTCCCTCTGCTAAGCCAGAAAGTCTGCGGGCTGAAAGCTCTGACCTTTCCCCTTCCCCAGCCACAGGGCAACATGAGGGAAATCCTTAACATCCTTAGCTAAGCAACGGACTGTCTGTGTACTCAACACCGTCCCTTTCCCTGCCTTGCCCACCACAGAAGGAGCACTTGCCCCAAAAACACAACACCAGTTGTCAGAAGCGGGGACAAAGTCCAAGAGTGCTGTACCTCCTCCAACAAAGGACTGCTATGTGGGCAGATGCTGGGCACCCCAGATCCCTGCAGCACCGCAACCTGGCACCAGCATCCCTGCATGCTCTGGGCCCAGCCAGCTCTGTGCTGTGTGCTGGCAGCTGTTGGGATGCTCAGATATGCTACCTTCCGCAAGGAGTGCTGGGAAAGTACAATGACCTCACCTGGGGAACGGCACAACAGACACTCAAAATGAATAACAGCAGTGAAGCAGCTTTCACGCAACAGGGCAGACCTTGCTGCCAACAGGCTAGTCCTAGATGCCAGGGGTGAAGCAGCAGCCCTAGGCCCTTGCAGTTGGGAGCTAGACCTGCTACACATACAGAGAGGAAGAGATCTTCCATTTACATCCTGGGGAAAGTGGAAGTATCCACAGGATGGTGATCAAATTAAGTTGGCAGCTGCCCATTGAGTCCCCATAGGGCCTAGAGACAGGTAAGTCTGGAAGGGCTGAGTTCTAGAAGGCCATGAATGCCAAGGTTAAGGATGCTGGACTTTCTCTTCTGGGCAACAAAGCGCCACTTAAAGTCTGGGGGGAAGAGAAGACCAAGCCAGAGCTGGGCTTTAAGAGAATCGATCTGATCATGGTGCACCAGGGCCTGCAGAAGGTAATGGGCACGTAACCGTGTTTGAGGGGAGGTGAATGTGGGAGAAGCCACCTCTGACACCCCTGGAACATCAGGTACAGGGATTTCCTCCCAAGCTGGGAAAGAAAATTTGTAAGCAGCCAGCCACCAAGGCACAGCATGTATTTTGTGAATTCTCCACGGGAAGCGGAGCCCAGGCAAATCCAGTGACAGCGGCAGTAGGACATGGGACAGCAAGCACACCACTAAGTCTGCATCAGGCCCAGCCCACAATCTAGAGTCTGACTGTGGGGTGACTTTGTTGCAAACAAAAAACCCTGAACTTGGAGTCAGCAGCTGTGCTCAGACTTAGCTTTGTGCTTATTTCTGGTTTCAACAAAATCTCCCAGCACCTGAATTTTCCAAGAAATGGTAAACATACAACCTGCCTAGGCTTCTTCACAAGGTTACTCAAAGATCACAGATGTGTGATACATGAAAAACGATTCAATTACATATAATCAGAATTAAGGAAGAGATTTTCTAAGTAGGATCTGTGAGGCTGGTTAGCTCTCAGCATTTCTCTGCCAGTCCACCCCAATACTACACTTGCTGTTGTTACGTTCAAGAATATGCGTCTGACTCTTGGTCTCTTAGATTTATTGAATGGATAAATGATTTATCTTTGTTTTCTCTAAAACACCTAGGACAATGTTTTCCACCTGGTTGGGGCTTGGTAAATATATGATTAATTAATAAAAGCGAATCTGTAAGAGGATGTTTTAATTCTGTTCATCTTCCCCCTATTTAGTGACTCATCTTAATAGAGATGCTAGCAAAAACATAATTAGCATTGCGAGGTGGAGCTCTCTCCTCTACACTCTCTCCATTCAGGAAGCTTCACGTGACTCAACCCTGCAAGAGCTGGTGCACAGCAGGGGTAACCAACATCCTCTACCTACTGTAAACAGCGATCTTTTGGATCTGGAGTCTGCTACTCATCAGATATGACCTTGGGCCAGTGATTAACCTGGTCAAACCTCAGTTTCCCTACCCATCAAAGAGGGCAAATATTAAATATTCCTAAATTTGCTTTCAAAGATTAGGTGTGACCTTAGTTAGGCTGCAAATAGCAAGTACTCAATGCTTGATAGCTGTCATTGTGATTAGTGCTAACATTGTCCATAGTCAAATCAACACGGTGAGGGGGAGACTAGTGTTTGAGTACAGATTTCCCATCATTGAGGATATCTGTAAATGTTCTGTGACAACCAATGGATTAAGTGTCTCATTGTTTTAAAAAGGCAGAAGCAGCTGGACCCCCAAAGCCATCTTAATGTACCTGCTATCCATTGGCACTGGGGGCTGGGGGCACTGAATGGATCAGTCACCCTTATGGTGCAAACCCAGCGTTAATGGTCCAAGTGAATTACAAACAAGGCCCACCTGCTGTGCTCAGCAACAAAACCTGGCAGGAGGGTAATTGCCCGGAACTTGAGCACAGGGGGACACAGCGGGCATGGAACACATTAACCACGGGAAGAACAACTTCCCAACACTTTCCTTTTCCGCAAGACCCAAGAACAGTCAGCAGGCAAGGAGAGCAGGCGCCAGATAGGAACTCCCCAGAACCACAGAAGAAAGGCACGTCTGGATGACCACAGCTGTCCAGCCTAGTGCCACCACAGACCTAGGCCAGCCACACACAGCACAGTGGTTCCTACATAAGCTTGGGTGCTGAAGATATCTATCATCTGGAGCCCCACACCTCAGGCAGACAGCCTCTTTGATCTTAAACACACCCCCACGCACACCACATGTCCCCATGTGAATGATCGGAGCAGGTGACGGGACAGGCAGTGGTGGCACGAGGTCCACTCATCTGTTCAGTCATTTGTCATCTGCACACTCAGCAAGCATGAAGAAGGCTAACCTGCGACAAGACATTCTCTCCAAGGGCTCCCTGCAGGGGAGTCAGACACAAGCATCGGTCATCCAGCACAGGCTGGAAACCACAATTACACAACCAAAGCGCAAGGCAGGTCTGGTACCAGGCAGAGAGCTCTCAGTGCTGCCCAGGCACAGTCAGGGGACTTTGCAGAGAAAGTGACCCTTATGCTGGTGTGAAACGATGGACACACACACAAGAGTATATACATACACACACTAGATACTGTGCACGTAAATATACACAGCATAAATACATATACACATGTGTACTCACCATAGATATGTATATATACCTATACACATATGCATGTACATACATACATATAGCATAGATGCCTATAAAGGTACTTCTAAAAGTACACACATGCAAGTACACATATAGATGCACATTCACATATACCCATACATGCACATATGTATGTACATATATACATACACACATACATCCTCAGATTCTGGACATCTAAGGAGGAAGCACAAGGCACAGAGCCCTCATCCTTATCAAATCCTTAACATACTCTGAGACCAAAGAAAAATGACAAATTTAGGTACTGTTATGGCTTATCACTACATGTTGCCCAAAGCTTCATGCAATCATAGATGCGGACTTTCATAGGTGGCTGAATTAGGGCACATGAATGTGGATTCAGTGTGTGATACTGGGATGAAGGGTGTGGATAATGGAAACTCTGTCCTGGACTGGGTGGCACCATCAATAGACTTTCAACCTGGACGGAGTACAAACGGAGACAGGGAAGCATGCGGCTGCTGCCTGCTGCTTCGTTATCTCGTGCCCACTTGGATGGACTGTTTCTCCTCTGCCAGGCCACCCCGCCTTGGAGCCAGCCAACTATGCACTGAAACCTCTATGAACTGTGAGCTGAAGTACATCTTGCCTCCTTTAACTTTGAGTGTCAAGTATTTCTGTCTCAGCAATGAGAAAAGTAACTAAGACAGGTACCCTACAGAGAGGCAGTCCTTTGAACTATCTTCCTTGTCTACTACAGGCAAGAAATGGGAATCCCTTTGCCTTCTTCCCTTCAATATTGTGTTTGCTAGTGACCTAAGAAGCCACGTCACGGCCCTGGATTTTCCTCTTGGCCTGGGTAAGAGAACAGACTTCCTCCTCCTGCTGAGAGCCTGCGCCATGAAAAGGCAGTATCTGGAATAATAAGTGCGTGCATCCTTCCCTGAAGGCTGGGAGCATAGTTCGGATCTAGATTGTCCTCCAAAGGCCCAGGTACCACAGGCTTGGTCCCTGGCACTCTTAGGAGGTGGTCAACCTTTAGGAGGTGGAGACTTGTGGGAAAGATAGGTCATTGGTGGTGTGTCTTTCAAGGGGTCATTGGAAACCCAGACCTTTTATGCTTTCCAGCCACCATGAAGTGACCAGGCTTCCTCTGTCACAGATTCCCATTGTCATGATGCATGATCCTGGCACAGTCTTTAAGAAACTGAAACCTCAGAAACTGTAAGCCAAAATAAATCTTTTGCTTCTAGTAAGTTTTTTGCTCAGGTATTCTGTCACAGTAGCAAAGCTGATGAATGGCTAAGTTCCAGTCCCAACTGCTTCACTTACAAACTGTGGCCATGACATTAAATTCTGAGCCTCAGTGTCCTCGTGCATAAAACAGTTATAGTACTACTGGTACCTACTTTATAGGGCTGTTGGACTTTCAAACAAGAAATGCATGCAAAGGATAAACGCAAGCCAAGAGCCTAGTACAGTGACCGGTACGTGGTTAAATCTTCAAAATTACATACAAATGTAATTCACAAGGGCAACCTACTCCTGCTACCTGGTAGCAAACAGCTCCGCTGATTCTGATCTACATCTTTAATCCAGAAAAGTACATTTCATCACCAGTACTGCACTCATGCACAAAGATTTACTAGGCAACTAATATGAGGCATAAAATCTTATACATAAAGCATTCTTGAAGCATTTATGAAATACTAAAGAATGCTGCGTCACGCATAACCACACATACAACTGCATACAAATACATACATGTCTGTGGACACAAACACAGGTATACATCCCTGTCCCCTAAAACTTGGTACCTACTTATAAAGCACTGTTATCTACACTGCTGGATTGGAAAGTTATTAAAGTCTAGGCCACAGGCAACAGAGGGATTATTTGACTCTATTTTCTGGAAAAGGAAACTAAGGTTTTGGGAAAATAAATATCTTGCCCGAAGAACAGTGAAGAGATGTCCAGAGAGTTAATCACATCGGGCACCCACTCTGAGGCTCTTCTGCATTTACTTCACCACATCCTGCAGCAACCCTGAGAGACTCAGCTGGGGCCCTCCTCCCAGGAGGGAGAGACAGAAAGCCAGAGAGGTTACGCAATTTGCCAAGGATTGCCAAGCAACTAGGCAATGTTCAAACCTGCCAGCTCCTCCCACAGGACCAGACCAGTTTTAACGTGTGGCTCTATGGGGACAAATCTTAGGACACGCAACTGAAGGGTCCAGCAGCTGTCCTCTAACCTGCAGCAATGCTGTGGGGTCTACCATGCCCCAGCACCATGCTCTGACTTACACCAGGTGTGCAGAGTCTGCATGCAACACTGGGTCCACCTGCCTCCTCAAGACCCCTGCATGCTCCCACACTTGGGCTTTTGATTGGGCTCTGCCCTTGGCTTTGAACACCATCCTCCTGCAAGCTGGCATACCCCTCATTCTCCTCCAGGACTTGAGTCCAATCTCACTCTCCCATGGCCTTTATCTTCCTCGCCCTGCTTTCTTCCTTCCCACGGCACTTATAACCTATAACTCATCACCTGTTATATAACTGACTTATTTACAATCTCTCTTATTTATATAGGTTCCCTCTAAACATGCTTGCTAAATCATGAGCTCCTTGAAAGCAGGATTTGTCTAACTTGTTCTTTATGAGTCCAAAGCACCTAGAATGACCCTTGCCCTATAGCAGGTCCTCAGCAAATGTGCTGCATGGACCTGGGAGCCACCTGGATGGTAAATGGCATGAAGTGAAAGCATTTGTAGTGCTGAATGAAGGCTGTGAGGATTCTAGGGAGGGGCCTGCGGGCACCAGAAGTCCCCTATTTCTGTTGAGAGAAGGGAAGCCTCAGAAGTATATAGATTTAGCACTTTCCCATTGATTATTGTAACAATTCAGAGACAGAGACAGCACTGGCAGCTTCCTATTTGCAACCTTGACAGCAAACAAGATGAGGTGAGGAGGAAGACAGCAGAGAATTTCAGGAAGTTCTTGTCCCAGATACAAGGAGAACTCAAGGCCATACCAGCTGTGTCCGAGGACAGTGGAAGGCAAGACACCTGGCTTTGAGTCCCAGCAGACTCTGCACAGACAGGGCACAGGGAACACCAGAAGTAGGTCCTCACAGCTGGGAAGTCAAGAGAGCTGAGAAAGCAGCACAATCCTTCCTTCAGAAGCAGATTCCAGGGCAGCAGAGATGCAGATAAGCCTGGGCACGGGGTCCTGCTGCCTACTTCATAGATGTAAAACTAAAGCTCAGAGAAGAACAAGGGCTAAATATGGCTCAAATGTTGTGCCAGAGTGGGCTCTAAAACCTGAGTCTCCAGAATGCTCCATCAATATGTCTTTCATACTAGTACTGGTTCACTGAGACTTTTAAAACTGTCTTCCACAAGCCAGGCTGTACAAGGTACAAGGGACACAGCTGTGAGTAAGACAGACAATGTATATTGGGGAAAACACACAGGAAGCCATCAAATCCAAATCCAGAGTGAACTGTGGGATGACTGGTTGCCATGAGAACAATGGGCCAGAGTACCCAAACCCAGCTTGGGGGATCAGAACTCCACACAAGACAGTAAGTCTAAGTGGAGACCTGAACGATGAGCTGGCATCAGCCCAGGGGAAGGGCAGAGCTGGGAGGAGGGAACTGCCTATGCATAGTCTGAAAGTGACAAGAAATGGGAATTTTAGTGATCTGAAAGCTGTAGGGGATGTCACCCCGAAAGGATAGGACTCCAAAACCCAACAGCTCCAAGGCAACCACACTAAGTCTGAATTGTATTCTAAGGGGACTACAGAGCCACTGAGGAATGTCAAGCACAATCAAAATTGTGACACAATCAAAATTGCTTGTGGAAGGACTGCTGTGACAGCAACTCGAGAAGTTTTAGAAGGGTTAAGTCTGAAGTCTGCGAAGTCTGCTGGGTGAGTGCTGAAGAGTCCTGGAGGGAGATGGATGTGAGGTAAGGCAGAGGCAGTGCAGGGCACGACATGTGCATTTGAGACTCTTTAGAAGATAGAGTTGATGGAGCAGGAATTCCAGATGAACCCTGAAAACACAGGAAGCAAAGATGGCTTCCAGGCTTCCAGACTGAGCACCTGCTTCCTGAGACTGATCACCTAGGACAGACAGAGTGGGGACATGACCACCTCTGGAGAACAAAAACAAGAAAAAGGCAAGAGAAAGGCACAAGCCCAGAGATGCCAGAGGCATGTTTGCTGGCCTGCAGCGAGATGAAAGATAGAACAGCAGGGCTTTCCAATTCCCCCCACCAGATCGCCAGTGTGTGGCAAGGTCCCTTCCACCTCTGTCCATGGTGCTGCATCTGAGCCTCCAGGCAAGTGTGTGCTTCCTAGAAGGCGAGCACTCTCTGGGGAGCTGATCACCTACTCTCAGGACCAGAGCCACACTGGATAGAAATGACGTTTAAAAAGGCAAGCGAAATCATTTCTAACCTCTAAAAAAAGCCAGCCCCTGCTCTCCATTCCACTTTAGAAGGTATCACTGAGGGACACGAAAGTATGGTGATAAAGAGCATTGGATTCTGGGGACAAATTTTGGCTCTGCCACCCACCAGCCATGTGATCTCACACAAGTTACTTAACATCTCTGTGCTTGTGTCCCACATGCAGAAAGTGGGAAGACTAAGGACTATTTGTAAAGTTGGGAGGGTTAAGTATTTGTTAAAGAGCTTGGCACTGAGAAAGGGTTACATAATTGGCAAATTAACAATTGCATGCATATAAGATGCAGATATGGCCACCATTGCTGGGAAGAGAATAACTGGAGATTGGGAGGGGCAGTTGGGTAGGTAACAAAGCCTTGACAAAGGACAAAGCAGTCTGCAGTGTGCACTTTAAGCGCTTTAACACGCCTCACCAGGAAAAACCCTGGCTTGAGGCAGATGAACAGATTAAACCAACTTTACCTCCCAATCACCACAAGAGATAGTTATTCCAGGTAGATCCCGTCTTGAAGAAGTGATGTTTGCTTCTGAAATGTAGCAATGCCGCTGGCTTTATGTTTGCGGAATCTGACCAGCTTCCCCCTTGTGAAGGGAGGTAGCCTTGCTTTACATATCGGGCTTTCTCTGAAGCACTAGAATTTACAGCACATTTGTTATGCAGCTCAGCAAAAGGTGTATGAATAAAGAACAACCTGCTCCATCAACACTGTGCGCCAGAAAGGCAGCAAAGCTACCCGCTCTGCCTGTGAAAAGATTTGCCAAGCGCCAGGGGGAAAAAACCTGTCCCACCGGGGCACCCTGACATTGCATTTCAACAGGCTCCTGTTGCAGCTTCCACTTTGTCATTTGCCAAGGAAAACAACGCAACCCAAATAAGAGGACATTCTCTTCTCCTGCAAGTAGCGGCTCTGCTCTGTGTGTCTGGCTGCCCCCAGGCCTTGCTTCTGGAAAGCAGAAGAAAAACTGGTTCGTGGGTTCCTTTCCCCTTTTGTATCTTCTTGTTCTCTTCTTTCCATCCTGCATCTTCCTGTCCTGTTCACCATGGTTCTTCCCTCCCAGTTGAATGCTGCTACCTTTGTCCAGGGAAGGCAAGGCCCTGGGGTCCTCAGAGACACAGGACAGAGGCTGCTTTTGCATCGGCTTCTTCTTTAGGGCCATGGGAATGGCACATGTGAAACTCCCGGCCCCTGCCCACACAGTTTTCAGCCTTGTCCCCAGGATGCCAGGACCACCAGGTGGTGGTGGGATTCCAAAGAATAATGTTGCCTTTAAGGAAGAATACAAACTGATGCCCAAAGTTCCCAACGAAGTGCTTCTCTTACAGTATTTTGTTTTGTGTATGTGTGTTTTGTTTTTTAAAGACATGGTCTCATTTTTTTATATATTTTTTACTTTTAAAATAAAAGAATAAAAATGATGATACAGAATTACAAAACAAAGTAATAGGAGATTAACAATGGGTAATATATTGTGTATTGTTATCTTCAAAGTAGCTGCTCAGATTACAGGATACAGACATGAAAAACTGATCAGACAATGAAAGTACAAACTGCTCTTTTTGATGAACAGAGATGAGTAGTATAATTATCCATCTTGTACCTATATATATCATCTTTTCTCTCCTTTCTTTTCTCCTTCCCCTATTCCAGTTGCTCTTTCCTTTTGAGCTGTTTCAGTTTCTCAATTATCTATTGCACATTTTGGATCTTATTTACTGTTTCAGTTATTTACACTAAGGAGACAATACAATGTTTACACATGCGAGTCTGATTTATTTCACTTATCAGTATGGTTGCAAGTTGCATTCATTTACCTATAAAAGCCTTGAGTTTATCCTTCTTAATGAAGTACTACTCCAATGTATAAAAACACCACACCTTTGTTAGCCATTCCATGGTTGATGGGCATTTGGGTGTTTCCAAGATTTAGCTCTTATAAATTGTGCTGCTATAAACATGGGTACAAATATATCACTGTGGTGTGCAGTTTTCAATTCTTCGGGGAAAATACTCTGAAGGGAAATAGCTGGGTTGAATGGAACCTCCAATCCCAGTTCTTTGAGGACTCTCCACACTGATTTCCACAGTGACTGTATCAGTCTACGCTCCCACCAACAGCGAAGAAATGTTCCTTTATTCCCACATCCCTTTGGCTTTTGTTAATGGTTGATTTCTTGATGACAGCCATTCTTTCTAGAGTGAGATGAAATCTCAGTGTTGTTTAATCCACCTTTCTCAAATGACCAATGATGCTAAACATTTTTTCATGTATTTATTTATCATGTATATTTCTTCATCTGAAAAGATGCCCATTTTGAGATTTGGTCTTTGAATTTGAGGGGCCTGATTTTTTTTCAATTCTTCACATGTTCTAGACTGAAGTCCTCTGTCTGGCTAAAATTCTTTCCCATTCTGTGGGCTGTCTTTCCACTCTGTTGATTTTCTTGATGTGAGAAAACTTTTTAATAAGATGTGATCCCAATTGTTCATTGTTCGAAGTACTTCCCATGCAGTTTGTGTTTTGTTCATGAACTTTCTGCCTATTCCTAAAAACATGGTCTCATTTTGCTGCTTAGGTTGGCCTAGAACTCATGGCAATCCTTCTGCCTCAGCCTCTCAAGTGCTGAAGTTACAGGTGTGTGTCACCATGCTTGGCTTTTCTTAAGTATGAAAATGAGCCCTGTGCAAAACTATAAGGCAAGAAAGATTCATTCATCTATATCCATCCATCCATCCATCCATCCATCCATCAATCCATCCATCCATCTGTTCATCCATCCATCTATCCATCCATTCAACACTTTGGGGCATTCTACTGCCAGACATTGGTGCAAGCACTGAAATTATCACTGTGAAACATTGCTGCCCTCTCTGGGAGACCAAGGAAGAAAACCCAGTTACCCTGGCAATGGGGCGCAGGGGAGGGCTCCCAGGAGCATGGCACCTCAATCAAGACAAAAGAATAAGAAACACATGGCTTAAGCATAGTTAAAGTTTTGCTATTTGACAGGAAAAAACTAGACATCTAGATGGCCATCAACCAGAAAAGGGATAAATCATGTCGTAGTCAAGATAGTAGAACGCCGCACAGCAATGCAAAGGAGCAAACGCTTACCACACAGGGGGATCTCCAAAAGCAAGCATGACGGACAAAAGAAAGCGAGTCACAAAATTCACATATAGAGAAAGTCTATGTTCGCAGAGCACAAAAACAGGCAAAACTTATCAACAGCATGAGAAGTCAGGCAGTGGGTACCTGGGGGTCACAGTGGTTGGGGGGTTGGAGAGGGGCAATTTGCTGCTGGTTCTCAATCTATGTGCACTTTGTAGAAAACTTCAAAGCTGAACACTTAGGATATGTATATGCTTTGGTATGTATGCTATACTTCTGCGAAAAGTTTACATGAAAACGACTTTTAAGACAAATTAGAATACCCTGAGCTCCCTCCTTTTCTATCACTACCTGGTCACCAGTGACTTCATGACTGTTCCAACCACTCATCACTCTGCACAGAAAGCAGGACGGCATCAGATGAATTAATTCATCTTAAATTGTCCATAACTGATAGTACTTCAACAGGATTACCGCCTCCTGGGGGACTTCGTTTTTAATGAGGGAGAACTGCCTCAACTAAACACAGTATCCAGGCATCAGGAGCACAGGCAAGGAGAGAAACAGGGAGGGACTAGGGCTTTCCTATCACTCCTCAACTCACTTGATGCTCTGCTGTTGGGTGGCTTTCCTCTTGGCAGAGAATAAGGAAGGGCCTTGTCCACTACGAAGCCTGTGGGCAGGTCAGCCTGTGAAAGCAGAGGGCCAGGCCTCGAGGTCAGCCCCATCTGACAAGGGAAATGTAAGAATGCTCCATTCAGAAGGGAGCTGCAGGCACAGCACTGTGCGAGCCCATGCCGCACATGCCAGGAAATCTGCGATTCTGTACTGCCAAAAAAAAATCAGAACTTTGACCTGTGCCTCTCCATCTGTACAGCTGATTTAGTGCATCTTGGGCAATAATGTGGTGTTTCCAAGAATTATCTGATTATGCCTCCCCCTCTGCACAGATGGAGCATGGCTGAGTTCGTAACTCCACAGTGAATTTATCTTTGAGAACTCATGGAAGGTAAAGAAGGACCAGACACATTGTGGTGACTCTAACAGGAGGCTTCCTTGGGGATCCCTGGGCCACAGGCAGCCTCTCTCTCTCCTGCCTTCCCAGCTTCTCTCCCCTGAAAGGGAATCGAGGGCAGGAAAGCGGATCTAGGAAACTCAGGTCTCCAGCCTCGCTGGTCCCTTTTCTCAGGCTTTGCTCCCCGGCTGCAAGGCCAGGCTCATCCATAGTGCAAGGGGACCTTAGCATTTTGCTCCCACAGACAGCAGGAGATGGGAGGCTGTTCACGCAGCAACACAGATCACGCTCAGGCTTCACTTGGCGTCTCCAGGAGCCGGGCAGGGAGACTGGCAGGGAAGCGGGTGGGGAAAAGCAGCTCCTGGTGGGGGAAATGTCCCTCCTGAGATGAGCTTCCACTCCTTCCTCACCTCTGCTCCTTCCACAGACCCCTGTCTGCAGATCACTAGGTTCCCAGACAGCGCACAGGTCTCCTGTCTGACAGCTCAACCCTGAGTGAGTCCCAAGAGGAACAAATCTTTCCCTGCAGCACTTTTGGGGAAGGCAGGGGGGCAGACAGGAAGAGCCTTTTGGGCCTTGGAGGCCCTTTCCAGAAAGGCCAGGGCCAGGTATTGCAGGCAGACCTTCAGGGGTCCTCTGCAGAGCAGGATCCCTGGGGGATGAGAGGCTTTGTGTGGCACGGAGAGGCCTTTCTAGGCTTTTGCTATGACAACCTGCAGAGCAGCACTAAGCAATGGCAAAAAGGGAGTCCAGAGGCAGGGGTTTGAATCCTCGCTCTGCTGCTGCTGCCAGCTGCAAAACCTAGGCATAGCCTGGCACCTAGTAGGTCTCTGCACATGCTAAACTGCCAGCAAACTCTCTAATACCACTAGAGTGACACAGAGAAAGTGCCACAAAATGCAATGCACCCAAGTCCCCCTCTTGCCATTTATGAGCTGGCTTATAACACGGGCACCACGCCAAGCGCTTTCCATACATTAGCCCTCTTAATCCACATATACACAGAAAGGCAGGTCCAGAAAGCCCTGTCTAAGAGACAAGATTCAGAAAGGTGCCACATCTGCCTAACATCACACAGTTTGTAAGAAACACACCAGGCCTTGAACACACATCTGGCCATGTTATTATTTGAATCTTAAGTGTCTCGCAAAGGCCCACAGGCTAAGGCCTGGTCACAGGCCTGAGTTGCCACTGTGAAGTGATGGAACCTGTAGGAAGCGAGGCCTAGTAATAAGAAGTTAGGTCACAAGGAACATGGGAGCCCTGGCCCCTTCTCGCTCGCTCGCGCTCTCTCTCTCTCTCTGGTTCCCAGCTGTCAGAAAGTAAAGAGCTTTTTTCTAACATGCACTCCTTTTATGATGTACTGTGCAGGCCCCAAAACAATGGGCCAAGCAACCATAACTTCTGAAACCAGGAACAAAAGCCAACCCTTCCTCCTTTACGTGATGATTTTCTCAGAATACTGTCTCCACGATGAAAGCCTGGCTATCACGGCCACTTCCCACTTCTGCACCGCTAACCTCTTCCACTGGCACAAGCAGTGAGGTTGGAAGAAGTCTTTTACACACCTGCTTGGTACAGCCTGGGAGGCAGAGCTCGGCCCTCAAAAGGTCTCATGCTCTGCCACGCTTTCCTTCCTCCTCTGCCTGGCTCAGCCCAGCAAACTTCCACAGTCAGCCGAGGAAGAAGACTCCAAGGGCTCTTCCAACCCCTCCCTGATCAGGGCCTTAACTGCTGCAGCCCATCCCCTTTCTCCAGGACAACGTGCCACTTTCATTGCCAGCTTTACTTAAAAAGGTTAAATTAGTACACTTTTAATGCCTACAATCTATCTTTATTAATAAGCAATAAAACTTAAAAGCTTCTCAGGCCCCTAATTGGATACCCTCAGTGGCAGATGCAGCAGCCTTGATTCAAGCAGTCAGTTGCTGCAAACTTCTAAGTCAACGCTCGAAGGAGGCTCACACATTAGCACACGTGCACTACAGAAGCAGGCTGAGCAGCTCTGGGGAGGGCTGGACATCGAAAGGGTCCTGCCTGCCTTCCCACGGAGAAAGGCTGGGATTCCCAAGGGCCTGGGTCTGGTCTAACTGTCTCTGATTTAGAGAGCTGCAAAAGTTGGACATGGCTTCAAATACTGAAGTGTTTTAAATATGCTGATAATGATAATCACTTTACTGATGGTACTTCATTTTAAATGAAGCTTCAGGCCAAGAAGACTGAAATCATTGTCATTAAACATATTACACTCTTAGTTGACTCTAATTCTTCCCCATTTTGCTGGTAGCCCTGTGGGTGGCTTCTACTCCAGGTAAAGGGCACTGAACTTAGGGGCAGCTGCACCTGATTACGTGCCCATGTGAACTATGGGTCTGCCAAGTCTCCCCATCTCTGAGATGAGGGTGAAGACCTCTGCCCACCTCATAGCTTATCTGTGATGGCAAAGGAAATGGTGTAGAGCTCCAAGTGGACAAAGGCATGAGCTACTGCTAACCCATTATCCTAGATGCCTCTACCAGGTGCTTCGGTCCATAGGGGCTTGGAGAAACACAGACCCTCAAGCCCCACCCAGGACACCACTGAGTCACAGTCTGCCTTCCGACAAGACTCTCTAGGGATTCACAGCAAATGAATGTTTGAGATGTGCTCAGGAGTGCCCAACCAGCTATGTTCCCAACACAGTCAGAACTGCAAGGACAGTCAAATGATGACAACGGTAATTCCACAGGCAAACTGAGTGCACCTCCATGCTGGATACTATTAAGACTTCCCATTCTACACGAGACAACTGAGGCTGAGACACTGCCCAATTAAATGACAGAAATGAAACCCAGACCTAGAAGCATCAATGCTAAATTGTCCACACACATTCTCGTCCTCAGATGGATTGCTCTGTCCAGACCCAGAGATGGAGTAGGCAGTCTCTCTTACTTTACAGAGAAAGACACAGGCCCAGGCAGAGAAGGGGCCTCAGCCAGAGAAGGCTCCCACAGCAGGTCACTCCAAAACAGCACACTGCCTCTCATCAGCACGGTGGTATCGCACAGAAGGGGAAAAGCAAGTAGCTTTAAAGTGGGGCCGGGATGCCGCTCAGCAGTACAGCGCTTACTGAGCACGCACAAGGCCCAGCATTCAAAGTGAAAGAGCTAAGTGACTTTTGTATCACTTGCTCATTTTTGCTAAAACTATATGGACTTACAAGCCATCACAAGCTTCCCCTTACCTGAGACAAGGTCCCAGTCCCCCAGAAGCCAGCACAGTATTCTTGGAAGAAGAGTCAGGGGTCTGCTTCTCCTTGGATTTTACTCTTTCCTGGCAGAGCAGGAAAAGCTGGAGCTGGCTGCTAGCTTGCAACCATCCTCAGAAGTGATGGTGATACACAGTCTGCCTGCCTGCCTCCTCTTCCCAGCAGGCTACCAGGAGATTATGCAAACCCAAGAGAGTCTGATCCATTGTCTGTCTTCAAGCAGGTTTCGATTGGTTTCACAAACCACAAAGTGGTCAGGCAATCTTCTGTCTAAGCTAAAGGGCAGGCCATTGAAGCCTTGGTTAGCCATTCCCTCCCCAAGCAGCAGCCCCAACACCAGGTCTCAGGACCTTCTGCTCACACCACAGGTGCCACAGGCATAGGTGGCAGTCAAGGGTCTTGCAAAGGACAAAGCAGAGAAAGACCCTGAAGTCCACTGCTGGGCAGGAATAAAAGAAACTACCCCCAGCCACTTCACTTGTGGAATGAACTCGGTGGTGCCCCTAGACACAGGCTGGGAAGGGCACTCCCTGCTCTATGCCCATGGTGCCCTGCCCCTGGCACTAACACCAGGTGCCTTTTAGCCTTAGGCTGGGCACCATGAGTTGAGGCTTGGCCAGACCAACTGCTGATCAGTTATACTACATGAACACTAGGCCAGCCAAAGAGCTCCAATTAGCATAGAGACCTCTGCCCTTGTACAGACGAAATGTCAGGGTCCTGAGGGGGCAGGCAACACGGTTTCTGAGGCATCGCCTCCCTTTTTCCTAGCAAAAGGCCAGCTCCCCAGCTGCCCAGCATGTGGAGACACTGTGAGGAAAAGGTGGCTGGAGCTGTCGATACAAACAGCAGCAGGCTTGGCAGGGAAACTTTGGGTCTCGGGGGACAATCGGAGCAGAGCAGGAAAGCAGCCAAGTTTAATTCACACCTGCCCGACAGGCTCCAGCCTCTGCAGGGAGACAGGGGATTGGCCAGAGGCCTGACCACATGCCGGGTGCATGAGATTCTGGTGGCTTCTCATCAGGAATGGAGCGAAAACAGAGAGAGCCTGGGGAAGACAGTGACAGCAACCAACGAGAGGGGTCACACAGCAGCAGCAGGAATGACAAGGCGAGGTCCCATGGGCGGAACATGGACGGACGGACACCCTAGGAGGTCACATTCTATTTTATTTAATCTTCAGACAGCCCTGTAGGGAAGATCCTGCCATCGCTCCTGTTTGTCAAATGAAGAAGCCGAAGTTCGTATCGGGAAGGTGACTTGTCCATGCCCACGTGGATATCTGGTGGTGTCAACAGGACTCAAACTCAGACCCTCAGTCACTGCCTTACACCAGTTGTGTTCCCACCATGTGCTTCCTTTCCCCTCCCCCACTCTCCCGACTCCCCCATCCTCAACACCCAGCTCCAGCTGCTGGTCCTGGGTGCCACCCTGGCCTGCACAGGCTTCACCAAGCTCACCCAGTCTGGGCAGCAGGCCTGTGTCTCTGGCCTCGTGTGGTGGCCAACACCTCATCCTGACTACGCTGGGAGTCCCAAAGTGGCCACAGACACGGTCCTCTCTCTCAGCCTCCTGGCACAGCAAAAGGAATACACTGCTCACTCAATAAGTATTTAAGAAAGCAAGGGAGAGACGGAAGAAGGGACCTTTTTTCTGGAACTCTTTGTTGCACATCCACTTTTCAGGTATCAGAAAAACCACCGAAAGCTGCACGTGGAGCTTCTTCCCCCTCTGCCTCAAGAGCTGACACCGTGGCCAAGGCCTCCGAACCCTAACCCCCTTCCTCGGGTCCCTCTGGAGTTGAGACTTATCTGTAAGAGAAACACACCAGGTCCTGCAGAGTGCAGCTGACCAAGCATTGTGAGCCCTGGCCTTTACCAGCCTCTCGGCATGAGGACACTGTCAGGAGGACCCTGGAGAGCTCGGCTCCCAGATTCAGAAACCTACCATCCCCAAGGGGTGTTTTTAGGGTATGACATCCAGAGAACACAAATATGCAGTTTGGGGGCCACGTTCCTTGTTTCAGTCAAAAGAAAGGATGGTTACAAGGCGGGTAGTGATGACACGAGATCCAGCAGGGGTCTTTTGATGCCATGATCTGATGATACTATTGGGGGGCAGCATCAGTGACTCCAGATAGGGGAGAAGACACTGCTTAAATCCATGGCCTGGTCCTGACATGTCAGATGAAGGGCTAAGTGATGTGGATGGAGCCCATTCAACCTGCCACCACCTTACAGGCTGCCATGCCTGAGTTTTTCACATTTGTACCATCTGAATGACATCTGCCTATGCCCCATGCCCTCAGTCTCCTGCGGTCCTTTCGGACACCTAATACAAGCTGTTTCTCATCCCCGAGGCTACTCCCTGATGGAGCCTTTTGCACTGTTCAAAGAGCTGTATGTTCATAGCCTCATGATTTTCACCAAACTTCGTCCTGAGCATTCTTGGGCTCACTGTACAGATAAGGAGACTGAGGCTAAGGGGAACTAAGGCCAGTTGTTGGCAGCACCCTCATGTAAGCTCAGGAGTTTTCCTTGGAAACTTTGCTCCTCAGGAAATGCGCCATAACTACTAGCATGATTGTATGCTGGAAATAGGAAGCATGCAGCCAGATGGGCTGGCGCAGGAGGGCCCCTCACTGCTCATGAGGTCCAGGCACTCCAGACAAGATGAGCAGCTCCCAGTGGACAGATCCAGCAAGGCTGCTTCAGGCCCCTAAGCCAGCTTGTTCTGTGGCCTTGTGATCAAGAGCTATGCCAAGGGCTTCTCTCTGGCAGCACCTGCTCCATCTTCCTGCTTTGGCAAGGCTGAGCCAGGAAGAGAAGGGAACTGGCAGTGGAAGAAACCAGTACACCTGACGGACCCCATTTGCAGAGAGGTTCCCAGGGATACCAGGGAGTGAGGTGCTGCATTAGCAAAATCAGTACATGGCAAGTTTGGGACCAGATCCCAATCTAGACCCCAAGCTCCAGTCTAGCACTCTCCCTACCCCACACTGTATGGCTTTTCCTCTGAGCAAGACCAGAAAGCGAGGGCTCCTGACTACACGCAGTTTTGCAAGTAAATAGTGAGGTTTGGGAATGAAGGAAGAAAAGATGGATTGACTTGGGTCCTTGACACGAATTCCTCAACCAGTACTAATGACATACCTACTCTGCAAGAAGCCCAAAGACCCAACAGGAATAAGGCAGACTACTGAGCCTGTGCCAGCATCACTGCCACCACCATGTCCTTGGGACTCCCACAGCCAGACCCTCCCCGCCTGACCACTGTCTCTCAGGTGTACTGTCTGATGCACCCTGAGCCCCTGGGGCTTGTGTGGCATAAAAGGGTGCAGAAATAAGCCACGTGCTGACCGTCAGTGTCAGGGTGATGTACTCCACTGAGGCTGGCCCTGTGTCAATCACTTAAGCCACATTTTTTCAGTCATAAGGCAATTGTTTTAGTCTATTTACCCTTAAAGTCTCATCCATGTGACCCCACTATTCTCCTGACAAGCTCTGAACCCAAGGGACAGGGCTGAATGTGAGTCCAGAACAATGACAGCAGTTTTGGTGTTCTGGAGTTCTGGAGATTTGATCTAGATGGTGCATTCAGGCAGAAGACTATCTGGGGGGGTCTGTGGGTCTAAGGTTCCCTGGATAAAATCTGGCCCAAGAAGAGCCAGAGAACCAAGAGTCCTAGAAGTAGGGTCAGTATAGCAGTGGAAAGTTGGTAAAGACAAAGGATGCTTGGTCTGAGAGCAGCCCTGCTGTGTGAGTTTGAGACAGCACAGCCTCCCCAGTGGGTCCACATCCCACTCACAAAAATATGGCACTCCCTTCTGTAAGGATGGGGGAACTCACTCACTTCCTTCCTAGAAAGTGTCTGCACCAAGTCAATTAATGCAATGGCTTCAAGTCCTTCCTGGTGTCTAATCGAAGTAATCTAAGCCCATTTCCCCCTTGTCAGCCTTCCTTCACCAATCACAGGCACACAGGAGAAGGGCCAGGGAACAGAGCTCCCCTCCTTTCTGTGGCCACTAGTAGCACTCTGAATCAACAGCAGCTGTAAAGACTCAGAAACATACACATACATAATATTTTTATGTGATTTCCCAAATGAATTCTTTTTAAAGCATCTTTTTTGGGGGGCACTTTGAAATAATTAAAGTCTTCCATCAAATTATCTTGGTGATCTCTTTCCATGAAAAGCCTTTAATTTCATCCTCTTTAATGTAATTCCATCCAGGCAGATGAACTTGGCCTTTTATATTTCTTCAAATATTGTGTCAGGGTCCTTAATCAGATAAAGAATCTGAACAGAAGAGGGATGAGGCAGCTTCTCATCACGGAGCCTGGGGGTGGCCACCGGAGCAGGGGGTGGTCACCAGGGACACCTCCCCACACCCATCTGCCGCCATCTCCACCCTACCATGAACCAATCTATCCTCCAACAGATCGCTTCCACCTGGAAGTGCTGATTCACCCACCCAGCCGCCCACCATCCCAACAGACACTCGAAGCTGCCACCGTGTCCCTGGCACTCTGCTTGGAACCGGGGAGAAGATAAGAATACACAAGCCCGTCTGACTTTGGGCCACTGAAACCCAGACCAAAATGTTCCCTCTACCAGGCAGATGGAGCTGTCCCTGTGAAAAAGAGAGACAGAGAAACAAGGCAATAGAAGAGCTGACTAATCCACACTTCTCAGATGCCAGCAATAAGAGTAATGACACTTAGATCCCTAAACCAAAGGGAAGCGCAGCTCTTGTTAATGCATCTACTACTTCTGCACGCTGAGGCTCCTCCTCTCCTGAGACACCATGGTCTTCCTTCTTCCCCTTTGCCCAGTTATGTCTCTTTCTCTGGCCAACTGCTCATTCATCGCCATTCCCAATGGACTTTCTCCTCTTCCCACTCTCCTCCCCCACCCCAATGCCTTCGCTGACCACAATGTAACATCAAAGTCTATTTTTACATACTGTATTTATTTAAAATGAGATTCCATGGTTGTTAGCCTTCACTTTTAATACTGAATGTTTCATCTTTTCAAGATCTCTCAATTTTCCGCCATTGCCCTCCTCTGTAGGTAACCAGAAACACTGCATTGTAGGTAGCCTTCTGTGCAGTAGAGAGGGGGAGAGAACCCCGAGGGCAGGTGAGCGAGGAGCCGTTTCCCAGCTTAGAAGAGCAATCATCCTGCACAGGCTGTAAGAGGAAGAAAGGGGTAGGGATCCAGTCCCAGGGTGCTCTAGAAAATGCAAATACACTATGGAGGGGGACAAGATGAAGTGTTCAATGACCGGCAAAGAACCTCCCCCAGCTCATCTTCTTTCTTCTGTGCTGCTGACACCAGAGAGGGGGCTGAGAGAACAAAGGAGTCTGAAAATGAGTGTGGCCAGCAGAGAAAGGCAAGAAGAACCAGCCCTGTAGCAGCACCTGTGGGGAACTCAGAGTGCAGGGCCTGCAGACAGGACAAGGATGTGACCAAAGGTGATGGGTGGCCATCAGGACAAGCAGAGCTAGAACCTGGCCAGGCCCAGACCTCTGCATCTGTAACAAGAGAAAAGTTACAGTGCAGTCAGACCCTGCCCAAAGAGGTCTGTTCCCTGAGCACCATGTCAGGGGTCACAGGCGTGACAGGACAGCCAGCACTTGTGCTTTCTGTGATTGCTGCCCACTATGCGGCTCAGAAGCCTCAGAAGGGGCTGAGGAAGTACCTTGAGATGTTTGCATTCCAGCATGATTACTGCAGTAACCATGTAATCATTTTAGAATACTATCTTGTATTGCTCTAAGGAAGAGCGCACTCCTTTCCATATTGTTTGTGCCATCTGCGAGCAATTTCGGCATTAACCCCTTAGAATGGCAACACAGAGGCCAGGCAGTAAGGGAGACAGAGAGAAGGGAGGAGCCAGAGAAGAAGCAGGGGACCAAGGAGGGAGCAGGGGTGGCATTGGCCAGGGTGGAGGGTGGGAGGCCCTGTGAACAAACCCCATCCCAGCAAAAAGCCAGGGGACCGAGTCTGGGCCCTGTCTTTGGTGGTCACTCACTTTCTGTTGGAAAAGAAGTTGCCAAGTCTCTGAAGAAAGTTAAAAAAGCAAAATACCCACTATAAAGGTTTCCAAAATGGGGGTCCTATCCACAAACAGGCCCCTGACATCAGTTCCACAGATTATAATCAGTATTTTTTTAATAGAATGGAGGAGGCTGAAAAATAAGAAAAATACCATCCCCCCCAAAAAAGATATCAGGTAACAGGAAGAAGTTCCGGGCCAGGGGCAAGGCATAAACTAAGCGGGCCTGTGCCGCCTTCTGTCACGTAGCAAGACCACGCTCCCGGACTACAGGGCCAGGTCCAAACAGCAGGAATGATGGCTCAGGAGCTTCCACCAGCCAACGATATGAGCTCCTGAACTGCAAAAGAGCTGTAAAGAGAACTGGCTGGGAGACAGAAAGTACGCAAGAGCTCACGAGTCCGTAACTGTAGCAGGCCAAAAAGTGGCCTTAAAAGTTAGGTCCACGACCTCATCCTCAGGAGCCGTGCACAGCACCTTACAACGGCAGAGGATGTAACGAAGCAGAGGTGTACACCCTGGACTATCGGGTGGGCCTACCTGCAGTCATGTGTGTTCTCATGAGGGACAGCAGAGACGGACAGTGGGACCACAGAGGCCACCAGAAGTGGAGAAGGACAGGAACTGATTCTCACTGGAGCCTCTGGAGAGCGCCCTGCCTGGCTAACAATTTGATTTCAAATTTCTGGCATCCAGAACTGCAAGAGAATTGATTTCTGCTATTTTACAACACCCAGTTTGTGGTCATTTGTTATAGCAGCAATGAGAAACTAACGGACTAATGATACTCCAAAAAGAAAACGTGAAAACAAGGGAAATAGGAATGATCAGAGCACAAAGCACAAAGTATTTCTGTTTGTTACACACATAATGTAGCTGTGAGGAGTCTGGGTTGGGCATGGAGACTTATTTCTTGCTGAATCGAAGTGAAAAAAAGCAGAAAATCCAGCCCAGAGGCTTTGGAGTCAAACCACCCAAGCAAGCAACTCACTTCTGCCCCATCAGGCCAGGTAACTTGGAAAAGGTTCCCCTAAATCTCTGGTCCTTGTCTGAGTATAGGGTAAGGGCAGCTCCTAACTGATAGGGCTTCTCAGAGGATTAGGGCCCCAGTTCGCACAGGCTCTCATTTGCCCCCCAGGAAGTCATGACAACTACTCCATCCAGATCTCTGAGGGTCCAGTGCTCACCCCACTGCCAAGGCTCTGGGGAAGCCTTTTTGGGTCCAAAGGAAACCTTTAGATACAAAGCCCAGTGACTATCTAGGAGCGGTTTCTGTGCCAGTAAACTTCCCTTGCATTAAACAAGTTCACAGTGTCTTCTGATTACCTGTCTAAATGATTCCAATATTTCTCTCTGACAACTCCAAGTGCCTGACCCCCAACCCTTTCAAGCATGGGGACCACAGGACTCAAGCAATCCACTGATCACAACTAGAAAGCAGACCCCACGAAAGGCCAATCTAGGGAGAAGATTCCAGTGACACCTGCCCTCTGGGCCTGACCCCCAGCAGTGTTCCTGATCTTAGCAGAGCTCAGAGCTCAGACTGATCACGCCCCTCTCTTATCTGACAGAGGCTTTGAGCTGGGGCTTTGTGCAGGCTGCTCCATGACATCTCTAAGCCAAAAGAACTGAGTCAATCTTCAGAAGCAGGATGAGGGAGGAGGAAACCTGTAGTTAGCACTGAACTGCCCAGCCATGAAGATGAAATATGGCTGAGGGTTTCGGGCTTTGACAGGCAGACATGAGTTGGAATGAGGAGTTTATACTCACTGGCAGTGCAATCATGGGTAAGTGACTTTACTACACTGCGCTGGTGAAGGAGAGGCAAGGATCTCTACTTTACTGGATCCTAGTAAAGACCGAAAGGGATCATGTTGGAAAGGGCTCAGCACAATGCCTGGCACATCACGTGGCCAGTTCAGGAGAAGAAATATCACTGGTGGGGGCAGTGCTAGCAATACTGAAACACCTGGCCAATGATTAGCATCTGGAAGATATTTATTAAAGAAATTAAACCAGAAATTTCCCATAGGCCTGTGAACCTTCTGCATTAAAAGCTCGCCCTATGCATGAGTCATTACTTCCCTAATCAACTATTTATCCAACAATTACCTACCAAGCACCTACTAGATGCCAGGCACCGAGACAGGAAATGAGAACAGAATGCAAAGTGGAACTTCCTGTCCTCAGGAAGTTTACCGGAGCTCTTAACCTTCACCTTCTAGGTTATGAGGGAACATTTTGAGAATCTGATTGAAGGTTAGACTGTTCCCCCAGAAAAATCATTAATATTACGTGTACATAACGATTTCTCAAAACCTGGTGGACTGGGAGAAGTGAGAAGCTCTGTGCCAAGGGAGCTTTCTGTCCCAGTTATACCTGTCCACAGCAATCCTCGAACCTCCCTAAGCAAAGGCTGGAGGAGCCCTGAGGAAAGCCCATGGCAAATGTTGGTACAGAACAGGCACCGGAGCCCCTGAGCAGGTACGTGCAGCATACCCTAAGTCAGTTTGGTGCAAGGAGAGCTCCCTGGCTTACTGCCAAGGCAGACGGGAACCTGGAGGTATCAGAGGAACCTGCCCCATATTGAAATCTGCCTGCAAGGTCTCAGTTGCGCTTCACACAGTCACCTCTGGCTTTCTGACTGCCCTTGGAGGAATCTGGAACCTCATGAATATGCCTATCTGCAACCCCTCCCTCTACAGCTCAATGCTCCGCCTCCTCCCCGGTTGCTGCAGATCTAGCTTCACCTACCCCATGTGTGCTGGGCAGGGACACATTCTCACCACCACATTTTGCCTGTACAGTTTCCCTAGATAATAACCTCTCTCCTGCCCTTCACCCTAGCCAGTTCTCCTCTTCTAGAAATACTCCAATATTTCTCAGTATCTAACACTCTTTTTCTGTACTGAAACTCTTCCCTCACCTATCCTATCTCTATTCATAGGTTCTAAGTCCCTTGGGAGAAGAGCCTCTGCATAGTCACCTTTGATGATCACTGTGGAACCAAATATAGGGCCAGGCACATAGTAGGTGGCTGGTACATGCGCTTTCTCTCTGTGAAGTGAGAAACTATGGCCAATGAGGTGAAAGAGGCTTGCAGGCTGGTGAAGAGAACTGAGCCCAGCACTCTTATAGTGGGGCCAACCTCTGATCTACCTAGCCTGGATGAGTAGTGCAGGGTCGCATCCTCTGGGCCACATCAGCCAGCTTCTATCTGATAAGAGCACTGACAATGGCTACTTGAGGACCACATCTGTCATGGCCAATTTGAAAAAGCAATTGGCTCTTCCTCGGGACCCCTTATGAAAACTCTGATATTCACTTTATGACTCAGCTCCAGCTAACAGACAGCCAGGGAATCCCTTAGTGAAGCGATTGTTCACCAAACCCCTGAGAAGTCAGAATCCATAATGGCCTGGCCCACTGCACAGATCCTTCAGTTCCTCTAGAGCTCTAGAGGCTTGAATCTGGAAAAGGCCACAGGCCTGTTCCCTACCCATACCACACACAGGTCCCCAAGTTCCTTCCTTTTCCCTGCTCCCCCTCCATGGAGATCTAAGGGCAACAACTGTCTGAATCTTGACTGTTGTACTAGATCCCTGGGGGCCTGAACTTTCAGCAGGCAGGCAGCTGGACCTCAGTGGACCTGCCTTGGAGATGGACAGTAACCCTCTGCCTTCTTTAAAAGACAGGACCTATAACTCTCAAGTTCTGGAGACAGAAGATCCCATCTCTTATCAGTTGAGGATACAAGGCCCAGAGAAGAAAACTATAGGAACACACAGACAATTAATAGTCCTTAAATTCTCTGGATTTGCACTTCAAGGCCTCTTCAGCTGTAAGACTTGAGTGAAACTGAGCACCCAGGTTAAGGGGTCTCTGGAGTTCCCCACCCATGAGCTGCAATCACAGAGCCTGACAGCTCTAAAATCATTGCGCCAGGTTTTCATGGCAGAGAACCAGCCAGGCCCCATAGGTAAGCATGCATTACCAAGAAGTCTCCGGGGACGCCCTGGACAGAAACGGTGACAAGCAGAAGCTGGCATGGCCAGGATTTCTGAAATTGAAGGGGGAGGCCTTGCCAAGCAGCAACAAATTTATCAAAGGGCCAGAGGCTGGGACATTCCTCAGAGCCCAACTTCAAGGCAGCTTCTCTCCACAGAGGCCCAAGTATCCATCAATCCAGAATTCCAGAGAGTAGCTAATAGTTTTGGACTAATCTCACTTTGATACCTCTACATGCATGAGGCTCACAGAATTAGCCCATCCAACTTGCCCAGTGCTTTGTAAAGTGTGATTTAGCATAACCAAGTATGTAAGTCCTGAGATCAGACAGGAGAGCTAGTCAGTACTTGGTAAGGGGCCAACTCTGCCTCCTCCAAGCTGTTTAAACTGGAACAAACATGAACATCTCTGCCTTGGTTGCCTCAATTAGTAATAAAAATGACAATACCTATACTGCGGTGTATCAGCAGTACTAAAAATGAGACACACAGAAGAAGCACTTACCATGATGCTTGATACATAGGAAATCTTCAAAACATGCTTATTAGTGGTTCTAATAAATGAGATCCCTGTCAGTCTATTCCAGAAATAAGAATTGCAGCAAGACTTCTAGACCCAGAGGGTGACTGGCACAGGGAGTGAGGTTAAGGGCACAGGAGCTGCCCTCATAGAGCCAGGCCACGCAAGGATCCAGTGAGCAGGGTGAGCCAGTGTAGACAGGGAAGCTGGGACCCTGCCCACACTTCCTCTCACTCACTGAACAATGGCACCAGGGCAGTGCGTGAGGAGGAGGAAGTCCCCTGAGCTCAACTGCAAACTTCCGAGTCTCTGGAGTCCACACTGCCGTATAAACAGGGTAGGCCAACCCCACCCGGTGACTAATGAATGGCCTGCTTCGGCTGCTCTCCAGTCTCTTCTGCTGTCCCCAGTGCATTTGCTGTAGCTGTCCATGGCTTTATTGTCTTCAGCATTATCGTCCTTCCCTGACTCACTTCTCTGCTCCTTACTAGGCAAATAACTGGACTTTTAAAGGTATCGATCACCTTCTGGGGACCACTGCCCAAATACCTGCCCTTACATCTTCATCATAGGTCTTCTGTTGGAGGCATGATGCTTAACGTGAGGTGCGGGCCAGGCCCTATGCTGACACCTGCCCCCACCACCACCAACCAAGAGGAAAGGTGTCTGGAGACGGCTGGCCGATGCGTGGGCAGAGGCTGCTCACCCAGAGGAATAGGGAACAGAGGGGAGAGGAATGATTGACAATTTAAGGCTCCTGTTGAACTCCTGGGAGAACACAGATTGTGTTCACAGAGTCAAAAAGAACACAGTGTCTCCGAGTTCACAGATCCCCTATTCTGGGCTGCAGCAGGACTGGTGACTCCGCCAGAAGGATTTTCAGGACTGTTTTAAATGCTACAAGTAACCCAGGACAATGAGCAGGTGAGAATTCACCCATTCCTGAAAGTGTGCTCTAAAACCTGCCCCTAAAGGCAGGCCCAGCAGTGCACACCTATAATCCTCACTATTCAGGAGGCTGAGGAGGGAGGATCACAAACTAAGGGCCAGCCTGGGGAGCTTAGCAAGATCCCATCTCAAAAAATATAAAAGGACTGAGAATGTTTCTCAGTGCTTTCTGGGTCCAATCCCCAGTACCATTAAAAAGTAAATAAAATAAAATGCCCGTTAGAGCAAATGAGTGCTACTTCAGAGCTCAGATCAACACTGCCCCAGGACCTGGGTCACCTCCAGCCAGGGAGAGCCTGTCTGCCTCTCTCTTTCTTTCTTCTATTAAGTCAAGTTTGCAGGACATGATTACATTCTTTACGGGGCTGGTACATGTACATAACACATCGTAATTCTTCACTCATCACTTCTCCTCCTCTCCCCTTCCCTACATTTCTTGATTCCCCACCTATTTGACAAAGCTCTCCCTATTTCCTGTCACCTCTTATCTTTTGCTCCTCTTTTATATTTTGGGTTTATCATCTAAGAGAAACCACGCAATACCTAAGTTAGAGAGTCACAGCATTTCTGGGATGGAAGACAGTGAGACACCCCTCTAAGTTGCATCTCATACATTGATCCCTACCTACCACTGTCTCTATATCCTCAAGAAGAGCACAGACAATGTCCCTGTTCCCTCCCCTTTCCTCTCTCCAACCTCCCTGCTGCCCTGCAATCTTGGTCAATTCTGCCAGTGTCCTGTAAGTCATGTTTACACACCAGCTCTAGACAGATCAAGGGATCTTATTGAAAGTCTTGTGGCCCCGAAGCACCCAACATCAGCTATTAACTCACCAGTCCCCTTTCCCTCAGCCACAGTAAGTGGAGAGCCCTGATCAAGAATTCTATAGACCCAGGTTCTAGTCCCAGGAGGGGGACCACACCTCCCTGTTCAGGAGACCACAGAAATAGTTACTCTGATACCTCCAATGCAGAGAATAGAAGTGACTTACCCAAGGTTGTCCAGCTGAAGCACAGTTGAGCTCAGTGACAAACTTATGACTCTCTAGTCCCAGGCTCTCTCACTCACTACCACACAGACATATTATTACTATCCTTATTTCTGTCCCTGTCAAAGACCTCAGCAGAGACCAGTCCTTCAGGCCTCCAACGAATGCTCCTCCCAGCTCCCCGCCACTCACACAGAGTCAGCTCACCATGAAGGAAAGAAACTGATGGGAGAGGGTTTTTGCCTTACACAAACACTGCAGTCCACGTGCTCATGATGTATTTCCCCTCCCCAGCTCCCTATCATACTCAGGACTGCCCACATGGCAGAAGCTCAGAGACCTGGCACAGCCTCAGCTGGGCCCGGGAGGAACAGAGACTCCCTCGCTCTCTGTCATAGGCAAAGCCCCAAAGCCAGCTGTCACTCACTACAAAGCAGTTCAAAACTACTCACGTCATGAATGAGGGTCACATGTACAACTTCAACTGTGCAACAGTTCCCTTTAACTGAGATCTTTTGCCTTCATTAAAGTAATCAGCGCCATGAGAAAGTGACCAAAAAAACAAAGATTTCCGCATGCTATCTATGTTCATCACTGGGACTGAGGCTGAATCAATTATTTCAAATGTTGGTACCCCTTAGCAAGGCTAACAAGGTTTTCTGGTTTTACCTCAAAAGTTGTAACAGGATAAAAAAAACTTGAGGAGATCAATCAGTAATTAATTACCCATTAAACATTATTTCCTATGCTCACCTCAGCAGCACATAAACTAAAATGTTATTTCCCTGGTACTACAGGACACAGAAGTCCTTAGTAAAATCCTTGCTCTTAGGTAATTTAAAACAGATAACTGGGAAAGCTAACATAACAATGAACTAGCTTGAATAGGCCCCACACCACCAAGTCAGTAGGAAATCATTCATTCATCCATCCAATGAAAAGCTATTTAGACTCTATCACTAATGAAGTATAACACACGTGGATATGGTGGTTCATAGTGGGGAGGGTCATGGAACAGGAACTGATACCAGGTATATCAACAGAGTTTACAGGAAGTGGGTTACATAGGGAAAAATAAAACAAGCATGTTAAGAGAAGAATAAATAAAATTTCATGAGGGGATGAAAGATGAAATCACTGGAGAAGGCTTTTAGAGCAGCAGGACTTACATTACAATTGGCCCTCTACCGAAGTAACCTGGGTCAGACTCCCCATCACTACTAGCAGGGGTGCTGCAAACCCCAGAGCACAGTGCTCTCTGCACTGCACAGGAAGAAAGACTGATCTTGGAAAATGAGAAGCTGGTACCTTCATACCCACTGACTTCAGGCCAGAGTCAGAGCACTCAGTCCACAAACATTTACCAGATACAGCGCTGAGGTCCCAAGAGGAGAGGGCACAGCCGCGCTGTCAGACGATGGAGAGGGAGCAGACTCCAGCAACCTGGCACCAGACGAGCACTGCAGTCACACACGGTGGGTGCTGGACCAGACGGGGTGGGAGGCATGAGGGAGCGCTTCCCAAGGAGGTGAGAAAGAAGCTGAATCCCGAAGACAGGTAGGCATTGGGTGTACAGGCTGCACCACAAAAGCAGACAATAATGGGAAGAGTAAACAACTGTAATTCGACATTAGCATCAGCAGTTCAGAGGGCCTTTTGTACCAAAAATCGTACCTAGCATTATGCACGTGCACATGTGCACACACACACACAAATAATTTCACTCTGTGTGTGTGAGAGAGAGAAGGATGCAAGTGACACATATTAAATATTATTCCTAATAAATCGGGGTTATTAAGATCGAGAGAAATCAAACTAGGACTCAACTCTGGCCCCGTTCCATCCACGGTTCGCAGCTCATGAGGTGAGACCTTCCACGGCCTCCCGGCCCAGGAGCCGAGGGAAGCAGCAGGTGGAAGAGCTTTGGTCCCAAGTCAGCACTCCAGGGTGAGTCTCCGAGGAGCCATAAAGGAGAGCTGACCGGGCTGGCTCTGCCGCAAGCTGTCAGTCTGAATCCAAGTCTCTTTTCCTCACTGGACCTTGGTGTCTAATTGCAAATGACAAGATTTGGACCAGATGTTCTTTTAAGACTCTTCCTGCTCTGACACTGTGTAACCCTGAGGTTTTAATCTACATGACCCACTGACGTGGAGCTGGAATCTGTGCAGACTTCCCAAGCAACATGCCTTGCTTGGCTCCGGGCCTGTGAGCTACCAGATATTAACCATCTCAAGGATCCCCCGGGTGGGGAGAAGAGACGTCCCCAGATCCAAAGTAAACCCCAGGTGGACGCTGAGTTCCTGAAGCTTAGCACCATGGAGATCAGGTCTCCTCTGTAGCTCCCTTCTCTTCACCTGCTCCCATCCTGCTGCCTCTCTGGAAACTTGGAAGTCAGTGCCACACACCACCACACAGAACTGCTACACTCTCTTTTGGGTATGCTGCTCAGAATGACAGTGTCCCCAGTCATCAATCCCCTGAGGACCCCGAGTCCCAGCCCCACTCACTGTGCTCTCCACCTCCCCTCCAGCCTCAGACAGGTGAGAGAGCTCATGGGCAGGAACTGTGATGCCAAAAATCTGTCCCTCCACCCCCGCCCTCTGAGCCACACACACAGTCACACCGTGTGTTCTGAGGCTTAAGGGGCTGGCATCCCGGAGTGCTGCACACCAGAACAAACAATCTCATCTCTGAGCTGAGTATATATTTTGTTTTCATTATGCCACTGTGAAGGTGTTAATATACAGCTTACAACATATTAATCACCCTTCTAACTTCCAAATGCTAAATGCATCATTAACATTCATGTTTTCTTCAATTACTTGGCCATTCTGGGGGAGGAGAGCAAGTTGATTCCTCACTAAATCCATCTCCTTTGAAAGTCTCAGGATCACAAAAAGCAGCCTGGACCTCCACCACTAAGCGTGGAAGGGGAAGTCCCTGGTCTGAGCATGCAGGCTGCTGTTTGGCCCCAATGCAGGGAGACCCTAAAAACACAACACAAGCCAAGAAGTAAAGAGGAGGAGAAGGCAAGTGAGAGGGGAAACAGAGAGGGACATAGGGAGGAATGATATTTGCACTGAAGGATTGCAGAAATCAATTAAGTCTATTGCCCACATTATGAAAAGGGTCCAGAGAGGGTGACCTGCCTGAGATCACATGGCTGGCTGAGGGGCCAGAACCAAGGAAAGGGAACACTATCTGTAGAAAGGGAAGGGTGGAAGAAGGCAGGGCAGTAAAGAAGTGCAAATCCTAGGACCAGAGGAAGCAGTGAGGGAGAGAGGGGCTGGCACGGGTACTAAATGTACTGGAAAGAAGGAAAAACCTGAACCCAACGCCAGCCCAGAGCTGCGTGCCTTCAATGCACCCCTGACTGCTCACACTCAGCTCCGAGGTAGGGGCCCAGGCCAGACAGTGTCATCTCTGAGAGGAGATAAACAGGACAGGCTGAAGGGAAAGAGGAATCAGGGAGCACTCAGGGTTGGACCTCTGCCCCAGGCCTCCGAATTTAGCCAGACTAAATATGACACACGATTAAAATGTCATTATCCCACAATCGTGCTATCCAAACTTCACTTAGAATTTGTTACAGGCGCTGGTGGCTACAAAATCAATCTGCCATTATATTTCAGCAAATCAAATTCAATAATCTTCCTGCCAGTGGGTTGCAGACTAGCTCTGAATTGAAGAGGAAAGAGAAGAAAAGGCTCCTGCTGGCAGGTCACCATTTTGTCCACAGGCCACCACCCTGCCAGGCTGGTCTACCTTGCGGTGGAAATATCCAAGGTCAGGGAACAGGGGCACTTCCAGAAGAGTAAGGCTGGGATTTTTAAAGCTCAGAGAAACACGAAAACATGGCAGGGACAGAGACAGCTTCTGGGAGCACCTCTCATTCTCCACCTCTCAAGATGCAGCTTGACAGCTGTCTGGACCATAAAAACCTACCTGGTTCAGCATAACCTATGCAGTGCTTTGGAATATCCTCCACAGCTTATCAGAGGCTCAGGCTGCCCCATGATGAGGAAGGTGCTCGAACCAGTCAGAATCATGACCACCTTCACCTCTTAGGTGGGTAAAGGGTGGAGAACCTGTTACAGCTAAGGATGGCATTTAGCCTGGAAGACATACTCACACACACATTCAGAATTCAGGTGCTGCAGGTTCCAAATGTGCCCTAAGAGGCTG
Source organism: Cavia porcellus (assembly GCF_034190915.1). Lineage (NCBI taxonomy): Eukaryota > Metazoa > Chordata > Mammalia > Rodentia > Caviidae > Cavia > Cavia porcellus. The sequence continues at coordinate 12,602,140 of NW_026947492.1, read as the reverse complement.
GCCCTGAAAGACTCTGAAATGCACACCCCTTAGCCTAGTGACTCTGTGCCCCAGTGGGTCTTCCTGCAACCTGCTTCCCAGCTGTCCCTTTGTCCAGGCCTACAGATGTCAGCTGGCACCTCTTCTCTGGCCTCTCCAGCTCCTCCTCCCTCTGACCTTGCACACCCATTCCAGAATTATCTGCTAAAATGCCACTTTGACCTTGACACTTGCATGTTCCAAAGGCTCACGTGGTCCTCACTGTGCTGCGGGGACTCTTCTGTCCTCGCTGACTGGACTGGGCCCCTCTCTCAGGACCACCTGCACTCGCCACCTCTTCCTTCCTAGTCACCACCTTCCTGAGCTCTGTGGCCCACTTGCTTCTGTTTTCCCTTCTACCTCTCGAGGTACTCCTCAGCTGGTTTCTGGGTTTCTTCCTCATCTTGCTGGGTAAATTCTTGTGTCTCCCAGTTCTCTCTTTTGTTATCCACGCTCTACACTTTATATATGACTGTAGGCAACACCATCTGGGCCCACAGCCTTGGCAGCCTCTCCACCCAAGTGAGGACCAAAACTCATGCCAACATTCCCCTCCTGAATTCCAGATCCTCTCAATTAGCTACCTAGCAGGTGCCTCCATGTGGCTGTCACCCAGCACAGCCATCTGAAACAGTCAGGTCCCTTTCTGCCCCCAATGGCTGTAACCCCTCTAAATCCTCTCTGCCAACCAGCAATCACAGACATTGGCCTAGACTCCTCCCTCTCCCTTACCCCCTGCCTTACAGATGCTCACACCCCTCCCCAAGCAGCAAGGTCAGCCAGCTCTTGCGCCTTTGGAAGTCACTGCCTTCCCTGCCTCACTTCGCCAGCCTAAGAGCCCACCAACACTGAATCAGTCTTATCATCTAAGGCACGACATCCACTCCTCCTGGTCCCAGCCCTTGTCATTTGTCACCTGAACGAGCTTCTGACTGGGCTGGCTCCCGTGCCTTGGTCCTGTCCTGCTCTTCCTGGTTACACACATGATCGCAGCACCCGTCTACAGGATACAGCCCAAATTCCTTTATCTTACAGCTTCAAAAGCACTCTATTACCAGCCCCTCTCCACACTGAAGCCCACCAGGCCCCTCCTTGAGTCCTTCAACCCAAGCCATTCCAAGCTGCTTTGAGCTCCAAAATAGGCGCCTTCTCCTTCCACACCTGTGCTCCAGCTCATAGTCTGCAGACCGTCCCTGTGCTCCCTCTACCTTCCGCACATGCGCCCCCACACATTCCTAGTCAACAGCCTGGACTGGGGACCATTCTTGCAGTGAAGCTGTTGCCTGTCAGTGCCCATCCCTTCACCAGAGCCATCTGACTTCCTCTCCGGGCTTGCAGTCCCAGGACAGTTGTGACACCCTCATGCCCTGGGTGACACAAACTTTCCTCCTTCAAATGTAAGATAAGAGGTCTTCACCTTAAAGTCCTCAGGGCCTAGCTTGCTGCCTTCCCTTAGTAGGTACTCATTGAAAGTTAGGTGAAATCATTGAAAGGGACAGAATGGATGAATGAGCTCACAGGCCTGCAGGAAGCCACAGCCTGCCCCTAGGCACAGTCACAGCCTGTGGAACCTGGAGATGTCTCCTGGAGACCTTGTTCTTCTGCAAATGTTTACAGTACTATGTAAATATCTCTCCTAGGGGATGATGTATGTGGCCTTTGTGCCTTGGGCCTGCCACAGTCAGTGCCAAGTGGGCTGTCAAGAGGCCGCACAAGTTAGACACTGAGGAATGTGGGGCTGCCACAGAGGGGTGGAGAGGGGATATCATAAAACACTGTGAGGACAAATCTGGGCCCCATGCCATGAAAAATGTGAATCTGTCCTTGACTTCAGTGGCAAATGAGGCATGAAAACATATCAAAATGTGATATTCAATATATGGATGTATTTAATATTTTATGAGACTGGAAATCAGTTACTGAAGGTTTGAAGAATAAATCAAGCACCAAGCAGATGAACTTTCTCAGTCATCTGCATCTGATGTATACCTTTCCTCAGGAGGGCCAGAAAGAGAAGGAAAAGGAGAAGGAGAAGGAGAAGGAGAAGGAGGAGAAGGAGAAGGAGAAGGAGAGAGAGAGAGAGAGAGAGAGAGAGAGAGAGAGAGAGAGAGAGAGAGAAGGAGGGAGGGGAAGGCCAAGGCCCAAGGCCCAGAGACTGCAGAGGGGACATACAGAGAGACAGGACACATCCTCTTTGCACCTGCCACCTTCGTGTCCCAGCTGCCCACAAGCCTTTTCCACCTTGACTATCTGGAGAACATAATTCATCCTGCAAGACGCAACAACCTCCTATGTAACTCTCTCTGGGCAGCTTCTGTCCCACGCACTCTCATCCCAGGCCCATGGAAAGTGGGCCACACTGTTGCATGCAATGTGGCCTGACGCTGGCCCTCCATGCCCACTGTCCACAGCACTGTGTTCTCTGAGCAAGAAGGCTGGCACAACCCTAGCACAGGGAAGACCTGACACGAAAGTGAGATCAGAAATGAAAGAAACCCAAAGACAGATCTTAGCACCGAGACACACAGGAAGGGCTGGGGCTCCGTTGCAGAATGCTTGCCTAGCATATGCCCAAGTCCCTGGGTTCAATCCTCAGCACTAGAAAAAATCACCAAACAAAAAGTGTTGGAAAACAGGGAGCTCTGAGAACCCACTATCCCACTACGGCAGATGCTGGGCTAGGAACTTGCTTTGGTTTTCTCTTTACTCTTTTAAGTCTCATAAAGACGCCTTGTGCCATTTGACAGATGAGAGCAGTGACGCTCACAGAGATTTAGTCACTTGGGCCTAACTCTACTCTACAAGTTCAGCAGGGCAAGAGACTTGTCCACCACTACCACTTGGTCCCCCACTGGGAGCCCAGACCAATGGCTGGCTCGTGCTAAATCTTCAAACACTTTGTGTCACAAATGGGTGCTGATCCCAGCCTCCTTCAAACACGTAATGATGGGCTAAAAGCCCTCACAGATAAATCACATTTTCATCTACTCTAACAGTCCCCAGACTTGGCTGGCTATCAGCATCACTTGTGAAATTTTTAAAATTCCCAGTTCTGAGCCCCATTCCAAGCCATCCCTATGAAGTCCAAGGCAGGATCTGGCCTGGCCATGTACATATTTTTTTTTCTTATTAACCCCACCATATAATCTGACAATCAGGTAGATCTGGGGACAACTGACTCATCCTGGACACTAACCCTCCTCTGTTCTCTGGGTCTTGACTATATCTTCCTTCCAACTCTGGCTTAAGGACTAATGGAGACCAGCTGGTCCCTTCTAGGATGTAAACTCTTTCTTTCAATTTCCATATTTCTGTTTTTGTCATCCAATACTCCTGAGTCCTTATCTCTTTTCAGAGATAAGGGCTGACTGTGCATCTCTCTGGCCTTATTCTGATCCCAGATCTGGGGCCAAGTCTAGCCAGGGCTGGCAGGTGCCCACCGGCTCATCCTGAAACCTGCTTGACAGTCAACTCTTCCCAGACTCTGCTTTCTCTCTCTGAGCCAGAGAAACGCCTCGGTCTCTATTTTCATCTTTCCCCGATACAGGAAAAGAGGAGGAATGTTCAAGTGGCACTACCAGCTAAGCTCCCTAAGCCTGGCACTGGCACCTGGGGCCAGAGAACTCTTATTGTGAGAATTACCCTGTACCCTGCGAGATCCACACTCAACTGGTACGTGCAAAGTGATCTTCTAACACTACCCAATGTCTCCTAGAGCACGACTCTCTCCCTGAATTAAGCAGCAAGGAGCTGCCGGGGCGGGGGGGGGGGGTAGTTGTAATCCCAGCACTTGGGAGGCTGAGACAGAAGGATTGCTACAAGTTTGAGGCCAGTCTGAGCTACAAAGCGAGTTCAAGGCCAGCCGGGACTACACAGTAAGACCTTGCACCAAAACAAACAAACAAACCAACAGCCAAGGAACAAAGCCACCAGAGAACGCTAAGCTTGAAGGCAGAAGACCTGTCTTTGAACCCACACTCTATACAGGCGTCCTTTTTTCTTTCTTTTCCAGATTTATTAAGTATAATTGACAAATAAAATCATATATTTAAAGTAGAAAACATAATGCTTTGAGATATGTATACATTGTGATATGTATACATTGTATACATATGTATACATATGTATACATTTGAGATATGTATACATTGTGATATGTATACATTGTATACATATGTATACATATGTATACATTTGAGATATGTATACATTGTGATATGTATACATTGTATACATATGTATACATATGTATACATTTGAGATATGTATACATTGTGAAACAATCAGCACAATCAAGCTAATTAACATACCCGCCACCCCACATTATTTACAGCAATTCTTAATTTCATCCACTTACAAAAATAATCTTAAAACTGCAGCATATGCTTCTTTATCTTCACGACAAGGTCAATGTTATGAAAAGTAAATGAGATTGGATTAAAGAAACCAACCTAGGTGAACATGCTTAAAACAAATTGGAGAGAACTTACATAGGAAAGCTAAAAGCAAATAAATACCTATAGGCAGTACTGTGCAGGTAAACAAGCTCCCAAAAAATTAGCTAATTAAAAGAATGAAAAGCCCTGACGTGTAGTGTTTGCTGATTTCCATGGACTGAAAATACTCAAAATGGCAAGCAACCTGATAGTGCCAAATGCAGGATTGGGAAGAGACGGGCAGAATGCAGCTCTCAGGCAGCTGAGCCAAGAAAATAAGTGTGACCTAGCAGGTGTGTGGCCGAGGAGGAGAATGTGCCCACGGCACTGCTGGAAAATGCCTGCCCTGCCTATGGGCGTTTCAAAGTCACTTCCAAGCAAAACAAAGCAGGATTTTTGCACAGAGCAAGGCTATCAGGGAACTCGGCCTACCCACTGGTGATCTCAGCTATGGAGCATCTGCATCAGAAGATCGTCCCTCAGCCTTGCTTGTCTGCCTGGGGGCTTCTGCTGTCAGCACTGAACACAGTGGATGTATTTCTAGTATTAATGAGATACTCATGAAAACACAGCTGAGAAAGGAAGGCAAGACATTAGCCCCACATTACCATACCTTCAACCAGGACAATGGGCTCTGGGTCAGGGAGTCCACGCAGCACCTTCCTCTCAACCCTGGAACAAGATCTTCCACTTCTCTGAGTCTTTGTTTACTCATCTGCAAATGGGCTATCAATGCCCAGTCCAAAAAGCCTGGCCTGCAGGAATGTCTCTGAGATGCTAAGCCAGCTCCATTCCTCTTCAGGTAGGGCCCCAGATGGCCAATCACCCACTCCCGTAAAGGGCCTCATGCTCCAAAGCAGGCCGCTGGGCCTTCCCGGACTCCAGCGTGTGGCAATCAATTCCTATGGAGTTCTATATTATCTACTAAATGGAGATCTGCCCCAGGAAGCAAAACTGCTTGATAGTTCAGAATAGCAAAAGGATATTTTTTATATCATCGTCCGTTCTGAGAAACCAGTAAGAAGGGATGGGCAGGGATGGGTGGGGGACTTTCCAATCCATATTGTAAATGGTACAAGCTGCAAACTTAAGAAGCCACTGGATGAAAGAGGAGAAAGCAGAGGAAAGGAAGGCGGTCCTTAGGGCGCCTGCTGAGGCCTGAGCTGGTGAGAGGGACCCAGACAAAATCAAAGGCGAGGATCGATAGCCCAGAGGTGAGAGTTCCATTTCAACCCTCCAGGTTCCCTGCTTAAAGAGAAGCGCGTGCCTCCACCCCGTGGAACCAGCAAACAAACTACAGACACTCTCCCCGGCTCTCCATCATCCGTGCTGCTCTTTTTTCCTCTCATAAAGCCTGGACCAGGAACACATATGGCACCGCTTCGCTTTTGCCCCCATTCAGCTCTGAGTCAGTTTTACCCCAAACCCAGCCATCTTTCCTTTCCGCATCCCCCACACGTTGGGACTGTTTATCCCTTATTTATTTTGTTCATCTCAGTTTCTTTATTTCTGGGAATGATTCCAACTTACACACACACACACACACACATACACACACACACATATACACACACACTACACAAAGAGAGAAACTGCTTACAAACTGCCTGCAAATGCAAAAAACTCCTTTACCCTAGAACGTGGAGGTTTGAGCTTTAAACAGAAAGTCACTAATATGCTATGTGACGTCAAATCACCTGCCCTCTCTGGGCCTTAACTTCTTGTCCAAAACGAGGGAGCAGATTCACCCTTATGACTTATCTTTTATAGGGTCCCTGACCTCTTTGAGACTGAAGCAAGCTACAGAATTACTCCCTCCAATTTCACTGTCTTAAAAATGCACATACTCAAAATGCTGTCTGTCACATTAAGCCCTCAAAACCCTTGACCCTCTTGGGTTGTGTGGGGGTGGAGGGGTGTCCCTAATCCTCCAGCTCAGCCCTCGTGAACAGTCTTTTCCTGCCCTGACTGCAAGGCAAAATGAAGACCAGCACACCCTCTCAGCCCCGAACAAGGAGCAGAGCAGGAACCAGGCAGGCGCCCTGGGAGGCCCTGAATGAAGGAAACTCCAGTGGGCCTGGGTTCGCCTGAGGCACAGCTTTTGGAAGGCTGCCAGGCAAGCAACCAAAGCTGATTTGACATTTGCTTAATTTATAGGAAAACTCCATTTTATCTTTTTAAGAAAAAAAGCCCTTATAAAACCTTTTTATTTTGTTACTCTAAGGGGATCCATAAAGGCTGACAGTGGAGCAGAAGTCAGCCCTGCTGAAGGCCCAGAGCTAGGGTGGGGACCCTACAGGTGAGGGGTCCAGCACGGGGGTTTTACTAAGTACAAAAGCAGCAGGCCATGGGCCCCATCCTACACACACACACACACACACACACACACACACACACACACGCAGAGCTGCCACCACTATCCTCACTAGAACTTTCCGCCCAGAGGCCTTCGGGCTCCTGACACAAATCAAAGAGCAAGGTTCACTTCTGGAGTGTTCTCCTGAGCCAGGCCCTGTGCTGCTTGCTAGTGCTCAAGACAAGACAGGGAACAGGAGAACCTCAAACCAGCCACTGAGTCCCAAGGGTGGTAGGACTCCTGGACGCCGTCTGATCTGCCCGCGGGTGAGCCACCTGGGCAGGCTTCTTGAAGCACACACCCAAGCTGCTTATGGCTCTAACCCTCCTCTTCTCTCAGAGAGATTCAGGGAAGCCTGGGTCTGATGCTTGCAGCTCCGTACCCTAGTAACACCCAAAGCAGGTTACCTCAAAAGCAGTTGTCACTAACCTCTGAAAACACATCACTCTGGCCTATTTGGAAGTTCAGGGACAGAGTTTAGAGGTTGGGACTACAGAAGCTGAGATGCAGCCTAGAAGTTGTTCTGAGACTCCGCCATGAGGTTGCTCTTCTGAATGGCTCCTTCCTTCAAAGGGCCTACAACTCTCTGGTCTGCAGCTCCCAGATCATGGCAGGCAGGAGATTAAGTTCAGGCAGAGAAACCAGAACACACTATGACCCTAGAGAAAGTAAGAGGCACGGACTGATCCATCCCCTCTTTCATCCCTAAGGCTCTAAGTCACAGAGCAGGGACCTTCCCTACCACCAGCTCCAGACACACACACACACACACACACACACAGGTATCAGAAGCAGCTGGTCCTCAGATAAAAATCAAGACAGATAACAGCTGGTTATCAGAACGTGGATAAATTACCAAAGCGAAGTTTTGTTTGCCCATTATCTTCATGTTAAAAATGAACAAAAAGAGAAAAACATTTTTAAAAAAGCCTTGTGACATCCGTCTGAAGCAGTTTTGACAACATCCTGTCCAGATGGGAAGGATGTCGGTCAGGACCAGTAGCAGTGGTGAAATCACCTTCTGAACAGCAGGCCCTCCCTTTGTGGAGGGCTGCAGGATGCTATCCCAGCATGCATCCCGGTGTCACTGGGCCTCTGAGCCCCTCCCACCAACAGGAGGGGCTCGTGAATCTGAGCATGCACAGACCTGCTTTGGCCAACTGAACATTGACAAACAAATAACAGAGGATGGAAAAGTCCTTCTGCCACAGTCTGCCCTCTTCATCTGCAAGAAATCCTCCTCCACCCCAGAAACGAGTAAAAATAGACAAAGTATAGCTGGCAGTCACATTCGAGGAGGAAGAATGGATATCTATATCCACATACAAACCAAGAAGGATGAGACTTGGCCTGCCTGCCTCCTGAAGGACAGGAAGCATCTGGCCCCCTCCCTGTAGATACCACTTGAGACCACTCCAGACTGGCTGGCCCAGTGGACCTGGCCCTAAGCAAAAGAGCCATTTAGCTATCCTAGAGCCGTGACAAGCAATAAAGTTTATGTAAGTTTGGGTGATGTTTGTTACACAGCTGAGATGATACGCTTTTAGTCTTTGTCACTTCTTGCAAAGGCAAAGAATATGTTGGCTCCTCCCCGGTCTGGCAGGGTCTAAACAGGGACGGAAAGTGTGCCCAGATCCAGGAGGGAAGGACCAGTCTCAGGATCAGATGGCTGAATTCACAGTGCCCTACCATTACCTGCCAGCTGTGTGATCCTGGGCAAGACACAACTCCAAGCCTCAGCTTTCTCTCTGCAAACGGGTTCAGGGAATCATTTCATAACAATGTTGCATGCAGGGGACAAGTGGATAGAGAAACCCCTGGCACACAGCTGGTGCTCAAAAAATGTTTTTATGCAGTTCAGGCTGGCCTTGAACTTGTTATGCAGACTCAAATTCATGATTCCTCTGCCTCAGCTTGACCCTTTTTTTTTAATCAGTCAGTCTAGATGGTCAAAGAGTCTCTTACCTTGATTCCAGCACAGCCAAAAGTACAGAAAGGGTCCTTCCCAGACCCCAGACCTGCTTGAACTGCCAGCCAAGCAAGGGCAAGAGGGAAAATCTGTCACTAAAACAGCCACTCAGCTAGGTCGCTGAGGCACTTGGTTTTTAATCTCACCAAGGAAAGAGACGTTTCACCCAACATTCACCGCATCAGCAACTCTGTAAGTAAAACCCAGAAAACACCAGGTCTTTATTCATTCCATCAAGGGGTAATTAGGGCTCTGAACAAGAGTCTTCTGGCGGCAGGCGCTCCCACTCCTAAAACCCAAGCCGGTTTCTAACTGGGCTGCGAGAATGGCTCCGAGGGCTCCTACAGAGGCTGCTGAGGAGGGGCTCACCCAGGACCACTACTTCCCTTCTCTTTTCACACCCTTCAAGAAAGAATTAGAATGTTGCGCTGTATTAAGAAATTAAAGTGAGAGTCACACTACGCACACAACTCAGAGGAGGTCCTTGGATCCCTTAATGTAAATATGGACTGACACGGTCCAGGAAGACTGGGGAGCAATTTCGTTCCTATTGTTTAAAAGGAAGCAACTAAAGAAACTGACTTGATATTACACTAAGACTTGGCTGCCATGTGCCACTGGGCTCAGCAGAGGAAGCCAGGGGCAAGAAGAGGGCAGGTCATGCCTGTTGGATAGAGCCAGCGAGGAAAGACAGAGACCTCACAAATGCTACAGAGCGCACCAGCTCAAAGAGAGATGTTGTGCGTCATCGCCTCGCTGACCCTGTCCAAGAAGCACCTTCACCTCCCCTCACAGTGGGAAGTACCTGGTCACCCAGCAGGTGAGGATCATAGCCAAATGGGGACCCAGGGGGAGGATCAACCTTCTGAACTGGACACCTCTGTAACCAGGTCCCCAAGAACAAAGCTACTTGGGGCAGGCCTCGCAAGAGGCTGCCATGTTCCTAGGTCCGTGAGCAGCTGCTAAGCCACCCCAGTATTACACAGAGAGAAGCACCAAGCAAAGCCACAAATGAATGGAACATAAATCTACCTGCTGAAGCCACTGCCCACACCCTCCCCCTCACCTCCCTGGTGTACCTCCATTGGCTGCCCAGCCTGGCCCTCTCTTCCACACAATTTAGAGGGAGATGTAGATGACTTAGGCACAGACAGAAATAGAGGCACAGACATATAGACAGATATAGATACCCGTCCTTCCTTTTTGAAATAACTTGGCTGGCATCAACCCCACCTCCTCCAACCTCTCCTCGGAAGCTCTCTCTGGCATCCCATCTCCTGCCACGCAGGCCCAAGTCACACTCCCTCATCTGTATTCCCACAGCTTCCCTCCCCACTCTCACTACAGCATTCTATTACAGTTACTGGTTAATAGGCTTGCCTCCCTGTTTAGTGGCAGGGAATTTGTGTGCGTGTGATAGTAAGAACAGAACCTAGGGCCTCACTTGTGTTAGGTGAGTCTTCTATGACTGAGCACATCTTCAGCCCCTTTCCCTTTGCAGGATGCGAAAACGACTTCCTGTTCATGTGTGTGTCCCCAACATTTAACACAATGTTCGATACTCAGTAGGCATCCAAAAATGTCAGGCAACAGAACTAATGTAACACATAATTTCTGAGTATCTACTCAGATACTCAGTGTGAAGAAAGTGCCATCCCCTTAAGGAGATCAGAGATCTTGCAGCACAGTCTGGTAAATGCTTTGCAGGGTGAGAACAGGACACATGGCCTGAGTAGGAGGAAGCTTCTGAGAAGAGCATCTTACAGATCTGTGAAGAGCAGGATGTCTGGAGAAAGGAGGGCTGTTCTACAGAAAGCATGTCGCATATGCAAAGGTCCAGAGGTACGCGAGACTCAGGAACATTTTAGAAATTACAATGCCATACAGTGTGAGATGTCCTCAAGTAGCAAAGGATAAGGAGAGAGGCGCACAGATCAAAGCCCTCCTTCCTCCTGTCAGAGTCAGGCAGTGAGTGTGAGTGCTTTCTCTCTACTGGGAAAGTCAACATTTAACACAATGTTAAATGAATGAGGCAGTGAACAGGATGAACAGATCCTACCCATGTGAACCTTTAGAAGAAGAGAAAAAACAAACACACAAAGTGACTCCATAATGTGCTGGGCCCCTGAGTGGAACACACAAGCAGCAGAGATAACATATAGTCAAGGTGAGGAAATCCACATGTGACAATGACCTGAGACCTCAAGATGGATGAGTCCTGGCTGTGTGAGAAGCAAGACAGTGTCGCTAAATGGGGTCATTGCACGTGCAAACACCCTTAGGCAGGAAAGAGCCTGGCATGACCAGGGGCTGGAGGCCACTGAGCAGGGACAGAGCCAGCAAGAGGAAGGGTGTTAGCTAGGATGAGGTCAGCTACGGCAGCAGACAACCTTCCCCAAAATGCCTGGGACTGCAAAGACAGCCCACAGAAGAGGAGACAACGCTTGCTGCCCGCACAGGTGTAAGACGGCTGCTCCACGCCACGTCCTCACCCACCCACTGCCTTAGTCTCCTTTCTGCTCCTATGAAAGGATACCACAGGTCAGGTCAATTACAAGCAATAGGTAACTCATCATTCTGGAAGCTCAGACGTCCAAGACTGAAGGGCCACCTTTGGTGAATGCCTTTCTGCTGCAATGAAACATGGTGGAAATCCCACAGCAAGAGAGCCTGACAGTGGGAGGAAAGGGGATAACTAATCCGCACCACGGGTGGCCTTAATCCATTCACAGGGTGGTGGTCCCATGGCCTAATCACCTCTTACAACTTCTCTCTTCTCAATACCAGCATAACAGCAAGCAACCTTCCACATGAGTCTAGAGGAGGCCCTGACACCACAGCACTACCAGCACCCACAGAAGCAGCAAGGGCACCCTGGAGGTGGCCCCTCTCATTGACAGCCCACGTATAAGGGCTGCCCATAAACATTCTCTTAAGGGTCGTTGGCCAGAACCAAGTTACTGGTCTACCTTTGCTGGCAACCCAGCCTGGTGTTACTGTAGTTAGCTTAAATTAACCATGACTCACTGCTGTCAGTGGGAGGGCTGATCTTCCCTGAAAACACCACCACCTCTTTCAAGGAAATAAACCCCTCATATCTTAACAAAATCGAAGTTTTGCTACCAGGAAAGATAGTAGAAAATAGCTGCTAAGAATGCAACTAAGCAAGGAGAGAATGGAAGAGGAGGTAGGAAAATTAGATGGGCAAGACCGTACAGAGCCTTGTAAGGCACTGCACCGAGTCAGGATTTCATTCTGAGGGAATTAACATCCTCCGATAGGTTTAAGCAGGAGTCACATCAAACAGTTTACATTTTTAAATGTGTAGGTTTTTGCGGCAGGTACTGGGAATCGAACTCAGGACCTCACAGGCAGGCACTGTGTCACTGAGCTATACTCCCAGCCCTGCATGGTTTTTAAAATGCCTATGCTCTGTGAAGACTGAAGACAAAACAGGAAGGAAAGAGATCAATTAGGAGCCGCTATCCTACGTCAGTAAAGGGATGATGGTGGCCTTCGCTGAGGGTTGACAGGAGACATGGGGGAAAGTGGCATAAACCTGAGGATGTGGTAGAGGAGAACTGCAGGACCGATGAAGTATGCTATGTGGAGAGTGGGGAAGGGAGGACTCAGGGACAAGGCACCACGCTTGGGGCTTGCAAATGTGTAGACAGTGGCACCATTTCCTGAGGTGAGGGAGGAAGACGAACATTTGAGGACAGAAATAGAGTTGGATTTTGCACATGTTTAGTACATCCAAGTGAAAATGCAAGGAGCCAGGTAGAATTGCAAGATGAAAGCTCAAAAGAGAAACCTGGATCCCACTTCTCCAGATGGCGGTTAGAGTGTAGCAACAGGTGAGGCCACTTGGCAGCTATGTCTAAAGGAGGCAGCCTGGGGCCAAGACTTGGGACATCCCCTATTCAGACAGGTGTAAAGGAGGAATAAACAGAAAAGGAGACAGCAAGAAAGAGCTCGGGTGGGGAAAGCCAGGAGGGCAGGGTGATGGAGCCTGGGGTTGAGAGTCTCCAAGCAGGAGGGGCTATTGAACGCTGCTGCGAACTGAGAGTGGTATCAACATCCACAGAACTGGACAACACAGAAGTGACCTGCACGAGCTGTTGAGTGGAGTGGCGGGGATGGATATTAGACGGAAGCGGGCAGGAGAGTGACCCAGGCACAGTGTGCGTACAAAATTCTGATTTGCTTGAGCGTGAAAAGCAACAGAAATGGAGTCGGCCAAAAGAGAAATGGAGTCAGCCAAAAGGTGGCTTTTTAAAAATGGCAGAGAAGAAAGCACACCCTTACCCTGCAGGAGATGGGCCAGGTGAGATCCCCAAGAAGGTGAGAAACTGGGCTCAGTGCACATGCAGAGGGATAGGCTCTGTAAGTTTTTACCAGGTGATTCAGAGCAGCCGCAGGCAGGCTTTCAGAGCTGGGCTGGGGAGACAGACAGCGCCAGTCTGATACTTCTTAGGTGAGGGGCTAGATTCGGAGGGAAGGTATGGGAGGTGAGGCAGGGGATCTCAAGACAGAGGAGGTACAAAATAGGAGCCTTGGGAGTGGAAAGAAGTCTACTAGAGAAACATCATATGATACAAAAATCTTTAAAGGCCACTGAATTGAACTATGATTTTCAGTTAGAAAAGCTCCCAACCCAAGGGAATGCGTAGCGAGTGGAGCAGAGGATCAATTAGGAGAGTGGCCCAGAAATCTTCGCTGCTGTTCTCCGGGTACAAAGGGAAAGAAAACGCAAAGCAGCACATTTACTCAGGAAGAGCGGGCCTCCTGCAACGTGAGCTTCTCTCAAGATGCAGGGTGCAGATGTGAGAGAGTCCAGCTGCAATTACCCCGTGGACTTACGTACAATTCTGGGATGCTACATCTTCATTTCCGAAGGATCCGTAATTGGCACTGATTCTTAACTTGAACATAAAGTTTTCCAGTCCCCAAAGCTTCTCTGTCAAGTACTTAATGACCTGTAAAACACTTAACTAAGCCAAAGAGCTCTAAATTTCAGGAGGGAGGCAGCAAATTCTTCAGTAAAGTTAGTCTTTTTGTAATACAAACGGCCTTCACTAACTGGGTTTGCCAAAAGAGAGGTCCACCTGCACTCTCAGCATTCTGTGGCCAGAGCATGCACAGGTGGTCTGTACTGACATCTTGTATTTCCTACGACACTGACACACATCTGCTCAAATTAATTACTCTTCCAAGATGTCTCCCCTGACTCATTTGGAGAGAACAAGAGCTCCTGTGCGAATGCAAGCACAGCAGATCAGGCGGTGCCTGAGGAGAAGTGCGGTGCAGGCATCTTGCCATCTTTCCAGAAGAAGCTGGGATGGAAAGTGGCTGGGCACACTATGAGGACACCCCAGGAGACCCCTCCAACTCACTTTTAACACGACTCTCCTTATGGCTCTGATGGAAGAGCCATAGCAAGAGCAAGAACAAGCCCAGGAAGGAAGAGCACAGAAAACAGCCCCTACAAGGGCACCTTATTGAGGCTCTGGATTTCCTGCCAATGAGTGGCACAGTCACATCCAGGCCCATCTGCTGGTACTGAAGCTGGGCTGCAGATCTGGGAGGAGGAAGCAGAGGCCATCACCCTGATAGATGATACACCCACAGGCCAGGAAGAGGTGGCAAGAGAAGCAGAGAATACAAATGCAGGCACCACAGTCCTCTTCTTTCAAATGCAGCCAGATGTCCAGTGTGCTGACTTGCCTCAGTTTACATCTTCAGTCTGTAAGGCAAGGGAAGGAGCACTTCTGACTCACCCACTGAACACGCCACCTCTGGGTAATAGCCATCACCATGTGTGAATGTGTTGGGCCTCAGGTCAGAGTCATCGTAAAGAAACCCACAAAAGGAAAGGAGCCAAACACTATTGAACCAAGGTCCTTAAACTCTCAACCCCTTCATTTATTACATCTGTAAGACAGAGCAATCCGCAGCTCAGGAGCTGCTGAGAGAATCAACATGTGTGAGACCCTAGCATATACTAAGCATTGTGCAAATGGAAGGTTAGGGAGGAACCCTTGGTACAGGCTGCCTCCAAAGGGTCTAACAGCCCACTAACGGTGGCCACCAAGTCATGCATGAGATGGCCACCATACTCATGCACAGTATGGTGAGCCTTAGCGTTCCCAAGAGGGGTGTTAAATCCAAACCAAGGGAATGAGCAAAGCAGATATATTCATCAATGTATTCAATGACAATTGAGTTGAATGCCATTTACATTCTAGTGATTGTGCTCAGCCCAGAAATGTAGCAATGACCAAGATGACAGCCAGAAGCATGTGGTACTTAGATATCAGAGGGCAGGGAGTATCTCTAGGATTCATCTGGGGGTCAGACCAGAGGTAGGAGAACTGGCTAGTATGTGTCAAAGGTCACCAAAAAAATATAGCAAACAGGCTAAGTAAGATTTTTCCTAAAATGAAGACATGCACAGAAACACAGGGCCCAAAGTAACTCCATTGCTCCTAAGCACAGAAATCAATATTCTCCACCCCTCATTTGAATCTGGCACTATTTGCAGAACCAATCAGAAGACACTATTTTCAATCTCTCATTTACATGTGGGCACAACCAATCAAAAGATGTTGTTTCTGATCACTCGTTACTTCTGGCAGGAAACAAAGTGAGTTTTCCAAGAGGATGTGTTATACCTGGTGTGACAGCACGTGAGTTCCTGAGAGAACAATGTCCCAATGCATTATATGCACAAGAAGGAAGCCAATCTGGGAATTTTGGATACAAAAGACCCTTTTCCCTTCTCTTTGGGGCCATTGTGAGACCGTTCACTGGCCTAGTACTGCCCTGTAGAATGTATCTCTTTTCTGCCCTTAATAAATGTACACGGCCTTTTCTGTGTGCTTTTCTAATTCTTTGTTCAAGACACCAAGAAGCTAGAAAGAATCCTCATCGGACCCCCCATCATAAGAGACCCAGGGTACCAGGCTTATATGCAAGGCAGAACTCTAGTTCCAGGAAGAACAGCAGAGCCTAAGAGCTCTTTCTATCCTAATCCCCTCAGTGCAAAGGCAAAGTCCACAGCTCTGCCCTGGCAGGATGCATTCAGATGCTGAGCAGTAACGTTCACAACAAGGGCCCAGGAAGAAGAGTAAAGATGCACAGAGGCAGAGGTAAGATACAGGGGTAAGGTTTGTTACAGTTTACATTTCCAATGTCCGGAGAGCTCATGTGTTCAGAGGATGGGTTTTCTGAGGCAACGGAATCATAAGGACTCTGAATTCATCTGTGGATTAATCCTCAGGTGAGATCATAGTTTCATGACGTTACTGGGAGGTAATGGAAACAGGAAGTGGGGCTTAGTTGAAGGAGTCCCTCTGGAGGTGTCATCTTAAGAGACAATATTGAGTCTCTGCCTCCTTTCTCTTTCTCTCTCCCTCTTTCTCTGCTTTGGGGCTGCCATGAGGTAAGCAGTTTTCATCTACTGCTCTCCTCTGACACCCTTCTGACTCACCAGATGCCCAAAGCAGTGGAACTAAGACCACAGAACTAGCCATGGGCTAAAACCACTGACCACCGACCCCGCGAGCTAGTATACAAATCCTTCCTCCTTTAAAGTCGTTTTTCTCAGGTATCTGGTCATAGCAACGAAAAGCTGACTAACACCAAGTTGAGATACTATAAAGAAGAAAATAATCAAGGAAATGCATTTCTTAATGGTATCAAATATACTTTGGTCTTCATTCCCATTCCCTGGCTTACAGCTTCCAAAATCAATTGACTCTTACATGTCCTTTTTATGACAATGAGTGGAAAGAGGCCTGACAGCCCTGGTTAGCTTCAAGATGGGCGCTAGTCACTAGAAAGACCAGAGCAGGATTACAAGGTTGAGACTTCCAGCCCCACCCTCAACCTTAGGGATGGGAAAGAGGAGGGAGGTTAAACGGATCCCATTGGCCAATGGGGAATCAATCAATTATGCTTGTATAAGGAAATTTACATGAAACCAAAAAGCAAAAAGAGTAAAGGGCTTTAGGACTGCTAATCAGGAGAGCTTGCAGGAGGTGATCAAGAACACATCCTATGCCAGGAGAATAAGCACCCCAACTCCGAGACAGAAGTTTCTGTACTTGGGTCTCTCCTAGGCTTTGTCCTATGTATCTCTTTATCTGGCTGCTTATTAAAATATTCTGCATAATAAACCCATAAACGTAAGTGTTTTCCTGAGCTACATTAGCAAAGTAACTGAACCTATTCGAGCACAGTGGTACATACCTACAATACTAGCACTTTGGGAGGCTGAGGCAGGAGAATGGCAAATTTGATCCTATCCTAGAAAACTTAGCAACTTAGCAAGACACCACCTCAAAATAAAAAAGGAATCAGGATGTAACTCAGTGCACAGGCCCTAGATTCAACCCCGAGTACCTATCCACCTTTAAAAAATAGTAAACCTAAGGAGGGTTTTGTGGGAACCTCAGCCTATAATCAGAAGTACAGGCAAAACCACATGAGGCTGTGCTGATATCCAAAGCAGGGACGGGAGCAGCTGTGGGAACTAAGCTCCCCTCTGTGGTTTCTGAGCTGCCTCCAGAGACAGCATCAGAACTGACCCATCAGATTAGCAGGCACCCACCTGGGGCCTGCTGCAGAACTGGTTGACTGCTTTTGGCAGGGAGAAATCCCCATACCCTTTGAGGTCACAGAGGTCTTCTATGTTGACTGATGGTATGAGAGCAGAGGGATGGAGCACAGACCAGGGAGCATCAGGAAGAAAGCTAAGCCCTGCCCGTGAGCCAGCCAGAGCAAGAAATGGGGAGAACCAGCAACGAAGCTAAGCCTCCGCCTGAGAGAGCACCAACCAAGGAGAACCAGGAAAGGAGCTAAACCCCTAGTGGCATGTGGGCTGGGGAGAGAAGAAAAGCCTGCACTCCTCCCCTCACTGTGAGCAACCAGCAGATTTGGAGAAGCTGTATTGTTTGACTGAGTTTGCAATCCTAAAGCCAGTAGTCTAAACACCTATTTAGAGAACAACAGTATGCAATACAGTAACTATTGTAGATTTCCTACTGTCTTATCACTGTTTCAGTTTATTGTTCAGTTTTATTCCCTTTAAAATTAAATTTAAAAAGAGAGAGAGAGCAGAGAGAAAGGATTTGTTTCTCCTATACAGCCCTTACAGATGACAAAACCACTGAGAAGTGTCCATCTTCCTGACCTATACCTAGGCCTTGGACACAGGAATATCCTTGAACCAGCAGAATTCATAAGACAAAAGCACTAAGGGCTGAGCCTGCCCCACCTTGGCCACCTTACCTTCCGGCCCTTACCACGCTCTCTGGCCTCAGAGGACTGGACCAAACGACCTTTGAGGTCCCTTCTGACAGCACTGAAGTCAGAAAGAAGCCTTTACATGTGAAATCGCAGCTGCCACAGCAGGACCACATGTGTCCCTGTGGCCTTTTGGCTATCGATACCTTTTAAATATATATTAAAAGAGATAAATGTGCCTCTGCCCTGCCTAGGACAGAAGCTATTGTGTTTGCAGCTGAGAAGCTGGGCAGGCAGGGGACAGTGAAGGAGTCCAGGAGAGACTTACACTTTGCTTTCCAAGTTCCCTTTGGACAAAGGAATGCAGACAGTGAGAAAGGGGGTGCTCCCCAAGCTGCCAGCTCAATGCCTTTGTTCGTATTTCACACATTCTGAGCCCTGTCTTCTCCAGGGGCTGTATCTAATTCAAGAGGTCTGAATGCTAGAGACTAGGTAGCCATCACTGTGGAGCTCCCACAGACTGACCTAGCAGGAGTTCTTGGGTCAAAAGGAGATAGCTCCAACCTGCCACATCCTCCCTAAAGAGATCTTTAACCACGGATGGTGGCCTAGGTAGAGCTTTGTCTTCTCCTGGATAGAAGCCAGGACTGTACATTATAGACTGTTTTGTTTGGCCTATCCAGTGAGCTAAAACCCGGTTGTGCAATGGTTCTCAAAATATGGTCCCCATACCAGCAGGATCAGCACCAGTACCAGCAGGAACTCGTTACAAATGCAAATTCTTAGGCTCTTATCCAGAAGCAAAAATCCTTGGGACATTTTAATAAGCCCTCAGATGACACTACTGCCTGCTAAAGTCTGACATCCACCAAGGTAGCAGTAACTAGGGAGGGATTATTCTTAGGCCATTGCAAGTTGTTTACCAGCTATTGTATTGTCCAGCTAGGGCTGCTGGGTGCATTATGTTAGCAGTCAGCTGAGCCATACAGGGATCTTGTGTGATCCCCAGCAAAAAAGAGAGTTTCACCCTGAACAAAATTTACTGTTCGGGTTTCCTGACGCCAATGTCTCTGGCATCAAAAAGACTCATTTTCTCCAGGATAAAGTTCCAACTCATAACCCATAACCCAAGGCTCTTCTATCCTTGACCTAGACAACATTTTTGCTTTTATCTCTATCCTAGTATCAGCAGTTCTCAATCAGGGATGACTCTGCCAGGACAGTCAGCAAAACAGGTTTAGCTGCTGCAATTAAGGGGATATAAAGGGTGCGATTGGCATTCAGTGAGTAGAGACCAGGGCTGATGCTGCTAAACAAGTCCAGAGCACGTGATAACACCCCACAACAAAGAGGTATCTGGTCCCAAATGTTGAGAACCCTGCCATACACTATGCCTTGAGGCCAAACTCTTCCAGCCATCATTCCAAACACTTGGTCCTTGGCTTATACCCTTGACCTTTTGGAAGGGATAGATCCTGAGCAAATCCTCCTGCAAACTCCATCTAGACTACAGTCTGACCACTGAAACCTGCTCCAGAACTAGGCTGCTAGAGACCTTGTAATTTGCCTGTGACCTCTATCTCAGAATATCCTTAGAAGGCCCACAGCCCATTCCTTTGTATGGTTGCACCTGGTACGTTCCAGATTTGTATTGACTGACGGGTTGCCAGGCAATGAGGAAGCAAGTTAGCTGGCAGGGTAATCCCCTCACCCAAACACTCCAACCCCAAATACCATACTCCACAAAGCCTCCTCCAACAGAACTTCAGTCTCATGCACTAAGAAACTTGAGGGCCAGGACTATTTTACCTCCCTCTGGATTCTAGGGGTCCCCAAGTGTGGACCAAGCCTGATCACACACCAGCAAGTACAGGCACTCAGGACCTCTCAGTCTTGCTCATCTCTAGCTGGCAACGGCCCTCCCTCCTGAGTGTTCGTGCCCACACACACACCCCTGTCTGTGTGCCGAAGCTCACAGTCTGAGGCGATAAATGGAATTCATGAATACAGTTTGGCAAATCCCTGCAGTCAAGTGACTGACAGCGGTTTTCATACTGAGCCCTGCAGGGCTAGAACAATTATGGCATATCAGGACGGAATTAGAAAGATCTCTTAATAATGCAGCTGGCTGCTCCAGCAGCAGCATCCCTGTCCAACACGGCCCTTTCCCTCCATCCAACTGGAAATGTAGCTCACCAGCTTCCTGGTGCCTGAATCTCCCTGCAGACCTCCAGCACAACAGCTGAGAAGCACCTGGCCCAATGGTCCTGCAAGCCTCATGCCACAATTCTGCACATACCTGCCCACTGACCTCGCCAGGCTGGTCCTACACTTGAAGTCCAGGACACAACAACTGGGTCTCACCAGGCATGGTGTATGTACCTGTAACCCCAGCACTTGGGAGACTGAGGCAGGAGGCCAGCCTGAGTTCAAGGCCAGCCTGGGCTTCATAGTTCTGGCCAGCTTAAACTACATAGCAAGACCCTATCTTTAAAAAAAAATACAAAAAAAAAAAAAAAAAGACAAGACAGCTGGGCCTGAAAATCAACCCGCAAGGCCTCCTGATCTGCTTTCTACGCAACCTACTGGCCCGACACCCTAGCATACCCCTTCCTACTTGAAATCCCAAACTCAAGAGCTCATGATAATAACTACATTTGTTGTGCCATGATACTGTGCCAGGCATTTCACAGATACCATCCCGTTAGGTATCATTATCCCTATGTTGGATGTCAGAGTCTTAAGTAACTTCTCTCAGGTGACAGAAGCATTGAGTGGCACAGCTAGGATCCAAACCTTGAGCCATCTGATCCAAAGCCCATGCTCCTCTCTCCATGTGACATTAAGAATTCTTTTTTTGGTGAATCAGCACCATTCACAAACCATAGGGGAAGAGAATGAGAAGTCAACAAGAAGCAAGGCCTCTCTGCAAGCCAGCACCATGAGCAGGTGACTGTGGGGAGATCCAGATGCCAGCCCCTTTCAGCACGCAGACTGGGAGACAAGAAGAGCCAACCCCTCAAACCCCTCCACAAGCGACCAGCTGATCCACAGAAACACAGGCTGCAATGATGGCTAGTGAAGTAAAATACAACTTCATGATTTCAGTGTTTAGTGTTTCACTGACTTTGCAGGCCTGTAAGCCAGCAGTCTGATCATCTATTCAGAGGATAACAATACACAGTGTAGCATCTATGGGGATCTCCTTCTGAAGTGGTAGTCATTGTTAACTCCTTATTACCTTGTTTTGAAATCCTGTATCATTTTCATTGTTTTGTTGGATTGGATTTTATTCTGTTGTGTCTTGGTTGATTGTATTATATCCAATGGCATGGGCAGCTACTTCAAAGATAACAAGATAAATTATTGTAGACATTCTGGATTTACTACTATCTTGTTTTGAAATCCTTCATTGCGTTCATTGTTTTGTTTCTATAGGTTCTATTCTGTTCTTTGTTGTTTGATTTTTATTGTGTCTGATGGTATGGGCTGCCATTTTAAAGACAAGAAGAGGCATTATGGTAACCATTGTTGATTTCCTATTATCTTGTTTTGAAGTCCTGTATCACTTGCACTGTTTTGTTTTGATTGGCTTTATTCCATTTTATTTTGCTTGTTTTGTTGTCTTTAAAATAAAAATTACCAGAAAAACAAAAGAAAGTCCTCTCCATATCAACTGACTCTGAGGTTCCCTCCAGCCACTAACCCACATCTGCCTGCACTGCCTTCTCCGGGGTCCTTTCACCCCTGATTGTCAGTGTGATTACATTCAGACTTCTTGTCACTCCAATTCCTGTTATGGCTTCTGAACCTGGCATTATAAAGCAGCCCCATCATAAACATCAGCTTGATTACAAGCAGAGATTGTTGCTTCTAATAAATAAGCATTGTAATACATACAGAGAGAGAAAAAGACACCTCTATATTTTCAGTTTTGTAAAGACAAATCGCCTCTATTGTTTAATCAATAAAAATGCCTCTCTAACTCCTACTGTTATTACAAAGCAATTTCAGATGGAGTGAGGAAGAAGCATCACATCTGTATTCCTGTCAGGGCAGACAGGGTCTGATTAGGCTGATGGATGAAAGATCAGAGCAACGCCAGTCCATTAAAGGCCCGGGTCTGGGCTCCCTCACAGCCGGGTCCAGGGCCCCAGCACTCCTGGGGCAGAGAAGGGAGGAGCAGGTATCTCAGTCTTAACTGCTTATCGGCACGGGAGGCCAAAGAACAGAGAGATTCCTCTAACCTGTGGGACTTGATCTAATCAGGGGGTTCCTGGGGACAGATGCTCTCTCCAGGTCAGGGGAAGGGTGCTTCTATGGAGCCAGGGGGAAAAAGAGAGGCAGATGCTTGTGCTTAATGTGTCCCGGTGACCTCTTCTGTCTGTATGAAATGCAGAGTTCAGACTCTCAGCATGTGGTCGTGAACTGGTGATGAAAGTGACCCAGCTTCCTCTAATTCACACTGAGGCCCTAGTAAGCAGCCTAGAGCACAGAGCAGAGGGAGCAGTGGTCCTCTGCTACAGAAAGCTTGCCATTAATTCCCCCGAGGGCTGCACAAGGAGCTCCAACTCCCTTCTCAAATAAAGCTCCTGCCTACATGGTCCCTATCTTATTTTCTGGCCTCACGTCCCACCTTCCAACCCCTGCACCTTTTTCCTAGCTGTTTCAAACATTTTGTCATCTCCACAGCATCCTGTGATTCATGTACCCAAGTCTGCACATTCTGGTGATTCCCTAAAGTACTACTTTCAAGATTCTCTCTTGGCAAACTCCTGTTCAACCTTTAAGACCCACTTACATGACTCTTTCAAGGGTTCTTCCCTGATCCCAGGTACTCCTGCCTCAGAGCTCCTGCCAGACCTCACATACAACTCTGGCTGCATGTAACATGTAGCACCTTGTGCATCAGCTTACATGTCTATCTCAAAGGTCCATGGCTTGCAAAATGTGCGTCTGCAGCCCTGTCCTCTGTTCTGAACTTCACATTTGTATGTCTAACTGTGTCTTTCCAAGTGCTTTTACACCACACAGTTCATCTCCAAAATATAACTCTGAGCTCCCAACTCCCACATTCGTGTCTCCCAAAATGGTACTCTGCACAACCAGTCCCTCAAACTGAAACTGACAGTCACTCTTAATTCTTCCTTCTCCTTCATGTCGCATACCCCAAAACAAGTTCTATCAGACCATCTCAAAGCCTATCTAATACAAAAGCAACTCAATAGAGGCAGGATGGGCTTCTCAAGACATAACGCTGAAATAATTGAAAACATTCATTTTCAAAGAGAAATGAACCTTAGTCCATACCTGTCATCATGTACAAAAGCAACTTTAAAAAGGTCATAGTGGAAAATTTTAACTTATAAAATTTCTAGGAGAAAATACTTTTTTTTTTTCTTTTTACTAGTAGCAGGGATCGAACTCACAACCGCCTGCTTGCAAGGCAGGTGCTTATGCCGCTGAGCTAAATCTCCAGCCCTAGGGCAAAATACTTTGACGATGGGTTATACAATGAGTACTCAGCTATAATACCAAAAGCACAATCCACAAAAGAAAAAAAATGAAAATTAGACTTTACAGAAGTTACAGAGTTACAGACATTTTCTTCAAAAGGCACTGTTATGGGGATAAAAGGAAGCCAGAAGAGTTGAAAACAGAGTTACAAAAAGCTAGTTGTACACCTATGTCTAAGTCACATTATTAATTAGAGTCAAAATGTGGGAGCAACACAAGTGTCCATCCATAGATGAATCAGGCACACAGAATGTGGTCTGTTCATACAATGAATATTATTTAGCCTTAAAAGAGAGAAAACTGACACATGTTACAACCTGGATGAACCTTGAGGATACTACACTAAGTGCAATCACACAAGACAAATACTGCATGTTTCCACTTACGTGAGACAAGTAGGAAAGCCAAATTCATAAGAACAGAAAGTAGAATGGTATTTTCCAGGGGCCGAGAACAGGGGATGGGAATTGTCATTTAAAGGGGACAAAAGTTTAGATTCTCAAGATGAGGAAGTTCTGGAGATTGTACAACAATGCAAATGTACTTAATACTGTTGGACTATGTACTTAAAAATAGTTAAGATGGAAAATTTTATGTCACATATATTTTACTACGATTAACAAAAAAAGATCTTACAAAATCTACATGATCAAGATAAGCTTCTCAAAGGGCCTGTCTTTGGAAACATTGAGTGATGAGAAAGGAACAGTCTGTGATAAAAAAGAATTTTACGTATTTCATATTCACTTTACTTCCACGATATACAGGGAAGGGAGGAGCGGGGAGGGAGACAGAAGACCAGCCACAGAATGAGGGAAAACATTTGCAAATCATGTATCAGATAAAAGACTTGTATGCCGAATGTAACGAACACTCAAAACTCAGTAATAAGGAAAGTAACAACCAGTACAGAAAAGTACAAAAGACAACCAGAGACTTCAAAGGAGATGTTAGGGATTGCAAATAAGCATAGGAAAAGAAACATCCTTAGCCACTGGGGAAATCCAAATGAAAACCACAAGGAAATACCACCATATCCCTATTAAAATGGAAAAGATTTTTTTCATTTTCTTTCTAAAGTGCAGTACTATTTGCTAGTGAGGATTCAGAGCAACTAGAACTCACACATTGCTGGTGGAAACATAAAACAGCGGGCCACTTTGGACACAGGCCAGCGGTGTTCTATTAAGTGAAGCACGGCTTAGCATGTGGGCAGTGATCCTGATTCCAGGTTCTCATCCTAGAGAAATGAAACCTAGGTTCCCCCAAAAACCTGTATTCAAATGTGTAGAGAAACCTTATTTTAAAAGTTTTGTTTCGTTTCATTTTTGCAGTACTGGAGAATAGTGCCCAGGTATACTCAGCAAGCGCTTTACAAACCCTGAGCTAGTCCCCAGCCCAGCAGCCTTCATGTAAAGTCGTCAGCAAAACAACAACAACCCAATCCCCCTCAGCTGGTGAATGAATGAACTGCTATCTCCACACAAAGGAACCTGGTCCCGCAGTAAGAGGTATGAACCACTGACATGGGGAACCTGGATGAATCTCAGATGCATTATGCTGAACGAAAGAAGTCAGGCTCAGAAAGCTGCGAACTGTATGATTCCATTTCTGTGACACTCTGAAGATGGATCTGCTGCCAATGTCTGGAGGCCAACTGACGACAGGGGCCCCCAGGGGATCTGCGGGGTGATGATGTTCTGCATCCTGACTGTGATGCTGGGTTTGTCACAGTAAACAAGGTGACTCTCGTCCTGTGTGAAGCACACCTTCGTGACAAGCTGCCAGCGCACGCACCAAGCGCTGCCCACTCAGATCTGGTGCCTCCAGGGCCACCTTGTCCTAGCTGCTGTCAGTTGTCACCCAATGTATGACGACTTGGCGCTTCTTAATATCCCCCCTCCATAGTTTATTCTTAAAAAGCTGTCAAAACTCCATTTTTTCAAATATAAATCATGCTATGTCACTCCCCTGCATGACTCCTCCGATGTCTTATCTGATTTTAGAATAACAGCCAAATCCCTCTCCTGGCATACACAGCCAGACCTGCCTTCCAGAGCGCACCTCGCACTGCTCAGCCTTGATCCACCAAGACCCAGCCACTCTGGCCTCTGCCCCTGGTCCAGCACAACACACATCCCCATCTGGAGGGCTCTGAACCCAATCTTGTCCCCTCAGCCTAGAAGGTCCTGCCCTGATGTGTGTCTGGCTCCTGCTCCCCCGTCTGAGCTGATGTAACTGTTGCCTCCCACAGTTCAGCCCACACAGCCCTGTACCCCACTCCTCATCCATCCTAGTGTTTTTCACTTGTCCTGACGCTGATCACATCCATATCTCCCACCCTGCCCCATGTGTAGCCTGGTCATGGCTGAATCCTCAGTGCTGGGGCAAGGCCTGGTATTCAGTAAGGGTTCAATAAATGCTTGAACTAGACTGTTATCTTCAGGAGTAATTCTATCTCTGAATCTTTTTGCACACTCTCTGATGGCAGGATGTCACTGCCCTCTTAAGACAGGCACCAGGAACTCCCACCCTGCCCCTACTGTAGGGTGAAGCACTTAACCTGAGCCTCCAGCAGCAGGTTGGTTAGTAGTTAGTACCACAGCCACAGCCAGAGCTCAGGGCCCACTCATGGCCCAGTGAAGCCACGGGCATGGGCAACAGCTTGCACCTCCTGCTCTTCAGGGATGTGAAAAGGGCCA
This sequence comes from Cavia porcellus, assembly GCF_034190915.1. Classification (NCBI taxonomy): domain Eukaryota; kingdom Metazoa; phylum Chordata; class Mammalia; order Rodentia; family Caviidae; genus Cavia; species Cavia porcellus. The sequence goes on along the minus strand of NW_026947492.1, from coordinate 12,575,893 downwards.
AGGGAAGAAGGCAGGCAGGGAGGCTCCAGGAAGCAGGGACCCTGGCCAGCTGAGCTCAGCGCTCAGAGCTCAGGCTCAGCCCTGCCTGACTACTGGTGCCCAGGGCTGAGGAGCAGCTACTGAGTAGTGGTCAGGATTTGGACCCCATTCCCACCAAGAAAGGGGCACTGAGTAACCGAAAGGTGTCTAACACTGCACTGAACATTGTGTGCTGCCTTTTACAGAAGAAGGGGAAGAAGAACATTGACTTATTGGACCCAGGATCTCTATAAGTTCTAGAAGTGCTGTCTCACATAACATTCATGACAACCTTGTGATGTTAGGGACAATATTATCCTCATCATTTTTTAAAATAGGGTCTCACTGTGTAATTCAGGCTGACCTTGAACTTACTATGTAGCCCAGGCTGGCCTCAAACTTGCAATGATCCTCCTGCCTCAGCCTTCCAAATGCCGGGATTATCACACCTGGTTCATTTTTAAAGGACCTCACAGATAACCCATGTGGTGAGGGTCAGAGCCTTTTGGAGTTCACACGAGGCTTAGTATGCTAAGGGACAGCCCTAAACACCACTTTGTCTTCAGAATCAAGGGGCAGCCCAGAGAGCTCACAGGATCCCACTCCTACCACAACACCTGACCTCTCTTTTCTTATTCCTGAACTGTATTCAATTCTGTCCATCAGCCACCAGCTGGTGCAGACATAGCTGAGACAGTCCTCAGGCTAAAGGACAACCAAAGGGCCTCCACTCGCCTCCCTTTGGGACTTCTCCCTCCCTCTCCCTGTCTCCGTCTCCCTGTCCCTGCCTCATACATGCATACACATATATGCATCTCTTTCTTTCTGATACCTGCACACACATATATACTTGCAGATATACACACGTGCACGTACACACAGGTGTACATACATATGCACATATATATACATGTGCATTCGCACACACATGCACACCTACTGCCACCATCCCTATTGCAACTCACTTCCTGTAGCTGTATCTGCTGCAGAAACTGGACCCTGTCAGATGGGATGAAAACTCTGGAAACTGCTCTGTAGGGAGCTAAGGGCTTGGCAGAGGCCTGGGTTGTAGCTGGGGGGGTCCCAGGCCTGAGCTGAGGTCTGTGCACTGCACAGGGGTGAGTGGCTGCCTGGCTCCTCACCTTACACCTCAGCCAGCTGAACAGCACCTGCGGGCCGCTCCTGCAGTGGCCCCAAGCAGGGCGGTGGGGTAGCTGTGCTGCTCTGTCCAGGTGCTCGGGGCCTGCTCAGTCACAGCCTAGCAGTGTGGCTGGGGAAAGCTAGAGACAGGAGGCAAGGACTGGCATAATTTTATGTCTGGCCTTTCCTAGTCGACAGGCAAAATGACTCTGTGATCCCCTAGCTCTCAAAATTAGCTGCATTTTACAATCGCTGTCTGGCAGAAACAGAAAATGTCCTATTTAAACCTTAGTCACCTGCGTTCCAAGAAGCTCCCCTTTGTCCCCTGAAGGACAGCCAGCCTTAGATGACCATAGTGAGATGCTGGGAACAGGGGGGAACAAGGACGACAAGGCATTTGGAAGACTCCCCTCACCCTCCATTGGGCAAATGCCTTCGGAACCAGAAAATGCCTCTACTAAGCCAAAAGTTGTCAGTCATCCCATTGGTGACTCTAGACCAAAGCGATCATGCGACCCACAAGATGCAGTTCTGGACATCCCTGTCCTCTGCCCCACTTCTCCATGCACACACTGAGGCCTGGGGAGAAACTTTCCTTTGAAAGAAAGCTGCCACATGACCTTCAGGATTATTCAAATATTAACCACCTGGATAAACATTTTCTCCTGTATTCTCATTATCACCTCTCCAGCTGAAGTTAAAGTGCAGTATTTCTCTTTTATATCCAGAGTAGATGTTTCTGGTGACTCCTGGGGAGAAGGGAAAGATAAAAGGGAAGGCAGGAGCAAGCCAAGAGGAAAATGATGCTGAGTCCTTGCAGCCCCCACCCCAGCTCAACCAGGAGCTGAGGCGAGGCTGGGGCCAGAAGGCCAGAGAGGCCAGAACCAAACACTAGCCAGCCAGCCGTGTCTCTAGCCCAGAACCGGTTCCTGCAGAGCCCTGCTAATTGCCCTTGTCCAGCGTGACTGCCCACGACCAAACAGGACTCCAAGCAGGGCTCCTCTTCACTGACCTTGAACTAATCCTTGCACACGTGTGACTGGACCAGCCTTCTCTGTCTGAGCTCTTTCTCATCTCTTTCACCCCAGCCATGAGAAATCGAAGCACAGGTGTGTGGATACCACTTCTCACCCTTCACCAGTCAAAGATCTCAGGGTCAAGAGCAGCTGCCTCTCCACACACCCACCACTCCTGGGAGGGACGCCGAAGGGGAAGCCCTGGTCTTTCACAAGCCCAGCCTCGCCCAGCAGAAAAGACAAGTTTATTACCAACTTCCATTATTGCAACCAATTTTAAAGTTATTATTGTGGATTCTTAAGATGTCAACAATGAGGAATCCTATTGTCCCACTAATTAATTCAGCAATCTCCCTGAAATAATAGGAGCTGTAATTGTAATTCCAAACTCACCCCTCGACCACTGGAAACAACTAATTAAACAACAATCAGCCAGCACCGGCTTTCATGGGGAAGATGGACTATTCCTTTTTATAGCTGCAATTAGGCGACACATTCAATAATCAGAATGAAATACAAATTTACCCGGGAGCCCAGTAAATTATGGCCACTCATACTCTGTTTTCCTAGAACCACCTCCCAGGAAATAAAAGGGGCTGCATCTCCAGGCTGCAGCAGGATTCTGTCAGGAAATCTGGGAGCCACTCTTCAGGGTCCCTCCAACACCGGCAGGTTTTCTGCTGCCCAGTTCCTAAGCATAAAGCAAAAGGAAGAAGCTGCCTGTGGCAAGTTCAGTCCTGCTGAAGCCTGTAAGGGCGCCCAGTAGGGAGTCGAGATGGATGGAGAGTGAAGAACAGTCAAGTGCCAGAGCCATGCCTGTGTGCCTGAGTAAATGTGCAAGGCACACACCCACATCCTCGCAAGCACACCTCACTCAGCTGCAACTACACTTGGCACACGCACAGGGGAATGAAAACCCTTTGTGTTTCCCACCCACAAAAATAAAAAAAATGGTACAGGCAAGAAGGAAGGCGTGGACGGAGGTGGGAACCTTCACACACCAGAGGGAAGAGCTGTAAAACGATGCAGACAAGGTTCCTGAAGAACCACTGAGTGAGTGTGAAAATTAAATCAGGTAAAAGGCAGTGGCTGGGCAGGGAGAGGCAGGAGAGGTGTGTAATGATAAATGGAAAGATATTCGTGCAGAGGTGCCGTCAGCCCACTACGGGTGGAGCAGAAAACTTGCATTTCACGGAATTTTCCAAAATGCATATGTCCTCTGATAGAGAGAGCAAAGGATCCCAGGACTGATGTGCAGAACTGAACCACCTCTGCTCGTCTCCCTGAGGGGCAGTGGGCGCGGCAGGCTGCTCAGAAGTTCAGAAGGCTGTGGATCGGGGTGCCCACGGGCTCCTTCCTAAAACTCTTAGAGCCCAAAGCAGGGCTCTAAGAGGGCTCCAAAGCAGGGGCTATTTTTCTAAAAGCATGACAGAGCTTCATGAGAAATTCAAGTAAAGGCACCCATTTGCAGAAAATGTTGTCTACTCTCAACATCCCAAGTTCCTTGAGGTCAGGGAACTGTTATCTGTCACTCGGTATAGACCAGACACACAGAAGGTGTTCGGGAAACACTTGTTGAACATAGATGCCTGGCTCTGGGGCAGCCCTCTGCTCAGCAGGCCCAATGGGGACACACAAACAGCATCCGCTTCCTGAAGACAGACTGCGGCGGTGCTTGCACGGAGACAAAGTGATGTAGTAAGAACACGCGGACTTTCTCATTCAGAAACAATGACTGGACACCAACTGTATACCCGATAAGTATTCACGGCTTTGACAACTGCTATTATTATCACCCCTCCACCACCCTCTCTCTGAGAGAAGACCTAAAATCAGGGAAGTTTATCCAGCCCAGAAACTTCACCTTGACTGGCTGTTCCGGACACCATTCCCTGCCCATTGGCCAGAATCATTTACAGAGCCCCACCATGCAAGCCCCACCAGCAGGACCTGGCTGAACAGAGGAGTGGGTGCCTGACATGCTCTTTGGAAGTCTGCAGAGAAGACACCGCACAAAGCACTTTTCACACTGGACAGTGTATCCCAGTGGTGGCAAACACACAGCAAGCAGGGTGCGGCAGGCTGTTTATATCACTGAAAGCGCTAAGAAGTTCACCATCACTGGTCTGTTCCAACGCACTGGAGCTGGCCCCAGGTGACAGCAACTGGCAGGGATGCTCTCGAGGTTTCAGGGCCCTTCCAGGGTAGCATCCCCAACCTGGGAGTCAATGAAACTAGGTAGCCAGGAGAAAAATGGCTTAGCCGTCAGGACCGGCTACTTCCAGACACTAGAGACTAGAAAGGATTCCTGAGCTACATGCCTTGGTGCCCTGTGGCCTCCTGGATCCTGAGTCAAGCTACATATTGTCTCCTGCAGCCAAAACCAGAACCTGCTATTCCACGTTCCAGGTTCGGCCCATTCCTGTTTCCCTTCCTGCTTCCCCTGTATGATTTACCTGCTCGGTGACCATTCTGGGTTCCATCCCCATGTTCTCCTCCTCCTCTTATTCAGGGAGACAGGATTTAAGCTGGATCTCAAAAGACCCATAGCTAGCACTGGAAAAGGCTGAGTGGAGGTCTAAGGTCCTCAGCAGCTTCAGGGCAGCAATGGGCAGGGAGGCCGAAACTAACGGGGTAGCTCCAGTTATCTGCTTAGCAAACTGCCACTGTCTTTCATAATGCTCCCCTCTGGGAAACTAAAAAAAGTCTGAGCATTCCTAGCATCACATTTAAGAAGAAATTCACACATACACACACACACACACACACACACACACACACACAAGCAATTAGATTTATATCCTAATGACAATGGCAGAATTAGCTTTATTGATCAAGCCATCACCATCATCAACAACAGACATTTATGGGGTTCTCACTCTGCACAGGCCACTTACTCAACCCCAGCAAGACACAATACCCGGGACACAGCACCAAGTTAGCAAAACCCACATGGCTCATAGCTCTGGAGTAATTAAAGACACAAGACATTGTCTTACTTTAAACACCTCGAAATGAAAGACACTGTAACTTTCTAACTCCAGAGTCTAGAACTTCATTAGATCAATATATTATTGAGTGAGTGAATGAATAAATGAACAAATGAATAGTGTCTAGCTGCCTCTCAATGGCTTCGGGCCGATTATCTAATGCATGGATTACTGAGACCTCTTGATTTTCCATCATCTTGCAGAACACTTAACAGGCTTATTGGAGTCATTTCACTACTAACTTGTACCTCCAGAAGAAGAAGGAGGGAGCGAGGAGGAAATAAAATGGGGAAAGATGGAAATCAACAGTGCCGTTTGCTCCAGCAGCTCTAGAGAATGTTGAAACTAATGGCTAAAGCAGAGCTTGGGAATTATCTGCGGGTTTTATTTATTCATGACTTCTGGGATGCACTGCCATCTTCCTTCCACTCTGCCCAGAAAGCTTCCCAAGAAAGGCAATGCGTTAAGGCAGTGGCTAACAGAGAGGAAGGAAAGGCCGGGGGATGACACGGCCTCCTTAGGGTCCACCAGGCAAGCTTCCACCCTGCGAACTAGACTGGGCCTTCTGTGTGCTTCCCACCTGAGCACACCCACTCACACTCACCAAGATGTCAGGCATCTCAGGAGGCTCCCGCCTGCCCATCTTCCCATGGCAGGATGCTCTGACCTGCTTAATCCGGGGCTACCTTTTTCTAGGTAGCCTCCGCCTCAAGCATGGAACAGAGGGAATGTTAAGAGGCTCCCCAAAAGTCACATGTTGAAATCTGAACTCCCAAGGTGATAGGAGATAGACCCTTGGGGAGGTGGTAAAGTCACAAAGCGGGGAACTTTGTGAATGGGATTAGTGTCCTTATAAATGAGACAGCAGAGCTTGCTCCCGCTCTCTTTGCTCTCTACCACGTGAGGGAAGACATCCTCAAACCATCAAGAGGGTCCTCGCCAGACACCAGATCTGCCGGCACCTTGACTTAGACCAGCCAGCCTCCAAAACAGAAATAAATGTATGCTGTGCTAAGCCAACCAGTCCGTGATAAGTTGATAGAGCAGGTCCCAGACACTAAGACAGGATGCCCCTAGTGACTTTCTGTCAATTCAAAGGAGCATAAGCAGGGCTGTGCTTATGGAAAAGGGGAGAAACAGCAACGGCTTTGGTCCTTTTAAATCATGTTATCCACCACCAAGTGGGTCAGTCACCCGGAGAGCTATAAAACATTCAGGTCACCTCCCAGGCCCTGGGATTCCCTCTGTTAGATCGTGCTTTAGATGTTGCCAAGGCAAAGGTCCAGGGTCGGAAAGACAGACAAGGGGGACCAGCCAGAGAGGGAGAGAAGGTGGTAATGGTGGGCAAGGTGGTAACGGTGGGCAAGGTCAGGCGGATGACTGGTGTTGAAGGCTGGGGGCTGGCACCACTCCTTCCTGAGGGGACCAACAGTCAGCATCATAGCTCAGGGGAAGAACAGATCTGAGCCAGCAGACCTAGAGTACCAGGTTCAAGTCACAGTTCTGCCACTTATTGGTATAACGTCTTGCCATTAACTGGTTTCTAAAATTCAAACTCCTCCCAGCAAGATGAGGAAATAATCTAAGCCAAAAGAATCACACGGACTACAGAAAACAGCAGACTCGACCCAAATGAGACAGTGGGAGTGTGTGTCAGGTGTGAAAGGCAGCCAGCCCAGAGCTTGCAGAGTGTACAGTAATACACCTACAGGCGTTGTCACCATGACCTCGGCCACTGTGCCTGTTGTTCTAAGATAGGGTCTCACTAAGTTGCCCAGGTTGGCCTCAGGCTCGTGATCCTCCTGCCTCAGCCTCCCAAGTAGCTGGGATGATAGGTGTGTGCCACCACATCCAGCTTTGTACAGCTTTTTAATCTGAGAAAACTCCTGAAGACCGTGCTCCTTCAAAACAACAGAGTAAGCCAAGAAAAATAAAAGTGCAAGAGCTCAAAAATAGGGAACGTAAATCACAGAATGGTAAAGGGAATTCCAGAGCCAAGGGAAGTAGAGGGAAGCCCCAGCACAGCAGCCTCAAGGCTGACAGGGAGAAAACTAAGTGAGGAACACAAAGTGTCCAGAACTTCTTGGAACTGACTGGTCATCCAGAGAGACTGACTTAGCGGAAGATTACCTCAGATGGCTAAAAATAAATACAAAGAAAACAAATGACAAAACAAAGTACATATCAACTGCAGAACAAAACAAGAGGTAAGAAAGGAAAATAAACTGTAAGGTACTAGTCAGTTGTGAATAATATTCAATTAGACCTCTAATTTGAATTATGAGTATCAATTTAACTAAAGTTAAGAAAAGAATCAGTAAAGGTGAAAATCAGAAGAGACAGCTATTGCAAGGAACTAAATGTTCATTACCATAAATATAAAGTCAATAATGCATATAATCAAAGCACTAAAATACAGCAATACACAAATACTATGGAGAGAAGTAGGTACCAGAAGAAACAGCAATAAAGATGAAAGCCAGTGCATTTATGGAGTGAGGCTGGGGTTCAGGGCAGAGGCAGGACCGAGAAATACTACATATTTATTTTAATAAATTTCACTTCTAAACTATAAGCAGTGATCACAATTCATCTTTCAAAATCCTCACACCTCGACCCCTTCCGCCATTAGCGGTGGAGGCCACCCTGCAGGGGAAGCTCGGCTGCAGGCTCCTGGCCCTCGCCACCCGCACTGCATCTTCCTGGAGGTCTCTCATCACTGCTCCTCGTCCCAGGAGCAGCCAACACCTCTTTCTGCGGCCTTACTACACAAAGAAGACTTTAGACTGAAACCCAAAGTGCACAGCTAATGAGATCAGTTGACTGAAGAAGACTTCTCTAACTCCAGTGGGAAAGGAACAGGAGAGGATGCTCTAGCAGAGCATGGCAGGTCCTCCAGACTTCAGGTTCCCAGCTCACCCTGCCCAGCTCCTGTCCACCATGAACTGGACACTACTGTTCCTACTTCCAGCCTCTTCTAAGTCCGAGTTCACAATAACAAGGTCCAGAACTTGTCTCTGACTCACCTCGGGGTCCTCTTTGACACTCCTGTTCCTGGTTACCAGCCCTCCTCTTCTCCCTGGGACTGTTCTATATGCCCCTACCTTTATATCACTAACTTGTAAGGAAGCCAGTCCTCCCTCCCCCAGATCAGAATTCAACAAAAATCCCTGACATACACATGGTGGTGCCCTTATAAAAAATGGCCAATGGGAGCTGGGGACCTGGCTCGGCAGCAGAATGCCTGCCTAGCACATAGGAGGTTCCATCCCCAGCACTGCAAAAGAAAGCGGAGAGGATGACAGAAAGGAGGCTCTGAATCTTGGACAAAGTAGCAAACATCTTAAAGCCTTAGTTTTCTCACCCATGTAACAGGATGTTGTTACCTGTTTCAATCCTAGAGTCAAGGTCAAATCAGTTAACAGGTAAAAAGCTTAATAAACTGCAAAGTTCCTCCAATGTGAATAATAATTATTACTATATGACTGGTAACAATAATTTTTTTTAATTAACTGACTACAAAGAAGTTCTTTAGAGGCAGAAGATTAATACACAGAAATTAAAAGCCTGCACCCCTTTTAACCAGGGAGTGCAGCCTAGCTGGCCTATTGTGCCTGTCACTGCCCCACCCAGAGCCACAGACACCTGGGCACCTTGGTGCCTCAGACAAATGGCTTTAAACACCTGTGCCACTTCCCCTGCATCAAATCAAATCCCCTGCTAATGCTCCTTAGCTCCTTTCATTCCAGTGACAACAGCCGTTGTTCTTATTGGATTGTAGATGAGTCACTTTAAAAATATTTTGGGGCACATTACAGAGGCAATAACACAAAAGTACCTAGGAAATGGTTTTGTTTTGTTTTCTATTTTGCAAACCCAAACTGGAGCCTGTGGTTGTATTATATGTTTTTGTCTTTTTCTTTTTTTACAGAAAAGCTTTGCTCATTTCCTTTCCATGCTGGGAAAAGGGATGTGTGAATCACTCCTGGGTGGGCAGTGAAACCTCTCAGAGGGTCTAGCTTGGTCTTTGACAGGAAGGACTGAAAAAGAGTTGTGAGATCTATATGCCAGCCTTCAAATCTGGGAAGAGTGGCTAGAAAGAGCACAGAGTTCAGCCTCCACTGAGGACGGACATGAAGGCTGTGGGAGCCCTAAGAATACAGGCAAAATACCAGCAAGAATAACTGTCCTACTGCAAGGCAATACTTGATTGGAGCGGTGCTAAAGCTAACACAGACTTCCCCTTACCAGTCTCACCCCATTTTGCCGAGAGCTGAGTCTCACTCTAGTGGTCAACACATTAAAAACATCAAAGAACCAGGACGGTCACGTTATATCTATGTACCTGGAAATGTTATCTTAGCTAACATCCCTAATTGCTCCATCAGTTATGTATCCATTTAACTGTCCTATCCCTTATTCAGAAAACAACATAAAGTCAAAAAGATTATAGGGCTGGGGATTTAGCTCAGTGGCGTAAACGCCTGCCTGGCAAGTGCAAGGTCCTGAGTTCAATCCCTGGTACCGCAAAAAAAAAAAAAAAAAAAAATGAAGACTGCAGGCAGGCATGGTGGTGTGTACTTGTAATCCCAGCTACTCTGCAAGGAGGCAAAGGCAGGAAGATGACCTGAGTGCATGAGTTTGAGACCAGCCTGAACAACAAAACCCCTATCTCAAAACAGAGGGAGAAAGTTGCCAGGTACTGGAAGCATTTTTGACATACACGCTAAGCACCTTCCTTCCTCCAATTCTGGAGAATTCAAATCAGACACATTAGCTTACATTGCCCAGCATGGATTTATCCGAGATCTCAGGCCTTTCTAGGAAGGAATTTGAGGTCTGCTCTCCTTTCTCAGTCACTTCCTGTCTGGACCACCCTGGTGGGGCTGCTTGTAGTCTGCAGGACCTAGTTACTTCCACCAAAAAGCAAAGTAAAGAATATCTTAACTACATCAGATCTCTCGAAATCCCTTACAGCTTAAGAACTACAATTGCTCACTAAATGAATTCTACAAATGAAGAATTTTTTCCCTTTTCATTTGTCAAATAAAATCTGAGGCTTTGGGTAATAGGCAAAGAATAGGCTTTGGAGTCTGAACCACCAAAGCACAAATCCAGGCTGCCACTGCCGAGACCTTGATAGAGGACTTAACTCACAGGAGCCTAACTCAGATCTTTAGCACAGAAATAAGGACACTTTCGTGCAACACGGCCAGTGCATAGTACACTCGCTCATACCCTTTCCAGTTTAAGGAACAAAGTCACACCCCCAGTGCAGACTGTTCTATACTTTCATTTCCATTTCCCATCCCGCCTTTTAGTCCCGTTAGAAAAACAGCTGTGACCATTCCCTAACAACTAATGTGCTATTAGTTTTCTCGTGAGGCCAGAGAGTACTTCTGAATTATAAGTGGAAACAGTGAGATGCAGAGCGGAAACAGTCTAGCAGGAGTAATTAATAAGCCAGGCCGTAAGCGAGACCCTGCTCTTCTGCTGGGTCTCGTTAACTGGTGAGCACTGGCCCTGCGTCAGCGATGCCCGCCTGCCCACCTGTCCCTCCCCACTCGGCTGTTCTCTGTTGTACCTCTTACTATATTGGATCTGTTAAATGCTTTATATTCCGTTTGCCAACGCAGGGATGATTCAGAACAAGATTGGATTATTACAAATTCAGCAGGCACTACACACACGGCTGTCATGTTTCAGTTACCCTTTCTCTCGGTTTAATAAAATTTGCCACACTAATACAAAGCCATCTTTTATCGTTTTTCCCTGCAGTTGTAACAACTTGTCCAGCTCCCTCCTGCTAATTAGAGGAGGAGGGGATGCAGTAGCTCATGGGAAAGTGGGTTTTCAGGGAGGCCGTCAGTATCTCTGAGGCCACTTAGCTCTGGTTCTTAGGGTCCTTGAGCTACCCGCTCCTCCATGCCAGGTCTAGTGAGGTCGGCGGCTGGTGGCCACCCGGCAGGCGTGCCCCCGCGTGGCGCGCTGGTGGGAGGGCAGCCGCTGCGCTCCCCCGGGGCAGGATGACGTGGGCTCTGCAGCCCGTCCTCCCACGCTGCCCGGTAGCGCTGGCTCGGCCCTGGAGCGTGCGACAGACTCACCGGCAAAGGGTCCCCAGGCGTAGAGCGAGAGGACGGGCTGGGAGGTGGGCGGTTGGACAGGACCCCCGCGCGAAGCAGATAACCGGAAAAGGGAGGTGGTGAGCGCAAAGGAAACGGGGAGGGGGAGGAAAGGAGAGCCGTAAACAAAGAGCTGCCCTTGTGCGAAGTCCTGAGCTGGGTCCAATCAGCCCGCTTCCGGAAGGCCCACGCGCCGCTGTCAGCCCACGCGGGGGCCTCCAGGGGCCCGAGCGCGCGGAGGGCGCTGTGCGTCCGCGCCCGTCCATCTGTCCAGCTGCGGAATTACCTGCTCCAGCCCCGGCTGCTGCCCTTTAGAAGTACAGCGGCACTGCCGGCGGCGGAGGCGGGGAGCCTGGACGCGCGAGCAGAGCCCGCATGGGACCCCGTCCACGGCCAGCCCCAAATGCTGGACCTGCGGGAAGCCCTGGGGCGAGGCAGGGTGTCCCCGGTCCTCGGAGAGGGAGGCCGACCTCCCCTGGGACGCACCAGTCTCCTCTACGGGTCCTACGACCCTTCCCACCTGTGCCCGACAAGCCCACTCCTAGGGGAACCTCCGGCCACCCTGGTGCACATAGGCAAGGTCGGGGCGGGGCGGGGGCGCCGCGGGGGGCTGGGAGGTGCAGAGCGGCCGGCTTATTAGCATGCAGTGGCCGTCGCCCTCTCTCGGGCCCAACGCGGCCGCCGGGATTCTTGGGCCCTCTCCCGGAGCGCGCACACTAATAAGTTTACAAATGGAAGCCGGTGGCGCCTCTTGCAATAAAAGGCAGAAGCTCTGCTCGGGCGCTTCAATGAGAGCATTTTCCCCGTAACAAGGGGCTGGATTCAGCTGCTTGGTGCCGTCTGAGCGGGGCGAGTTGCCAGAGTAACGAAGGCCTAGCGCACACGCACACGTGGGGAGAGGGAGCCAGGCTGCAGGCTCCAGGGCTTGCTGCCGGGCCTGCATAGCCAGCCCTTCCTCGGCCACAGCCCGTTCCTTTCAGCCGTTGCCTCCCCCACCCCACGCCCCACTAATCAGCCACACCCCCAAACCCCAGCCTTTAAAAACCTTGCTGGATGCTTGTGTTAAACGCAGAAGACACTGAGAGTACTTGGTCGGGTGCTCCAGGCTGGCCCGATAGTGGGCCAGGCACTTGTCCCCCTGGGGGAGGCACCCCGAATTCTGGCTGTGCTCCAAGCTCAGAACAGCCTGGGAGACATAACGGACCTTAGGACTGGCAGGTGTCAGAACTCACACAACCAGCTGAAAGCCAGGTGGAGTTAGTAACTCTCTAATGGAACAAGTGTTAGCTTTGCTGAGCAATCCTGGGAAGAGTGGCAGGGGATTCAGACCCAAAAGTGCCACAGGATTTCCTTGGATGGAGAAGGACCAAAGAGCAAGGTTCTAGAACTGCCTGTGGCTTGTCTACCTGAACAGGAAACAAAACCCACCTGTCCCATCCACAGCTTTCTCCTGGCCTTTGACCCAGCTTGGCCCAAGAATCAACTCAGTTTTCGACCTCAGTTTTCTTCCCAGGGACCCTAAAATACTGGGATTGCCTTATCTCCTTTTAAAAGTTTGTCCTTGGCACTGGATTCATCCAGAGCCCAGAAGCTGTTCTTCAGGGCTCCTGTGCTTGTGTGGCGTGCACGAACGCATACACACACACTCTAGGAACCCAGAGCTCCTCTCCTGAAGCTACCCTGAAGCTAGCTGGGCTGAGAACATCTGGACAGCTGCCTTCCAAACTGCAATATGCTATTAACCTAGAGCAGTGACAGCAAACGTTTTAGAGCTTTCGATGATAGCAGCGGGCTCCATTTCACCGCCACTGACCCAGGAGAACTATGCCCAAAAGCAATGCTGGGAGGCCAAGCAGTCCCTGGACCATACTGAAGAAGAGCCCAATAATAGCTATTGCCCATATGCTTAGTACAAGAAGGCTATTTCCTTTGCAACTGAAGAAGGGAGCCCCTTCCCAGGTACTGCCTGGGGGGAAGATGAGGGGAAAGGGACATTAGCAGCCAGGCCCTTGGGAGCCTGGCCAGCTGGGAGCCTGTCTGCATGGCTTACGGCTCACTAATCATATGCACCCTGTGGCTCAGTGGTCATATACATCTACTTGATCAGTGTAAGGCCAAAACAGTGCCACCAAGCAGCTAGGCTACAAATGCAACTGAATGCCTGTTCTGGCTCCCCAGGCCTGGGTCCTCCCTTCTCCACCTGAAACTCACTCCCTACATCCAATCAGGCCACATGCATTTATCACTAACATCTGTGGCAGCCTCGGGGTTTTGCTATCATCCAGCTGTCTTTCTACCACCAGAGGATGTCAATCTGTTCCCTTTTATGTAAACCTGATACATGAGACGCTCTGTGACCTGTTCGCTGCCACCTTCCTGGTTTCTCTCTCCCCCTGAACACAAGTCCTCACCCCCATCTGAAGTTTCTGCGATCTCCTTCCCTGCCTACAAACCCTGGATCCCTTGCTTCCCCTGGTTGGTTGCTGCACCCCCTTTCAGACCCAGCTCAGGTACTTATTGACCCTCCAGGAATCCCTCCTGGTTCTTACCATCTATCTTGGGCTAAGTCAGCCCCCTGGCTCAAGTCTATTTTGTGTTATTGTAACAGAGTACATGATGCTGGGCAATGCATACAGCAAAAGGCTTTACTTTGGTTCATGGTTTTGGAAGTGGAAATCCAAGGTCAGGTCACCCCATCTATTCAGTCTTCTGTGTACCTCACAACATGGTGATGGCATCACATAGTGAGAATGTGTGGGAGAGCACTGAGCCAGAAGACATCACATGGCCAGGGTGAGGAAGCAAGAGACGGGGAGGGGCCAGGTTCGCTTTTTGATAAGAACCTGCTCTCCAGGGAACTAATCTACTCCTGTGAGACCAGCATTAATCCCTTCCTGAGAGAGTCATGGTCCAGTCACTTCCCCTGGGCCTTCACTTTCAATACATGACACTGCACCCAATCCCATGCACCCCAACATACCATGCACCTTCTCTAGACAGTGGATTTATAAGAGGCAAGGCCAGCCAGGTCTCTGTTGACTGTTCAGCCAGGCCTTAGTGGCAATGACTAAAAGTCTTGGCTTTGGACTCTGTCTGATTTTGGTGCAGTTTCTCAGCTCTTCCACTTGGGGTATCACTTAAATTCTCTGACTCAGTTCCCTTATTAACGTGGATCATGAGAGTCTCCTAAGCTGTTAGGGTTAAATGAAATCACGTTTGGAAAGCATTGAGCACAGAGCCTGGCATACAGGAACGAACTGTTCCTTCACTATTTGTATTTCTTCAGTGTCCAACTCGTCTGACACATTCTAGCCACTGGCTCCTACCGTGAGGAGGAGAAGGCTATAGCACCGTTCTGAGGCCCTTCGGTGCCCTGCAGCTCCCTCTGGATATGTCTGGTTTATTTGTAGCCCACTGGGAATAAGTCACAAAGACCTGGTGACCAGTCATACGCCTATCATCAGATAGGTGAGAAAGAAAGAGAGATACCAGGAAATGGAAGGAGCCTAGGTGACTCTGGGTCATCATGGGGCTTGAGGAAGGAAAGGAAGGAGAGACGAAGGCGGCCATGTTTATCTGGCAGACAGAGTTGTTTCCTCAGTGTCAGGGGTTTACAGACTGCCTTCTTTGTGTAACCAGCGAGTCTTGCACGTGATGGCCCACAGGGCCCTCTTGGGGCCCCAGACTAGCTTTCCCCATTTGTGTGGCTCCCAAGATCGGAAAAATCACCAGACACTACGCTGCCTCCTCTGAGCTGAGGAAGGGAAGGCCTCACTGCCGAGATGAGCAGGTAGGCCTTGGTATGAGGGAGAGATGGGAAGGAAGGCCAAGAAGGCCGAGAGCCCAGCAGGGCAGAAATGATGTGGATCTAGAACACAAAGAGAGAACCTCCGTAGTTACCCACAATGAGTGTAATTATTTTGTATCGCAAACATATACTAAGGAATACATTTTAAACACTGGCGGGGGGCTGGGGTTACAGCTCAGTAGTAGAGCACTTGCCCATCTACAGCAAGGCCCTGGGTTCCATCCCCAGCACTGGGACAAAAAGCTGTTCCTGTCCCACAGACCCACTTCACTCACCCCCACCTCCCTCCCCACCTGGAGACCACACGGGCTGGCCCGGCTCCCTCCTTCCCTGGCTATTTTGCAATTTTAATTTCTCATCTTACTAAACAGCCAAGATTTATGGCACACTTGACAGAAATATTTAATTTTCCAAATGTCCATTATTCAAAGGCTATGGAAATCTCCAGCCCTAACATTTCCACATTAATATCCATCTAGGGCTGAAGCCAAATAAAGATCTTCCCAGCAGTGTGGAAGGGGGCAAAGCAGGAGCACAAAATTCTTGGCAGAGGAAGAACCCACAGAAAATCTCCCCAGAGTTCACAGCATGTCCATCGCACTTCACCAAATCAACCAGTTAGGCTTTAAAATAGTTATTAGTATCATTTACCATTGAGCATGTATTACGCAACAGACACAAGACCAACCAAATTTAGTAGCCAAGGTTTCACTTAATCTTCACAACTATGAGGTGGCCCCTATAGTGATCCTATTTTATAGATTATGAAACTGAAGCACAGAGCTATCTAGAATCACCCAATTAGTAAATGGAGAGGCTTACAGGAGAACCCCAATATGATTAACTGATGCTGCCTCTTTTGTAATGCATGCTGGAAATGCTCTTTCTTTCTAGTGATACAACTGTGCTATATTCAGTTTAATTCTGTACCTCATTGTTAAGCCAATGCATCGATGTGTTCCATGTGTGCACATGTGTAGGGTCCTTATGGCACACCAGAAACAAATGGAAAATGAGGTCGCACGTCTATCCTGCTCTGAAAATCTGTGTGGTGAACTGGGCATATATGCAAAACAATGCAGGAGCAGCGCAAGGCAGAACAGTCCCACCACCTCCCTAGGGGATTCAGCTCTCCTGAGGTAAAGCAGGAACAAAAAGACCTCAGAATAAAGAAGAAAGTTCTTCTCAGAGCTCCTCTGCCTGTCTCCTCTTGCACCGGTGTAATGCCGACTCAGTTTATACACAGTGCACAACAGAGAGGAAGAGCTTTCTGGCAAAGGAGAGAAGCAACTAATGGAGAAGAAAAGAACAGATGAAGAACTCCAGACGTACAGCAGCCTTGGACAACTAGATGTGCAGAAAAACAGGACATCTGACTCACCCTGACCCCTCAGAAAATCTGTCCTTTGGAGCACAGGGTAGGAACTCACGTGTACACTAATGACCCCAGTAATGAAAAAAAATGCTCGAATCAGGTCGTAATGAAAAAAGTGATCAAATCATGTTCTGTGCATCCTATTCAAGAAAGCATGGATATAATCTCTCAAGTCCATTTGGATGGAAATATTTCATTACAGTGGTCAAAATATTAGTTTTCAATTTTAGTACTTAAAAGAGTTAGCTGCATTCTGCTGAACTCCAGATAAAAGCAGAAATTACAGAATACAATTCATAGCTCAGCCAATCAGGACTGGTGGAGGGCAGGCGTGGCTTGTCTCTGGCCTTGTCTGCTAAGTGCCTCCCATGGGTAAGAGTGCAACAAGAGGCGCCCAACTCCAGGGTGCTGGTGCCCATGTGCCCCATTTAGGGAAGGCCAATGAAAGAGGGGAAGCTAGGGAGTCTGGGTCCTCTTCAAAGCTACTTGGAGCCAAGGACCTCACCTCCCAAGAGACCAAGCTTAGGGAAGAATTGCCACCACCCAGCCTAAGGGGCCTTTGCTGTGTCGTGGAGTCACATACCCAGGAGGAGTCTGCTTCTAAGTGGGCAGCACGTGGCCCCGGCTGGTCAGGCAAAGGTCTCTCTAGCTCCCTTTGTCAGGTCCTAATGGCTCCTGCTGGCTGCTGTCTGGGAAGGTGACAGGAAAAAGGGGACACAAAGGGGAAAAATGAGGGCCCAACGACAGCACTGTGCTGAGGCCTTGCCAGGCTGCTCAGGAGTCTGTATTAAACCAAACACTCACAGGTAGTGGGCCAGAACGGAACAGAGTGCGACCAGAGAGAGAGGCTCATCCGGGAAGGCCACGCTGTATCTGGGAGGTGAAGACTTCTGCCCAGCCTCTTTCCCTGTGAGTCAAAACGTCCCCTGAATGCTAGCAACTCCCCTGTATATAATCTCACTGGTAATCTCCCGGCATTTCTGCCTCTATGTCAGCATGACTCTCTGAGTTGAATTCCTTCATGCAGTTTTTAGCTTTATTTCATGAGAGGGGGCTAGCATTTATAGAGCACCTACTATACTACAGATGTAAGTTTATCTAATTAACCTTGTAACGGCCTTCTAAAGTAGGCACTACCTCCATTTGACACATTAAAAATACTGAAGTTCAGAGAGGTTAAGAACATGCTTAAAGGGGCACAGCTGTTTAATGTCAAAACAGAGATTCTGTTTCAGGACCCTTAACTCTGACCCCAAATACCATCGCCAATACATTCCTGATGTCACTACCAGCAAAAGAGTACAGAGATTCAGGCCTCTCAGGCAGCAAACCTGGGAAAAGGAAGACCCCTCTGCCTTCAGCCGAGAATGTCCCTCATCTGTGGCCTCCACCCGGCTGGCATTTCAGGGGCTGACTTACATGATGAATGGGCTCAAGGCACACATGAGATGTAATATGTCTTGATTTAGTGAAGCGCTTGATAGGTCGTCTGATGAAATTTTACTTGCAAAATTAATTCAGATTCTCTTGGCTGGATACTCCCATCGCCCAGACTGCACAGAGGCTGGAAACTGTAAACAGGTCAGGAGAACAGACTGATGGGCAGGATCAGAACACCAGGGCCGGGTGCAGCCTGAGAGGAGACGCGGACAGCAGAAGATACTGTTTTCCTGACCCCAGAACCAGAGCCTACCGCAAGAAGATGCCAAGTGGAAGGGGCACCAGGTAAATATGAGGGTCCCTGGGCAGGGAAGAGACACAGAGGTGAGGGGTGGGTGGCAAAATGACTGTACAGGGCTTTTGCAGCCCCCCAGTTCTATGTGTTCATAAAAGATGGCCCAGGAATGTGCTGAGAGAACCTCAGAAGAAAGAAAGGCAGCTGAGCCTCTAAATGCAGCCATCAAGCAGACTGCAAGAACAACTCTGCCCAGAGCCAGGGTAAGGTGAAGCTGTTCTGCAGGGGAAATCCGGGGCCAGCGCCTTCTGAGAGGAGGAGGAGCTAGACGGTCAGAGGGCTGGGGGAAATGCTAGCTCACCAGAGGGGAGGAAGCCAAGCCGCTGCCCACTGCTGGGGCGCTGGGACCCGGTAAAGGGGGCAAGACAGACAACAGGGAGAATCAGGAAGGAGAAGAATTAGAGGCTCAGCGCATAGAGCGGAGCGGAACTGACACCGGGAGGGACCCTGATGGCTGCTCACAGTCAATGAAGAAGTGGAGAAGAGAGGAACGACCATAGTCCCCAAACAACGGAACACAGTTAAAAACACAAGTGTTCCTCTTACACAGAAGTGTTCCTCAGGGGAAGAGAAGGGCACAAATTTTTTGCCTCCTAAAGCAAAGGGTCAAGGCAAAGGCCATTCCAAAGCTAGGCGTTGCTGTTGGATGCTGAGGGACTGGGCACTTTTGAAGGCCGAGTGGGCCCAAGAGAAAGCTGGCCTCTCCAAGAGCAGGCAGGTGTGCCGCGTACTCTGCCTCTGGCAGGCGGTAAATGGAACTGATGGGAGGGGCAGGCGCTGCCTGTGACTCACCGTACCTATCTGTGCAGAAGGGTTTGATCTGCTTGGTACTATGAAAGGTTCATGCTGGCTATGGTGTGAAGAGGACAGTGGCATGGACTAGGAGGAAAGCTGGCAGCAGGTGATTGGAGGTAGGGCACCCTGTTGAGGGTTGAACAATCAGGATTACTGAGGAACTGCACATGGGTTGTGAGACAAAGAAAGTCTGGATGAATGCGTTCATGAATCCCCGTGCCTGGCCTCACTGGTGTGGGGACCCAGTGGCAGTGGGGTTCTCCCCTCCACGCTTACTCCCACCCATCTTCCCTTCAGTTTAAACCTTAGCGTAGACCTGCACCTTCCAACTATCTGATAATTGACTTTAATCCAAGTTAAATGGTAGTGGGTGTGCTGGCGTGAAAACCTAGCGCTACCTAAGAAAGTGTTCCTATGACAGAAACTGGTTTCAAGTGGCCAAGATTAAACTTATAAATAAGGCTAGAAATATGACCTGCACATAGTGAGAAGTGGCTAAATAAACACTGCTGTTCCTTAAATTGTCAAAATCCAAGGAAAAACAGTTTTTATTGCCCTCAAGACAAATGGCCCAGCGTGGCCATGATTCCCGGGAGCAGGGGGATCCACAGTGATGACACTGGGAGGCAGCCCAAGGCTTCCCCGATGACAGGCAAAAGGAGCTGACACACTGTGCCTCTCATACCATCCGCAAGATCTGGAAAGGGCTGTGGGCAAAGACCTCCTCTACCCCTCTTTCCATCTCATCTCCTAGGAGCTGGATCCCTCTCAACTTCATTTGCCAAATAAAAATCTGCCCAGGGTGGGTAGGTTGGGAAAGGCAAGTGGACCTCTGGGGGAAGGGATGCCCACTGTGCACAGCAGCCTGAACCTCTCGGTTTAACCACCAGAAGATGAAAATGTGTGTGCACATAAGCAGAGCTGCATAGGAAGCTTTCTTAGCAACCTGGATGCAAATCAGACTTGGAGAAACAAACAGCAGCCCTGTGCCTGCTGTGTCAGCGCTAGAGAGGCTTTTTCTCTTCTCATCTGGCCTTCGCTGCCTCACAGTGGCTTCTGGTTCACCACCCAATAACGAGAGCTCCCACACCTAATGCATAAACAGGAAGCCACTTGCTGGGCTTTGCATCTGGAATGTCAACCAACAGAAAGCCCAGGCCTCTGGAGCTTACTGTCTGCACAAAGTCAGGAATTGAGGGGTAGGTGGACAGCTACAAGTGCACTGTGGCCCATGCATGCATGACCCGCAGGACACTGGGTAGCAGCTGTGGTCTGGGGCTGCAGGGAGCTTTCTCATGTCTCTCTGCTTCAGAAGCAACCGACTCCATCCATCCCGTTGACTTCTGTGGGCCACCTCTCGGTATGGTGGCATTGCAGTGTGGTGGCATCTCTGCCTCCCTCCCTCTCCTTTACTGTCCTCACCACACTCTCAAACTGAGCAGAGGCTCCTCCTGAAAAAGGAGGGAAGACCATGCATCCGGCTCCCCAACTGAGCCTGAGCCCCAAAGGACTAGAAACTCAGACCAGGCCAAACCTCCCGCCTCACAGGTTTTGGGATATTAAGAGAAACTTGGAGAACAAAACTGAAGGACAGCAGGAGCCCACTCAGGGGCTGCAAGGCTGGAAGGTCTTGCTGTCTAACACTGAGACCCAACCACATTTCAGAGTCTCAAAGAGACAGCAGAATTAGCATGCCAGGGGATGCGGCACAGGCTAAGAATAATTACTGCCACTGCCAACTACACAGGGCTGTTTGAGAACATGAACTGTCTCCGCCAATGATATCCTGGGCTCAAACACTCATCGGAAAATATTTGTGCAGGCCCCATTTCGGCTTGGCCCCAGTTTTTCTAAATGTATGTATTCATAGTTATCTGCCTATCATTCGCACAGCTTTGTGGGTGTCTCCAGCACAGGGCATTCCAGACGTGTGTGTGTGTGTATGTGTGTGTGTGTGTGTGTGTGTATGTATGAGAGAGAGAGAGGGAGAGAGACCCACAAATATAAGCGTCCTAGCGTCCATCCTTGCCTGCAAAGCTGACTCCCAGGCCTGATCCCCAGCCCTAACTCTTCCTCACCACCTCTGCTCTTGCTAGGCAGTCCCGTCTCCACCCCTTGCTTACTGCCTGTCCCAAATTCTTTTCCTAGCACCTTTCTTACCGGGGAAGCACTCTGCTGTGTGTGAAGACAGCTCGTTGTGATCTCCTCTGTGCAGGTACCTCCAGTCTATTGCTTCTCTCTCCCGCCTTGGCTCCTTGGCCAAATCCCAAAGCCACCTAGACCGGACTATCCATCCTCCCCATGCCTATGTCAGCAATGCAGTTTCTGGAAAAACCACAAAACCAGGCTGACGCCTGCCTTGTACTTTGAGCCACAGACCTCACACCAGCCCTCAGTGGTGCTGTGACCCTCCCAGAGATCCCAGTGAGGCCACCACCCAGCTGCCTTGAGCTGCTGTTAACTTTTCCTCTTGCTCAAGTGTTCCCAACTCTCAGGCCATTGGCCTCTTAGTCCATTATGAAAATAAGCAAAGAGACCCTTCACCACGAAATCTACAGCTGCAGGTCCATCTGGCCTGACAGTCTCTGTGCTCCCCATTCACAGTGGGACGAGAGGTCCTGCTCCCAGAAAAGGCTGAACCACTTGTTTTCTGAATCCAACCTTTCACTCTCCCAAAATCTCCATCCAGGAGTTGACCCCTTCTCTCCTAAAGTAACAATTTCCTCTCTATACCGGATCGCTGCCGCCACTACACTCATGTTCTGCTATCCTGTCTGTCTTTAAAAACAGGAGGCCATCCCCTGATCCCACGTTCTCTGGAGGACCCGCTCCATTTCCCTCAATGAACACACCTCAAAGAACTCTGCTCACTCCCCTGTCCCCATTCCCTGACTACACTTCAGTCACCTCCATCTGGCTCTTATCAAGGTCACCAAGGACCACCATGTTGCCAAATCCTCTGGATACTTCCCTTGTGTGGCCCTCATCTCCATGGGACCCTCTGACCCACCCTTCCTCCCTTCTCCTCCGTGTGCCCCTTCCTCCTGTGCACCCGTGGCACTTCCCAGCCACCCTCCCCTCTCGCAGACACCTTTTCTCCATTCCCGCTGCTGGCCCCTCACCTCTCCCTGGCTCCAACAGGCACATGCCAGGCTTGTGCTCAGCCCTCTTCTTCTCCGTAGCTGTATTTCCAGTATCTTTCACTGTCTTCTTAGGCACTGATGACTTCCAAACGCTATCTCCCAGCCTTGCCTTTCTGCCTGAGTAACAGCTGACATCCAAATGCTGACTTGGTCTCTCACGTGCTCGGCAGAGAGCTGCAGACCCCCGCCTCACACACACCCAGCCCCACTCCTGGTTAGCATCACGTATCAGGACCGTTCTCCTCCACTCACCCAAAGCAGGATCTGCCTCTTCCCTCAGGTGCAAGGGTGGCAGGGGTCTTGTTGCTTCAGTCAGGCCTCTGTGGGCATCTATCCATGGACTATAGTCACCTGTGTCCGGCATTTCTTCTCCCATGGGAGTGCTGTTGACAGTCTCCTGAGTGGTCTCCTATGTCCCCGTCACCTCTCAACAGGCCATTCCCCCTTTAGCAGCCATTGTGATCTTTTAAAAATGTAAATCAGGTCTTGTCACTCTTCTGCCCAGTATCATTTAGTGGCTTTTCACTGCACTTAGAACTAAACCCATCACAAGTGACAGAAAAACCAACTCGAACTGGCTGAAGTGATAAAAACTAATTTATCGATAGGAAAATGGTTGAAGCTGTTGTCCTCACATCTTCACACCTCTGTATCCAGTGGGAGCCCTTTTCTAAAGGCCACAGAGGGGCCACTGAAGTTACCAGCAGCCCTGGCGGCTCAGCTGAAAGTGCTCAGCTCCAAGGGCTCTGTCTGCATAGCGGAATCCCTTGTTTCCCCTCGTGGCAGCAGCTGCCACCTCTCCACCCCCTCCTCTGCCAGCTGCCCACGAGCCAGCCCTCCTCAGCTCCCTCTGCCTTGTCCCTGGCTCCTGTTGGGAGCTGAGCAGCTGGGCTCTGGTGGGCTGCTTGGTGGGTCCCCTAATTCTGTCTCTCCGTCATCCAAGCAGTGCTGCTGCAGGGCCCACACAGGTGTCACTCCTTTGTAACTGTGTGTACCTGTCCACCTTGACCAACAGGCTCGTGTTACCCCAGAGGGACAGGCTTCTCCTGATAATAAACAGCCAGGAAACAGCATCCTTCTAAGCCCAAGGGGTCCCCTGGCCTGGACCTGCCCTCCCCAGGACCCCCTGTCCTTGCATGTCTGACAGGCGCTGTATGTCTCAGGTTCTTTGAGAACTGTGTGCCCCTGAGGAGAGGTACTCCCCTATGCACAGCAGCCTTCTCTCTTCTGCAGATTGGGCCCCCTCTGCTGTGCCTGTTGATAAACCATTTACCCTCTCAGGCCCTGGGCATCCCCCTGTAAAGGAAAGGGGTCATGTAACAGGAGAACACAGTCCCCAAGGTCATCCCTCGGCTCCAGTGTGCTGGCTCTGGAGTTTTCATCCCCATGCAAGACCTCCCTCGTTGTGCATCCCCCTGCTGCCCCACAGCACATTTAGAATTCATGACATTCTCTCCCTTAAATCTCACTGTTCAGAAGACAAAGCCTAAACCTCCCAGCAAGGCCATCAGGAGCCAAGGTGCCTCCCGAGCTCCATCTCCTCCCACTCATCCTTCAGGTGTGGTGTCTAGTAGAGCGCCAGCCCTTGTCCTTGTCTGACCACACCGCCTGGTCCCAGGACACCGCACCTCTGCTGAGGGCCATTCCTTCTGCTGGAAACCGTGTCTTCGTGAAGTGCATGCTATAATCAAGGCAGTATGCACACGACCCTGTATCCTTGCCCACCCCACTCCTAATCAGGACAAAGGACCCCTCCTGATACCCTCACTGCTGGGTCTTCCCTACCCACCTACTGTAGCCAGCACTTACAGCATGGCAGGGTGACGTTTCCACATAACACGGAGTTCTGTATGGGTCTCAGAGGCCAGCAGGTCTATGCCATGCCTTGGATGGAGTTACTCAACAGCAGTGTCACAAATGACCCTCACTCCCAGGCTGTTAGCAGAGCATCCACAGTGTGTTCCCTGCAGACCGTGGTCCACATGTGTGCATTCCCACAGAAGCTGTGGGACTCACCAAGACAGCAGGTGCCTGGCCAGGTTAAACAGCAGCTTCCCCTCACATCCAGCACATTTATACTGCTAATGAGAAGTTTCTTAAAGCCCACAAAGGCTCTTTCCACTGAGCAAGTTTAGTAACAGATTCTTATTAAAAAAATTAGCACATTAAACCCCAATTTTAGCGTATTAGTGGACCCATGGGGAGGGGCCTGAATTTACCAAATACCAGAAAGTTACTGTCTTTTAATTAAAAAATAATAATGTGAGCTTATGTAATTTCTGGTCGCTAAGAAAGATTTCTGATTTCCCATGTCAGATGTTATTGTGGAAAAAACTGAGCTGTTTATGTCAGGACAAAACTCAGTTCTGCCTGGCTCCAAACAAGTAAGCTTTCTCTGCCTGGCTACTCTGGCGCCAGCCTAATCTGGCCCAGCACCTTCTTTCTGACTTCTCTGATGGCTGCCTTAGAAGTATGAGAATTATATCTATGGGACTCTCACCACCACTAGCCAGATTCTGACAAGACCCCCCTCGTGCCTCCATATCACTCACTTATCTGTCTGTCCCTCATCCAACCACCACCTGTTATGATCACTCTGCGTTAGGAACTAGACTAATAAAGATGTCTCGGGCAAAATCTGTGATCTCCAGAAAATCATGGTCCAGTTACAAAGATGCTAAGAGCCAGATACAGTAGCTTACACCTTTAATCCCTGATACTTATGAGGCAGAAAGAGCAAAGTTCAAGACCAGCCTGGGCAACTTAGCAACTGTCTCAAATTAAAATTTTAAAAAAATTAGGATGTAGCTCAGTGGTACAGCATTTGCCTAGCATGTGGGAAGCCCAGGGTTCAAGCCCCAGCACCTTGAATGAATGAATGAATGAATGAGAGCCACAGGAACAGCAGACCAGGATGTCCTGGGGGCAAAGCTTTACAGAAGTGATCATGACCAAGCAGCTGAGTTCTGGGAAAGAGCAGAGGGGAGGGAGAAGGGAGGGGACCTCAGGTAGATGGGAACACTCATGCTAAGCATGAACATGGACAGGAGTTCCTTCTGGACACCAGGAACAGAGTGCCAAGGCTGGAGGAAAGCAGGACAGCTGCAAGACCCCCCTACCTAGCCTAACTGGTCTGACGCCATGCTCAGCCCAGAACCTGGTGGAATTGGAGAGCTCAAAGTTGTGTTTGCTTCCTCTAGCAAGACATGAGCTCTCTTGCACTGCCGTTTCATGCCCAGTTCAAGGAGGACAGAAGCTCCCAACCAGTTACATCTTTAACCCAAGTAACCACATGGTGAGGAGGGAAATTAGGGATGTGTGAGCTGAGAGTATCTGTGATTCACACAGTGATGAAGAGCTCTAGAAATCCAGGGAACCAGAGGCAGGGAGCAGGTCCCGGGGCCCCTCCACACACTCTCTATACTTGGTAGACTCCATGCTTTGCCTCTGGCACCCTGTAACAGAGTACCTGGGCACATGCTACGCCGTGCCCCTCACTGTGCAGGACCCTATCCAACCTGCATCTCCATCCTCTGCATGGGCTTCGAAGGAAAAGGCATCAGACCACTGGAATGGAAGTACAGAGGCCCCACATCTGCAGCCCAGCCAGGCATGGCTCACCAGGAGGCCCTTTGCCATTCCAGGGAGAATTATTCCAAACTGAAAAGTGCCCCTGGTCACTTACCTGGCCCAGATCTCACTCCAGCCCATCTTTCCTGTGCTTGAGAACGACACCCAGGCCTGAGACTGCACCAGCAGGCTCTTGTTCCCTGGGGACAAACCAATTACATGGACCAGGCAAAGCTAAAGTGTACAGGTGGCTTCCAGGAAGGACTCCCTCCTGCTAAATCCCTTGCCTCCTCCACACATGGGTTCCCTGTAGAAGCCCAAGGGACCACTGTTTGGAACACAGATGGGCCTTAGGGACAATGGTTGGGCCAATTACAAAATACCAAGGACTCCTGCCTAACGGACACAGGGATATAAAGGGAGAAGCCAAGGTGACCCCACCACTCCATGGAGCCCCAGAACACAAAGCAGAGGCCACATAAGGGGTAGAGTGCAATGCAGCCAGAGCCTGGAGCCCCTGCCCTGCAGTGGCGGGAAAGGGATGCCCCACAGGCTCAGCTCTGTAAGTGTGAAGCATCGCCTCTCCACCAGCATGCTGCAGGGGTCCACATAACTCCTCCTCTGTCTTCACAAAGCCTGGGCTAAAGAACCTCTAGGTGTTATCTAAAGTCCTGGAACTGCTCATCCCTACCTGATATATATAATCCAGATTTCTGGAGTCCAGTTTCAACTGCTCCCTTTCAAAGTTGGTTACCACTGCTGTTTCACGCAAGAACGTGCTAAAGAGCCCGGGCCCTGGAGTCAAACTATGCCCCAAAATCTCACCACTTCCTCAGCAAAGCCTTGCCGAATTACTTACTTTTGCTTTGTTTTGTTTCTATCACACATTAAAGAACAGTTAACAATGCAGCCTCTAACAATGCAGGCTGAGAATCTCTAACCTAGAAATCTGGAGTCTGAAATGCTCCACAACCCCAAATATCTTCAGCAGCAACATGATGCCTCTGGTAGAGAACTCTACACCTCACCTCACATTACAAGGCACACTCAGAACATGCACCCAAAGATACCGTACGACATCATCTTCACTTTATTTGTATAAGGCACATATGAAATATAAATAAATATATTGTGTGTTTAGATGGGCTCCATCCCCAAGTTACCTCATTATGTTCCTGCAAATATTCCAAAAAAAAAAAAAGCCAAATCAACTCTTTCCCCAGCCCTCTGGATAAGGCCTACTCCACTGGCAGCATTTTAAGGTATTTAGAATAATGCTTACTACACAGCAATTACTCAATGCATGTTATTTATTATTGTTATTGATATCATTATCCGTGATAGAATTATGAACAAATTCCATCCTCTTACATTTGCCTCGTTATATTTCAAGCTGGCTTCGATGGGCATATATCATCATTTTATAATAATGAAAAATTTATCAGGAAAATAACCGCCAATTAAATTAATACCGTCTCATCAAAAGAATGTTCTAAAGACGGGCGATAAGGTGGCTGTGAGCAGAGCAAGCTAAGCTTGGACCACACACAGTCATAGCACACGCACAAAACTGCTTCAGACTGGCTAAACTGATAGACTCCTGCGGGGGATGAGAGGCTGCTGGCCCAGTCACATAGTGACAGACCTACACCTCTTCCATACGTTCACATTTCTCGGTCTCTATAAAGACTCCCTTGCCACAGCCACAGAGGATGATCATATTCGGGCTTTTGCATCAGGTGTCTGAGCCTGACTACTTGACTACCTTGGAGCCAACTGCACATGCTTTCTGCCTGAGTTTCCCCATTCACTAATTAGAGAAAATAGGAATTAAGGGCCAAGTACAGTTTTAGAGGCCACATCCACATTGATTCCTAACACTGACTTCTCACCCCTATGACAGGACCATAGCTTTGATGACCACGGCGTATCACCCTTCCTTGTCTGCCTGGTTACTTAACTTCACTGGTTCTAAGCACATATCTCTAGTGGGAAAGAGAAGGTAGAGGTGCATAGTTTCCTAATTACAGCAGTGTTGAAATTTCCAAGTATAGGGGCTGGGGATTTAGCTCAGTGGCATAAACATCTGCCTTGCAAGCAGGCGGTCGTGAGTTTGATCCCCAGTACCGATAAAAAAATAAAAATAAAAAAAGAGAAATTTCCAAGTATAAAACCAAGAGTATTTTTCAACCACTATATTGATGTTTGACTCATAAAAAGCTGCATATATTTAATGCATACACGTCAATGAGTTTTGGGATACGTGTACACTAGCAAGAGCATCACCAAGGCCACAGACACATCTACCACCCCTAAAAATTCCTCTTCCCCTCTTTATTACTATTACTATCCTTTTTTTGTGTGTGCTTGTATATGTCAAGAACACAACATATCACTTATGCCCTCTCTGTAAACGCTAAATATACAGCACATTATTAGCGATAGGTGCTATGCAGTACAGTAGCTGTCTGGAATTTGTTTGCTTTTGGTTTTTGGTACCAGGGATTGAACTCATGACCTCATGCTTACCAGGCAGGCAGTTACACCACAGAGCTAAATCTCCAGCACTGTCTAGAATTTTTACAGTGGAAAGTTTACATCACTGGACCAACATCATGCCACTCTCCCTTCTCCCTGTTCTCAGCCAACCACCATGCTACTTTCTGCTTCTATGAGTTAGACTATTTCAGATTCCACACGTGAGCTTAACCAGTATTTGTCTTTCTGGGCCCGGCTGATTTACTGTCGTGTGTTCCAGCCCATGTTGTTACACATGCAGGACTTTGTACAATACTCCACATGTTCCTTACTAATCCACCCACTGACAGTATATTGGCCACTATGAAAAATACTGCAACGAATATGAAATGCAGCCATTTCTTTGAGGCCCTGATTTCAATGCATTTGGATATATACCCAGAAGTAAGGTTGCTGGATGCTATGGTGGTTGTTTTTAATTTTTTGAGGAACCTATATACAGTTTTCCGTAATGGCTGTACCAATTTACATTCCCACTAACAGTGTACTGGGGCCCCCTCTTCTCCACATCCTTGATGACACTTGTTATCACTCATCTTTTCCAGTTTAGCCATGCTAACTGGTGTGAAATGATTGTGCTTTGGGTTTACATCTCCCTGGTGGTGAGTGATGCTGGGCATCTTTTCACTATGTATCTTCCTTGAGGAAATATTTTTCAGGTCTATATTTAAGCCAGATAATTTGGTTTTTGTTATTAAGCTATAGGAGCCACTCATATATTTTACATACTAATTCCTTGGCTAATATATGCTTTCAAATATTTTCTCATTTATTTTTTCCTTGCCTGTGCAGCAGCTTTTTTGGTTTGGTGTAGTTCTACTTGTTTACTTGTGCTTTTGTTATCCAGACTTCTGGTGTCATAGCAAAAAACCCATTGGCGGGACCAATGCCAATGCCAAGGAGCTTTTCTCTATGATTTCTTTTAGGAGTTCCATGACTTTAAATCTTATGGTTAAGCCTTTATGCTATTTTAGCTGATTTGTGTGTGTGGTGTGAAATAGGGGTCTGATTTCATTCTTTTGCATGTGGCTATTTGGTTTTCCCAGCTCAATTTACTCAAGTGACTGTCCTCACTTCATGTGTATTCTTAACTTTCATCACAGAATAGCCTATATATATTTGAGCTTATTTCTGAGCTCTCTATTCTGTTCCATTGTGCCAATGCCATATTGTTTTGATTACCATAGTTTTACTGGAAATCAGGAAATGTGAAGCATCCAGCTTTGCTCCAGCTGCTCCAGATTGCTTTGGCACTCTGAAGTACTGTATGGTTCTATATAAATTTTAGGATTGAGGGGAGGAGCAAAGAAGGTGGATAGATAACAGCTGGCTAGAGAGGCTCCCTGAGATAGTCAACTTAGAATTCAATTTAATAAAGAGTTGGGAGCCCCAAAAAGGGGGAGATGAATTCTCTCATCCCAAGAAGAAATTAAGGTGACTTGTTGACCATCCAAGCTCCCGCCAACAACTTGCCAAGGTCCCGCCATGACTGGTGAGGTCCCAAGCGACTGGCCAAGGTCCCACCATGACTTGCCGGGGCCCAGCGGCGACTGGCTGGGGTCCCACCGCAACTGCTCAGGGTCCCGCCGTGACTTGCTGAGGTCCCACCACAACTTGGCAAGCTGTCCGAGGTCCCGCCGCTTCGACTCACTGGAGGTGCAGTTACCTTGAGTTCGGAGGTCAGCAATCTGAATGGAGAGTTGAGTTGGCAGGGTGCCTACATCGACCTGTGGTGAGTGACAGGAGTGGAGCCACTCCATAAATAGGGGGGCTCCGGCAAATGACATTCTGGTACCGGGCAGGACTGGCAAGTACAAGGGGCAGCAGTGACTTCAGTCAGTTATTCCCTTCCCAAAAGGGATTGGTAGAGTGAGCTAGGCCTGGGTCACATGACCTGCCTAAGACCCAATAGGTTATCTGAAATCAAGTCCCTGCAGCGGTGGCACACACTAACCACACTAACCCAGTGAAGCCTCAGGAGTTTGACTGACCCGGAGGGGAGGCGGCACAAAGTAATACAGTACAGGCCACAGCAGCTTCACCGATCCGAAGGGGAGGGGCCAGCATATGCTGTCCCTGTCTGCAACTCACTAGCACATGGCAGTGGGAAGGGTTATCTAGCCAGCGAACTTCAGAAGAATTGTAATCAACAAAAAAAAAGAGATTGGGGCCTCTGGAAGAAGCAAGAAGGATGCGAAGAGGAAGCAACAACAAAAAAGTCCCCAGGTCCCAACCCTGAGAAGATTGACCCAGGACAGGTAAATATAAAGGAGAATGAGAACAGCAAACATGCAATATCAGACACAGCACCAATGGGCATAAGAGATATATTCGGGACTGCATAGATGACTTCAAAAGTGAAATATTTAGCCAAATAAAGCAAGATATAAGAAGATTAATAAAAGAGGTACTAAGCACCCCTCAAGCAGACACAAATGGAAGAAGGGAGGAACTCAAATGCAGGAGAGAACCATTTGGTGAAGAATATAAAAAAAATATATAGAACACATGAAGCAGATTCAAAGAGATCACCAGGAAATTAAAAACTCTATGGAAAGATGGCAAATCAGCTTGAAAGAAACTAAGGATAGATTATCTAAAGTGGAGGACAATTTTGCAATGTGGGAGTATGAAAGGGAAATTTTTTAAAAAATAACAAGGAAACAAGCAGTAACAATACAAAGGCTAGAAGACAAGAGCGTCTACAACTTGAGAATAAAGAATGTGAATGAACAAGCAGGGGTACAAACAAAGGAACTACAAAGGTTATTCACAGAAATAGTTAAGGAAAACTTCCCAAACATAGGAAAAGGAAATATTCTGATATTCTGATATATGAGGCATAAAGAACTCTAGCCACCTACAACCAAAACAGAGCTACACCCAGGCATATAATAATCAAGATCCCAGAAATTCAATATAAGAACAGAATATTAAAAGCTGTTAGACACAAGAAACAGATAACCTATAGAGGAAGGCCTATCAGAATAACAGCACACTTCTCGACACAAACCATCAAGTCAAGAAGAGCCTGGAGCGAAATATTCCAAGCCCTGAAAGAAAATAACCTCCATCCCAGATTGATATACCCTGCTAAACTGTCTCTAGAAATTAATGGAGAAACAAGATGCTTCCAAGACGAAGAGGAACTTGGGAAATTTTCAACCACCAATCCAACTCTACAGAGAATACTCCAGGGCATTCTAGAGAGAGAAAAGTACTAAGATTCCAGGAACAGTGGCAGAGAGGCCTCAATGAATGGAGCAGAAACAGAATGAAGAAGATAAGCAGACAATTGATGGCAAAAAAAAAAAAGAGCATAACAGAAAGGAGGCAGAGATTTTATTCAAAACTGATATGATTAATAGTATCAAGTCTGAGAGTATAGGGAACTACACTGAAGATGACAAGACTCTACAATACACATTCTGGTTTTATAACTGCTGGTTTTTGAAGTTCTATACTATATACAAAGTTGTGTTTTTATTAATATTGTTATGTACTGATATATTCAATTATACTATGTCTGATGATATAGCCAATTCTATTGGACATAACAAGAGACAACACAGGAACCATGGTAGAACAATTTGTATAACGGTCTTATATGTTTATTTCGTTTCATGTGTTTATAGGAATATGTTTTGTTTTGCCTTGCTTTGTTTTGTTTCTCCCTCTAATATAGAAAGGATAGAAATACATGTTAAGACTCATGCATGTGTAGAATCTATAAACAGTTTATGAGAACTGATCATATGACACATGATGAAATGAACAGATACTTTGAAGAAAAAGAGACACTAAAATACACAGTGCTGATCCTGGAGTGTCATAATGTGAAACCCAGCAATAGTATTATTTTTTGTTCAGAGTGATATTAGCCTGCCTGGGTTTATTCAATCTCAGTATAATTGAAGATATGAATAACTGCATGTATGTTTAAGTGTATAGGACTGATAACCACATTTCTAAGTTTTTGTTGAATAATTGAACAGAACTGGTTGCAATCTCACTGTTTGAACCCCCACTTTCTAAGCCCCACTTTAGTATCTTGAATAACTATTTATAAGAAGAAGACAATCTGTAATCATCAACTAGTGATTTCTTACTGTTTATTTTTTCTTTGAAATTATATATTATTTCTACCTGTTTTCTATTTGTTTAGTCTTTCTTTAAATTACTTTTTTTTTAAAAAAGACACTACAGTACCCAGTGCTGATCATGGAGTGTCATGATGTGAAATCCAGCAATACTATTATTCTTTGTTCAGAATGATTTTAACCTACTTTAGTTTGTTTAATCTAAACATAAATGAAGATATGGATAACTGCATGGATGTTTAAGTGTATAGGACTGACAACCATGTTACTAAGTTTTTGTTGAACAGTTGAACAGAACTGTTTGCGCTCTCACCATCTGAATTCCTTCTTTACATGTTCCATTTTTGTATCTTGAACAAGTATTTGTAAAATGACAGTATGTAAACATCAACTAGTGATTTCTTACTGCTTATTTTTTCTCTGAACGTATGTATTATTTCTACCTATTATCTGTTTTGTTTAGTCTCTCTTTAAATAAAATTTTTTAAAAATAAATAAATAAATTTTAGGATTGCTTTTCCTATCTCTGAACAGTAAGATGCCATTGGAATTTAACAGACTGCTTTAAATGTGTAGATCATGTTGAATAATATGGCCAGTTTAACGATAGTAATTTTTCCAATCCTTTGTGTCTTCTTTCTCTTCATTTGTGTCTTCTTCAATTAAAGGGCATTTCATAGTCTACATGTTGTGGCCTTCCTAGTTAAAACAGTTTATCTAAATTAATAAGTCTTATGGCATGTTTACTTAAAAGACTTACTTAGAAATGATGAGGTCAGTCCCTGCCCTCAAGAAGAATCAAATCCTCTGAGTGAAACAGAATCAGGAATAAACACTTTCAACACACTGTTTGTGTTCCATTAGATCTGTCCAAGGTCTAATACTGTCCCAGAAGACAGGGCAGTATTTCTGCTCACAGAGGATGGACTGAAAGGCTTAAGCTGGGCCTTAGAGGGTGAGGAGGAGTCCAGCAGTGCATGGGAGGTAAAGACAGAGAGCAGAACAGGCAAAGGACCAAAGCCCACACAGCAGGAGTATGTAGCTAATTCTGTGCCTGAACACCAGGCTGTAGAGTGGGAGAGGGTTAAAATGTGCTGGAGACAGGAGCTAGGGCAAGTTGCAGAGTTTTATATAACAAAAGGTTCTTAATTTTTTGAGGCCGTAGTTCCCTTTGTATGAAATCTACTGGTCTTGCACCCAAGATGCACGTACATATTCACAGTACATCTCAGTGAACCTCCTGCCCATCAGTAGCACTCTATCCACGACACTAGCATACCAGGCCCAGGTTGTGCACTGCCAGTGGGCATCCTCCACAAGAAACCCTGTAGTGTGACTCCATCTCTTTTCCAGAAACATCAGATGGCTCACACCTGTACTCTATGTCTTCAGATCTCAGTCCCTGAAACCATCAGATCCCATATTCATGCCATCCATATTAATGCCACCCTGCGCTTCCTCTTGCATTTGCCCAGGCTGTGATTCCTCTTTGTGATCTCTCCCCGGAGGCTTAGAAGAGTCTCTTACAAACCTGGAAGTCACCCTGTGAGCATCCTTCTTGTCACCACTGACACAGGTGCTCCATAGACCCAGCCCAGGAAACTCTCCATTCTCATCCCATCCATTCTGCTAACCTCCACTCCCTGTTGCCAAACAGCTTCTCTACCTGTGACAAAGCCATAGCCCAGCCTCACAGTAACTCGATTATCTTTAAATTGCTTTTGGTGAGTAACCTTGAAGAGGCCTCTGAAAGCCAGGCAGATTAGAACCGCTGGCCCCCCCTTCACCTGCTTATTTCCCCCTCAAGAAGCCCCATTAAAACACCGGGCACATTTTCTGTGCAGAAATCCATAGTCCAACCTCTAGTGGAGGTGTTCTGCTTATATGTTTGGTGACCCTGTTCAACTGGGCTTTAAATATTTAACTACTTTAAATACATTGGTAATGATAATACCTTTGCTGATGGCAGCTCAAATTAAACTCCAGATCAAATAAGATCTGTTGAACCTAAAATCTTCTAATGAACTCCCTAGCTAGTGTCCCTCACACCAGGGGCAGCAGTGTACCGTGGGAGGAGCACTGGACTGGGAGTCCATCTGTAAAAGGGAGAGAATAAATAGTATTTATTGTGTTGTGAAAGGTAAATAGCATAGGGGGCTGGGGATTTAGCTCAGCGGCATAAACACCTGCCTTGCAAGCAGGCGGTCATGAGTTCGATCCCCTGTACCAATAAAAAGATAAAAAAAAAAAAAGGTAAATAGCATCATATTACTTCCTCTTGCTACCTATTAATAAGTAGATATAAATGTAAGGATCGTGACCACCGATCAAGACACTACTCACACTCAGGAGCTGCCCCATGAGCTCCCAGAACTCCTCCCCAGACAGGACCAAGTGAGGCCACACAGACACACAGAAGCCACCACAGCACCAACATAAGGGCTGTGCTCTCTTGTACGGGGGAACTATCTGAGGGGGATCAACCCCCAACAGAATATTCCATGTGCTGTCTCCCAAATCTCGGGGAGCACATCCAGTAGTCTCACACCTGAGGTCCCCTCGCCTGCTCTGGGAGTGGCACTGCTCTTGGGATCACTCAAGGAGTTTAGGGGCGGTTGGGCAGTAACCCTTTTTCCCTCTCCCAACCCAGAGCACAAGGAGAGAAGGAACCCTGAGGATGGCCCCAGCTGAGTAAGGACACTGCCCTTCACTCTGACTCCTTATAGGGAGGACCCTAAACCTGCCCTGGGATCACTCAGAGGTCTGAGTCCCCAGCCTGGAATCACCAGAACTGTCCTGCAGGCTTACCAACAGGGTACAGGTAAAGTATGCCTCATCTGAAATGGCTGGGACCAACAGTGGTTCAGACCTGGAGTATTTTCAGATTTCATAATATCTGCATTATCATAATGAAATATATTGGGGGTGGAACTCAAGTTTAAATAGGAAATTCATGGATGACATATATATATATATATATATATATATATATATATATATATATACTATACACATAGGCTGAAAAGATAATTTTACATAATACTTTTAATAATTTTGTGCATTTTAGTTGTACCTCATCACTCAAGGTCAAGTGTGGAATTTTCTAATTGTGGTATCACATCAGTGTGCAAAAAGTTCTGAATTTTAAAGTATTTCAGATTTCAGATTCGGGTTCTACACCCCATGGAGAGGCCTTACCTCCCTCTTCTTCCTGACCTCCTTGCTCACTGAGGACAGTCAGGTAGTAAGCAAGGAAGATTGCCCTTGTCAACGTCTCAGCCAAGCAGCAACCTTGAGCACAGGGCCCACCTGCGTACCAGAGGCAGAGCGGGGGCCAGAGGCACTTTGCCCAGTTAGCCACAAGGAAGCCAGTGCTAATGGCTAATGCAATACACACAATTTCATTACTAATGTGAAAATAGACCTTAACTCCTGAAAAAGGAAAAGGAAAATCCGACTGGAACGTTAAGTCCCAAGGATACAGGATGGCCAGATGTGCCGTGCTGGGAGAGAGACCTTTTACAACATGGGTTTTATGGGAAGGCAATCAGACCCTCAGCTGGTGGGCCAGGGCTGAGAGTCACCAGGACATTTTTAACTTCCCTAAGCAAGCGTCTGCTGTAACTGCCGGGTTTACCCTTTACTGCTCACGAGAAGACGGGACTCCAAACACAGGTTCCCTCCCGCTGCCCATCATCAAAGTGACAAGTGCCCTGCCTCCCGGGGGTAGGCAGCCCTGGGGAGATATGCATGCTGCTCCAGAAATCGTGAGTGAGGACCGGCTGGAGGCCACGTCTCCTCACAGCTCCACGGAAAGACCTCTGCTCCCAGCAGAGCTGTGTCATATGTAGATGATGTCTGTGACTATGATATCAAAACCCACTTCTGCTTATGAAGGCTAAATGAGTGAGACAGGGTTTTTCTTTAAACATGGCCTTGGTAATTACTCGTGAACCTGTATGTGACTTTTTCTCCTGTGTGGTCTACAGACATAGAGCTCTGCCCTCCACCTGCTCTGTCCCTTTCACAGAGAAAACTCACTCCAAGGTTTTTCTGTTTTGCTTTTTAAGAACAAGTGAGTGTGTGTTCCAGCCTGAACACAGAAAAACATGTATTTATTCTGTAACAGATTCCTTCATTCATTATTGAATATATACTTTGTGTCTGGCCCAGGGCCAAGACAGGCTATAAACAGCCGCAGGGAATTGCCGCGGGGGGCGCCACCGTGCCAGGCCATGGTGCAGCTTCACAGGTGCACATGCAGGAAGACACAAGGTGGAGACAGAGGAGGGAATGACTAATCTGCCTCTGGGTGTGGGGAGGGATTCCAGGAGGCTGCTCTGCTTCCTTCCTGGGTAGGAGGCCCAGGTACAGAGCCCAGACACTCATCCACACCTACCTGCCTTCGCTCTGTGGCCCATAAAAAGCAAGCAGACGGGGCTGGGGATTTAGCTCAGCGGCATAAGCACCTGCCTTGCAAGCAGGCAGTTGTGAGTTCGATCCCTGGTACCGATAAAAACGAAAAAGACAAAAAAAAAAAAAAAAAAAAAAGCAAGCAGACACTCAGTTGGGTGTGATCAGCTTCTAAGGTTTCCTATACTCATGTGGCCCTGGCAGCACTGAACAGCTCCCCTGACCACAGGCCACAGTTCGTCAGGCTTCTCCTCTCTCAACCTTAAAGCGCTTGCAGCCAGGCTGGAAGAGGAGGACAGGACTGCAGAAGGAAAAAGAGGATGTCCTGCATGTCCACCCACTGCGGGCAGACCATGACACAAATGAATTGGACTCTCCTACCTCTCTTCCAGTATCTGAATGAGTTACCCCAACTCTGTTCGCCTTCACTCTAAGGCCAGTCCTCCTCAGGAAGAGCCACGGGGTCTACCCATGAGCACCCACAAGCATGCGCTAACCAAGATGCAGTGGGCTGAGTGTGCCCCTCGCCTGAACACCTGGGCTCCCTCAGCTGCACCTGGCACGGGGGAGCCCGTTCTGCCTACCAGAGACTCAACACACCAATGACATCATCTCCAGGAGGGGCTCTCTTCCCTGCCAGGTCAGCGTCCTATGTGAACTGGACAATCCACTCCCCCAGCCGCCAATAACCCAGAAACGACTGGCCAGAGGAGGGTGCCCTGTGGCAGCAGAGAGCGATGGGAAGAGCTCAGGTCATGGCTGCTATGGGCCAAGAGTAAATAAGTAACTGAACGCATCAACAAGGCCTCTCTACGTCCACCCTGATCCTTAATCAGTGATCTGGGTGCAGTGGTTCACCCACCTGGGAATCCATCAGATGCATCCCAGACATGACAGCTTTGCACCTAGAGCCACCAGGTTTGGCTGTTGGCTTGCTACAATGAATACACCAGCTTGCGGAAAGCAGGAAGGGAGGGGAGCGTGACCCGAGCGGTCCTGCGTGACCCGTGGCTGCCCTGCGGAGCACCTCTGTTGACTCAGCACCGCAGCCATCTGCTTCAGACACGCTTGCGAACTGCTGGAGAAAAGGGCCTGACACGCCCTGCGTTAGAATATTCTCTCATCTACCTCCTTCTCTGTGAAAACATCTGCCCAGCCTCATCTTTCTGGCACTGAGCACCTTCTCCAGTTTCTCAGGAACACACTCAGTGCTCCCAGAGTTGTATTTATAATCTTCCGCTGCTCCCCAGAGAACGACTTTATAGTTCCCTTTGTTTGTCCTGGTCTCGGTTTATGTGCCTGGCATTGGCCCACCATGGTGTAAATGCAGTTCTGTGGCCAGAGGGAGCCAGTCAAGCATGCCAAGACGGTACTTACGGGCACTCAAGCCTCCGCTGGAATATTCACAATTATGCCCACCGAGGGGAGGCAGACACAGCACCAACTTCTGTATCTCGAGAATGGCTCATTATGTGCAAACAAAGTAAGATTACATGTGGTAATGCAAATTTCAGTAAACATACACGGTTATAAAGTATAGAAATTCAGCATGCATTGACGTCTTCTATAATAATAATACTCACTATTTTATGCCACTTTGCAATGCTCAGGTAGTAAGCATTTCATGTATTTTAGCTCATTTAATCCATACTAAGGTTCTATGAGGTGGGTGCCATCATTAACCTAAGTTTACAGCAAATAAAAGCATGGATCTGTTGTAAAGCCATCCTGAAGCGGCCTGGCTCCAATTACTCTGACTCTTTTTAGACTGTTTTCCATACATTAGTGAAAACTTACCGTGAGGTTTTTACTTTATTTCTTTCAATGCAGCAGCACACATCGCAGTTTCTTTACAGCTGGACACTTCTCACTGTTCTCCGAATATTTCATTACTATCATTCACCTGCACCTCTGAGGATGAGACTGGCTCTGCCTAGGATATCCTTTCTCCTCTTACCCACTCAGAAAACTCCTGTTCATCCTTTAAAGCCCAGTTCAATGTCACCCTTCCCATAAAGCATGCCCTAGTCCTATGTCAAGTTAACTCTAGTCCTGCAGCAAGTTTTTTACACTATCCTATATCACAGGTTGCTTTTTAAATAGTGAAAGAGCATAGAACAAGGATCTAGAAGCCAGAAAACTGGCATAAAATATAAAAGAAATAAAGTTTTCAGGGACTTTCATTTATCTATTCAGCAAATGTTAAGACACCTAATATGTATCAAGGACTTTTCTAGAAACTAGAATAAAACTTTTAACAAAACACAAGCTCAGAGAGCTTCCATTCCAGGGAAGGGAAACAGACACTCAAAAAAATGAGTAAAACATGCAGTGTACTAGAAGTTGACAGATGCTGTAGGAAGGGACAAAGCTGGGACAGGAAGGGAGAGTCATCAGGGTCAGGAAGGTTCTGCAGGCAATACTGGACTCAGACTCGTTCTCGCTCCAAGAAGTGCTGGAGGACACGGAGGGTGCTCTCTGCTGCCAAGCTGAGCCAGGGGCTCAGAGGAGCCACAGCCCCTTCGGCTGCCTCCCTGCAGCCTCCTGTGGCAGTGACGCTGGGCCAAGCTCTTTGCAGTGAAAAGGGGAAGCAG
This sequence comes from Cavia porcellus, assembly GCF_034190915.1. Taxonomy (NCBI): domain Eukaryota; kingdom Metazoa; phylum Chordata; class Mammalia; order Rodentia; family Caviidae; genus Cavia; species Cavia porcellus. Next base: position 12,536,536 of record NW_026947492.1, on the reverse strand, counting down.
ACGCTAAAGGAGAAGGGCGCCTGAGGGCACTGCTGGACCTGACGTCCACAGCTGTACAGAACATTCATTCAACAGTGTATGTGCATCACGCTACGGCACCCTACGCTTCCCACTGTTATGCATGTAAATCTAAAAACTAAGCGCTGTTCTTTCCGTCATGCAGCTTAGAGACAATGGGTATCTTGACCGAGGGCCATGAAACGCACTGGAACTGAAACTCGGGTCTGTCCAGCTCCAGGGCCCATGGCTCCACTCCGCTATCCCCCACCCTGAGGTCCTTGCAATAGATGTAGAACTACACCCCTTGAGAGTCTAACTGCTGAGCCCCAAACCTACCCACGAGCAGAGAGAAGGCAGGGCAAAGAGGGGCCCTCGGGGCAGGCTGGACAGCCCTGGGGAAACTGGGTGGTCTGGCCTGGTGCCTCCCTACAGCATTGCCCACTCACTGCCCATGTCCCAGCCCCAGCCCCGGGCATCGCCCCAACACCCACGACTCCCTTCATCTGCTTGCCGGGCACAGCAGCTGTATTTGTCCTCTTTGAGGTTTGGCCACCAGCTGGACTGACAGCCTGTGGCCTGCACTTCTCATTATACGCAGCTCCTTGGAACTACTGAATATTGTTCACCCTTCATCAAATCTTTCCGGGTACCAGTGACTAGACCTACACCAGTTGGCTGCCAGCAGAGCCCATCGCCACCTCCACAGGTCTGCACCTGTCCCCACAGAGCTGCCCTCACCAGCTCTGCTCCTGCCCAGCCTGCACCTTGCATGCAGAGTCCTCTCGGCTCTCCCTGACTGATCAGTCCATAGCCAGCTGCTACACTGCCATGGCCCTGCGCCAACCTTCCCTTGTCCTTTGGTCATCCCTGCCCCACAAAACCCAAAGGGAAGCCTGATGCAGTGGCACACATTATAATCTCAGCCCTTTGGGAGTCTGAGACAGGAGGTCACAAGTTTGAGCCCAGCCTGGGCAACTCAGTGAGACCCTGGCTCAAGATAAAAGACAACAAGGGATGGGGATGTAGCTCAGTGCAGAGGACCCAGCGCCAATCTCCCAGCACCACAAAAGAAAACAAAACCACAGGCCAGCTTCTTGCAGCCTTGACAGCAGCTCCTGAAGGTGACTGAGCAGAGGGCATCTGGACAGCGCTAGAGTCCAGCTCCCCCGAGCTGTCCTGGAGGCACCCCACCTTCTGCGGGGTGCCAGGGGTCCTGGTCTGCTCCTTCTCCTTCTTTCACAGGCTTTCATCAACTCTTCCAGCTCCTCCTCCCACTACCCCTCCTCACCCCCTGAATCACTGTTTCACTGGGACCCTCATTGCCTGGCCCCACTTGGCGGCAATGATCTGCATCTGGCCCACTCTACCCATGGTCCTTGGTCTCCAAGGGAATTGCTCCTCTGCCCACCCCGCTCCCTCTGGGGGGTGGGGCGTGCTGAGCCAGCCTGGAGCAGCTAGGGAGCGCAGGTGAGGCACACCTCTGTTCAGCTCTGCATTAGCAAAGTCATGTTCCCAGCCTGACACCCACCACAGGAGAGTGTCCACACTTCAGAAGCCAGTAGACCCTGAGGTGGAGGCTCCCGCAGGAAGCCACTGCTACAGAGCACCGCTCCCTGCAGGACCGTCCTGGCTACTGCAGGCACCTGTCACCCCTGCCTCTCCACCTCTGCCAAAAGCCCATTGGTTAGCACACTCCCTGCGTGGGGTTTCCAGGCTCCTTCCCTGGGGCAGGTGGAGGCCATCTCTACAGGTCCCCTCCAGACACATCAAGGCTCACCTCCTGCCCACGCCCGGGAGTAACTAAAAGACCATGGTGACCTCCCAGTGTCCTGCAACTGTAGCATTTTACTCCATGGGCTGCTCATCTTCTGCGACCCCCTCCTCCTTAGCCTCCTGTCACCCTCTCTCGTCTGTGTGCCCTGCCTGTGCGTGCTCCTTCCCATCTCCCTGATGCAGTCCTGGACATGGGGCCAGAGCTCCCCCATGAGCTCCCCTCTGCCCGCATTAAGCTCCGTCCCACAGACGCTCTCCCCTTCTACCCTCCTGTGGGTATCAAGGCTCCAGGCATGCATAGGCCACAGGATGTCCCTCAACCGCTTCACACTAAGCAGCCTGAGAAGAATGTGACCCACCACCTTTCCCTCAGTTACAGCCCAGCTGTCCTGTGCCAGTGGCTGAGTACCAGCTGCCCCAAGTGACCAATGTGAAAATCATCAGAACTTCTGCCCACCAGGCTCGCCCACAGCCAGGGCCTCCTTCCTGCTCGCGCTGTCCTCTGTACCCTCTCCCCAGAGGACACCCCAGGCCCTCTCTATCAAGTCTACCCACCCTGCACACAGCATCTAGAGGTTAACACTGAAAACAACCCTGCTTGAGCTAAATTTTTTTAGTAGCTAACTTTTCTGTTAAAAGTTTTTAAGTCTGTCTTTCATAATCTGGCTCCACAGGAACACCCCAAGGTCAATGATCCAAACTTTGCTGTCAAATCCTTGGACCAGACAATATGCAAAGACTACTAGCAGCCCTGGGTCAGGCACCTGAGCTCACCTCTCGGGTCCACTGCAAGGAGACATGAGACCCAGGCTCTGCCAGTGGCGGGAGAGGAAGGGCTGCTAACGGCATCTAGGTGGGGAACTGGTGGAGGACATAAACTAGAAAAGGCGAGGAAAGCCCTCAGATCATCCAGACGCCTGGGACGCAAGCCACTGTGCTGCCATCACAGACAGCCCCAGCACCCTCTCTGCGGCCTCAGGATCCCAGCGCAACTCTGTCCAGCCAGGATGCAGCCTCTGCCATGGACTCCGGGCAGCTCCCTTTACCCTCTGAAATGCGGCAGCGCTCTAGGGCAGGAATTATCCCCTTCCACGAAGCCTTTCCTACCAGCCCATCCTTCCTCTTCAGCGTCCCCGTGTCCCCTGCGCTGGCTCCTCCATGGCACAGTATCACCTACGTTATTCCTTACTTTCCTTTACGAGTGTTAAACTCAAGAGATTTGTCCTCTTAGTGCTGAAGACAGGGCCTGGCACACAGTTGGTAATCAGAAATAACCAGCAGAGGAAAGGAGGGAGGGAGGGAGGGAAGAAGGATGGAGGGAAGGAGGGAAGAAGGGAAAGAGGGGAGAAGGGAGGGAGGCGGCAGCAGCACACTGAGAGCAAACGCCCAGCCGCAGGTCTCTGCCCTCCTCGCGCTCTTCTGAATGAACGCTCGCAGCCCTCACAGCCCTGCAGAAAGGCAGCAGGCCCTCTCTGCCTTTGTCCTGGGTACCCTGAGACCTCAGGAAACTCTGGTTGAGGAATGAGTCATAGAAATCCGCTCGGGAGGGACACGTGGCTGCAGGGAGGCCAAGGCTGGAGCCAGAAAACAAAAGATGCTAATTATGAAGTCGGTGGAATGAAACCAAGGTTTGCAGAGCACAGGGAAGGAATCCGTGTTAGAGGCAGAGAAATGAGGGCAAGCCAGCAGCCTATTCAAACAGTTGACTAAGAGAAGGACAGAGTAAATCAAACCTCTGACAGCGGATCAATGGACATTCAATTAACGGTTACAATATTACTAATCTACACACACTGTCTAAACAATACCCTCTCCCCCTCTGAGGACACCTTGATTCAAAGCCTCCCTGGCTGTGTCCATCCCCTGCTGACACCTCAGAAACACAGGGCAGCTGCCTCACATCTGGGTCAAACCCCTGGTACGGGCAGCCAAAGCAAAGCAGGCAGGAAGTGTGCTGACACAGGCAGGGGGCTTGACCTGGGACTGAGGAGGAGGCCGGTCACTCCTGAGACAGGAAAGGCCACCGAAGACTCAAGAGGAGCCACGCTCCGCGTCAAGAACTCACCCTTGCATTGGCAGCCCAGGATCCAAGTGGCCACGGCACAGTGCTTGTGCGTCCTGCTCCCTGCAGTCGGTGGCACACGGAAGGGAAACCGCGTGGCAGGATGTGGAAGTCCTTCAATCCCAGCACATCCATGGTGGGGAGGGGACAAGGTCTTCATTGCGGAATAAAAGGGAGGGGGAAGGATGGCACCCAAAGATCACTGCTGACCCTCTGGTGACAACCCTGGGCTGAACCGCAAAGCCACAGAGTCCTAAAGGAGCCAGGTGGCGCTCAGCGCTAGCCATGACCTTGGGCAGACCCCCTTTCCAGCCATGAGGTGCGCTCCCACGGCCGTGTAATGCGGAGACACTGGCAGCCAGCGCACGGCAGCGGGAGCTCTGGAGAGCTGGAGCACGGAGCACCTGGTCCGCAGCACCGAGATGCTGGGGGCTGCGTGCTGACATGGGCAGCACTGCGGACAGGTGCCTGCGTGGGGTCAGGGAGATCGCAAAGGGGAAGCAGGCCAGGTGACCCCTCCTTCCAGAAACAAATATATCCAGCAGGTGCAGCAACCTCTGAGTTAGGATCCTGCGCTTTCTGACACCACCTGTACACAAAGTCCCCCATCGCCCACCTTTCCTAAGCCCTCAGAAAGCCAAAGCCTCCCCAAACACACACACCAGAGAGGGCAGCGTGAGCGCCACCTCCACATACCCAAAGGGCTGTCACTCCTTTCCGTTTGGACAGCCCAGCTCTCTGCTCTGGACCCCGTGACCCTGCACAGATGAGAAAGCGAGGTCCCCGAGTCTGTGTACCCAGAGTCCCACAGGGACAGGTCCGCTCTTGTTTAAACTAATATTTGTCCCACCTCACTAAGTTCCTGAGAACACAAGCAAAAGATCCTGCTGCGGGGAAGGGGTGCCAGCAATCAGGGTGCTCCTTACCCCATTACGGTCTCCGGAGCCGGACGCTGTGGGGCAGGCCTGTAATCGCTGCTATTTGGGAGGCTGAGGCAGGAGGATCATAAATTTGTATCTCAAGATAAAATTTAAAAGGCCTGGCAATACGGCTCAGTGGTGGAGTACTTGCTTAGCATACAAGATCATGCCCTACACCACAAACCCAAACAAACACTGCTCTCCAGCTGACCCTCTCACACCCCAGGGCAGTTCCCACCAGAGGCTCCAGCTACACTGGCCCCCGGCTTGCCTTTGCTTTTTCCGCGAACCTTCCTAGATCTCTGAACATCGTTCTCAGACCTGCGCAGCAGAACCCAGCGTGCTCTGTGACCCAGCACTGGAAGATGGAGGGGTTCCCTGGAGCCCACGGCGGGACCCTGCAGGAAGCAGCTTCCCAAATTAAGGATTTCAAGCACAGAAGACTGCAGTAGATACTGCGAGCACTCACCCACCAACAGCCACCTGCTCAGCCCAAAGACGTTGTCTCAATGCGCCCTCTGACAAACTTTACGACGCAGATTAACAAGGCCCCAGATGGGACCCCACTGTAGCTGCCCCAGGCAGCAGGCCCTGTCCCCAAGGCAGCAGGAACCACCCTCAGGGCCTGCAATGGCACAGGCCCTGCCTGGCCTCTCATGAAACAGCCTCCCCGAGCCTCCTCTCCCCATCAGCTATCTTCCCATTCATTTATACACCATTGTTTTTTTTTTATTTAAAAGGAAAAAGAGAAAAAAACAGAACAGTGTAAGGGTACAAGTAATACAGAACTACAAAAAGAAAAGTAAGATATCACCAGTTAATAGATTACACACTATCATTTTTGAAATGGTTATTCAGGTCACAGGATCAAAGCATACAAAGTGAACATTCAAACAGTGAGACTGCAAATAGTTATGTTCAATGATCCAAACAAAAATATTAATATAGTCATCTATTTAACACACCTAAACATGCTTGCTGTTGTATCCTTTAGGGCACTTTTTTTTCCCTCTCTTTATTACAACAAAATTTACACATTTTGGGTTTTATTGCTCCCTTAGATCTTATTACTCTTTTTTTGTAAGAGAATAAAATCAAGCGTGATTAAACAAAGCTGTCAGTCAAAACCAAGGATAGACATAGCACATGATGTAAAAACAGAGTACAAGGTTATCAGCAATGGTTACCATAATGCCTCTTGCTTCCTTAAGAAGAATTGTCTGTCTCATTAGGTATTATAAAGTTGAACAAAACAGTAGAGAACAAGACCAATAAAACCTAAACCTTGTAAACATTACAGGACTTCAAAAGAGGATAATAGTCAAACCAGAATGGGCATCAATGTGAATCTTATTGCCTTCAAAGTAGTTGCCTGTACTCTGATACTTAATACTATCATACAGAGCGGAACAGAGCCTAATCAGTCAAAACAAGATAGTGGGAGTATTACAGGACTTCAAATCAAGTTAATAGGAAATCAAAAAAGTTACTGTAATATATCGTGCTAGTTTTTTTGATTTTTTCTCCTTAGTTTAAAAAAGAAAAATAAAAAAAAATTAAATAATTTTTTAATGAATAAGGGAGAGGTTGAGATAAAAGAGGACATAACAATATAACAACACAGGTCAAAGCATGACAGTTTCAGCAACCTAGTGCTTCACCACCAAATAACCCAACTTAATAGTAGTTATTATAGTGTCTTTTTCCTTGAAATATTTGAATATAACTTCATATGCTATAGCACACCATTGTTTTTAATACTCAATTTTTGGGGCTGGGGATTTAGCTCAGTGGCATAAGCACCTGCCTTGCAAGCAGGCAGTCGTGAGTTCAATCCCCAGTACCAATAAAAAGGAAAAAGACCAAAAAAAAAAAAAAAACTCAAGTTTTATCAGAGTAGAGCATGGGTAATAAATACTGATACTCTGTTTGTACTTGAATTAGCCCTGCATGTCCTGGGACCACAGGGCTATCAGTCAGGTTCAGATTTCTCTCCCCGTCTGCATCTAGTGGTCAAGACACTGATCCTCCTGAGGCCAAGGATTCCCATGGACATGGGGCTCAGTGGACTCACACCTGGGGTCCCCAATTTCTAAGCAGGCAACTGTGCTGCCAGGAAGAAAGGACACAGTGGAGATGTACAGGAAAGAGAAAGGAGAAGGGAGAGGGAAGAGTTCCAATAGCATAAGCTAAGGTCCTGAGGCAGTAAGCCAAAGCCACACTGGGAGGTGCAGTGAACAGGAAGGTGTCTGAGAAACTTGGATCCCCAGTAGGATTCTTGGGAGACAGTGGGAGAACCCACACTTCACAGCAGCAGCATTTCCCTCCTCTCCTCTGCTGATAGTAAAAACTGCCAGGCTCCTTCCCTCCCGGTACCCCCTGGAGGGCTATAACTCAGCACCCCACTTTTCCCTAAGCCTCCACCCAGCTCCCTTTCCTCCACAATCCTGGAGACTCACACACACAGCACAGCAGCCTCACTGCCCTCCAGACTAACGTATTCCTTCCTGGCTCCTGACTGCCACTGCTTCCTTTCCAGAAGCATCTCCAGGTTGGAGCTGCAGGACCTGACACTGTCCCACACATTCCTCCCAGCTGCAGCCCGGAGCAGCCCTGCACAGTCTGAGCTCCCAGGGTGACTCGGACCCGGGGGTCACATGTCTCGTTCATCCATGAGGGGGACAGGAACGCTATGCATCTCAGCACCCTGAAAACTCTGTAAGTGCTGACGCTGGGCCAGATCTCCCTCGGGCCCCACCTCTGCCACCAGGCTGGCCACGTCACTCTGGGCAACTTAGGTCATGCTCCAAGACTCAGTTTACCCACTTATAAAATGTGAGGTTTTGTAGGATTATTTTTTTTTTATATCAGTACCAGGGATCGAACTCACAACTGCCTGCTTTCAAGGCAGGTGCTTATGCTGCAGAGCTAAATCCCCACACCCGGTTTTATAGGATTAAATGAGAAAACATTTGTAAAGTGATTAGCAAACTGCTTAAAATGCCCACCAAACATCAGCTACTATTTTTTCCAGGTCTCTTGTTGGACATTCTGTCAAGTGATCAATCTTAAGTCATTTAACCTGGCTATTGTACCCAATATAACTACTTAACTTACAAAGAACTTTTAACACTAAAATACAATGTGCAGGCAGAAAAGCCCACGTCAGTGTCCAATGCAATGCGTTTGCATTGATACCAGCTCTCAGGTCACAGGACAGAGCATGACCTGTATTCCCCACGGGCCCCTTCCAGGGGTAACCGCCACCCTCACCGTAGATTACTCTGCCTTCTTTTTAACTTGACAAAAATAAAATCATGCAGTGCAGACTGAAAGTGTCTTGAGACTTAAGAAACTCTTGTAAAGATGTCATCTTGTTTGCTCTCCTCTAAACACTGAGATTAGAGTTCCTATTGCCCCATTATACCGCTGAGCAAACAGAGCCTTCAGATAATTGAGCTGGCTTGTTCAAGGCCACAGAGGAAGTAGACAGGGGTTCTCATCACAGGCTGTCCAGGCCTCTCTCTGGGCACCTCGCCCCTGCACAGCTGGTTTCTCACACATCTAACTAGACCCTCTTTCCCCAAAGCCTACAGTCTCTAAGAAGCCTCCTTAGATTGCCCAGACTGGACTGCTTATCTTTCTCGGCTCCAGTGCAGCCTGGACCCCAGGACCTAACACAGCTAACCTTGGCATGGGTCAGCTGGACACGCATTTACTGCCTGTCACCCAGCTCTTTTTCACGCACCCTTCAAATGCAGAGCGGAATGAAGGAGGGATCGGGAGACCACTGCAGTAAGCTCAGTCAGGCGGGGAGCAGAGCGTGTGCTCCCCTGGTTTGGTGAGAGACTCCCAGCAGTCAGTGCAATGAAAGAACAAAAGACCAAATGCCCTACAGGTGAAGGAGGCCCATTTCAAGTCCTAATTCTGCAAGTTATATGACTTCTCTGGGCCTCAGCTTCCACTTCTGCAAGAGGAGAGGACTGGACCAACGCACTGCACCCTGGGCCGAGGTCTAACATACGGTGAACCAGCACCCCCTTCCCACAGAGCACACATTTGGTCCCGGACATCCTTTAACCCAGCCCTGCAGGCACCACTACCAATCACGCCAATGGGTAAAAGAAGGGAAACCCAGCTTCAGCCCTGACCAGTACCAGCACCATGAGCCAGAGACACCAGAGCACCCGGTGCAGGTCCCCAAGGGCTCAAGATCCAGAGGATGAAAGGCGATGCCAGGCTTCAGTTCCTCCTCCACAACGCGGGAAACTCTTTTCTCCCTGCACAAAGCCACCCTTCCCCTAGAACTCTGCCCCTACAATAGCCACTGCCCACCCTGTCACTACCGTCCACATAACTAAGCACCAGGCTAAATGAACTGAAGTGCACGCGGGTTGTGGCTCACACTGTGTGCAGCAGAGGTCCGGCTTTTTCTCAGAGCCTCCTCATGCATGGCAACTGTGTGCCTCCTGCTTTGATCTAGAGTCACAGCTGCCACTCCATATGCCAGCCCCCTCTGTCTCTCACCCCATGCCAGGCTCAGCTGGGTTCAAAGAGAGGGAAAAGTGCCTTGGGCTAAGATTCGGGCAGATCTAGGGTTACCATGTATTAGTGCAGCTCCCTTATTGATGAGTACACCAGGATCCAGCAGAAGACAAGTGTTTGGAGACTTCACCTCACACCTCTGCAATCTGATGGTCATCCGTCCAACTTTGCAGAGCCAAAGCTCACTGCTAGAGCAGGGCTCTAGAACCCAAGCCCTGCAAACAAGCACCTACAAAAAAAAAACTGTTCACCAAACAGGTAGTTATGAAGCTCCTACTCCACACTGGGACTACCATAGCTACTGCTGAAGGGAAGCTGAAAAACAGATACAGTCCCGGTACCGATAAAAACGAAAAAAAGACAAAAAAAAAAAAAAAAACAGATACAGTGCCTGTGCCCTGGATCCCCCATCTGTGGGGCAGACAGATGATGGCAGAGGACCTCACTTAAGTGCTCAGGGTCAGGGGAGCGAGAGCTGGCCCGGCCTTACCGCTGTCCACCTGAACACCCACAGGGGAGCTGGACAGTTCCTGCCCTGTGAAGGTTGCAGTCCAGATTCCTCCTGGCTCTCGGAGAGGCTCAAGCCACCATGAAGATGCAGTGGAGGAAGGAGAGAGGGCAATGCTGGGGTCCAGCTGTGTGACCTTGCACAAAGGACTAAGCATCTGAAAAGCTGCGGTCTCCCGTGTCCAGCAGGATTAATGGAGCTATGGTATAAGAACAAAACTGCACGCACTGGCCAGGAATACAGAACAAAGACCAGCTATGTTCCAGCCCCTGGATCCAGGGGCAAGCTCTAGACACCCCAGAATCCCCCCTTCAAAAAGGGGGTACAGGCAAAGAGAGCCCACCGGCTGCAGATGGCTGCCTTTCCATTTCACAGACGGCCTACCTGCCTGCTCACTGCCCGTTTGCACGCCACCTGGAAGAGGTCAGTGCTAGCCTATTTACTTGGGCTCTGCCAGGACTCTTGTTTTCAAAGGAGAGACTGATGGTGCTATTTTAGCTCAAATGAGCTAGTGAGCTTTCTACCTCTAGCTACTTATTCGGTGCTCTTAGACTTGGGTCATTTGAATTGTAGGTCCTCTGATGGGGTGTGGGCAACATCACTCACCCTCTTAAAAGCTCACTGAGCAGCAGCCCCCGCCCCTCAGGGCCAACCTAGCACCGCGCAGATTCAGTAGCTATGTGTACACACTGTGCAGGATCCAGCCTCAGCCCTGCAGTGCCTTCGCTGCTGCTGCTGCTGCTGCGAGGGAGACACTCGGGAAACACATGCTCAGGAAGGGACAGGTGGCACAGTGGCGAGTGGCCAGAGACGAGGCCACTTCCTCCCCCAGGAAAAACTCCTAGCCTTGGACACTTCTCTGAGCCCCCAGGCTACTGCTGCCTTCCCAGATGGGTTTCTGTCTAAAGAAGAGCCTTGGAAACCCACAAAGATGAAACTGAATGCTCATTAGGTATCTTTACATCTCATGGGCTGCATCAGGGTCCCCAGGGGCACAGGACAGGGACACAGGGGAAGTGGAGAGGGACTTAAACATTCAGCTCTTAGCACTTAGTGAGAGGGTTAACTGAGATGGTATATGAAAGCCCATTGGGTCATCACTGGTACACAGTGAGCATTTAATAAATATTAGCTATTATTACTGTCATCGTCACTGTTGTTGAATTCACATCTACTGTGTATCAGCCTGGTGCAGGATAAAAAGACGACCCTCCCCCAACCCCCCCAAGAGCTCACACACAGGAGCTCTAAAGAATCCAGAGTATTTTCCTGCTTAGTTCTAGTTTTTGTTTTGTTTTTTTTTTTTTTTGAGAGAGTTTCATCATGCAGTCAGTCCAGGCTGGCCTTGAACTTTCCGTGATGCTCTCAGTGCTGGGATTACAGGCATGCGCGACCAGGCCTGGCTTCTAGTTTTATTGTGTTTGGATGCCGGCGCTGAAGCAAATGATTGTTACAATCTGTCTTTTCTAGAGCTCTATCAAAGGGGGCTACAGCCCCAGTAAAAGGGACTCAGGCCAGGGAGTTTGAAGCCTGGCCTCCAGCTGTGCTCCTTCCCTGCTGTGCAATTTGGGTAAGTGAGGACCCCTTCTTGGGCCCCTAGGGCTCCCTCGACTGGGTCTCCAGGGAAATCCACTCCCAATGTCTCCCCCAAAGGGCAGTGTCTCCTTCCCCATCTTCTCACCAGCCCTGCTAGGGACATCATCTTAAGAAGGGGGTGGGGCTGGCAACAAGTAGACAGATGAAAACATAGTAATACTCTGAATAATAGCAAGGGCAGGGGCTGGAGATTTAGCTCAGCGACGTAAGCGCCTGCCTTGCAAGCAGGCAGTCGTGAGTTCGATCCCTGATACCTATAGAAACGAAAAAGACAAAAAAAATAGCAAGGGCAGCTGTTCGCTGGGCCCTCTCACCCCTGCTCGGTGGCACAGGTACCACTGAGCCCGTTAGCACCTGCAGGAAGCCATGATGCTGGAGCTGAAGAGCTGAGCACGTGACTCACAAGTGCCAACCACTGCAGCGCCCAGCGCCCAAACTGGAGGGAGCAGCAGAGAGCAAAGCTGCCCTTCACCTAACTCTGGGGGCCACCGCCTGGCTGCGGAGCAGGCTCACACCCAGCAGCGCACTCCGGCTCCGCCCCCAGCCAGAGCTGCACCTCTGGCTTGTGGTCTTGTGTCACGTTCAACTTTTCTTTTTTAAGTGTGCCTCGAAGTCTGCCCCTCATTTACACATCTTCACCACCTCCGGGCTACTGATTTCTCATTCTATTAAATCCTCCCCTTTAACTGTGGCCCTTAAACTCCTATTCTAAACATGTATTCACAGCATAGCCACCTTGCAGGCCACCTGAGGGCTCCCGGGAGGGAAGAGAGTTTCCCCACTTGCTTGCTTTAGGGGCTATGTGGAAGCAGCACGTGTGCAGGATGAGTGAATTGGGGAGCTGAGAGCAAATGCTCATTAGATCCTTAAGTCTGCGGAGAAGAAACAAGGCCCCAACTAGCAGCCAGGGCTTCCTGTTTCTGAGGCTACTCTCTCCCACTGGTCCCCAGCACACTCTACTCCCAGGGATGATGCTCCTCTGGACATACCCCAGCCTCCACCTCAGCTTCTCCATGGCCTGAGCACCCTGAAGAGTGATGACCCTCACCACTCGGTCACTAAAGGTGAGCCCGGAGCAGGCTCACAGGGCCTGTTCTAGGGACTCCCCGCCGAGTGCCCCCCAAACCTCAAACTCAGGACTAAGTGAGGAGGTAAGGCCTGCCAGCCTGCGACCTGGCAGTCCTGGGTGCTGCTGGCCACATGGTTGGACACAAAACACAGGAGAGGGTCACACAGCGAAGCCGTGGAGACCTAGAACCTGTTGCTGGAAGCCCACATAGCCGATGAATCCACCCTGTAACAAACATTTGCTAAACACAGGTTGAGGCTCCCTAAGCAGGATAAATATTTACCAGCACCGCTCTGGGTGATGCTCTGGGTGATGCTCTGGGTGATGCTCTGGGTGATGCTCTGGGTGATGCTCTGGGTGATGCTCTGAGTGATGCTCTGGGTGATGCTCTGGGTGATGCTCTGGGTGATGCTCTGGGTGAGGCACAGAGGAAGGGGAGCTCTGGGAAGGGACAGCGCTGCATGGGGAGTGCTAGAGTAGGCAGCGAGGCTGGCGGAGGTTGTGGAGGTGAGACACGGGCACAGAGACACTTTAGTGACAGCCCACCTGCTCAGGACTGCTCAGCTGGTGCCCAGGGATCCAGCAGCCACACCAGCCAGTCCCTGAATGCTCCCAGCACCTCCCTCCGGGCAGCTTTCCCTCAGACCCGAGCGCCACTCTGGCCTCATTTCCAAAAGTGGCATCACCATTCCCCCGGGCTCCTGGGTTAGCAGTCTGCAAAGTCTTCCTGACACTCCCTGCTCCTTCATCTGCTATGGCCAATCCGTCAGCAGCGCGGTGTGCTGCTCCTTGGAAATGTCACCTGCTATGCACATCAACACTTGTCAGCATGGACATCATTCCACCTGACCAGATGTCGCAGGACCCAACTATTCACTTCCGGGAAGAAGAGCAGGGCTTTGTCTCACACTAAGCGACACGGTCACTACTCAGCTCTGAGCTCTGTGTAGATGGCGTCAGTGTGCAGCCCGTAAAGAAAGACCCGTGATGAACCAGTTTATGAAATCCCCACACACACATCTTAAAACTTGTGATGCCCAGGCATAGAGAGGAAGAAGGGGTGCGGCACCATAGCTGGTCCATGATGTGGGAGCTGGTGTGCAGCATGATGGGGTCCCTGGCCCACCCATCATCCTAATGGTGGACATGTGTGTGTGCAGCTCTAGGCACTGGGTGACTGAATGAAATACGCAAATATGAAGTCAATACAATGCTAAATTAATTGTTTCTTGCCTTCCCATAATTTACCCAACCTGGTACTACAGTATAAGATTTGTTTCTTCATACTGGGTTTGCTAAAGGTAAGGCATACTCTATTTTACGTCACAAAATGTTAAAATCAAGTAACATCTATTTCTCACGTTCCTGCTGTCAACAGGACCAGGTGACAGGTGATGAGGGACAGTGCCTGCTCTGTTAGGAACCTCAGGATGTAAACAGGTGTCAGGCACAAGCCTTGCTCCTCAAGGGATCGGCTGTCTGATGGCAAGACAAATAGAAACAAGTCATTATCAATAGCAGGAGCTGGGAGCTAAACCAGCCCACCCAGAGAGTGCGAAGAGGTCAGTCCTGCAGGGGAAACACCCTAGATCCCCACCCAACCGACCTCCCCTACTAGGTGTCCAATTACAGCCCCACCCTCTCACATTACATGCTGCCAACCCCAACTCTACAGGTGAGGAAGCTCAGAGACTGTCCAAGGTCATGCAGGGAGTGGTACCAGGACAGAAACCCAGGTGTACCTGCTTGCAGCTAGAGCTGCCGCCCCTTCCACACCAGAGACAGCCCAGCTGCATCTTGAAGATGCTGGGTGCTTTAGTTTAGTTACTTTTGTCATTGCTGAGACAAAATATCCAATACCCACAAGTTAAAGGAGGAAAGATTTATTTGGCTCACAGTTAACAGAGGTTTCAGTTCATAATCAGCTGGCTCCAAGCAGGGTAGATAGCACACAGGCCTCACAGGTGACCAACAGTTCATGGCAGGCAGAAGGTGGCAAAATATCCCTTGTATCTTATACAGGCTACCTGCCCTTAGGGTAGGCATCAGTCAGTCCAAGTACCCTTGATCCTAGCATTGTGCCATGAATCAATCCCAGCTCACACACTCTAGACCGAGTCACCTCTAAAAATGCCCCACCTCTGACCGCATGAGGCTTTGGGGGATCATCTAGACAGAAGTCGTAACACTGGGCAAGATGCAGAACAGAAACAAGGAGGAAGGACAGGGGAAGGGCAGCATATGGCACCTGTGTGAGCGGTGGGTAGAGGGGCACGCCAGGTGCCACAGGATGACAGGAAGCTGGGGCCCAAAGGAGAAGGTCCAACTCCAAGGGAGCTGGCTGCATTCTATCTAGTGGGCCAGGAGCACAGACAGTCCTGACAGGGGGGCCCTGTGAGAAGCACCCCCTCTGTGGGAGCCAGCTGTCAGCCCCATGTGGAGAAAGGCTGCTAATCTAACAATGGTTGGACCAATTTACCAAATAGGAAGAGGGTGGGCTTTCTAAGGGCTGAACAGTTGAGACCTTGAAAAGGATTGACCTAAGAGCACAAGGCTGTGTATCCAGAGACCACCCAGGTAGCTGTGAGTCCTGACTGGCCACAAAACCTCTTCAAGCCCTGCTCTCGGTGGGTTAGTGAGACCTGCTTATGAGTGTTGCAGTACAGACCAAACGCTGTGGGGCTGGAATGGGGGCCAAATGAACTCAATCCCCAAAGCATCTGGAAGCCTGCAGAACTCTGGCACACACAAGGGATGAGTACAGAACTCTGCAGCGGAGAAACCAGCCGGATTCTTCCCACACACGCGCCGCGGCAGCCCGTCCTCACCAGCCACACAACCACCTGTCCTGCTCACTGCTCCCCTTAATTTCTGAACTGGCTTCCCACCGCACCAGGGCTGCTCTCCTATCTTCTCATCTCTGCCCAGCATCAAGAGCCTCGGCCTCCCAGGAGCAAAGACCTTCCCCCTAAGGAAGGGTCCACTTCCTTCCCATTACACATAAGTTCCCTTCCTATCCTAAGGGAAACCAAACTGGAAAACAAGACCATGAAGCCACACTGGTCTCGGAAACAACTTTCAGTGCTGGGAAAACCAAGGGTCAACATGCCTAGGACAGAAGGGAGGGAAAACATGAAAATCCAAGATCCACTCCCAGTATCCTCTCTACCACCCACCTCTTGCCCACCTGGCAGGACCAACCCTTCCTCTGGGTCTCAAGGAACAGGTCCAGAGGGAGACAGGGTGAGGGAGCTGGTGAGATAGGCAAGAAGCTGGTGGGCAAGCTCAGGCCACAGAAATGAACAAAATATGGAAAATTAAACAAACCCAGACACTGTAATGTGTGCATATTAGATTAACTCTCCAAAGGGTCATGACCTTGAGGAACATATCCAACCAGGAAGCAAAAGAATAAACCTGATTAATGAGGAAGCATGAGCTGCGGCTTCAGCAAAGCCAGCCAGCCCGAGGGGCCCAGCTGAGTCGCAGGAGCTTCCTTCCCTAGGAGAGGCAGCCACTTCTTCGGCCCTCACCCCCATCCCAGCTCACCCTCGGAACCACAGCGCAACCAGACTTCTCTCTCAAGCTGCCCCTACCAGCCAGGGCAGCCCCCCATCCCAAAGGGTGCCACGCCAGCTGTTCCAGGTGTCCAGGAAGTGTCCCTATCACCAGGTGACCCACGGAGAGTACAAGTGAAGGTAGTTCTCTCTGTCCCTGGCAGGGCTCCCCGGTCTTGGCCCGTCCTCAGACTTCTTGGGCTGGTCTTGAGGATACCCACTGCCCGGCCTAAGGGCCCAGCCAGAGCTCCCTCTCCTTCCCAGGCAACCCAGGCCCCTGGGAGACATGCCCAGGAGAGCCACTGGAGGGAGGCAGGGAGGTGGCACCGCGTGGCATCACCAGACAGCAGCACCGGGAGGAAGATGGCAGCATCAAGTGCAGATGCCAAGAGCCACACAGCCCGAGGTCCAGGCGGGGAGCAGCGCGGACCGCATTGCCCCGCCATTGCCAGGTGGCTGGGCCAGAAGGCCGTGGCCCGGCGGCCGCCGCGCGCCTCCCCCACCCCAAGGCCCAGGCCAACTCTCCAGGCTCCACCTCCTCCCTCACTTTCCCCAGCCCCAGAAACCCAGCAAGGAGACACAGGTGCTCCGTCCGGGCCGTGGCGCGCGCGCCCTGCACCCGGGCCGGGTCCCAGCCTGGCCGACCCCGTCACCAAGCGCCCCCGGCGGCTCCCCTCCCCTCCCCCCGCCCCTCCCCCTCCGCGCCCACTGCAGGTCTCCAGAGTTTCTCCCTCACTTCCCACTCGGGTGAGCTGGGGTGGGATGGCCGGGAGTCCCATCAGTCGCGGGAAGGAGGGTCATTCCTGATAGGACGCCGGTTCAGCCAAAGACAGACGGCGCGGCGGGCGGGGGTGTGGTGGCGGCTGGAGCGCAGGGCAGGGCAGGGCAGTCGAGGCAGATGGCCGCGCGCGCAGGGGGAGGGGGCGCCGCGAGCCGGGCTGCACCCCGGGAGCCGCGGCCGGAGAGAGGGCCAGGGGCCGGGGAGCCGCGCCAGCGTCGCCGAGGGGCCGTCAGCCCTGAGGGGGCAGAGGCCGGCCGCGAGTTGCGCGGGGAAGGGGAGCACCCCGCGGGAGCACCCCAAGGGAGCACCCCGAGGGAGCACCCCCGCGGGAGCGCGGCGCAGGCGGGCGGGGGGCGGGGGACGAGACGGAAACTCGGGGCAGCGCGGGGCCCCCGAGGGCAGGGGCGCTGGGACGCCCGAGTCGGGGTGCGGCGCGGCGGGGCCGGCGCGGGCTGCGCTCGGGGCCGGGGGCGGCCCTCGGTCGGGGCGGCGGGGTCTCCGCGGCGGCCGCTGCCCTTACCTGGGCGGCTCCGCACTCCGGGAGCTGGCGGGGGCACGGGCGCTGCTCCGCCGGCCGCCGGCTGTTGTTTTCCTTTTTTTTTTTTTTTTTTTTTTTTTCCTCTTCCGCAGCAGCCGCGGCAGCTCCGGTCCGATCCACCGGCAGCCGGAGGCAGAGTCTGTGTCCGGCTGCGAGCGAGCGGGAGCGGGCAGCGCGGGAGGCGCGCGGCGAGGCCCAGGGCGCCACCCGGCGGGCGGCGTGGGAACTGCGGCGGCCCCGCGCACGGCCGGGCGGGGTGGGGGGGGCGGGGGTCCCTACCGGGCCTCCTGGTCCGCCGGCGCCTGCAGCCGCCTGCACAACGGAAGCCCGCTCGGGGTCTCGCCTGGCGCGCCCGGAGCCCAGGCGCGGGGCCCGAAGGGTGGCGGCGGAGCCAGGCAGCCGGGACAAACTTCCCACCGCGGGAGCCGGGTCGCGTGAGGGGCGCCACGCATGGGACCGGGGCGAGGGGCACGCTGTGCTCAAGTGTTGTGGGGCGCCTCGCTCGGGTGCCGGGAGCAGCTGCAGCCGCCGCCTCCCTGCGCAAAGGGGCTGCCCACCTGGCCCGAGGAGTTTTGGGCCCAGCCAGCTTCTGCGGGTAAAGCGCGCCCTCCGGTGGTGCCTGGGCGACAGCGCGCGGGCCGAGCGGGTTGAGTGGACAGAGCAGGCCGGTTACGGGAGAGGCTGGGGCCTCGAGGGTGGCAGGAAGATGGAGATTGGGGGACTTGTCAGAGGAGAAGGGAGGCTCAGAAGCAATAGCTTGCGTTTGGTAGTTCCAGGGCACTACTCTCTGAATACAAGCATCTTGGGAGGAAAGGTTTTGGCATGTAAGCTAGGAGATAAAAGCAGCCCCAGAGCACACAGGTAGCGTGGGGCAGGCCTGAGGACCAACCAGTGGCCCTTCGTCTGCGGTGCAGTTTATTATCACATCATAGCTGTCTGAAAATCAAGGCTGGGGCGGGGCCCCAGAGGGGTAGGAATCCTGGGAGACATACGAGTTCCCCAGACCTACTAGCTCCTCTTCAACCCACGGGGTCTCTGTCTTGAGCAGGTCATGGAACTGACCATGCCAGCCCCCCATCTTGACCTGCACCCCCCGCCCTTCCACAGCACACCCACAGCCCACCAGGCTCCCTGCAAAGGGTTTGTTCCCAGACATACTTGGTTGGGTCTTGGGCAGGAAAAGACAATTTTGAAGGTGCAGAATGCTGGTTGGCATTGCCTTCCCCAGCCAGGCTGGGGGGGGGGGGGCGAGTGGCAGGAGCCCCATGCTCCTCCCCCACTCTGTACCAGTACCCTTAAGGGAAGGTTGTCCTCCTACTGCATAGGGCTGTGTTTCTCCAGGCAAACATTATTTAGCACCTCGGAAACCATCCCATAGATTTACAAACTGATAAGGCCAGTGTCAAGGTGAACCTAGCCCCATTTCACAGGTAAGGAAAACCATGCAGGTTTAGGATCCGCTGTGGGAAGATCACATCTGAGGGAATGGGGCTCTCAGAACTGAGGCTTTGCTCCGGTTCTGTTCCTTTACACTGGACTCACTTCCCTCTTTGCAAATGAGACAGAACAGCAGCATGAGCGTAGCCGAATTCCCTGGACTGGGAGAGTTGAGAAGCATCCCTGTGACTCTGGCAAATGACTTCACCTCCCTCGGCCTGGCCTCTGTTTCCGAATCTCTATAAAGATGAAGGAAGCAGGTGATGGCTAGTTACTTCAAGTGTGCATGGATCTCTGATCCCTTTGGCTGGAAGGAGGCGAGGTCAGTGAGACCATAGGCTGGGGAGGAAAATACTGTGAAGGGAAATGCGTCTGTGTATTTTTTTTGCACTATCATGCTCATTCTGTGACCCGGGGAAGGAAGGGGAAGCTTTATGCAGGTTCCAGAGATCGCTGGTGGATGGAGGAAACTTTGACGATGGCCTTGTGAGACCTCGGTTTTTTCCCTCACCACAAGGGAGATCCTGACTTTCTCCTTTAAGTGTGTGGCCTGAGAAGCAGCAGCCCCTGAAAGCGGAGTGAACAGCAGTGCCAGGCAGCCTCTGAGCCCAGGCCTGGTTTGCCCCCACCAGCTCTCCCGTCTCTTTCCTCTGCAGCCGGTTGTTGAGTTCTCTTGCAATCCTCGCTACTTGCTTCCCACCTCGTTTCCTCCTGAATGTCAGTGCCACTTGCCAATCAAAATTCAATTCTAGGCAAACTAATTTCCCAAGCTCAGCTCTAGGGGTAGGAAGGTCGCTTTTGGATCCAGCATAAGAGGGCAGTGAGCTGGCCCTGCTGATCTTAAATGAAGAAACACAAGGATCAGGAAATGGGGCCCCTTCCTCTGGACACTCTTACTTAAAGAATCCCTCAGAGCCAGCTGCTGTGCTGTGCTAGACAGACAGGCTTGGTGTGCTTAGGAATCATGATTGTTAGGACTGGTGAACCCAGGCTAGAGCCTGCTGGAAGGTGCTTGTTCTCCGGGGTTTATTTTTAGCTTCTTCTCTTTTTTGTATTTGTCTCAGATACACCCACAAAGAATACTTGATCTGAATTACCTACCATGTCTCTTCCAGAGCTCCTTTTGAAGGCTTATCACAAGCATATAATGACCCTACTCTATAAACGGGGCCAACTGAGTTACCCAGTGGGCAGCGGACTTATCCTCGCATTCCTTAGTAGCATAAGTCATCCTCCTGTCACTGTCTGTGAGAAACTGTTCCCACAAGCTGCTCCCTGGTCTCCCTTTGGACTAGCTCCCTCCAACACCTCCTCAGGCAGCAGCCAGAGTGATGTAGATAAACATGACTGACCACTCACGCCTAATCTGAAAACCCTTCCACCAGTCCATGCAAACCAGAAGGTGAAACTGCATCCGGTTGCTTGGGACAGATCCTGGGTCCCTCTTTGCTTCTGTCTCTCCCAACTCCCACCCCTTCTTGTCTCAAACACTGATTGGTTCCAAACTGTTTCAAGTTCTGAGCATCCTGTCCTATGCCTCTGTCTTAATTGATGGACTTCAGCCTGGGACCCACCCACCCACCATCGTACATGCAGATATACCTTCAGAACCAACGTTAGAATTCTCCTCTTCCAGAAGCTTCATAGATCTCAATATCTGGTCCTTTTCCAACAGAATTCCTTCCCGCTTCTCTGGGCTTCTCTTGCATGTATTAATTAGAGTTTGTGTTCACTTCATTTCATGTCTGCTCTAATTGACAGTAAACTTGTCCTCCCAGATCTATATTTTAGCGTCTTTCTTTGGATTTGTCTCAAGCATATCCATGAAGCAGAATATTTTATCCATGAAGCAGAATATTTTATCTATGAAGCAGAGTATTTTATTCATGAAGCAGTTTATCTGCCATTTCTGTTTCTAAAGGTTCTATGGAAGGTTTGTCACAGGTTTGCAAAGTATAGCATCTAGACTAAGGGGTAGTGGGGTCCACAGTTCTGGCAAATCTAACTTGCTCCTGTCATTGGTTGGGCAAAATGGCCTAACTGAAAACTCAGAAGTGTCCTTGCTAAGCCTGAAGTCTCTAAATCCAGGCTGAAGTTATAGTTCACATTTGAGAAAATTGAGGTCAAAGGAAACGTGAGCCTGACCGTACATCCACACTGCCTTGTAGTATTATATAGTTCATCTGTCTTATCGGAGCATTTGCTCAAAGTGCAGATTAAAAGAAAATAATAAATACTGTGTCCTTCTTGTCACTTGAGGGATAAATGGTTCTTTTCTAAGAGAAAATACCTAAAAGAACTTTGGAAGTAGAGCTGAAGCTAAGAGGAGAAATGTTCTTTGATTCTTCTTTACTCACCTTAAAAGATGGCATAATAAACAGTAGTTTTACCCAGTGACATCAAGGACAAGTATTGGCTAAGGACAAATACCACATATGTGGCCTGTGGGTAACCATCATGTAGTCGCCAAACTTCACCATATCATATTGCTTAGGTTAGCTGGCCAAATAGCCTGAGCCAGTGTGGAAAAGCCGCCCTGCCTTGACGGCTGCAGGCTAACACAGCTGCCTTCCCCAGTTCTCTTATTTCTACTTTATTACCCTGCTCATAAAGAGCACCGTGCATGCTGAAATGAAAGTGAAAATTTGGGTCGTCTCCCATCAGAACACAACCTGCTTCTCAGTTCTGTAACCCTGCTTCCCACCCTAACGCGAGAACCTAATGCAGTCTCACCATGAGTGCCAGTCACCAGAAACAAAGCAGAAAACAAGACACATCCAGGGCTTGTCCTCTTGAAGTTCACAATCAAGTTACAGGGACTGTAGATGTAGTGTGTTCTCCTCCTGACAGTTTCTGTCCACTCAGACATTGGCTCTTTTCTGTATGGTACTGTGTGAGCCATTAACTCTGTTACATGTCCATTGCCAGGCTAGCAAGTAGGGTAGGGTGGGGTTGGAGGCAGGAATATATGGTTAATGGCAATTCAAGAGTTGGGGCTGAGGACCTTGGACACACTCTGGCTTGGGTGAAAAGCTAGAATTCTGTCTGAGTCTTTTAAAGACCTGCGTACTAGCTGATGCTGTACTGCTGTGGCTGTACGGGAAAGGGGTGCTGACAATCATTTGCACAAGTAAAAGCTTGTAACCAACCCCTCCATGTTAGAGGCTCAGTGCTCAGATCTCAGAGCAGCATTTTGCTTGTGATGAGCTCTATCCTTCCACAGCCATCTTTCCTCGTTTGATTCTGACCGTTAGGCTAGGTATAGCTTACCCCCATCACACCAAAGAAATAGACCTCCAGGAAGAAATAGCAAGACTGAGTTAAAATTCAAGGTTTCTGGCCTCAGAAGGGAAGCACGCTGTCTGAGACGTCGTCATGGGAAGGGGTGAAGTTCATTTACGTCACTTGGAATAAAATCTAAACAAGGACTGAAGAAGCTGCCTCTTCTCCTCTTATTACTGTTTACCTTCTCTGTCTCCAAGAGTAACTGAAGAGATAACTCAGCTGACAAGGACCAAGAGGCAGAGGGACGGGCAGATCAGACAGCAGTTTCTACCTGGGAGCAAAACTGAATCACTATAGCAATGGAAGGCATGCAGTGTGGTTTAAAAATGCAGCGACTGTTTGAAGGATTTTAAATTCAAGTTTATTAAAGGAGAAGACACATGGCCGCAATCTCCCATTCTTTTCAAGCGCACAAAAGTCCTCCTCGCCACTTTCTGAAGCCGATCCGGAAGTCCTGTGTTGTATCTTTAGTAGTTCTGTCATGGTTGCCTCAAAATCCTGAATCAGTTCAAAACCTTTACCCTTCATGGTCATTTTTACTTTTTTTTTTTTAATTGAATTTAGTGATTTAATTTTTTAGAATGGTAAAGCAAAGAATGGAATTTAATCTTTATTCACAGGAAAATGCAAGATATGAGATTCCACAGAGTGCCAAGAAACCCTTCAGAGGATAACCTTCATATAATATTTACAGTTTGCAACTATTCAAGTATAGTTTCATTGTAAAAAGTGCTACAAACACAAATCACATTTTAAAAAAGAGTTCTCAGTAGAGAAGCAGACAAACTTGTGCCAAACATGGGACACAAGAAAAACTGATGTGTCCCTCAGCTGCATGCGTAGGACATAAAGGTACCAGGCGCCAAACCCTAAATCCGGAAAGTGCAGCTTTCAGAGGTAGTTTCTGGCACAACATTTTGATCTTGCTCTCCATACTTCTCAATCAAGTTTAATGAGACCTTGTTCATAGACTCATTCTCACGGTCTTGTAGACCTTCAAGCTTGCCAAACGCCCGCATTCTTTGGTCATTACACTAAGCTGCTCAGTTTTACCTAGATTCTAGCAGCCTGAAAAATATTTGAAATGGCATCCAGAAGAACAAAAATAATTTTCCTATCTTTCGCAGTTAAGACTGCACAAAGTATAAACCTGGCCAACTGCTCCATGGTTCATGTAGTTGGTCACAGCCCACACAGCTTTCTTCTGAGTCATAAAGTCTGCCTTAGGACACTGACAAGGAAAGGGACTAATCCATGATGGACAACTTGCTGTATCTGGTCCTGTTGGCCAACTGTGATGTTTGACTCTGTCCATGTAGCTTCCTTTTGAAGATTAGTTTTGGGGTGAATGAGCAGGCTGGGAAAAGCAGCAGATGATCCTGCATCTCTCACAATCTGAGTCTCTTCTTTTCCAGTGACATTATTCCCTATGGCTAATAGCACGGGAGGCAGAACGGACAATTCACTTGATCCTAGAAGTTTCAACAGATGGGGCACAACTCCTATTTTTACAACTATTTCAGTACATTCATTTGGACCATTGGTAAGGTAAGAAATAGCCCAGCAGGTAT
Source organism: Cavia porcellus (assembly GCF_034190915.1). Taxonomy (NCBI): domain Eukaryota; kingdom Metazoa; phylum Chordata; class Mammalia; order Rodentia; family Caviidae; genus Cavia; species Cavia porcellus. Next base: position 12,512,894 of record NW_026947492.1, on the reverse strand, counting down.
CTACTAATACCTCAAGATAACCGTCTACAGGAGATGAACCAAGAGAGAAAGAATTTGCTCAACAGTATCTAACAGGTGTGCAGGATTCTCATTGCAGCAAAGGTATGAAAGTGTCCAGATAAGATTATGTAACCACCTTCTAATGATGACATACAAGGAACTTCAAGAAGAGCCAACAGTGGTTCAGTTGCACCATGTTAGGTAACCAAGACTTGGAAAACTGAACCATCACCTAGTTTGAATGTCTGTATAACTTTCATTCTTACTGGTTTCTTCCCAACAGAATCTTTTGCTTCTATGGCAGCCTTCCTGTGAAGATGTGTGTCACCTGATTCAGATTCTGGGAATGCTGATGGACTCTTCATCACCGATTCTGCCAGAAGTGAATGTTGATGGCCAAGCATCAATTTCTCAGATCTCTTCAGAGTCTCATTAGACTCGGTGAAACTCCAATCTGGTTGAAATGTCTTTACATCCTTTATTCCTACTGCTTTCTTTGCAACACAATCTTTTGCTTCCATGGCAGGCTTCAAGTGAAGATGTGTGTCAGGTAAATCTTTTATTTATGTATTTCCTGCATATTTTCCTCCATCATCTGCATCCCCAGAAAAAGGATCGACAGGCTGCTGTGGAAGATTCTCAGAGATACTCTCAGAATCCCAAGGAGATTCATCATCTGTCTGTGCTTCCAATGGCAACACAGTATCAGTTTGAGGAGTTTTCTTCTCTTCATCCACATTAGTCACATTTTTGGCTGTTTGCTCTTCTTGTGTTTTTACAAGAACAAACTACCATTTTCCAGCCTTATAATTTTTGGCCTTTCTGCTTCTTTCTTGTTATCCAGAAGAAAGTCAGTGTCATCTGATGTAGGCCAAGAATTAACAGGACTGGGTTTGCTGGAAGAGCTGGTTACAGAGTCATCTTCAGAAATAGCAGGCGCTTACATGAGTGGAGTCCCAGGTCTACCAATCCCTTGCATGAGTGGAGTCCCAGGTCTACCAATCCCTTGCATGAGTGGAGTCCCAGGTATACCAATCCCTGACTTGAGTGGACTCTCAGGTTCAGTGGCAACCACTGGCATGAATGGAGCCACAGGAAAAGGTTCAGGCTCTGGCATGGATGGAGTCCCAGGTAAGGTTATATCTGATACGAATGGAATCTCAGGTTTTTTGGCAACCACTGGCATGAATGGAGCCTCAATTTTAATTGCAACCACTGGTGTTAAAGAAGTCTCAGATTCACTTGCAACCACTGGAGGGCTATTGTCAGCATTTGAAGATTCCTTTTCTTCACATTGAGAGTTTTTTCTTTCTGGCTCATTCACCACATTATTTGTTTCTGTCCTTTTTAACAATTCTGCCACTTCCATTCTGTTTTTCCTTAGAGCAAGCATAAGTGGTGTGAGGCCTTCCTTGTTTTGTGCCTCAGCATCGGCACCATGCGAAAGCAGTTTTGCTGCTAGTGAAGACTTTGGATGAAAAATCAAAAGATGCAGAGCAGTGCTGCCCTTGGCCTTGGCAATATTTGGATTTGCACCATGCTCCAAAAGAATATTAGCACAGCCTTCCTCGTACCATTTTACAGCCTGAATCGGAGTGGTGCCATTGTTATGGTCACAGGCATTAATATCACACTTGTTTTTTAACAACAGTGTCACCACTTCTGGACGGCCATAGATACTGGCATAATGCAGAGCGGTCCTGCGCTCCCTGTCTCTGTCTCTTCTATGATGAGACGCCGCACCCGGCCCTTGTTGCCCTTGTGGGCAGCCCTGTGAATCTTGGGGATTGCCTCACTAAAGATGCTTTGCAATGCAACCTTGCAGCTTCTCAGAAGGTCCGCAGGCCTCGATGGTTCCTGGTCCCCACTGGACAAGTTCTTCTGGGCACAGTCAGATTCTGGTAATGTTGCAAGTGGTTGTTCATCATCAGATTTCAAATTCTCTGATTGCTCAGCAGTCTTATAACATGAGGCCAAACACCAGTCTGGTTGAGGTGGCAGTGCATCCTTCACTCCTACTGCTTTCTTCCCATCAGAACCTTTTGTTTCCATGGCAGGCTTCAAGGGAAGATGTGTGTCAGGTGATTCTTTTCTTTTTCTATTTCCTGCCTGTTTTCCTCCATCATCTGCTTTCCCAGAAAAAGGATTGACAGGCTTCTTGTTATCCGGAGGGAAAGCAGTGTCACCTGATGTAGCCTGGTAATTAACAGGACTGGGTTTGTTAGAAGAGCAACTTCTCAGGAAAACTAAGCAGACTTGACATGTCCCTTCGTCATTTCTACTTCGAGGAAGAGCCAGCAGCCACCAGCTGCCACACACGGGGAAGGGGGTGGACCAGGACACACTGTACGGCCGTTATGAGGCTGTCTCTCTGCTGCACGGCACTCTGCAGTAGCGTTCTGTACACTTTTGATCACGTCTCTTAGAGACATGAAAGGCTTCCAGAACTTTCAAAAAGCGGTGAGAACAATGCAATAAGTGTGTTCAAAGCGAGGGGGAGCATTTTTTTGGTGGGGGGAGATTAAGGACAATGTGTTCTTTACTGTAAATCTTTTTACTGAAAAACTCGCCACATGTTTTGATCACATCCCACACAAAGTAATACCACCATGGTTCAAAAAGGAGTTGGCATGTGGCTCCAGGGGTTTGGCATTTGGCATTTATCCAGAGTATAGTTCTGTCTGAATAGTGGCCTTAAGTCATCTTACAAATTATTACACAGTGACACAGAGATATTATAAAGGTATTTGGAGGCAAAAAGTTCATAGACGTAGATGTATATATTATGTATCTGTGAGCATAAACATGGGTTTATGTAAATATCACATATAACGTGTATATATTTCAATGTAACGCTGGCCAATTCTCTTTTTCAGCTCAATAGAGCACCACTTCATTGAGTACTGTGTATCTGCCAGTAAGGTATTAGGCAGTGTATAAGGGACAGAAAGAAAAAATTGGACACAGTTTCTAGTTTCAGGAAACATACTCTGATCCATTTAATTTTTCCTCCTAAAGGAAAACCTTTACATTTCATCTCACAGCAGTTTTCAAGGGCTTAGGCTCCCCTGAGGAATTCAGAATAGTGAAGGGAGGAAGACACGGCATTCTGTGCACCCAGGACAGATGTCTGCTTAAGGCAGCCACGTGAGGGCTGGGTTCTTCTCCAGATAGAGTTTGTGCCTGACTATGATGCTCTAGGAGACAGGCCTTGCCAGTTACCTGCAACAGGAGTTTCCCATTGGCCACTGTGGAATTCAGTGCCCAATCATTTCCACTCCTGTTTTTCCAGTTCCGGGCAGTAGTCTTAATTTTAAAAGACTTCAGTTATCTTAATTTGGAAAAGACTAAAGGAAGATGTTATAGCTGTATTCAGATACTTAAGATCATCCCTATATTGTGCCATGACCAAAACCAATGAGAAAAGTTCACAGAGAAGCCAAGTTTAGCTCAAATAAGACAGAACTGATGAGTTACCTTGGAAGATAATGAGCTCACCAGCACTGGAAGTATACAAGCAGAGGACTGTATACTAGTATACAAGTATTGAAGTATACAGGTATAGAAGATACCCATCAGTAGACTAGGAGGTCAAATGAAGTAGCTTTTGTTTCCAAATTCTTAGAGTCTCAGCCTCTGTCCTTATCCCAAGTCTAAAAGGCAATTTGAATCTTTAAAGAAATCTGACACTTCCTGAAAGTAAAACCTTGCTTATCTCAGTGGGTTCAGTTCCCAGCACTACACACACACACACACACACGCACACACATACACACACACGTGCACACACACACACGCACACACATACGCACACAGGCACGCACGCTTGCCCTATGATTTTGGTCTTTTTTTTTTCATAGGTACGTTTCTTGAAAGGCAGTGAAGATGCTTAACACTATACTAGAAAATGCAATAATTACTTGCATGCTGTACTGACAAAAGCAATATTATTGACATATTCAAGTATAACTAGGTAAATAGTATTCATGGGCTTGTTGAAAAAGGTCACATACTTACATGAAAAGAAGACAGTTTCAAAGTAAGACAAAGGTTGGAACATCGTGCTTGTTTTTAAAAAGATTTCTTAGAAAATACACACATACATACACACGCAGGAATGAAAACAGGTGGAAGAAAACTGAAGAGTATCTCAATCTGTCTCCTGCTTTGTGCCTCTGAGTCAGGCTGCGTCTCTGCCTAGAAGAAGGCTGGTTTTCTTCAAGCACTAAGCACTTGGGTGAAACTCAGCACACACAGAAATACCTCGTTCCTCTAAATACAAACCGTCTCCAAATTACCTTCCTCCCCATCTGATGGTGTGCACTGTTGTTCAGATGCTAATTAACTGGGCCCACTGTGGAGGCGATATGGTTCTCTTAAAAATTTGGTATAGAAAAAGGCATGGAGAAGCAAAATTAAAAATCAAACACAAAAGAGAGAGATCCAGGCAAAAATACCTATGTACAAACATCTATACATTTCCTACCTGCCTTGAGACAAGATACTTATTTTCTACTTAGCGATACAGGATCTGTTTTATGGTGGTATTGGCTAACGAAGTGCATAAATGGTGGTGGGCTATTTATTAAATAATGGAGAGCTGGGCGTGGTGGTGCCTGCCTGTAATCCCAGCACTTGCAAGACTGAGGCAGGAAGGTCACTTCAAGTTCAAGGCCAACCTGAACTCCAAAGTGAGTTGAAGGCCACCCTGAACTGCATAATGAGACACTGTGTCAAAAAAAGACCAGAAAAAAAAAATGATGATAATAATGGAGGTTACTCCTAGGGCTGTTTGCAAACTTCAGATGAATTTAGTGAATAATTTCTCCATAGCTTTTTTTTAAAACCAGGGATTGAACTCATGACCTCGTGCTTGCCAGGCAGGCACTATGTCGCTGAGTTATACCCATAGCCCTCTCGGTGGTTTTTAGATACCAGGCATTGTCCTTGATACTTGGAGACACTCTTGTGGGTAGCAAATTCCCTGTGGCCAGGAGCTGGCTCACCCCAAGTGGCACAGACCAGAGGCGTGGCTCTGTGGGTGCACTTCTGGGGTTGTTCACCCCACCAACGTCAGCCCTCAGCTCCATACTGCTGCCTCTTACTCATCAAAAATGGGCTAGGGAGGGTGGGGAGAAGCTCAGGGGTGCAGCATGGGAAGGTTCAACTCAAGCATCCTCTACCAAAAGAATAAATAAAAGATACAAGCTCCTGAAAAATACATGTGGGTATACACATGTAAGTGTGTACAAATGGAACCATAATCATCCTCAGAATGCTTCTCAATGGCCACGGTACAGGTATATAGTTCCTGTCACCACTGTGCTTTATAACCACTAACATTTGCACTGCACTTCATGGTTTACCAAGGAACCTGACAGCCACCATCATATTTGTTCCTTGTCCCCACCCTCTGAGTTGCATTATCTTCTTCTCCAAAACAGGAAAGCGTCCTATTTAATAAGCTATGAGCCTTGGCGTGGCATTTTCTGATTTTAAATGAGCAGTCTTGTTCTACAGGTACAGACCAACATAGGACTCTAGGTAGAGTGTTTCACTGAACCAGGCCGTACACTCAAGTGAACTGAATTCAAACTCTGCTCCTTGAGGTTCCAGTTTCTTTTCTTATAATGGAGGTGAGTCACCAGTTTTGCCTTGGGCTCAGTGAAAAGATCAAAACATTCTTTGTAGGACAAAAAACATAGGTGATACCAAAGTAGCTGAAAAATTCAACCTAACTGAAGTAAAAGTAAAAGTGAAGCCTATCTTACTTCACAAGAATTTCAAGTATACTTTATTTATAACACTCTTATTTTGTGCTTTGTTGCATATATGTGCCTGATTCCAGATATACGTCCCTGAGGCAGGGAGCAATGTGGATTAATTTAATGGAAAATATTTGGAAAACATCCTCTAGGGTGACATCCATCGAGTACTGTACATTTTTTTTAACTACCAGAGCTGAAACCAAACCTTGCAGACTCGAAACCCAGACAGAGCCATGCCATTGTTTGTGTCTAACAAAGAACATGGATGACATTTATAAATGTTAAATAACAAAAATAGAAGATGTACTGTATAGTGACAGTATGCGAAGAATCTCATTAAGCACAAGAAAGGTGAACAAGCCAGCATCACATGTCTGGACTGCCCTCGAGGCACCCTCCCGTTGGCCATTAGAAAAGAAACTCGGGGTCCACAGGAATATGCCAGGCAGCATGCTTCACCAACACCAGGGTGAGAGAAAGGGGGCTAAGTCTCTTTCGGTCAGGGCCCTTCCCTAATTATATCTCAGACCTAAATAAAGAAAATACAGCATGTATGATCAGAAATGATTTAGAAGTAAATGTAAAGTCACAGAGTGGGGCGTTTCATGACATTTTTAGTGGCAGGATCAGAGGAAATGGACAGGTGGAAGCACCAAATGACTGACCATGGCGTGAAATGGAGAAAGAGACCCAAAAATCAGAGATAAGTCAAGAAATTACACTTTGTTTCCCTGCTAATTCAAAACTGTGTGTTTGGGAGTCGATGGAAAACAGAAGCTATCTAGTTTCCAGTAGAGAAGCTGCTCATTAATATCCTAACAAAGCAATAACCTCAGATAATAGGAAACATTATTATGTCTCTAGAGAACAGAGAGAAATTCAGATTTATTCTCCCATCCATGGAGCACAGTTTAATACAATATATTCAACAGAGCTGAATAAATATCAACAAGAAGGTTAAAAGATTGATTGGGAGAAACACTTCACACCACTGACATCTGGAAAAATGCTGTTTAAAACAAACAGCACCAAAAGCAGGCAAGGAGATCTAGGTTGTTCCGCTCCTCTGAAAGTGACACGGGTGAGGTGTGTGGTTCCAGCTGTCCAGCGGGCAGTGACCCACGGGCAGGAGAGGGAAGTGGGAGGGGCCGTGGTCTCGGTGCAGGCATTGTAAAGGCTGATTCCACCGTGCTGATGCCAGTGTTTTATGAAGCAATGCAAGAGACATCTTCGGCTAATGCCAGGATTGCATTAGACACCTCATAGAACAAATGGCTTATAAAACGTTGCTGAATCTTCTAGATGACTAAACGTAAATAAATTGTCTCCTGTCTAGCTCTTGGTGCCACATCATTTCATAGTGCTTGGCTCATCTCAGCCAAAATAAGGACATTAAGTCTAAACTTAGGATAAGAAAATAGGGAACAACACCGAATTACTTTCATACACTCTGCCAACTATCTTTCCCTTTATATTTTTCAGTTACCAAAGAGCGTGGGGTGGTTGGAAGGTTCCGATCAGCTGCTGTATCCTAAATAAAACCACTTTGAGCTCTCTTAATATCACTGGGTCTTTGGAATTGAAGGAAAGACACTAATACTACACATGGAGCTCCCTGGCATCTCCTGTCAAGAGCTAAGGCGCATCCTATCTCTTGCTGCCTGACACACATGGCTCTTGAAGGTAAAAACAGAACCACTGGCAGATAGACCTCGTACAAATCCATCAGTAGATCCTAATGAAATTCTGAAATTGTGAAACCCAGCATAGCTCGTTCCATTTGACCTCTTGTCCTCTCTTCCCCAACTTGGTGCGATAGACTTTTGGGGCTTTTGGGCAGTTAAAGACCAGTTATGCTCTCACTAGATATTTTGCATTGTGAGGAGCAGGCCAAAAAAACCCCACAAAACTCTACTATTTATCGACCATTTGCAGTGTATGAGGCACTACATTTCATACGAACTGCTTCGGTTTCACAAGCAGCCCTCTGCAGCAGGTACTCATGTATTACAGCTTAAATCTAGGTGCTCCCCCAAAGCCTCATCTGCTCATAAATGGGGCTTTTGGGAGGCGGCTGGATCAGGGGTGTGTGGCACTAGATTAAGGGTGTGACGATTGAATTAATCCACTGATTGCTTTAGTATGTTTCTAGGTGTGGGTGATAGGAAGCTCCATCCTGGGTGTGGGTGGCGCCCAACCTACTGGACTGGCCCTGAGGCTGGATGGAATACAAAAACGGAAGGCAGGATGATGGCCTTTGCCCGCCCTGTCGTACACAGTTTCTCTTCTGCCATACTCTGCTGCCTTGGAGCTGACTGAAACCTCAGCAAGCTGTGAGCTAAATAAACCTTTCCTCCTTTAACTTGTGATGTCAGGTATTTTGTCCCGGCAACAAGAAAGTAACTAAGACCCTGTGCTACTTCCCTTTGGTTGATACTGAAGCTGAGGCTTAGTAAGGTCAGCTGTCTTGGCCAGGGTCACTCAAGTTAGGAAGTGGCACAACTGGGACGGTTTGATGTGGCAGAGCCAGGACTATGACGCCAAAGACCATGCTCTTTACCCAAGTGGAGGCCTCCACGTCCTGGGAGGGCTTATTGTGTGACAGGACGTCTCCTAGGCCAGGTGTTTTCCATCTCCAGGGTAAACAGGGAATGGGTTAGGGCACTGAGTCATTTGGTAGAGGGACAGAGTAGGAGATTTATGAGACCGTCTTCTTCCGTATTTTAACAAGACAGAACCCATAAAGCCATACAGTTTGCCACTGAAAATGTAGGACTTGATGGATTTTAGTACATTCATAAATTTATTCAACCCTCACTGCTAATTCCAGACCATTTTCATCATTCAGTCTCGCTTCTTTCTAGCCTCTGGCAACTACTAATCTGCTTTCTTTCTCCATGGATTTAGCTATTCTAGACATTTTGTATAAATTAACCGTACCATACATGGCCTTTCTGACTGGCTTCTTCACTTACTGTCAAGTTTTTAAGGTTCATCCTATCACATGCATTATTAGTATTTTATTCCTTTTTTAAGGTTAAGTAATGTTCCAATGGAGGACCATTTTGCTTAAATTGGCTGATCAACTCTAAAGTATTTTCAACTCTGGCATTTTGTGAACACAAGATTCTAGTCTTTAATCCAACTAGGACAACTAACCTGTAAGGCTCATCTCCACCCAGGCCCAGGGCCAAAGTTGCAACTTCTTTCTGGACACAATTCAGGGCATCGCTCAGTATGGCCAGAGTTACACTGACTTTCCCCACTGGCCTCTCGCCTCTCCATGTTCCTCTACTTTTGCTAACAGACTGATCTCTGATGTTCACAGGTTGGTCCCAGCTTCCCCTCTCCTCTACGTAGCATATTACCTTCTGTGTCTGCCGCATCATTTCCTTCCCATGTTTTCATGTGGGTGTATTTACTGCTCATTTGGATATTGCAGGAGCCACGCACTCATCTGCTTCCTAACCCTCTGTGCACTCTGTCCTACCCAACATAATTCAATGGCTGAATTGATCTTTTTAACGCTCACTTATGTTTTAGTCATTCTCAAGATCAAAAGCCTTGCACGAAATGGAAACTTCTCAAGATCTCTACCCGAGTTCAGTGTAGGTAACTGCAAGTTAGTGAGTGGGAAAGACAGAAAAGTGGTATTGATGAACTTGTCTTCTCTATTGGATTGTAAACACTTTTAAGGGCAGAAATGATTTCTCTAGCTGAGAAATAAAGACAAAGCTTTGGTAGAAGGCAGACCCTGTCTTGAATCCTGGCTGTACTACTGGGGACATCATTACTAGCTTCAGTAACTTTATCTGGAAAAAGGCACAGTTACCTCTCGGGGTCCTTGCAAAAATCAGATGTAATGTATGCATAATGGATGATACCTGCCACGTTGTTTGTACCCAATAATTTGTAGTTATTATTTTTAATACTTGTCTTGGAAACCTTTGCAAAATGCAACACACTATTCTGCACAGATGGGTTCTCAAAGACACTCGCACTGCTAAGTGGAGATGTAGGGGTCCGGGGGAGCCCCAGGGAAAGCGATGGCTGCAGGAATAATCAGGCACAACCAGCAGTAATTCATGTTTGCAGGAAATGAGAAAGGTGAGCTTGAATAGGCGAGCAGGATTCAGATGGCCAGAGAAGAAGGAGGAGAGCGTTTGAGGTGAAAAGCAAAGGCCCAGGAAGCACACGGATGCTGGGGGATAAGAAGGAGGCCAAACTTGCTGGAGAAGGAGTCATGGTTGGTGGAGAGCAGAAGGAAATGAAGCTGGCTGCAGAAATTATAAACATTTGCACGCTAAGCCGAGTCTCAGTAGAGCAGTAACCACGGAGCCCATGCAGATTCTTGGGCAGCAAGTGACACGGTGAAGGTGTGTCTTCAGGGACACTGAATAGGCAGCTTGTTCATGACAGATTGGAGAGCAGAAGACGCACTTTATGCAGGAGTTTAGTTGTGAAGATGTGCAGGAAAATGACTTGGCTAAACTGGGATAGAACAAGGGAGTAAATCAGAGAGACGGTTTGAAGGAAGAAAAAAAAAATCCCAGGGCCTAGTTATAAATCCTGTAGATGATCCTGATCTTTGGCCTTCTTTCCCTACAGCCTCTTTCTTTCTTTCTTTCTTTCTTTCTTTCTTTCTTTCTTTCTTTCTTTCTTTCTTTCTTTCTTTTTCTTCCTTCCTTCCTTCCTTCCTTCCTTCCTTCCTTCCTTCCTTCCTCAAACCATCTTCAAACTCCCTGCTCCTGCTGTAAGGCCTCATGTTTTGAAATGAAGCTGGGAATCAGGTAACCAGCTGATGAGCTCTTTGGTCATCGCTGCTAAGCTATTCTGGCTCAATACAGCAACATTTCTGCTTATTTTAATCTACATATGTCCAGCCTTGATTGCAGCTCCGAATATCTCTGAAAAGAAGAAAAAGTTAAGAATTGAGTTCATAACTCATGTCTGAAGATCTAGAACCTGCCTCTCATCCTCCCAATATAGTGGAAATTCCCACAAAGCAAGCTCTATATTTATAGTATTGAGCTAGCCTAGGATAGTACGAGGCTCTCTGCTTATACAGGTAAATGCCACCGACAGCCAAACTATCATGTATCCCAAAGAGGACAGTTTCTAAAAGGAAAAGAAGACAATTTGAGATTATTTGACTTTCTTTTTTTGAGTTTTTTACTTTAGGAGATATCCAGGTATAAGAGCAATTTTGTCTCCTCTCCTTTCACTGGAGCTATATGTAAATATTTGATTGCATCACAGTTTCTGAGTTGTCTGGGACTTACTCCTGCAGTTTACAATGGTTTTCTGATGGTACACTGGCTTGGCAAATCTCCAACCCAGTTCACGCACGTTGCAGGGACTCTAACTTTTGGGAAGTCTCACAGCCCCTCCTCAGTCAGTGACCAGTGAGTCTCCTGGAACCAGGAATGACAGATCTTTTCCCACGGAAGCCTCCAAGTTTCTTTCTTTCTTTTTTTTTTTTTTTTTTTTTTGTCTTTTTCGGTACCAGGGATCGAACTCACGACTGCCTGCTTGCAAGGCAGGCGCTTATGCCACTGAGCTAAATCCCCAGCCCCAAAGTTTCTTGGAAACTGGCAGTAAGACTAGGGCAAAAGGGTGACTAATGTTTCATCAGCCTGCGGGTTCAGGAGGAAGTTATATTTTAAAAAATATTCCAAAGAAAAAGAGGGAAAAAAAGATATTTCCAGGGACAGATCTCAGTGAATGATACTAAAATAATTCTCTTATCAGAAGCATCACACAGGATTAAGAAGGAAAAGACTAGAACTCACCGGAGAATACCCAATAAACTAATAGATAATCTTTCTCTATTTTCTTTTTATTTATTTATTTTTTTACCGGTACCAGGGATCGAACTCAAAACTGCCTGCTTGCAAGGCAGGTGCTTATGCCGCTGAGCTAAATCCCCAGCCCCTGTCTCTATTTTCCTGTATCATCAGGTTCACAGGCTGTCAAGAGTTGGTAGGACTTTAGAGAGAAGTGCCATTCAACTTCCTCAGTGTAAGAAGACAGAGGCCCCACAGGGACATGACTTGTTCTACGTGAGACACAGTGAGACCACAACAGAAATGGACCTTTATTTTTTCTTCTTTTCAGAGATATTCGGAACTGAATTGCAATCAAGGCTGGACATATGTAAATTAAAATAAGCAGAAATTTTGTTGTATCAGTTTGGCCTGATAGTGCTTCCCTGGTAAGGATGGCCCTCTTGCTATGGACAGGAGGCGAAGATACATAAGGACCGCTGAGATCCTGCCATTCACTAGACTTCAGACTATGTTGGACTCTTGGTTTCTTCAGAAAGGGTTATAATTTATACTCTCTAATGCTACAGACATGCAATCAATGCATTTTCAGGAGACAAACACAAAATTTCATTAAATAAACACAATGTTACATGATACTCATTAAAAATTAAAAGAAAATAAGCTAATATTAAATTTAAAAACTAAATATTATATTAAAAACTAATATATTGAAAGAGAAGAGAGCTTTTTCAAAACTATCATGATTTACATGTAATTGGAAGACAAAACCAAGAAATATCAACCTGCTGCACATGGAAGGGGACCTGCCACTAGAGGACAATAGTATAGTTACACAGAACTACTAGGAAGTTTCTGGAACATCTACTGCTGCCGTGCTACCTCCTTGTAACAGCAGCACCAGAATAGCACATGCCCAATACACAAGTTTCTCTACAATCAAGATTCTTGCTAAGTTATTCTTGCTAAATATTAAGGATAATTTTATGTTCTTAAAAAAAAATCAACTTTTGGGCCCAGGGATATAGCTTTGTGGCACAAGCACCTGCCTAGCAAGTGGAAGGTCCTGAGTTTGATTCTTGGTACCCAAAAGAAAAGGAAAAAAAAAAAAGAATGCAAAAAAAAAAAAAAAAACCCTTAGAAAGTTTATTATTTTATATATCAGTATCTAATTTTTAAAAAATGAACACAAAACAGCCCTCCCTTGAGAGCTTAGAGTTTAGCCATACAGAACCATTCTAACATGAAATGTAGCTGTACTAGTGAGAGATACTTACAACCTCTAAACTCATTGATCATTTATGTCCTCTCCTTCAAGAACTTAAGACTCTAAAAAACAAGTAAACACCAGGCTCTGCCAAGGACGGCACTGGGTGCTGGACTCCAGAAGATGTGTGTTATGACTTGGCAGAAAGTCTCTCTGCATTTTGCTCATGTCCAGAGATTTGCCTGAGAATAAAGTTAAGGGAAGTGGACTAACAAATCCGGCAGAAGAAATTTCAAGGCAGTCAAATGTTGAGGCTGTGGCATGGTTACTGTTGGGGGCTTTTAGTCAGATTTATGTTGCAAATGAAGAGCAAAGAGCCCAGCAGGATGATTTAAAACATTGTGGGGACTTCCAAGAAGATGACAGAGCAGTAAGTGCAGGGAAAACAGCCTCTCTGAGGGTTGCCATCCAGACGCTGGAACACAGCATGGTGAGGAAGGCAAGAAAGAAGGAAGTGAGTCCCCCAGACCCAGGAAGAATCTGAAGTGTGAACTGGAGCCCACTGAGAGAGTAAAAAGAAAACCTTGCATGAAGAAGAAGGCGGTAGCTGGTAGCACCTTTGCTGTGAGCCAGACTCACTGCACAAGAGGAGCTGTTCAAACTTGGGGATGCACAGTCCTGGTGGGGGTGGTGGCTGGTGACCCTACAGGCCGCTGCAGAGAAACAGCAGTGGAGGGGAGCAGTGGATGGGGAAGATGGCACTGATTGGCAGTGAGTGCAGAGGACTCATCCTCCAGTGGGAGAGAGCGATTGGCTGGGGCCATTTTGGAGTCGGGCCAGATAAGCCCAGAACCAGAACTGCTGCTGGCTTCTTCCAGGAGCTACGAGCTGGGCACAGATCCATGGAAACTGTTTGGACTGTGGCGAGCCCAATGAGTCTGGTCTTGGAGCAGGCCTGCTAAGGTTAACTACTGCTCCGCCTAAAGCAGCTGCTGACTTGCTGGCATAGAGTGGCACGATGCAGGCCTCTGTCTCCAGGGGCTGTGTACCAGTGAGCACAGAGAGAATCGTGGGAGCGGACTATTTTCTTTTTTTGTTTGTTTGCTTGTTTTGTTTCACTTAGTTTTATTTTCTCTTTCTCCTTCATTGCTTTAGGAGTGTGAGGGTGGTCCCTAACCTCTTTGTGGGTGTGGTTCTGTTCTGTTTTTCCTTGTATCTCTTCCATCTCTCTTTTCCTTCTGCACTAATTTCTCCAAGTTGGAAGGATACACTTTTGTCCTCCAACCTTACTTGTAATCTCTTTCTTTCCTTCCACTTCTCTATTTTCTCCTTAATCAAAATTGACTCATTACAGACTAACAGATTGTGTATAATTATCTGGTTTGTTTTACATTTTATTATGTAATCACAAATCTAGTCATATGGTTAAAAGTTGCAAATTAAGGGTTAGCTCAGTTTGTTGCATTATAGGCTGTGTTTGATGCTACTGGTTCTACCACAACCAAAATTGCTCTAATTGTTCTAAACAGCTGTTGGCCCTGATTTCCATGACTGAGATTAACTAGGGGTCATAGAAAATACTGTGGCACAGTGCCACAGAACCAAGAACTAGGCCAAATGAGCAATAAATAACTTCTCATCCCCAATAAACTGAAGAGGCAAGATCTTCCAACAGACTCAAAACCCAAAACGAGCTACATCTAGAAGATACCTCAGAGAAGCAGTCATCGCCTAAAGGCCCTAAATACTAGAAATAAAGCAAGCCACCATAGGCAACTTATAAGCATCACCCCAGGAATTAAACTAAAAAAAGAAAAGAAATGAGAAGACACTCAAACAATATGCAGTCCCAGACATCCAGCTCACCAAAGGCAAACCCAGGGGACAGTGAGGTGGGACAATCCAAAAGCCTCCCACCAGGTCACTCTGAAGTACAAACAACAAAGCATTGAAAGAGGTTCTGGAAAAAATGAAATCAGAAATGTCTCTCAAATAACTAGAGATTACTGAGGTATACATCATGATGTTAGAGCAGACACAGACAAAAACAGACAAGCTTAAGCAAATTATGGAAGTGTAGCACAGGAAAGAAATGGAATCCATAAAGCAGATTCAAGCAGATATCCAGGAGAATACAAAGTCCACTGAAAGTATCTGAAACAGATTAGGCCACTGGGAGGACAGGATCTCAGATACTGAAGACAGGCTTGCAGTTAATGACTAGGAAAAGAAAAAAATTTCTCTAAACTAGCAAGGGACCATGAGAAATCAATCAAGTAGCTGCTAGATGAGACAAAGAAGAATAACAAGATTATTTGGTGTCAGTGAACAAGCAAGAGATACCACAAATGACTAAAAAACGTTCATAGACCTCATGACAGAAAACTTTCTGCATAGAGAAAAACAATTTGACATACAAATAAATGAGGCATATGGAACTCCAGTTAGCAATGATCAAAAAATAATCTACAGCTAAGCATATCATAGCCAAGATTCCAGAAATTCAACATAAGAATAGGACCTTAAAAGCTGTTATAGAAAAGCAATAAATCACCTATGAAGAAAAGCCCATCACAATCACAGATGACTTCTCAGCACAAAGTCTCAAGTCAAACAGAGCTTGAAGTGAAGTACTCCGAATTCTAAAGGAAAATGACTTTCAACCCAGATTTATGTATCCTGCAAAACTATATTTCAAAATTGGTGGAGAAATAAGATATTTCCAAGACAAAGAACATCTGAGGAAGCTTATGACCACCAAAATAGCACTCCAAAATATTCTGAAGGACATTCTAGAGATAATTACTACAAACCCCCAAAAAAGGAATCCTTCAGGGAAGGCAAACAATTAGAGGGAAGGAAAAAGGGGGTGCGGATCAACAGGAAATAACATGACAAGGATAAGTCAATATATATCAGTTTTAATCATCAATGTTAAAGGTCTCAATTCACCAGTCAAAAGACACAGATTGACAGAATGGATCAAAAAGCAAGATACAACAATATGCTAGAAACAAATATAATTCAAAAACAAATCCACAGACTGAAAGTCAAAGGATGGGAAATAATATTCCATGTGACAGGAACTCAGAAAAAAGGAGGAGTAGCTGTTTTATTTGCAGAAAAAGTGAATGTCAAGCTAAGACTGATGGAGAGAGATAAGAAGGTCACTACATCATCATAAAGGGAAAAATCCAAGAGGAAGAGATAACAATCATAAATATATATGCAACAAACACCAGTGCACCCAACTATATAAAACAATTACTAACAGACATAAAAAATCAAATAAGCCCTAATACAATTGTACTGGCAGACCTCAATAACCCAATGCCACAAAAAGACAGATCAACTAGACAAATCAATAATGAAATACTAGAACTATGTCAAACTTTTGAGCAAATGGACATAGTAGATGTCGATAGAGTTATGCCCCACAACATCAGAACACACATTCTTCTTAGCTGTACATGGGACATGTTCCAAAACAGACCATGTGCTGGCTCATAGAACATGCTTAAGTAAATGCAAATGAATTGAAACTATTTCATGCATTATCAGACCACAGTGCAATGAAGTAGGAAATCCATGCCAAAGGAAACCACAAGAACTTCATAAATGCATGGAAATTAGATAGCACCCTACTGAACAACTAATGGGTCACAGATGAAATTAAAGAAGAAATTAGACACTTTTTACAGTTGAATGATAATGACAATATCATATACCACAACTTGTAGGACATAATGGAAGCACTCCTAAGAGGGAAATTTATAGCAGTAAATACTCATATCAGGAAAACAGGGCAAGCACATATAAACAACTTAATTTTGAACCTCAAAATTCTAGAAAAAGAAGAACAAGCTAAACCAAAAGCTCATGCAAGGCAGGATATTATAAAGATGACAGCAGAAATTAACACACTGGAGACTAAAAAAAATACAAAGAATCAATGAATTGAAGATTTAATTCTTTGAAACATTAAACAAAATTGACAAACCCTTAGCCAATCTTATCAAAAAAAGTAAAGACTCAAATCCATGCAATTAGGAATCAAAAAGGTGAAATCACAGCAGACCCTGCAGAAACCCAGAAAATCATCTATACCTACTATGAAAACTTGTATTCTAATAAGATGGAAAATACAGAAGAAATGGATAGATTCTTAGATACACATGAATTACCAAACCTGAATCAAGAACATATAAAAATCCTAAATAACACAATATCAATAAACGAAATAGAAGATGTAATTAAAAACCTATCAACAAAGAAAAGCCCAGGTCCTGATGGATTTGCTGCTGAATTCTACAAGAAATTTAGTGTAGACTTAACACCATTAGTTCTCAAAATCTTTAATGAAATTGAAAGGGAACAAATATTCCCAAATTCATTCTTGGAAGTAAGCATTACTCTGATTCCAAAACCAGAGAATGATACAACTAAGAAAGAAAATTACAGGACAATCTCCCTAATGAACATTGATGCAAAAATCCTCAATAAGATACTGGCAAACAGATTGCAACAAATCATCAAAAAGGTTGTACATGATGATCAATTGGGATTCATTCCAGGGATGCAGGGATGGTTCAATATATGTAAATCCATAAATGTAATACAACATATTAAGAGAGCCAAGGACAAAAATCATATAATCATCTCAATAGATGCAGAAAAAGCTTTTCACAAAGCCCCACACCCATTCATAATAAAAATCCTGTAGAAAATTGGAATAGATGGCCTTTATTTCAATGTGATAAAGGCGATCTATGACAAATCAACAGCCAGTATCATATTAAATGGAAAAAAAACCTGAAAACTTTCACTCTAAAATCAGGAACAAGACAAGGATGTCCACTGTCTCCACTTTTATTTGACACAGTCCTGGAAACTTTAGCTGGAGCAATTAGACAAGAGAAATAAAAGGAATAAAGATAGGAAAGAAAGAAGTTAAACTACTGTTATTTGCAGATGACATGATACTCTACTTTAGAAGACCCCAAAAACCCCACCAAGACTTCTAAATTTAATAAGCAAATTCAATAAAGTAGCTAGTTGTAAAGTCAACACTCAAAAATCAATAGCCTTCCTGTATATGAGTAACTAACTCACTGAGAGAGAAATCAGGGAAACAATACCTTTTACAATAGCATCAAAAAAAGAAAAGAAAAGAAATACCCAGGAATCAATTTAATAATGGATGTAAAAGACCTCTACATTGAAAACTACAGTACTCTGAAAAGAAGATATTAGAAAATGGAGAGATTACATGCTCTTGGGTTGGAAGAACCAATGTACTCAAAATAGCCATACTTTCAAAACTGTTATACAGATTCAATGCAATTTCAATCAAAATTCTGATAGCATATGTCACATAATTAGAGAAAACAATTCTTAAATTTATCTGGAACCAGAAGAAACCTGGGATAGCAAAAGCAATCCTAGGCAAAAAAGACAAGACAGAGGGCATCATAATCCCTGACTTCAAATTATTTTATATAGCTACTGTAATAAAAAAAAAAGTATGGTGCTGGAAAAAACCCTAAAAATCAATGCAATTGATTAGAAGATGCACAAATAACTGCAGACATGCTAAGCCACCTTACCTTTGACGAAGGTGTCAAATACATGTATTGGAAGAAAGATAGCCTCTTTAATAAATGGTGCTAGAAAAACTGGCTCTATGCATGCCAAAATTAAAGTTGGACCCATATCTTTCATCATGTACTAAACTAAAATCAGAATGAATCAAAGATCTTAATATTAAAACAGAAACATGAAATCTGCTGGAAGACAAAATAGGTAAAACTCTTGAAGGCACAGATGTAGGCAAAGACTTTATGAACAAAACCCAGAGTGCACAGGAATTATCACAAAGAATCAACAACTGTGATCTCACCCTACTGAAAAACTTCTGCAAAGCAAGAGAAACCACTAGGAGTAAAAAGACAGTCGACGACATGGAAGAAAATGTTTGCCAGCTGTTCCTCAGACAAAGGATTACTACTGAGAACATATAAAGAATTCAAAAAAATCAATCCTCATACATTTAAAGACCCAATCTAGAAATGGCCATCTGAGATGAATACACACTTCTCAGATGAGGAAATATGAACAGCAAATAAATATGTGAAAAAATGTTCAGCATCACTGGTCATTCTTGAGAGATGTAAATTAAAAAAATACTGAGATTCAGCCTCACCCCAGAAAGAATGGCTATTACCAAGAAATCTACCAGTAACAAATGCTGGGGAAGGGAGCTAAGGGAAAAAGGAACCCTTTTTGACCATTGGTCAGATGTAGACTGGTACAACCACTGTGGAAATCAGTGTAGATTCCTCAAAAACTAGGATTAGAGGTCCCATTCAACCCAATTCCCCTTCTGGGTATCTCCCCCAAAAGAATTAAATACATTATACCACAGTGATTTATGTGCACCCAGTTTTATAGCAGCACAGTTTATAATAGACAGATCTTGGAAACAACCCAAATGCCCATCAACTGAAGAATGGACAAAAAGATGTGGTTTTTTTTATACAATGGAGTACTACTCATAAATAATAATACACTGGACACTTATAGGTAAATGGATGCACCTTGAGCACATATTCATTAGTGAAATAAGACACGTGTAAAAATCATATTGTTTCATTAGTGTGACATGCTGAAAAAAAGTGTATGTGTATTTATAGTAATATAAAAAATAATTAAAATCGTTATACTATTATTTCACTGAGTTCACTGAAGAGAAATATTGTGCTGGTATTGTTCAGACAATTGAATGCAGATTTCTTGTGCTTTGGATAAATGATTTGGGGATCCCCTCACTGATGTGTTTTGAAACTTTGCTGTAGTTTTTCTTTTTATCCTTAAATAAAATGGATTTGAAAAAAATAAAATATTGTGAATTTGGCCAGAAAGGAAGCTCCAGTAAAGCTGTGGACTACAAAGCACAGCTGAGGAAATCTCAATTGTTGAAAAGGAACAAGAGAATAAAAAACTTGGTGTGAAAGCATCACAAAAAGCTGCAAGTCTTGAACCGTTACAGCCGCAACCTGAAAAAGGGAAAAATTTTGCTTTAAGGCATAAGTTGCAGAGCACCATGTTCCACAATGGTGGTAGCATAAGAAATTTGTTCCTCAGAATTGAATTCTGAGTGCCCAGCAATCCAGGCACTTGACCCCTCAGCTGAGAGAAAAACCTAGCTAGTGCTCTAACTGGCAGCAGACCTCAGCATCATCCACATGGTGCTGGTTTTAGGTGTATGCAGAATGTATGAGTTCTGAGGCTTCCACCCTGATTTCAGAAGGCCTGGGAGCCAGGCAGTGAGGCCCTGGGAGGGCAGGGTGTGTAGCTGTGAGTGCAAAGCCAAAAGTGCAGGGAAGACACCAGAAGTTTAGAAAAGCCAGGAACATGAACTGTCTAAGGAAAGCTGCAAAGAAAGAGCAAAGCAGATCTGAGAGAGAAGCTCTGGGAGCTTCAACCACCAGAAGTACTGTCAGAATAAAGTCACACAAGCCTTTTGGAGCTCACAATTTACCACAGATGGCTTCAGATGCTGGACGGGCAACTCAGGACTTAACATCTGCCCTGCTGGAGTCTGGATGTGCACTGGTTCCAGCAGTTTGTTTCCTGTTTGTACCTTTTGGAATGAGAATGTTTATCTTGTGCCATTGCATGTTGGAAGCGTTTAACTTTGTAGAGGGCCTTGCAGCTAAGAGTTTGCCTCCCATCTGGGAGAAGACTTGGGACTTGAACTTTTCCGCAATGCGTTTTGAAACTGTTAGGAATTTAGCAACTCTTGCAGATAGCCTAAATGCCTTTTCCTTAAGGGAATGTGCATGAGTCGTTAGGGAGCCAAGGACAGAATGTTATGATTCTAATGTAACATAATATGGATAGACTTAATATTGGGTCTTAAGAATTGTTAAAGCTGTGTTATAATGTTCAGGTTATAAAATATTAACAATAAGCATGACTTTGTATCTGAAGGCTGGTTTAAAGAAATATGTCTGGTTGCCAAATTGATAAGGGGTGGACTGTTTTGATTGATACCTTGTGTCAACTTGAGAAGTTTATTAGTTTAACAGAGACTCAGCAGGGAGCCAGAATCCTTACTTGTAAATAAACTCCTCCTGTGCAAAAGGAGGGCAGAGAGATTTTGTGAATGCCACATCCACCCCTGAAGAGGGTGGTGGTGGTGGCCTGTGTACAATATAAGGGAGGGAAAGAGGCTTGCCCTACTCCGCTTTTGCTCTGGCTCATGCCTTGTGGACTGAAACCTCAAAAAGCTGAAAGTTAAATAAACCTTTCCTTCTTTAATTCTGGGTGTTGGGTATTTTGTTCCAGCAATGAGAGAAAAGTAACCATGATAGATTCTTAGTGTAACAGAGAAAAACTTCACTGCTATTGTTTCTGAATCCACATTGCCTCTCTCTCCTAAGAAACCACCACTTAACCAAGTTTCACCATAGTATCAAAGAAGAATATCCTTACTTATCTGAAAAGGGCATTAAAATACTTCCCCCTTTCAAAAAAATGTGGGTACTTCGAATCATAACAGATTGTATGTAGTAATACTTACGTGAATTCTGTTTCTTTTTTATGCCAAATATTGTAAAGATACTTCAAAAATTCCACAACTCTTCTCAATGAGTATTTTATTATGGAAAATACAGTAATTTTTCATGAAAATGTGATTTTTCTATTAACATGTAATGGATTTAGTATTTTAATTTTTTAACTTACTCAAACTTTTGTCATTTTAATTTCTAATACAGTAGATATTGATAGATATAATCCACGTTTGTAAGGTTCTCCTTAAAAATCTTTCATCATTTTTTAAGTGCATAGTAGTTTTGAGACCAAAGAAAGATTGAAAATTACTACATTTATACAGCTATTTGGTCCTTAACAAAAGAGTAAAAAATATACCATGGAAGAAAGATAGCCTCTTTATTTAATAAATGCTGCTGAGGAAATTGGATATCCACATGCAGAAAACTAGACACACACATCTCACTATGTACTAAACTAAAATCAAAATTTACAAAGATCTAAGTGTTGAAACTGAAAGTCCACTGGAAGATACAATAGGTACAACTGTTGAAGACATGGGTGTAGGCAAGGACTTTATGAACAGAACTCCAATAACATGAGAAATGGTATCATATCAAATTAACAGCTTCTGCACAGGAAAAAACAAAAACGAAAACACAAACAGAGTAGACTGACAATCTATGGAGTAGGAATAAATTCTAGCAGCTGTACCTCAGAGGACTAACATCAAGAATACATAAAGAACTGAAAAAGAAATTAGACCTTCCCAAAATAGAAGACCCAATCTAAAAAAAAAAAAAAAAAACGCAACAGGGAGACAGTTGCCTTGGTGATAGCTTTCATAAGTCACATGTCCTGCTGTCCCCATCCCTCTAGACTTTGCTGATTTTATCCCGGAAAGTCTTGCATCCCAGGAATGCCTTTAGTCTTGGGCAAACTGACACAATCAGTCGCCCTATTCCCAAAAGCTTTACTGAATGCCTCTAATCAAGAATTCAGTTTCTCTATTGCAAAGGGGAGCCAGAGTCAATCATTTACTCTCTGACAAGAAAATCTGAGGCTAAAAAAATAAGCAGATCATAACAAACACTAGGAATACACAATGGATGCTGAATGGAGAAGCCAGGCAGGCACATGTGTGTGCAAATACACACACACACACACATACACACACACAGCACAACTGAAATGAATAGACACCTCAGAAGTACAAATGGCCAATAAATACATGAAAAGATGCTCATCACTGCTGACCATCAGAGAAATGTAAATTAAAACTGTACTGAAATATTATCTTATCCCAGAAAGAATGGCTAGCAACAAAAATCTTTTACCAAATGCTAAGAGGCTGTAGGGAAAAAGGAACTGTACTACACTGTTGATAAGAATGTAAACTAATACAACCACCATGGAAACCAATGTGGAGATTCCTCCAAAATCTGAAACTAGACACTTCATTTGACTCAGCTGTCTTCCTTCTATGTATCTTCCCAAAACAATTAAAAGTCACCATAATACATGGACACATGCATACCCATGTACACAGCCGCATAACTTTTAATAGCTAAATTTCTGATACAGCATATATATTCATCAGGAAGAACGGCCAAGGAAAATGTGGTATTTATACACAATAGCGTACTAAGCTGCCATGAAGAGATAAAGTTGAGGCATTCATTGGTAAATAGATGCA
Source organism: Cavia porcellus (assembly GCF_034190915.1). Classification (NCBI taxonomy): domain Eukaryota; kingdom Metazoa; phylum Chordata; class Mammalia; order Rodentia; family Caviidae; genus Cavia; species Cavia porcellus. The sequence continues at coordinate 12,489,881 of NW_026947492.1, read as the reverse complement.
ATTTGAGAACATAATGTTAAGGGTAATATATTAGACAAGCTCAAATATGGCAAGATTTCTCTTATCTGAGAAATACAAAGAACAAAATCGAAGATATAAATAGGAAGCAGGGAGAAATTCAAATACTTTTCCATACTACAAATTCTGTTGTTTTAAAAATATTTCAATATATATGCTAATTGGTTTCATTTATACTACTAGTTTATCTTAGTTTGGTAAAAAGAAAACTTTGTGTTATTTGTTTTTTGAAACAGGGTCTTGCTATGTAGTTCAGGCAGGCCTCAAACTTACAGTGATCCTCCTGCCTCAGCCAACTAAGTGCTGGGAGTGCAGGCTTGTGCCACCTCATTGGCTTTTTTTTCTCTGTAGAATCTTTGTTATGTATTGTCCCCTGAGTAACTACTTTGAAGATGATGATACATAGCGTCAAAACTTATTTGATTATAAGATTTTGTTCTATTTTTTCATAAAATAAAAATTTAAAAATCACTCCATTAGATCATGTTCCTGCTTATAATATTTAAAATGAGTTTTTAAAATTCTGTGTACCAATACTTCTCAAAAATCTCATGATTACCAAGATGTACACTAATTAGTGTTTTTGATCAATGTGTATTCAGATAAACCCAATCAAGTGACCAGATACGCAAAGATAAAGCTCCACTAAAACAAAATGCTTATAAAAGCACCGTTAGTTATAGGTAAATCCAAAGACACTCTAAGCAATGAGGGAAAACAGCATCAACTATCTTAAACACTTTATAGTAAGGTCCTCACTGGTACTTACTTAATGATGATGTCTTACTAGTAATAACACATGAAGCAAACATATTTCTTCACTGCTTAAATTGATGGAGTATTTTTAATGTCACAAGAATTATCCTTGACACGATAGAAAAAATGGGAAACATTTCTAGCTATTTATCTGTAATATTTTATGACAAACATCAAATTTAATTAAAAAGCAAATTTTAGCCTGGCATGATGGCACATGCCTGTAATCTTCGCACTTGGGGAGGCTAAGGCAGGAAGATCACAAACAAGTATAAACCCAGTCTGGGCAATCTAGCAATTTAGTGACTCAAAATTTTAAACTTCAGGAGATGTTTGGGATGTAACTCAGTGTGGAGACTGTGTGTTCAAGCCCCAGTATCACAGTAAAATAACAACAAAAACTCAAAAGAGCTACTTTTCTGTATTCTCCAACACCAGGATAGACCCTGTTGTCTCTGAAGCCTGTATTAAACCTTCAGTGAAATGGTCACCTGGCTTTAAAAGAGCAGTAAAAGTAGAATTTACTGCCCACAGGCCAGCACAGTTTTATTTTCTATATTCTGTTAAAAGATGGCTATTTAAGAGCAAGTGGAAATGATATGAGCATTATATGAGCCTAAAAACTAAAATGCTATTACCAAAATTCTCAAATTGAACTCATATTTCAAAACCAAAATTTAGAAAACAGCAAAAGTCAGTGAGCCTTCTGAGTTGAAACAGCATCCATGAAAGCACACAAATGTTTATATTTGAGGATGTTCAGCTTTGGGAATACGAATGGTAATAAAAATGTATTTTTTATTTAGGGCAGTATTAAACCAGTTATCTTCAAGTAAGCTATAAAAGTTGGCTCATTAATTCTATTGAATTAGAAACTTAAAATTGGTGAAAGGGCAACTTTTATGTCATATGCATCTTACCAAAATTTCTAAAATTTAGTGCTATATACCAAAATCCAAGAGTGTACACTTTGCATGGCTGCACTGTAGGATATGTGATTTATAACTTAAAGAAACTATTTTTTAAAAACGGCAACAAAGTTGCCCTGCCTCTAGTAGAATCCTGGCTGCTAGCTCACTGAGGGAGGTCCGTGTATTATACAGCAAAGATACTCCAAGAAGTGGAAAGATGTTTGAGAGTCAGTGCAATTAAGATTACTTCTGAGCTACAAATTCCTTAACTCTTCTAAAATAATCTGTGTAAGACAATAAAAATGCATACAAATAAAAAGTCACATACTTGGTTCCTTTAAGCTTATTTAATATTTGAACTCTTATTTTTCTATTTTCCCAGGCCCCAGAAAACAGAAAGTTTTTTAGATGACCAATATTTTGTTCCAGAGACATACAGCCTTATTAGCTAATTCATAAAAGAGCTATTTTACAAAGGTATATTTGGATAATTAGAACAATAAAGTCTTTTAGGTATTTCAAAATGTGATCAGTAAAAATACATGATTATTAATAAAGTTTTTTTAAAGATAGTTCCAGATTTTTTTTAAAAGCAATTTCTGTTAAAGAGTACATGATTGTATGGTGAACAAGGAAATAAAATGTCCTAGTAGGAAGAGGCTTATTAAAAATAACCAACAGTGTGCACGTGACAGTTACCAGTTTTGAAGTACGTCTGCTTAGCAGTTGGCACCTGGAAATGGCAGGGAGGCTTCCTTCTAGGAGGTACACTTTTTCCCTACTAATTTATTACCAAAACCCTCAGTTTCAGTGGTGAAGGCATAGGGAGTAAGACAAAGGAATTCCTGAAGAAAGAATAATTCTGCAGATCATTCTGAAAAGGTGAGAATGTCAGAAAAGCATGACTTATAAAACAAAATGGGGCAAGGGGATTAGCCCATAGGAAGCTGCAGTAAGTTCCTGATAATTTTATATTTTGAGGTTTTCTGCACTAGTTTTCAGTGGTGTCTTCTATGAAAAGTAGGAAAGGAAACACTGACCAACACTCTAGTAGTTCTAAATGACATCACATAGCAACTTCACAGAAGACAGCTTCCAGTGTGAAATATGGACTCCCCAGGCAATGCATCAAACTTAAGATGTCAGAAAAGATATAAGTAAATGACAACTTGCAAGAGCCATAATTATTTTCTTTTGCTTCTAAATATTAGGAAAGAAAAGGACCTTCCCCTCTACTATCACAGGAGTTCCTTCTTCCCAAACATAGTAAGAAACAAATAAAGGGGACTTACTTTGTAATAGTCATTAGGAGTTGTTTTTTGGGGGAAAAAATCCAAAAATTTCATATAATATACCTCCCATGCAATTAATAAATAGTTACAATTTACGTTCTAAAAGCCAACATAACTCTAACAGTTCAAGTTAGCTGATTTCAAAGTATATAAAATATATGGTGAAGATGATAATCATAATTTTAAATTACAGCACTTTGGGGGCTTTGCTGATTACCTAAGTCTGTTCTCTGAAAGGGAAGGAGACACTCCAAATGTAATTTGGCACCAAACAGCAAAGGAGCCGGTGAGCCCACTAGAGCTCTGAGGGTCACTGCGGGTCACTCCCGTTGCTCACACTTGGCTTTCTGGCTTGGGGAAGGCTCTATTTTTCATCTTCTTGTACTCTTTGGCACAAGAGTAGATGACTCTAACTTCTAGTCATATAACTTAAACCACTTTGAAATAAGAACCAGTCTCATTCAAAGACAGGGAAAATATCTAACTCAATCGTCCTGTGACGGAGACAGGAGAATCTTGTGGATATGATTACAATGGCCAAAATGAAATGGAAAGAATGGAAGGCCAGGTTGAGAGGGAGAAAGGAAAAAAGCTAGAATAAGATAAAAGGAATGCTCAAAATGGTGTCTTTGTTTTCCTTTCTTTCCCAGAATTGTCTTGGGGCTTCATTTGAAAATCTAATTTATTTGGAAGTATTAGAGCTTGTATTTTTCAGTTAGCTGTTATAGTGCAAAGGAGAAAAACATGAAAAATAATCACAAAGAACAAGATAATGGCTGACTTGGAAGAGCAAACAAAACTTCAAGTTTTTTGAGTGGTAGGGAATTATGCAGTGACCTATAGTGTCTGGAGTTAAGAGGAAAGCTTTTTTACATTTATCTTTCTCCTGTCTATCTCCTGGTAGTTTAGTGTCAGATGGCTACAGGTATAACCCTTTTCCTTGGGAGCGACAGTATTTCCAGCAGCACAATATAACCATTTGGTTTCTACTTGACTCTCCTAAGAGATACAGAAAGTTCCAAATTCCAAGCTTCACTTATATATTAGCTTCTGCTTCTAAAATTTTAAATCCCATTCTAATTAAATTATACTTGGCCCATGACTAGAAATATAATTCCAATTGATAGATAAGGTACAAAGATAAAAGTTGATGTACCTAAAAACAGGTCAATTTTGAAGGACAGAAACAGGAATCTGGACACAAATAAATGAGCTTGTTAAGTTGTAGTGGTGTTTATAAAAGTTGGGAATCCTTACCCTTTATGGTGAGGGAAAAACTTCCCTTTTGGGGTAGGGTTGAGGGGACTGTCGGAAGAATAAAATTATATCCCGACTACCCACAGAATTCAGTGGGCACTATCGAAAGATGTAAGCAATGGATGAACTCCTTGTTTATTAACAGAATTTACAGATTAACAAATGACTTTGTTTTAGTTGGCAAAGTACTTCAATAATATTTACCCAATGCCCACAGAAAGTCAGACAGCTGATGTAATTAAAGGAGTTCTCAAGTTACGCTTCTGACACATCTGTCCTCTGTAGGTGCTGCCCATGCTGCTGTGCATCCCAGAGCAGGCAGTCACCAACACTGCGCCTGCAGTATCCAGTGTATATTCTGGTCTGCATTTCCTTAGGTCATTCCTTGGCCCAGTGTGAACAGAGCTGCAGTGGGAGTCGGAGGAAGTGCCATGGAGCTGGTGTAACCAGTTCTGCCTCCTCCATCACCTCTCTCCACACCACCACTGACTCTCCTTGTGACTCGAAGAGCCCTTTGGCACCATCAGTGCAAAAACTTAAGAGTCAAACCTCCAGGTACTATTATTTTACTGGCCTTATAATCAGCAGTACCCGTGGCTAGCGACAGCCATGGTTCAACTCAGTAGTGATTCAGTTTAGATTCCTTCCCAAACGCCTTACCCACCCACCCCGCCCTTCCTCAGCAACCCCACCAACCCCACCGCCACAGAAGCACTTCCATTTGTTTGTTCTTACTTCCTGCTCAATCTGCAGGGATGGTTTTACACAAGTGCCAAAGTCTAATGTATAGTTATAAAAATGAAATAATACCAAGAATAACAACTTTATAATCAAGAAAATAAAAAATTTCCTTTTTTCCCTCCCAAATCCCATCCCTCAATAGAAAAGACGATAGAAGAAAATACACCCATTTTCAAGTGCCTGCTATTTAGTATATTGAGGATTCTTGTTAATTGAGGGTGGATCCCAGCAAGAAAATTCCTGCCTCAGGGTGGGGGGCCCACATACTCTCGGTCAGCTGGGCAGCATTATCTTGAGTCCTCCGCACCTATGGGCTACAGAGCACACCATGCCTTTAATTAAAGTCACCCTCAGAAAAGCAGCGTTCTGGGCAGCAGAGGGCATGGCACAGACTTCAGTGAAGGTGAGATGTTTCTCCTCCTTTCCCTCCTCGCTTCCTCTTTTGTATCACTTCTCTACCAACTTTCTCATACCCCATCCTGACCTCTGCTTGAGGAGCAATTAATTGATCCTTGGGTGTACTAAATACAAAAGGCTAAGACTCTCACTACTTAAAATAAAACAAGGCAAATAAAAGTTAAAATGTGCTTTCAAATATGGAATGAGTCAAATAAATACATCTGATTTCTCTTTTTTTATGCCTAAGTACAATTTCATATACTACACCCAAAGCTCTATACATTTGGTTTTTGTTCTGAATCAAAATGACTTCCCAGCAGTGAGGCGAGGAGAGTGAGGGATGGCCACTCCCTCACTGACAGACCGGTGCCACTGCCAGACTGTGAAGAACTAGTCCCGCTCTGGCACCTTGGGACACGGTTAATCCCTGGTGGTTCTTAGGCAGGTCCTCTAGCACACTATCTCTGCGTCCACACTGCAGCCAGGATGTGGTTGATACAAGGCCGATGCTCAAAATCCAACAACCTGCAGTCACCTCCAGGACACTCGGCTCTAACTTTTATCTGAGAAGAATAAAAATATATGCAAACTGGGTTAAGAACAAATGAAAATGCAAAAAAAGACCAACAAACTACAAAATTCAAAAAAAAAAAGTATGAAATCTGCAGGCATAGTTAGGTGCTTGTTTCTGAATCAGAACAGTGCCACTGGAAAGTATCCCGGTTAATGACCTGAACTGTGGCAGTAAACACAGACACGCGCAGTCCAAGGGAGACACTGGCTTCATGGTCAGGACAGGTACTGAAGCAGAGCAGGAACCGAGGAGGACCAGTCCTCCTCACTAGGGAGTCACAGCAGCATCAGCACACCACACACTGAATTTACGATTTATCAGGTGTCCTGATGCTCATGCTTTTGGAAACTTGAAGAGCAAGAGAAAAGAGGGGCAGCACGGGAACTGACAACTGCAGTTCTTCTGAGAGAAAGAAGAGCAGAGTCAGCAGACAAGAGCTTTTGCTTGATATATGATGTTTAGAAACACAGAGTTTTTAAAGACAGAGAAGAAATGGAATTTCTTTTTAAAGAAATTCATTTTTCATTTTAAAGAATTTCATTTTAAAGAATAATAAATCAAATTATTCAGTGCACTGTTTTAGCAGGATGATTCTAGAGTCAGAGGCTCGCAGTTTCACATACCTGAGTGCTTGTCTGTGAGGGCTGATCCAGCCAGCCTTTGGCACAGAAGGGTGTAGCTTTCCTCCACCTTCTGCAAAATAAAACCCACAGGCTTTTCATTTGGACAGAATAAGAAAACAAAAAACTGTTCAAAGTAGGAGACAAGGCATTTTTATACTATAGGTACATGTACCCAAATTTCAACATTAACATTAACCATTAATAATTTTCTTAATGTATAGAGGAAAAATAAATTTCCTTTTCTTATCTCTTCTTGGAATAGCTTCAAATGCTCCCAAGAAAAAAAAAGTGTGTGTGTGTGTGTGTGTGTGTGTGTGTGTGTGGTGGCAGGAAAGGCAATTCCTCTACCCCAGGAGTCACCTAAATAGGGCCGGCCTCATGTCGCATGGCATGAACTACATGACCGCCAACCTGTACACAACGCCCTTCTGGCTACTTCATTTCATCAGCACAGGATGATACTACATATGGTCATATGAGAATCTATTATATGATGTTTAAAATATTAAGGGTGAACAATCTTTAGCTAAAAGATGAAAAACACACTTTTAAACCAGTCCCCAAAGCATTCCAACTAAATAATGTGATAAAAAAAAAAAATGTGAGCTCTAGCAGTGTCTACTGAAGGACAACTTTTAGTAGGGTCCTTTTCTTCAAAACTGCCACACAAGTCTTTTTTTAAACAGTGACATCTTCCATTACCAATTTATAAAACATTCCACTCAAGCCTAAGTTTTTGGACTGCAGGATCCTTTGAAGCCAATTTCTATCTGCCATGACACCTAGGAAACTATTAGCATTTCCTAATGAGTCACAGATTACTACTAGGTTATAGCAAGTCATAGCATTTCGCAGCCTAAATTGACAACTATACCAAGGTTCACTTGTTGTTTATGTCATCTGATGGCTGCCTGAGCATTTATAAAACCCTTTTTTTGCTCTTTGAGACAGGGTCTCTTTATGCAGTTCAGGTTGCTCTTGAACTATGCAGCCCAGGCTAGGCTGGAACTCAGAATTCTCCTGCCTCTGCCTCCCAAGTGCTGGGGTTATCAGTCATTTTTACATTCTTAAAGTTATAAACATACATAGATAATTACAGAGCTACAACTTCTTCTCTGCTTTATATGTCACAAGATAAACAGTGTGAATCTTAGCTTTTTATTTAAGTTTATTATGAATAATGATCAAAAAAACCTATTAAAAACCAAAATCTGGACAAGTCTACCAGTATCAGCATTTTAGTATTCCATAGTTTTGTTCTACTAAATTTGTTTCTTATGATTAAGTACTATGGATGTGCAAGTGTATGGTACCTTTAAGTGCTCAAGGTCAGCCTCTATCTTATGAATGTACTCCATGATCTGGCTTTGAGAATCTGCACAAGAGGAGGGAGTCTGGATCTCAAAACAGGAATCTTCCATAGCTCCCCAGCGTCGCTGGAGCAGGAATTCTGGGATGAATGGTGACCCTGCCCCATCAGAATGAGCGCTCTGAGGAGAATACTGTTCCTGGTAGGCAGAGTCCATGGAGGGGAGGCCTGCCACAGGCTGCAGGAGAAATGAGGAAGCAGCTTCCTCATCCGTGGAGCTCTCCTGCACTGTGTCATAGCCATCAAGGATCAAGCAATTTCCTATTGATGAAGACAGAATAAATAGGCTTATATGCTGATAACTGGAAAAGCTACTACAAGAAAGAAAATTCATTAATTCCAAAGTTTTAAGTCTATCAGAATTTTCTCACTTTAGGTTAAAGTTAAACTTGGTAAACTTTCATGGTAACTCCTAAATAATTTCACACTGGTTAGCATCTCAAAAGTTCAAAGCTGGAAATCTGAAAGCCCCTATATGATCTGCCACCACTCACTCCCCTACCAATTACCTTGCTTATGGCCCCTCCTGCTCTCTCCCACTCTGCTTTCTCCTGCCACAAAGAGCTTGCTCGTGACACGTGGTTGTCCTCTGCTCTCGCTGAGACATGCTCCCATGCTCCCAGGCATCCACAGGGATCTCTGCTCAGCAAAGGTCTACTTCCCTGAAATCCCTGACTGCCTTCATATCACTCTCTGCCCCTGGAGTCAACTTACTTTCTTGCTAATACTGACATTTGTTTGTTTTCTTATTATTACCCTAAGGATTGTTACGATTCTTGAGATTAGGGAATTTTTTGCATTTTATTAATTCTCTGTTTCCCAGACTCCAAGATGAGGCCTGGGATATAGCAGATCCAGTAACTTATTGTATGAAGGAATACATTAATACTATAGACACAGAGACATACACACAAACAGTGCTTAGATACTGAAACAATATTCACCCCAGAACACAGTACAGTTAACAATGACCGAAATAAAAATTTAAACATAATGAAACTTGCCTGAGATGTGTAAATTAACATCCTTCTCTTCCTTTTTAATTGCTCCATCACCTTCTGATGGATTATCATCGCTATGTGCTTCACGGGCATCAAAAAAGTGCTCTCCACTCTCATCCAGACCCCCTTCTGGTTCTGTGGTAGATACCTCTGGGGTCAGAATCATGTGGTCCATTACTAAAATGTTACTTGTCTGGCTATCTTGGGATGCCAGTACCACTGAATCCGGTGGAGCAGAAGATTCAGTTGAAGTTCGTGAACTGTTACAACCTGCACTGTCACCAGCTCCAGTTCTAAAGGGGACCTGTCCTTCGGCAGAATGACAGACCTTAGTATTTTCAGAGTTCTGGATCCCACTGTCGGCCTGAGCCTCTTGAGGGGCTGTCCTGTATCTGGAGAACTGCCGCCAGTCTTCCTGACTGCTCTTCTCAGTCAAACCCAGCTGCTGCACCAGTAACTGCTTCAACAAACCCACTAACAAGTCAGGGCAAGGAACAAAAGAAGAAAAAAAAAAAGAGCAAAAGGAGAAAGAAAAGCACATTCAGATTGCCAAGATTAGCTGAGTTGACAATCAACTTTAAACTACATATCTTTTGAGAATATAATAAAAATTTTAATCTTGTATCTTTTTCTTTTTCCAGTACTGGTAACTGAACCCAGACTGTCACACATGCTAGGCAAGCATTCTAGCACTGAACTACATCCCTAGTCCCAAATACTCATACAATCACTGATTTTGAAAAATGAAATGAAATCTTCTAGAAAACATTTAACATTAAACTAGAGCTGACAAGAGTTAAGCATGTTAAGTGGGTAAGTACTCCTCTGTTTAGAATCCCAAATCCCAACACCATGCCATATTTAATTTTCTGTGTAATTGAAATAGCAGTCTAAAGGGATGTAAGGATGCTAAAAGCTTATGTTAAGCTACACAAAAAAGCTAGTGTTTTCTAGAAGCAAACACTGTAGGTATTGGCATTTCCCCACATTTTGATTAGACATATAGAATACTTAATCATTTATAGTAACTCAAGAATCTCCTAAAATGGTGGAGAGAATAAAACTGCCTTGTAATAAAATTTAATTTCAGTGATTGGTAGTAATATACATACTCTCTGCCAGGGGTTTAGCTTAGCAGCATAAGTGCCTGCCTGGCAAACGCGAGGTCGTGAGTTCGATCCCCAGTATGAAAAAAAAAAAAAAACTTTTAAACAACAAATATATATATATATTCTCAAAAATGAGGAGATATTCACCAGTATTTTAACTCTTTTTTTTTTTTGTCTTTTTTTTTATCGGTACCGGGGATCGAACTCACGACCACACACAAGGCAGGCGCTTATGCCACTGAACTAAATCCCTAGCCCCATTCACCAGTATTTTAAAAAATAACTACCTTACTGGTGGCACAGCTTCTTTAGCTTGTTGAAAATAAGAACCAGTTAAACTTCAAATGAGCTAAATTCATGCTGAGGTCACTTACCCAGTGACACTGCTCTAGGATAACACAGTCAAACCATCAGAAATCACTAAGTCTATTAATTCAAGAAAATCTAGAAAAGATAGATTTTTAAACAACCAACTCCTTAATATCATCTCAGGCTTAATTTGTAACTTACATTTCTTTAGGTAAACAGTTTCTACATAGGTCTGAGTGTCTGATCCTCTGTCTTTCTGTTCTACATTCACTTAAAGAGAGATGCCATGAATCTTTATGGATTTGGCACTCAAATTTCTCTTTCTAATCTTGTCAGTCCTAAAATTCCAACTTTCTGCTACTCACTTCCTCTTGCATGGGTTGTCCTTCATTATCTTAATCTTGACATGTTTTAAAATGGAAAGTAAGCTGAGACTTTAGCTCAGCAGCATAAGCACCTGCAAGTGAGAGGTCATAAAAGTTCGATCCCTGGTACCAAAACAAAAACAAACAAAAGGTAGGGGAGGCAGCAGTGGTCCATTCTGACTCTTATTTCCAACAAGAATACTGAAATTATCTCTAGATATTCCTTTTCCTTTGCCCTCATGTCCAGATAAGTCAACTGTTCTAAATATGTGATGACTCTTTTTTTGATTGCAAAATCATCCTAGTCTAAACCCTTGCAATACTGAACCCAGACCACTATGATAACGCACTAAGTGCAGGCCTCTTTCCATTAAAATCCTTATTCAGCCCTCAGCTAGAATAATCTTTTTTCATTAGTCATGCCCTAGCTTTAAAACCTCTAGTGGATTTCTATAGCTGGAGCAAATGTTTTCAGACTTTTCCCTACTTCATTACACCTAAAGATATGCTGCTCCCATGTTTGCTAGTGATTCTGAACTAGGCTACAGGGAAGGAGGGAGCTAACAGAGAGTCTGTGTGCAAACTGAGCTCTGGCAGAAATATTATGATGTCCAAAAGAGAATTAGAGGACACACGTAGTTCTGAAAAGGCTCTTAACACTGACATGTACTCCAGAGCCCACCGTCTCGCATTTAAAGCTCGCCACCGCGGGGCTGAGTGTATCTTCTATCTTCCCAGCTTTCCACACTGTTTTCACTCACAGCGTCCACCACAGCCTCACTGCTCTCTGAACAGTACCCTTTATCTCACTGTCTCTGTTTTTGGTCCTATCATTATTCTTGCCTGAATGACTTCTGTTCTTCTACAAATCTGTTTGAATCTTACCCTTCCTTCAAGAGAATAATCGTATCTCCCTGGTTCTCAATGTCTCCTTCCTCGGATCACCCCAATCCATAACACTGTCTCAAAGGTGGGGTGGGACGGGTAGGAGTTTCTAGCATCTTCCTCACTAGAATATAAATTTCTTGAAGGGAAAATTGTAGCACAAACTTCTTTAGAATTCTCCTAAATGACACTTCAGTGTATTACACAACTCGTGGACTTATTAAGTATCTGCAGTGCCAGAGGTGGTGGTGATGCCTATCATCCCAGCACCTGGGAGGCTGAGGCAAGACGAACACCGTGAGTATGAGCTAGCTGTTTTACACAGTGAGTTCAAGGACAGCCTGAGCAACTACATGGTGAGATCTTGTCTCAAAAAAAAAAAAAAAGTAATGAGTTAGAGATAAAACTTACGATTCCTTAGTGCATCCAAAGCCCAGCGTTCTTCTGAGACAGGTAAGTGTGGGTCTGGGATTGCGATCTGATAGTTTTCTCCACCCTCCTTTAGCGTCCCATCTGCGTGCTGCTCCTTTGCAAACTGTCTCTCAGCCACAAAGAGATCGACGGCCTCTGATTTTTCAGAAGTACTCAGTGAATGAGTCTGAGGTTTTGATGATATTAAAGGAGAGTCTAATCCCAAATCTCTGTCTATTCAGTGGAATGGAAAAGGCAGAGTATATCTTAACAAAACTTTAAGCTTTTACAATGAACATTCAAGAAATACTTAAAAATAATAACCACCTAAGCTATGGTGATCTTCTGCTGTGAAGTAAAACATATGACACTAAGGGTAGTGTTATACTGACACACAGCAGGCTCCAAAACGGTTTCTTAAATAGTACAGCTGATGCTAGAACCTGTAGAAACCAAAAGTTTCAAAGTTTCTTTGCATTTAAGTAGATAGAAAACTTATTTTTGATACTTAACCTGGACTCTGTAGATTAGTGACTGAAATGCCATGATGTTCCACTTTTGGAGATTCTTCTTCGTCATTGTCTCCTCTGTAGAAGAAAAAGATCTTTGAGCTTCATGACATGTCCAAACTTTGTTACAACCCAACAGAAGAATAATCAATTTCTTTTCTGACAAAAACCACAAAATTCTATAATACAACAGTCCTGTTATGACACAAAGTAACACTCACTCGCAAGGTGGTGACTGTAACGGAATCACTGGCTTTGTGGACTGCTCCTTCACTGATGTAGCCATTCGACAGATTAGGTCTTGCCAGCTTCAGGAAGTTTGAAAGGGAACCCAAATTATAAAACAAAGAAAAAAAAAAGAAATACTCTTTAAATACACTGAGAAAGCAAAAACCAAAAACAATCCCCCCAAAACACAAAACAGAAAACAATTCTGCCTGAATTGGTGACATAAGACTAGGCAGAGATTGTAAAGTGATAAAGAAAAATATAACAACATTACAGATATACTGCTCATTTAAAAAATTCACTTGAAACTTTTGAGAATTTTCTCTGTAGAAAATTTCTTTTTTAATCTAAAAGGGCAAAAGTCTGTAGGGGACTATCTCTAAAAGGATAGAGAAGAAGGTACCTGGTGACTATATTGTTTGTGATTTTCAAAGTCTTATAAAAGAAAGTTAAATTTGTGTAATATTACACGAGATGATAAAACTATTAATGACAGCAAGGTAGGTAATACATACACAGTCTTTTCAGAAACTGTCTGTGCCACCAGTTCATAAATTTGGGCCCCATTATCCGACATGGAGATGACAAATAAAGCTTTGTTATCTGAAGAAAAAAAATACAAAGTTTATCTTATCACTCTGATATACAGAGTTCATGTGTGTTACTTCTAGGGTACTGTTAATATTCCTCATCTAAGGGGCTGGGGATTTAGCTCAGCGGCATAAACACCTGCCTTGCAAGCAGGCAGTCGTGAGTTCGATCCCCGGTACCGATAAAAAGGAAAAAGACGAAAAAAAAAAAAAAAAAAAAAATCCTCATCTAAATTCAGATAAAATTTGCATATGTTTACTTCCTAAAAATTCATGAAGCTGTATACTGAAATGTTGCATCATGTTATACTATATATGGTATATTTCAATAAAATGAAGATTGTAAAAAGTAATACTATTTCACTGTAGATCAGAAGCAACAGGTCAAAGTCCAAGATACTTGGGGTGGCAGTCAACTTGTAATACCAGCTGAACTGAATCAGCGTGGTACTGAGCGTGGATGGCCCATCTGAAGGATTGTTGCAAACATTAAAGGAGAACTGGGGAAGAAGTGTTGCTGTTTGATGCTGTCGGTGCTCCTGTTGCCTCTTGCTCTCCTGAGAAACTTGTCAAGATTGTTTCCTGGTATGAACTTAGGTGTTCTTATTGTCAGAGAAGCTCAGGACCTTGTTGTTGCTGAGATTGGCTGTGGTTCACTTCAGGAGAGCTCTGATCTTTACGAGGCTTCCTGATTCCTGAAGGGAAGATGGTGTACTGCTCAATCTCCAGGAGAAGCTTATCACACTGTCTTCCTGATATGAACTCATCTGTCCTTATCGTTGAAGGAGCTTGAGACCTCAGTGTTGTTGAGGATGGCTGTGATGGTTTTCAGGGGAGCTCTGGTTCTTACTTTGAGCATTATTTCCGAGTTCCATTGCACAACTCTCAGCCTGCCGGCACAGGACCCTTTCTCCCGCTGGCACACATTTTCTAACTTCTACCACTGACATTGGGGCCTTCCCAGCACAGACCCATGAAAAAGACTTGCCTGAGTCACTGTTATGGGCTGTAGGCCTCTAGCTGGACTTCTGGGAGGCATTGTCATTGGCACTGGGTCTTCAGCTGAACTCATGCAGGTTACTGCCATGGGCTCCAGACCCTCAGCTGGATTCTCTAGGTCTTTAGTGTATGGACAGATTTCCTGCACTTTTCATGTTTGAATCTTTGGGTGACTATTATAAAATAAATACGTAAATTATGTGTCCTTGTTCTCCTTGTAATCCTTGACTACAACAACATTGAACTGGGTATTATTATTCCTTTGTATCTCTTTTGAACTAACTTCTGCTAAACTGTTAGTTAACTTTTTTTTTTTCTTTTTTTTTTAGTGGTACCAGGGATTGAACTTACGAACTCACACTTGCCAGGCAGGTGCTTAAGCCACTGAGCAAAATTTTGGCCCCTGCAAAAACTCTCAAATGCAGAAAATGACTCAGAAGTGTGGGTGTGGTAGCACACACCTGTAAACCCAGCACTCGGGGAGGCTGAGGTAGGAGGATCATTGCAAATTTAAGGTCATCCTGGGCTACAAGGTAAGCTCAAGACCAGCCTAAACTACATAGTGAGAACCTGTTTTGAAAACAGCCCCACCCCTACCAAAAAAAAAGAAAAGAAAATGACTCAGAGAATTGAAGCATCTTAAATATTGTGGAGGTATAAATTCTTAATCTATTTTAAAAAATGTTTTATTTCCTTTTGCTTTTCATTTTAAAGAAAGGGTCTCACTATATAGTATAGTTACCTGGAACTTGCTACATAGCTGTAGTGGCCTCTTATCCCAGTCTCTCAAGTGCTGGGATTATAGGCATATGCCACCACACTTAGCTCAATTCAGTTTTAATAAATTTCACGTCGGGGGCCAGGGATTTAGTTCAGTGGCATAAATGCCTGCCGTACCAAAAAATTCCCCCCAAAAAACAAAGAAAATAAACTTCACATAATTTGCCTAAGTATAAAAAGAAACAAAAGTCTACCAGTTGTGCTACATAAGCAACACTGAGTACCTGACAGAGCTACACGCTGCGTCTGAAGGTTAGCACCCTCCAGTAAACATACTTGCCTGTTGCCACTTGTCGAACCAACACTGTATTCAGTTTAATGACAGGACTGAATGTGTGTTTGCTGTCAGCTGTAGATGCCAGAATCTTACTATGGCACCTTAACACCAGTTTATCATCTTGCTTTTGTAACAATACCAGAATATCTTCCAGCAATAACGTATACAGATCTAGAAATAAAAATACAGAAAAGGTGGGAAGTACAGAAATTGAAATGTATTTTTTTAACAATTTGATGGAGCAATTTTACATCTTTAAATCTAATAATTTAAAAACTGATTTCATTTATTTTTATTGTCAGTTTGTGACCAATAAGAATTAAAAACAATAGTCCCTCACCAAAGATAGTTGAGAGTTACTGGCTTAAAGAAAATTTACTACAATGACTCACAGAAACAGGAGTGATTAATGACAAAGTTTTCTGCTAAATTCCTAAATAAATATTTAATACTTTAGATAAAGCAAAATAACAGAAGCAGATTTTCTATAATTATCTAAATAGATCAAAGTAGCACTGCTAACTACAGTACTGCAAATTGTGAATGGGTTTTTCTTTTCTGTCTGGCAAAAAGGAATTTTCCTATTCTTTCCCTTTTTCCACTCTCCCCAAAATCTGACAAACAAATCAGACTTACCAATAGTCTTGTCTCTATTCACCTTCCAAACCAATGGCCCTTCATGAATCATCTTCCTTTTTGTTAAATCTAAATTCTGCCAAAGAGTATTGCACTCAGTGAGATGATTTGCAAGCACTCAGTAAGATGATTTTCCATAAAATTTGATCTCTTTTCAAAACATTCTTAATATAAAATACCACTTACATTCAACTATTATTGCAATCTGTTTTGAAAGTAGAATAAAGTAACCTGCAAAAAATCTTTTAAAAAAGAAAAAGCATCTTGCAGAAAAACATTCCAGAGTACCATCTTCCAAATCTCACTCGAAATAGATGATAATAGCTTGTGAAAATGAAGCTACAAACCCTCAGCCACTACATTCCCAACCCATGCCTTAGATCAGGAAGATGCACCATGTGGCTTTATCTATAAGAGGCTTCTGCATCTTGTAGTTCTAATTCTAAAGGAAGTTGTAAAGAACAGCATTCAACATAAAAAGTTCAATGCTTACTCTTCATGCCAATAAATTATTTGTAAGAAAATCTTTTTCTTTTTAGCATAAGTAGCACTAGGAAAACCTCAGTCTTTGGAAATTAACAGGATACATTCCTAATGTTCTCTCCCCTCCCCATATCTGGGGATTGAACTCAGTCAGCACCTTGACCTTGAGCTACATCCCCTGCACATTTTTATTGTTTGAGACAAAGTCTGGCTAAGTCATTAAGTTGTCCAGGCCAGACCCAAAATTTTGATCTCCCTGTGACAGTGCTAATGATATAGGCAGGCACCACGAGCAGCTGTTTAGCACTTAGCATGCTTTTTTTAAAATAAAATGTTACTCAGGAGATAGAAATTTATTTTAAAAAGACACCAAATCTGCCAGAACAACTACCTAGAAAAATGGTGTAAGAAACTTAAAATGCTAAAAAGTTTATGATACAAAGCCCAAGTACAAGAAGTGGAATTAGTAAATATTTTACTATCATTCTTGTAACAATTTCAACTTTTTATGATTCTCAAGAACTTCAGGGAAAAAGAATTTCTTTATTTGTGATATAGAAAGTGCTGGTAGTAAACAGCAACAGGACACAGTAAAATTAAATTTACTAATGACCAGTGTTTGTTAGTTTCCTGACAGATACTGTCATGTAATGTTAGCTTCTCACAAAATATTATTCTAACAAGACAAAAGTAACCATCATACAGGTAAGACATATAAAGTCAGAATAAAATCATAAATATAAACAATATGATATAGAACTCCTTCAGATGATGGATATTCCCACTGAGATATTAATAATCTGCAATCGTTAGTATATTTTACTTTTTAAAATGATGACTAGACCTTCTCTTACCCTGAGCTCCTCGACATTTGGATACTCTGACAACTTCAGATTGGAGGTATCAAGGCGGCGCTGATAATCTTCTAAGCGCTGAAAAGCAGGTAAGATGGAGTCGTGGTTATTGCTTTGCCCATGAAAATCTGTTTCTGAATCACGGACATTTTTAAATCTGCATTTTACTGAGTTTGCTGAGATATCCAGCTTGACTAATAACACACTTTCTTAAATATCACCTCTTTGGTTATGGTGATATTACCTTCTAGTTTTTTCTTTTTTGTGGTCCCTTCTCAATCCTCTTTTCAAATTCTGGCTCCAAACTGCTTATATTCACTTTCTAAATATGTATATCAGTTACAGAGTACAACATTCAGGAGGTAATATAAAGCATGCAATAAAAAGTCTCCTTCCAATTTTCCACAATCTTCTCTAAAGGAATCACTAAGATTCATTTCTTATGTAAACAGAATGTATCCATATTCGAGTACACTGATCTCTAGTGTGCTGAAAAGTGTTGAAAAGGGGGATTGTAAAATGGCGGCAAGCTAGGTGATCGAGCGAAGAATCTCTCCAGAGAATTCAAACTCAAAGATAAAAAAAGACAGCATGGAGAGGACCAGACAAATCAATAGCGATTCTTATTAACCAAGACAGTACAACTGGAGGATTTAAAGTCGTGCTGAGACTGGAGGCTACAAATCCCGCGCCCTTGAATCAACAAACAGACTCATGGACCCAGCACGAAAAGCTGAGTTGCTTTTGGAGACCGCAGGAAACTGAGACCCAGATCGAGACTCCAAGTAGCAGCCAGTTCGAGACTCCAAGTAGCACCAGAGCGGATGTACAAAGCTCTGGCGATTCAAATCTAAACGGTGCACAGAAATCTGACCGGTCAGCGCTGAGCCGCGAGTGGGGGAAAAGTGGACAGCTTGGTGTGCGGCGGTCCTGGAACAAGGACTTGCACCGGACCCTGGTGAGTACAGAAAACCCCGGCCGCTGCTGGGTTTGACCAGAGAACAGCTGGCCCGCCACCAAGGGGAAATCAATAACACAGAATCTGGTGCAGACATATTAGCCTGGCGGCAGATATCGCAGCTTAGTGACACCACCAGGTCGCCCTGTAGGGAGGGCTGGTGGAAGACATCTTAAGTCCTGGCAGAGCCTGATTACTTGTTGGCTTCAGCTCCACACAGAGAACTTAGTGAGAGCCATCTTTGTTTTGGGCAGATCTGCTTTTCTGGTGCACCTATCACAGAGAGGTTTAGAAGAGAACGGCTGGGACCTGGGCAGAATCCTGTGCCATTACCCAGCTGCTTCTGATTCAAAGAGAACTGGCAGGAGCTACTGGGGCTAAACCAAGCCTCTGCTTGGGGCCCAATAAGCAGATACAAAATAGTCACAACTCAGTGACAACCAGAAAGTACAGCCTAATTTATGAACTAACTGACACAGAGGCTAGAGACTAGACTGTACCGCCCCTACATCCCAGCCTTCCCCAGATAACAGCAAATTGGGGAGGACAGCAAAAACTCAAGCCAGCACGCTTCTGAAAGGCCCTAAGCAATTCGGAGAGGGCCAGAGAACTCCAGGACAGTCTGAAAGAAACCAGAAACATGACAAGAGATAAAAATAAAAAAAAACCTCCAGCTGTTCAACAGGAGAAATTAAACCCAAGAGAACTAAACACTGAAGAGAACAAGCACAGTAACCATCCTCTACTCGACACAGCATCAGCCGAAATTAAAAAGTACTTACATGATCTCATAGAGGAATTCAAAGATGTACTCCTGATCCAAGTGAGGCAAGATATAAAGAGATTAATTAAAGAAATGACAAGCCCTGCCCAAGAGAACACAGATGGAAGAACTGAGGAAATCAGAAAAGAAAGAGAAGCATCTGAAGAAGAATTTAAGCATAATTTAGAATACATGAAACAGATCCAAAGAGAATATCAGGAAACTCAGAACTCCATTGAATATTGGCAAAATGCCTTGACAGAAACTAAAGACAACCTTCTGAAACTTGAAGAGAGATTTAGGGCTTATGAACGTGAAAGAAAAAGCCTCTTAAAAATAACAAGGAACCAGAAAGAAGCAATTCTAAAACTGGAAGATGATAAAAAGATACATAACCTAAGGATAAAGAATGTGAGTGAGGAAGCAGGAACATCCAAAAATGAAATACAAAAAATATTCACAGAGATATTAAAGCAAAATTTCCCACGTATAGCAAAAAGAAATGATATCCAGATAAAAGAAGCATACAGAACGCCAGCTACCTACAACCAAAACAGATCTACGCCTAGGCATATAATAATCGAGATCCCAGAAATCCACCAAAAAAACAATATTAAAAGCAGCCAGAGAAAGGATGCAGGTTACCTATAATGGGAAATCTATCAAAATAACAGCAGACTTATCATCACAAACTCTTAAGTCAAGAAGGGAGTGGGGAGAAATATTCCAAGTCCTGAAGGAAAAAAATATGCAACCTAAGTTCATATATCCGTCAAAACTCTCTCTAAAAATTAATGAAGAAATAAGATACTTTCAAGACAAGGAGGAACTGTGGGAGTTCGTGGCCACCAATCCAACCCTACAGAGAGCGCTGAAGGACATTACAGAGAAAGAGAGGAAGAGATATCAGGATTACAGCTACAGTGGCAGAGAAGCCTCAGTGAACGGTGCAGACCATGGAATGAGGGAATAAGGTGGACAAATTATAGCAGAAAAGTGGAGTAGCAGACATGAGGCAGAGACGGTAAGCTAGTCTTTGGTAGAGACAGCTCTGAAACTATATTTAAAAAAAAAAAGCAGAGGTCATTGCTAATGGTGTATAACGATTTAAAAGACACAGTAGTTCTAGTGACATATTTAGATTGAATTAAATTTGTTCTGGTCTGTCCACTCATATCAGATTTGAGGACACAGACCTCTAGAACCAAAAATAGCAGGTTATACCTCGGCAACTATCCTTACTTTCCTATTGACTTAGGCTGAAATTCTGTATTACTTACATTGTCTTACTATGACTGATCTTAATTGTATCTGAAACATAAGACTATTGGTTGGCCTTGACTGATCCTATTAGAAATCGGTATGCGTGTTAGAATCAACCCTAAAAGTAGAGGAAACTACTCTGAGCATGACAAGATGTAAAGGATATCCATACTGGTATGAATCAGTAACAGCTCTCAAATACTACAATGCAGTCAAAGATAAGTTTTTATAAAAATAGGTGATAGTATGTTTAACTATAATAAGCCAGTGTTGTCGACAAATCTATTGAAAATAACAAGAGAAAACATAGTAGCTACGGAAGATCATTTATATTATAGTTTTATAAGTCCTATCCATTGCATGATTATCTAGGAAATTGTTTCGTTATCTTGTTATGACTTGGTTTTCCCTATAATACAGAGAGGATAGGAACAAATACTCTGAGGAAGAAACATGAAAAACCCGAGGCTTATTTTGTAGCATTATAATATAAATTCTAGCAATCTATTGCTTGCTGATTAAAATGACTCTGGACTGGTTTCTTCAGCTCAACTTCAGCATATGCAGAGATGGGGACGGCTATCACAAAGAGAATGAGAGATGCGATGGTAGTTGGTATTGTCTTCCCTAATTTGGAACTTGAGGACCTAAAAAGACTCCATCATCCTGTAATGATTTGATTAGTTCTATAATATGCAATAAGTATAGAAAGTGGGTGAAGTTAGGGACAACTATTTGTAAGAAGCTAGATAGATAAGGTAGATCTCCAGTGGACTTGCTTTGAAATCTGTATTTCTTTAAATTGTTTTTTTATTTTTTTTAAATGTTCTGTTCTGTTTTGATATGGTTAACCTTATCCTCTTAGAGATGTAAAACAAATAGGTGTGACTGATAATCATATTACAGAGCTTTTGTTCGGCCATAGAGCAGAATGGTTTGTAGGGTCATTTTTTTTTTGAATGTCATTCTATATACTTTAATTCTATAACCTGAACAGCCATTTCGAAGATGACAATTTGTAACTTATCAACTGGCAATTTCTTACCCTTTGTTTGTCTGTAATTTAGAATTATTTCTACCCTTTTTTTTTAATTTCCATGTATTTTTTTTCGTTTCCTTTTCTTTAAATAAAAATTTAAAAAAAAAAAAAAAAAAAAGTGTTGAAAAGGATACATGAATCCTTTTCAAACAACCTGAGGTAGCATTATGGGTTTCTATGGTATTCTTACATCCATTCCTCATCCAAATGGTAGATTAATAAATCCACATAAATCTTTCTGTGTGTGTGTGTGTGTGTGTGTGTGTATGAAAGGGGGGGAGAGAGAGAGAGAGAGAGAGAGAGAGAGAGAGAGAGAGAGAGAGAGAGAGAGAGAGACTGTTCCACATTAGGACATTTATAGACATGTCTAATTGTTTTTTAATAGTTATATAGTACTTAACATCTTAGTGACAGACAAATCAGTTAATTTCAAACTTCTCCAATAACAAACTCTACTAAGATGTCCTGTATACTTGTACAGATATAACTGTAGAATAAATTTCTAGAAGAACTGTTAAAGGCTTCAAAAACCATAAACATTTCTAAATACACAGAGAAGTTTGAATGTGTGTAATGAATACCCATCAGATACATCTATCACACACACATTGATATATTTAATTACATATCTATCCATCTATTCATCCTTCTACCTACCCAAACATCTTATTTTTTGTATACATTTTAAAAATAAATCACAGACCTAAGTACATTCTAACACTAAGTACTGCAGCATGTATATCATTAACAAGAGATCAATATCTGTTTATAGTTTTTTAAAGGTCAAAATCATGACTGGCCAGGCATATAACTCAGTGGCACAATGCCTGCCTAGCAAGTACAAGGTCCTGAGTTCAATTCCTGGTATCGAAAAAAAAAAAGAAAAGGTCAAAGTTACACACTGTGAAACGTATATTTTTAAAGTCTTTGTACAAATCTGGACATACGCATACATCTTGATAACTCAAACTCCTATCAAGATATGAAAATTACCAGAACATCCCAGAATATGTTCTTGTACTTCTTCCCAGTTAATCTCTATTCCCCCATCTTTACAGACAACCATTTTTCTAAGATTTTCCGCTACAGATGAGTTCAGCCTCTTGGAAGTTTACATAAGTAGAAGTATATGTTATTATTTTATGCCTGGTTTCTTTCACTCAGTGTATTAGTGAGAACCATTTCCTTTTATCACAAGTAGCATTCTATTTTATGATGATACCACAGTTGGTTTATCCACTTTCTTGCTGATAAATTGTTGGGCTGTGTCTAGCTTTTGGCTATTTTGAATAAAGCTGCCATAAACACTCTTGTATACATCTGTTTGTGGAAATAAATCTTCATTTATTCTAAGTAAAATCACTACAAATGGAATTGCTGGATCAAAAAGTAGAAGTAGGCCAGGGGTTTAGCTCAGTGATGTAAGTACCCGCTTGGTAAACGCAAGGTTGTGAGTTCAATCCCTGGTATCAAAAAAAAAAAGGAGAAGAGTGGCAAGTACATTTTCATTTAAACATTGCCAAATTTCCCTCTTGGATTTTATCGATACTCTAAACAATACATGTGAAAGTAACTATTTTTCTACAGTTTCCCTAACAGAGTCATTACATATTCAGTTCCTAAAACACGACACCCATTGTCCATGGGTTCAATATACCACTTATGTTCATAGGTTCGCAACCTTCTTTTTGTTGTTGCTGCTTTTGTTTGTTTTTGGTTTTGTTTTTTTGAGACAGGGTCTCGATATGCAGTTCAGGCTGATCATGAGCTCACAGTGATCCTCTTGCCTCAGCCTCCCAAGCGCTGGGAGAACAGGCATGGGCCCTTGGCCCAGTCACAATATTAAACTTCTGTCTTCAGACTAGTTCTCTTGAGGGTGGACCCATGCAGCTAACCGCTTCCTGCACATCTCCACCTGAAATCCCTAGCCAAACTCATCGTCTTCCCCCCAAGTCTGAAAGTCCATCCACATATGCAACCAGAAAGCTGGGGATTCATCTTGACACCACTTCCACTCAAAGCCTTCTCTGAGCCAAACACCAAGTCCTGCCAGTCTTACCCCCGGAATACTTCTCCAGGTTCTGCCATTCTCTAGTTGTACTGCCAACAGATTCATGACTAGGTTCTCCCATCCACTATCTTCACCTTTTAATCCACTCTCCAAAGAACAGTGTGAGTGCTACGGTGGAGCTGTGAACACCTTCAATGTCTATACTGAATTCCTACTGCTTTTAGAATAAAAATCAAGTCTTTAACATGGTGAAAAGGGCCTTGTATAATTTGGTTCTAATCTTAACTTACCTCTTTTTATGACACTGACACTTACTAAGCACATTCTACACTCATTTATATTTCAATTCCTCAAACAGGTCGTGCTTCTTTTGCATGACAGGACTTTTGTATGCAGTGGATCTTCTACCTCTGTGTTACTCACTTCCACACAGTTTAGGTTCAATTCTACTCACCCTTTAGAGCAGGCCTAAAATGTCAATTCTTGAAGGAAGTTTTTCTGATGACCACTACTTAACATCCCCAAACTCAACTAGGCCACCCAGTTAGATACTCACAGTATCCTGGAATTCTCTTTGATAGCAGTTATCGCAGCTGATGAGAAACACCTGCACTACAATTTGTTAAATGCCTTTCTATCCTACCAGAAAACAAGCT
Organism: Cavia porcellus; assembly: GCF_034190915.1. Taxonomy (NCBI): domain Eukaryota; kingdom Metazoa; phylum Chordata; class Mammalia; order Rodentia; family Caviidae; genus Cavia; species Cavia porcellus. Next base: position 12,465,815 of record NW_026947492.1, on the reverse strand, counting down.
CAACATGGACAGTGAGTGGGCTCATTTTCACAACCACTCTAAATAGAACAGCATATGTTCTACAACTATCTGTTGAATGCACACAGTAATAAAAGCATAAACAAGCACCTAAAGATACTCAACACAAATACGCTCTGATATTCTATCACAAATGTATCTAGACTCAAATGTATCTGGCAAGTACATTTTCATTTAAACATTGCCAAATTTCTACATGAATAGCTAACAAATGTCCTGCCCATCAGTTATGTAATGACAACTTTAATTATTATTTCAGGTTCCAGATATTACTAACTTAATATTCTCATACCGCCCTGTACCTTCGTGGCTTACCTGCTTGTTTTCTGCCTCCTTGACAGCCTGATTGACATAGTTTAATATCTGACGACAGTGATCTGCCGCTTTCTTCACCTTTTCCCTTTCTGTTGGCCAGTCTAAACAAGGGAAATAAGCCCAAAACGTGAAATAAGAAAATCAGAAAAATACGCATAGGAAATTTCATTTTACTTCGACAGTTGTAAGTACATACTAAGACTCTAAATATTTTCCTATCAGTTAAAACCTATACCAGGGTCTTAACTCAGGAAGTCTCTGGACAGGTAAGACTTTGATGACTCCTATTTCCCCCCAAATGAGACCTAACTAGAGATAAAAACACCAACTCCACTCAGCCTCCCCTTGCCTCACTTGCCATTCCAGATAACTACTGTGCAGCACAACATCGATGCATCATCTTCGTCATGACATCGGCCATCACCTCAGTAATGAACAGCTTTTAATTATAGCTGAAGTTTATATTCCAGTTAGGTTTTACTTTTGGGAAAATACAGTAGTACTTTAAAACAATAGTTCTCATTTTTAAAAAGAAGCTATAGTATAGACCCCTAAATCCAGGAAGTTACAGAAAGTAATGAGGTCACAGTGTTACACATTCCAGGAAGCAAGTCTTATTCGCTATGTAAGATATACAAGTGGGTCCACTTTTTTTTTTCTTTTTTCTTTTTTTATCGGTACCGGGGATCGAACTCACGACTGCCTGCTTCCAAGGCAGGTGCTTAAGACGCTGAGCTAAATCCCCAGCCCCAAGTGGGTCCCATTTTTGTTTCTGGAATTTCACAGTACAGAGCTTACATAATGTCCAGTGAACCCATTAAACGATATTTTTTGAGTAACTCAGTTAAAAAATTCCAAAATAAGTTTCTCTGAATTTAAAATTGTATTTAAAAAAATAAACTGTAACATTTGTATCATTAAGATGAAGTTCACTGAAATACAATGAAGCTCTATGATCTAAAGAAGTCAGAACCAGAATATCCCAAATTATAATCCAGGGTATAAAACAGTACAGCCACACTGAGCAGATAAACTAAAAAAAATTAACATGCATAAATGTAAAACTACTTATTTTGCCACATACTGTAATTTTAAATTGCCTAGTTATGATTCAAATTCTCAGGCACTAGAAACAGCAGTTTGGTTGCATAATATTATTAATGAGAACTAAGTACAAGAGCCTAAAGCTCAACTGAGAAACTCAGATTCATCTCATGTTTCAAAACAGGAGAGCTGGAATTAGAAATGCATTTGTTTGCTTAATAAAAAAGTATGCATATTAATAATAGTAATATATCTATAAATAAAAATACAAAATATCTCTTCAGCCCAATATTAACCTTCCGCAACGAAAAAAATATATGCTAGGGCAAGCTTTTCCTACAAAGGCCTAGATGATAACTGTTTTACACTTTTCAGGCTAAATGGCCTCTGTTGTAACTATTTAACTCGGCCATTATAATGTAAAAAGTTGAAAAGACTTTTCAAAGGATGTAAATAGATGAATATGGCTGAGTTCTAATAAAACTTTATTTCCAAAAGCAAGCAGTGCCTGATTTGGTTCATGATCCAGTTTGCCACACTGTGTGTTATCAATGGAGTATATTAAATCAAACAGGCTGAAAAAGACTATATTATCTTGTTAGAAAATTCTGTCATACCATTTGGAAATCCAATTCTAGGCAGCAACATGACGGGATAGACTGGTTAGCAGGACATGCTTTTGTTTGGTGTTTACTTCTAGGTTTTTTAGTTCAGTGACAATGATATACCTGTGTATTTTGCAATATTATCCAAAAGAAGTGGGTACTTAGTAAGCCTCTGCATTTGAGTGGGAATGATATCCTTTAGCTGAAGACGACGACACAATGGATTACTTTCAGCATCCTGAAATTAAAGTGCAGTAAGTGAACCTACAGTTATTAGGACAGTAAGTATCTAACATGTACCATGTATTCAATTTTTTACAATACTAAGACAAATCTTTCCACATAATACGTCTCTTTCCTTTATTAATCACATTCTGGAGGAAGGCAGTCTTTAACACTGAACCAGTGACTTCTGCTACCTGTCTAAGCAAGGACAGAGCACCCATAAAGAATTCTAAGAACTGTTTTGCATGTGTGTTAAAACAGCTTTATCTTCCTCTGTTCAGCAAATCTAGGCACATTTTCTTGACTGGCATGCCTACCAAAAGTTAACAATTCATTGTATGTCATTCCAAGTAGACACAGTGGCTGCCAGTACAGATATGTTGGTTGATCTGTCAGAGGTCTCCAAACTTTTCAGTCACATTTGAGTTTGTAAATATTTAGGCTTTGAAGACCAAGAAAACTACTCAACTCTGCTGTCTAGCACAAAAATAGCCATAGACAATCCATAAATGAATGCATATGGTTCTGTTTATTTAAAAAAATACATTCTAAAATGGCCTAGAGACTCCCATCTTCTGGTGTGTACCTTCCATATAATCCCACACCACTAAGTGTGGGTGAAATCTGCAAGTATGAGAGAATGATAAGAAATCCTTCCTATATTAGTTTATCATCAGTTGACTGTGAGTTAATCAAAAAGCAAACTATCCTCGGTAGGCCGGATTTTCAGAGCAGCCTCTGAAAGAAAGAATCTGCGCCAGGGATGCATTCCTGCTAGTCAGAAATAAAGCAAATGTCTACCTGTAAATCACCTAAGCGGGCACAAAGATAAGGGCATTCCCTAGGAGCCAAGACTGGTTCCTTGACAACTAGCAGGAAGCTAGGGACCTGAGTTACGTATTTACAAGGATATTAATGCTTGTAATAACTAGGGATCTTAAGAGGCCCCAAGTCTCCAATGAGCACTGCAACTATAGCTGACACTTTGATTTCAACCTGGTAAAACTCTGAAGAAAAGGATCTAACTAAAATATAGTAATACTCCTCAACCACAAAAGCTTGCAATGATAAACTTACATTGAATGGCCATATTACAGTAATTTGTTACACACACAAAAAATAAATACACTTTGTCGCAATAAAATTTTTATTTACAAAAACAAGCAACAGGCTGGATGTGGCAAATGGATCACACAGAAGTCTTCACAGACTTTTACCAGTACCAATATATAATCCTACTCCAACGAGTACGATGGCTGTTACAACCTTCCCTGGGCCTGATACACACCTATTTTCATACTTTAACAATACCTTTTTAACAGTATAAATGCCACATTTCCTGACAAAACTCTCACGGTAACATAAATTTCTATGTCAAGTATTTTATTTATTTATTTTTTTTTTTTTGTCTTTTTCCTTTTCATCGGTACCAGGGATCGAACTCACGACTGCCTGCTTGCAAGGCAGGCGCTTATGCCGCTGAGCTAAATCCCCAGCCCCTATGTCAAGTATTTTAATAAAGATAAATTTTTTATTATTACTCATCATTCAAAAATCATCTTTATGCCTTCCAGTAATTTAAAAGATAATGTATGGCTTTTTAAAATAACACAAATGTAATCCTTACAAAAGACATTCTACATCAAAATTCCCCAAGTGCATTCTATAATTGATAAAAATTTGTTGTTTTCTTTTTTTTATGTGATTCACTCAACTCACTTGCACAAAAGTCTGGAATCGAGAATCCTTTTTCTGACGAGACTTGATCATTTCCAGGGCAAAAGGCTGGTTACTGCAAAATGTAGCAGCAGCATGTTTCAACTTCTCCTCTCCTGGTCCACTGAACTGTGCCAAGAATGCAAAGAAAACAATACAGAAGGAGACTTAAACAGAAGGCTGAGCAAAATGTGAGACAACCGCAATCCTTTCAGCATTCCAGGAAGTACTCTCAAGTGACAAAAATAGAGAGCTGCGTATGTGTGTACAGCTAACAATGGCTCTCCACTGAAAAGGCCTCACCCCGACACAGCCAGACCTTCTCTCATAAGTACCAATGTTCCTTCCTGGTAACTTCCCATAACTTACTATCTTGTAGCCTACATCACTTGTAAATTAAGGTAGAAAGGTTAGCCTGAGATTTAGCTTAGCAGCCTAAGTGCCTGCCTGGCAAGTGCCAGGTCGTGGGTTCGAACCCTGGTACAAAAAAAAAAAAAAAGAGAGAGAGAGAGAAAGGTTGGAGAAAATGAGATGCAAAATGCCCCGAAGAATGATACTGAAATTTGTCTCCATAGACTCTGACATCTTTATAAAAATTACTCTCCTACCGCTTTCGGAGGAAATCCTTGGAATATTGGCTTTCTCCCCCTACTCACTGTGCAATGTGCTATGACTAGAACAGGGTAGAAATAAAGTCAGATACTGCTACCTCACCTGTAAAGAGGCTGGAGCTGGAGAGGGGACATTCATGACCTTGTGAAACCTTTTAGCTAAAAATTATACTTTTTGCTAACATTTTTAATTTTTTTTATTTTAAAGAGGGTAAAATTAAACACAACCGAACAAAACAGAACATAAGAAAGCAATGTACGAGACATAAATTTCAAAGCAAGACAACAGAGATCTTCACTATTTATCATATTGTCTCTTGTTTTCTTCCAAATAGTTATCCATATTTTCACATACAGAGAAATCACACAAAACAACACAGCATAGTACTGATCTGAACAAGAACAGGAAGGTGTTTTAGGTCTTCAAGATCAAACAACAGGGAAGTCAACAATGGCTGTCATAGTGTCTCTCATTATCTTCAAAATAGCTGTCTATACCTTCATGTATGTTGCAATCATGCAAAACAAAACAGGCTAAAATCACTCTGAACATAGAATAATAGTATTGCTGGATTTCACATCATGACGCTACGGAATCAGCACTAACATTTTTAGTTTTTAAATTCAAATTTGCATATGTTGTGATTTGAAGGCATGATGAAACACCCCACAAGTGCGTCAGTTATAAGGTGTGCTTTTAAGTCAAATAAACTATTTTTAATACCACTTTTTATATTTTTAAATTATTGCTTTAAAATTTATCAAAAGACTTTATATAGTCTTTCACTTAAAGCCACATTCCCAAAAATTTATAAATGAAGATATTTTGTAAGAAATTCTTTGTATTATACACGAAGATAAATTTGTTTTTCAAGTAGGTTGCATATGAAGTATACTTTCATAGATCAAATGTGTAATCTCATTCTATTAAAAACATGACGGCAGGGCTGGGGATGTTGCTCAGTGGTATAGTACTTGCCTACCATGTGCAAGCCCTTGGCTTCCATCCTAACACTGTATAAGTAAATAGGTGAATACATAAGAAACCTGACACATTGAGAGATAAGACTGTCAGCATTTTTGATATATTTGTAATCAAAGTATCACACTAATACAAGGAGCAGCTGGGTTAACAAAAGAAAGTAACACTGCATACCCCAAGTATATGTACAATAGTTTTACAAGCAGTTTAAGTATTTATGTAAGGTGATCTTAATGGACCAACATAAGAAAAAAAAAAACCTCTTCAAAACTATTTTCTAAAATATAGCAGGAGGGGATAGAGGTGTAACTTAGTTTGACAGCATATACAAAGCATGTGCAAGGCCCTGGGTCTGATCCCCAGCACCACAGAAAAGAAAAAAGAAAACATACTAAAAATAGCAGGAATAAATCTAAAAGACTATTTAAAAGACTATCTAAAAGAATACTTTGATTCCAGGACTCCTGGCCAATGTTTTCCCATTTTAATTTTTGTATGTAACAGCTATTAAACCAGATTAGTTAGTTCATTCTGTGTTTTCTCAACTTTTCATAAGTATACCATGTAAGTCTAGAATACACTTCTATTTACATGATCTGAAGAAAATCTTTTGTCTCCCTCTGTTCTTAGGTTTCTTTGCTTTATTTGGCCCAGTAGATTTATGCAGCCAACTGCATAAAGAGAACCAACTGCACTTTGCACTTTGTATCTTATTAATGATGTATCTCATTTGAAACTTGCCCAATGTTTTATAAGAGAAGCAAATGAACCTGCTTAAAAATCAAGGTGCACTATGTTAATAATTCAAGTAGGACCTGGAAACTGATGCCTTATTATAAAAAGAAATCATGGGCAAAACTTTCAATGTCCTACTTCAAGTTAGCATCACACTGTCAAGTCAACAGAATTGAGTTCTCGTTCTCATTGCTACACTGAGACTAAGAAAAAAGACAAACCACACTACTAAGAGGAGCCATTCTATAAGCTGAATTTTTCAAAGAAGCTAAATCTTCTTAATAACAATAATGTGAAAGTGGGCTTAGGGTAGAAAATGCTTTGGAAAATGTAATAAATGAAAGCAACACTGGATTACGATTTCTTGCTCCTGTTCTGAGTCAAGTGATTAAAAAGATACATGCTATTAGATTAGGTGATTCTAGGTGACTATGATGTCACCAGTAAGATAAAGAAACCAGTTAAATGAACAATGTATTAGTTAACTTTCTAGACTTTAATCTTTTAAAAAAGCTGTAATTATAGAATTATTAAAATCTTGTGGCATTTCCTGAAGTAGTGTATATAAAACAGTGAATTTCTGTAGCCATATCCAAACCATTCTTATTTGGCCTGTGTTAAAATTCTGAGAAATAAACTATATACTCCAACATTATTAATCATTATTAACTACATAGTACTTGTTAATTTTTTAAAAAAACAGTTTTGTTTTGTTTTTGCACCAGGAAATGAACTCAGGACCTTGCACTTATCAGGCATGTACTGTACCACTGAGCTAAATCCCCACCAAAGAATTTAAATAAATTGCTTTCTGTATGTTCTAGTTTTGGGTTCTCTGCTACATAGTCCCACACAACTTGTATTCTCTCTCTTTTATTATACCCATCACATTTTAAATAACCAAGAGAACGTTTTCCCATTAATTACAAGCTCTCAAGGGCAGAAGCATTATCCTATATACTGACCAAGGCAGAAACACAGAATCTAACAAGTACTAAGCCTCTGGACTCTTATACCTTTTTCTATTATTATGATAGAAGTTCTGGATCTATAATTGTGTATTATGCAGTTACAATTTAGACAATAGAAGATGGTTAAAATTCTGTATTATTTTTATCAAGATCCATTTTACTCTCTTTAAAACATGAAGACTAGAATCTTTATTTCAGTGACATAGAAATTTTCAGTTTCAGTGCTGATCAGAATGTATTAACCATTCTACACACTTCTACCTTTTCCAGATTTACATTAACTTTGCAAATGGAGATTCTGTATATCTGGAAAGACTTGTTACTTAACAATGGATCTAATCAATAAGTGTCTATAAAACTATTAAAAAGAAACACAAAATTCCCTTACCCAGCTCAACAGATCTTCGCCAATGTGATCGATCACAGATGTCTCATTCCGCTTCCGAACAGCCTTCATTTGCTCATTCAACCCAACTAAATAAATAAACACACACACACACACAATTTTGGCTGAATTATTGGTAGTACTAAGTACCTACGTTTTCAGAGCCGGAATTTTCAAGCCAGGCATAGTGGTGAATGCCTATAATCTCGGATATCATGAGGCTGAACCTAAGTCAGCATGGACAACTCAAGACTGTTTCAAAATTTAAAAAATCAGAAGAACCAGTGTTGTAGCTCAGTGCTCCCTACGTTTCATTCCTAGTATTTGAAACACATACATACACAGAAATTTCAGAGAAGAATTTCAGTACTTTCAATATCCTTAAATATAAATCTGGATACAATGCTTATACATCTAGATATTGTAAGCCTGACCTAAAAAAACAGTGCTAAACCATCAAAAACAACATTTTTAGAAACTAGTACATTACAAACAGTGCAGCTGCATCAAATACGCATTTAACCTCAAAACTCCATGTATAACCAAGCTCAATAAGAATTTAAGTAGAAGTAGTGCAAGTGATTCTGTTCACTGATCTTCTCAAAATATGTATGTGCATTGTAATTGATATAATCAGGCCTAAATTTTTCAATGCACGTTGGGGTAAAACCTAAGATTACCTACAGAGTTGTAAAGGGCACTCACTGATTTGCCTGGTAAATGTTGAGTTGATACATGCTGGTATCAACTGACAGAGACTGAAGATTAAGAGTCATAGAGAAATAGTAACCTACAAAGTGAGGAGCATCCCACTGTTATCTACAAAAATCCAAGATGACTCACTCAGGGAAAGTTGCAGGTAGAATATCTGTGTATTTATAAAATGTGTTCAAAGCAAAACAATATAGCAATTCCTTAAAATTATCCCACCATGGGATAATAACAGCTGTAACAGTAATATTGCATATTACTATGTGTGAAATACATGTAAGCATATATTATTATATGGGATATATATTTTAAAATCATATATACTATACTTAACAGGAAATTTTCAAAGGTAATTTTGACTGTTCATATTATTCGATTTAAGCACTAACTTTAGACCTGAAGGCTTGTGTTTATACTCTACACACACACACACACACACACACACACACACAAACTGACTGTGGGAGTAATCGGTCTAAATAAAGATTCAGTAATTTCTTTACCTGATGCATTCACATACAATTTCAGGCATGTGAACATGTATGTAAATTATATATAGTTTACAAAATTAAATACTCTCAATCTTTTCCCTGTTGATTATGTATGGGTAAAGATCAGAGCTAACTCATCTTACCATGAAGCTGAAGAATATCTTCCAAGTTTGAAAAAATCTTCCGTAATTCTGAAGGTGACAGAATTCCTTCTCTGGACACTCGCTGATAGAATACTTGGTCAAGAACCTTCAGTGTTCGGACATGAGCTCTTTCAGTGTAGAACAATTCTAAGTTTAAAGAAAAAAGGTATGAAATGCTCTTACTTAGAATAATTCCAAAGGATCAATCTTTGTAATTGTAATTAGGAAGTAAATGAGTTATACAATAAATTATTTATGTAGAAAGAATGATTTATCTCTGAAATCACTTTGACTCCATGAAATACTTCTATACAGTGGTTCTCAGCTGAATGAAAGCTATCATTCAAAACTATTTCATACTTAAAATGGGCAAGGAGGCACATGCCTATAATTTCACAGGAGACTAAGACAGGAGGATTAGAACTCTGAGCCCAGCTCAACCCCGGACAGTTTAACAACTTAGCAAAACCCTTTCTCAAAATGAAAAAGGGTTGGAGGGTATAGTTCAGTGGTAAGGGCTTGGGTTCAACTGCAGTACTGCAAACAATAAACAGCAATGAAATAAAATATAAGTGTATTTTGTACTTAAAAAATATAAGTGTATTTTGTACTGCATCTGGTAGCTTAAGCAATTCTTTGAGGACAACAATAGCTGATATAACAACCCTTGTTAAATCCCTATCATCTTGTTTTGAAATCCTATTTTGCTATTGTTTTTTTGTGTCATTTTGCTTTTGTTGTTGCTTTTTAATTGTTTATTTCTTGAGTTTTCTGTTTTCTCTTTAAAATAAAAAAATTAACAGTGCATTCCCAAACTCATTCAATTGTTTATCTATTGTGATCACAAGTTAGAAATCTTTAAGCATCAATACCATATAGATTTTAAGCCATTTTAAGAATATCGGGCTTTTGCTTATCTAATCTGCCTATAATATAGGCAAATAGACTGGAATTTCACTATATTACAAAGTTGTCAGAGATAAGGATATTCAATCAACTCATGTCCTAAGGATAGTATAGGATATAGCATCTAAACTACGAATCTGTCACATATACATTAGGGTAACTAACAAGCACTGACACAGGGGCCAGAAAGAGTTAGATCGTAGTGTCGTTTTATCAGCTGTATGACCTTGATTAACTCAACTAGTTTCTCTGGGCTTTAGCCTCTTCTTTAGGCATAAAAATGGTTTGAGAGCTATAATACTATAGATCTTAAGTATCTTGAAGGCTAAACATTTTCTCTTTAAATTATCAGTAAGAATCACAGAATCACATTTTGGAATGGAAAGGTTCAAGAATTTTCTATCTAGTTTAATTCTCTTTGCTGGAAAAAAAAAGTTGAGAGAAACTGAAGCAAACTCTAAGGCTGAGGAATCTACTTTATTCTGATAAAACTCAGTATGTGTGAAAAACAACAGATTGATAAAACTCACCATTAATGACTTCCTGTCTTTTAATCTCACAAGCTTTCAGTCCCAGTAACACTTCTCGGCTAACAAGCTGCTGCCAGTTGGGTGGATCTGTTTCTAGGTCATTCTCAAATTGCTCATCCTCACTCTGACTTTCTCCAAAGGCTATGCTGTCAAACCTAATGAAGAAAAGTGACGAAAACTATTGGAGAACTTCAAGTGGACAACAGGAAACTGCACAGCTCTTAAGGCTATAGTTCAGTCACTTTTGTAAATCTGATTCAGCAGAGCCTCAAACATACTACCTTCCTACAAAATGCTTTACACATGCTATGTACACTTTAATATGTATCTTTTGATTTATGCTTATTAAAATTTTTCTTTTATGTTCTTTAACACAATAGTGTACAAGAGTTAAGACTGGAAATTTAGGGAAGAAAAGCTCTATTTCTTAGACTGCAAGAATCCTTTTTTAACTGTAAGCCTTTATTGAAAGCTACTTAAGATTTACTTACTTTCGGAAAGGCTTTGGTGTCCCAAGTTCTGTCAGCCTTAAAATAATGAAGAATAGGGTTAAAAGGAAACCAAAATGGAGATCAAAAAATTTATAGCTAAGTATTTAAAACTGAGTTAAATGCCAATGGCTGGATAAACAATTCTCCCAGATACAGGAATTATTTAATATGAAATAAATAGAAAATTTTAGTACTGCTCTAATATTTACTACCAACACATGCTACTTCCTTAAAAACATTACAAAAGGAAAAACATCACAAAGTACAAAAATACACAACTTTAAAAAACTAAGCAACCCCTACAACCCACTAAGGTCTTACTGACTCACCTTTCCACTTCATACTCCTCCTCCTGAACCTGGTCTAATGGAGGAGGAGGGAAATCAAAGATGGTATTAGGAGTACGAGGTGCGCCATCCAAGGAGTCTCCAGATGCCAGTGTTTCTCTGACTTGTTTTAATCCTAAAAAGATAAAAGTCAGACATTGGCATAGTGTTATTAAAGACAATGATTACAGAAAAATTAGTCTCAAGAAAACCTACTTCACAGTGACATTTTTATTTAAATATTTTCAGGCTAGCTAGAACCAAAATTTTAATACATAAAACTTTTAAATGAACTTAAAAAAATAAACAGGAAAATAATTTTTAAAGTACTTCTTAAAAATCAAAAACTCATTCAGAAAAGTGTATGATCAGGAGCAACATCATCCCACAATATCCCCTTCTGCTTCCAGTATCAACCTTGTTAAAGTTTCTATCTAGATGTCCACCCAAAGCCTCATGTGCTCAAAGACAGGGCTTTTGGGAGGTGACTGGACCACCAAGGTGCACTGACCAAGCCCACCCATGAGTTTACAGCTGACTTGCTGTTAGGAAGTGGGATCTGATTGAAGAGGTGAGTCACTGGAGGGCATGGCCTAAAGGATTTACCTTCCTCCACTCTCTCTCAGCTTCCTGGGTGCTGTGCCAGGAGATGCTTTTCCTTTGCCACACCCCTCTGCCATGCTATTCTTCCAGCCAAACAGACTGAAACCTCTACAACAGTGAGCTAAAAGAAACCTCTACTCCTTTAATTTATTGGTATTAGGTACTGTGTCCTAGCATCAACCAAAATAACAAAGAAAAACTCTTTTTCATGTTTTCAATCTTAGTTATTAGGGTGATCCAATTCCAATAATAATCTGTATTTTTCTTTTTCTTGATTTATTATCTTTAGGTAGTACGTATTTCTTACCCTTCTGATGATTTTACTCATTTATACTTCCAGTACCAACTTTCCTACACAGTCCTAATGGGACCACTATCACATATGCAGCCCATTTTTGATCAAACTGCTGTTACGTGGTACATTAATCGTATAATGAATGAAACGTATGATGAATGAGAAAAAAAAGGGATTCATCCATACAGTGTCCTTGGAAACTCTAAGTACACTAAAAAGATACGACGTTGAATAGTTGTATTATTAGAAACACTTAATAGTTATATTATACCTGCTGGGTGACTAGTTATTACCTAAATTAAAGTCTGTTTATGTTCCATCAAGGAGTTTCTATCTCAACTCTTTTCTGTTAGATTAGATGCTTAGAATCCATATCCTTTCCTCTCTTTCTTTCAGCTTGGATTTCTTTCAACTGCATTCTTAGTTACATCAAGATGATTTCTGACATTTATATTTTGATCTGAAGCCATGGAAAAATATTCTATGCTTTGTCTAGTAGAATGATTCTGAAAGTCCAAAAATCAATGAAGTGTGCTGACATTATTATTATGCCCTTTTTTTTTTTTTTTTTGGTCTTTTTGAGATAGGGTCTCTGTGGTGGTTTTCTATTTTATTTCTTCAAATTTTTCTCAAATGTCCATGTTTTGATATTTCTTATATACATTCTAAAATTTTAGGGACATTTTTTCTTCCTTTAAACAATAATGATTATAGTAGTTTGAAAATATGTCCACAATTTTTTGACATTTCTCCCTTCAGGAATGGATGCAAGATTTAACAACTTGTTTCTACCTTGCATAATTACTAGGAACTAAAATGTAAAATACAGCAGTACATTCTTCTTGCCCTGTCTCGTGGATAACTCTAGAAAAATTCAGTTTATTATGTCAAGGTGTAATCCAGGAGCTCCATATGGCAAAGAGGTGAGACAGTAAGAAGTGGATCCCCCACCTTTTTGAGAGACCACAAGCCCACCCAGCTAAGTAGCTACAAAGTTATTCCCTCACCAAAAAGGGAGGTAATGTTTTGGTGTTAAGCAGCCTGCAAACTGTTGTGTTACAACACAATGATTAATAACTAATAAAATATTTCTTGCATTGTACCTAGTGGTTGTATTTTTAAAATTTTTTCTCTGAGTGCTCCTTTACCATAGGATCTTATTCTTACTTTACAGATACAGTAACTTCTTTAATGTCTCCAAATATTATCTAGTTAGAGGTAGTCTTTTAAAGTTCTTGTCAGTTACCAAAATTTTTTTCTTCTAAAGGAAGAAGTGTATTTCATGTGTATTTTCCAGTGTATTTCATGTTCTCTATGTCTGTATTTAATATATCTGGCCTTATGTATAAATCTTAGGTATTGATTCTAGTAAGCAAACGTTTCTTTCTAAAGATAAGTAATGATGTTCATACTTAAGAATCAAAGACTAGGTGGCTGACTGGGCTTTCTTTTGCTGCTATATGGAAGTAGTATTGTCTAATTGAGGGCTCTTTACGTAGTGTGAGTCCCTGGCCATGTCTGTCAGGTTTAGGTTCCTAACTGTACGAACCTAAGGGAATCAACTCCATGAAGGATTTAACTCTCCCTAAAAAATTCATTCCATTTCTATTAAAAAAATAAAAAAAAAATTTAAAAACCCAACTCATTGGTATTCTTCTAGTCCATAAATGACAGAATACTTACATTTTATAAAGCAGAACTGCTTACATTTTATAAAGGAGTCAGAAAATGCTGACACAGCCAGACTATAGATACTCAACTCAGTCATCACTTTTAGCTCTATTTCTTTCTTTTTTGCACATGCGAACACTGAGGCTAAAGTCTTTCCATGGTTCCAATGGGCAGAATGGCTTGCACCTTAACCTCCTTAAACAAATTAGCCTCTGAATTGTGTTATGTTGTTTTACTCATTTATCCACTCTTGCCCACTTTCGATCTTCCAAACATGAAATCTCTCATGTGAAACAACAGTCTCTCCCTCTACCCACTTTCTCTCTATGGTTGTTAGGCTCTATCTCCTATGTTTTTATTTCCATGAATCATGGGGGCTAAGAAGTATCAATGCTTTTACTCTAAGAATTGCATACCTCAGAAAATTCTCAGGCAGCACTCCAAGTGTCACTCCTACTTGTCTGTCTAAACAGAAACCTGCTTGTTCCATGAGGAGGAAGAACCTAGTTCTTTTGCCACAGTGTTCTGAAAACGAAAGTGGTATTTCGTCTTAAACTGTGTATGGGTAGAGATGCAATGGGTAGCCCTGTTCCTCTGTCCAACTTTTAGGCCAGAATCGTGCCCTCATCTTGTAAAGTCACTTGGTTCATTAAACCTGGCATTCTCTGGATATATCACATCTTCTCCCTCCTCACAACAGTTATCTAGTAACCTCCTCTAAGACGCATCAGTGACATTCCCACAGCTTCTTCCTTAACTCTGTCATCACCAGAATCTGAATTGCTTCAAGAATCATGAGCATGGAGTGACACACCTTTCTTCAAATAAAACCACTTATATGCCTAGCTGACCTGTCTAAGAAGCCAATTGTAACAAGTATGAAGAAATATGGTACTAAGCTCCTTTAGTGATTATCTGTAACAATTACTTCTTTTCTCCCTTTAATTTTCAAATCTCCTTGCCTCTCTAAAACTTTGCTCAATTAATAACCTTGCCTTTTACATACACTCTGCAGATCCTCTCCTCTCCTCAAAACTTTGCTCTGTTGTTGATATAGTTTCATTCCCATATATTCAACCTCTTTTTGCTACAGGCTTCTCATTACTATTTTTTAAATATCTCTAAAGTTTTTAGTCTTAGACTCCAACATCTGCCTCTAACTAGTGACCATTTTCCACAATTTTTCTATTATCTCTTTTCGGGACTTACCACAATCTGAATTTTTCGAGTGACTCTCTCCCTTATGTGACTAAGGATCAAGAGGCAAGCATTTGTGTAGAATTATTATATCCCAAAATCTGGCACAAAGATACTGTCTGACAGAGACATAAGACTTATTTATGATACATTTTTACCATCTACTTTTATCTAATATTATCACCTATTATCATCTATCATTATCAAGTACTTTTAGATAGATAAGAACTACTTATCACACATCATTGATTTATTATGTTACTGAATATTAAAATGTTAAAATCAAAGTAAATTAAAATTCAGCCTGACTTAGAATACTCTGCCTATCACTTAATTAGTGTGTTTGTTTTAAATGCTGATATTTAGCTAAGCTGACCCTTAGTAGTGGCTCACCTGTATCATTCTCTTTCCCTCCTTCCTGGGAGAGAGTGACTCCTGCAGCCACAGAACTCATGGAACTGCTAGGCAGGTATCCAGCATCTGTTCCTTCATTTGTTACCCCACTCTGATGCAACTTAGCAGAGTCCTGAGGTTCAGGACTCACAGAGGAGGGAGTGGATAAGTGCTTGGGGTGACGTGCCTTCTGTAGTTCCATGGCCCTGCCAACTGAATGGAAAATAATGATAAGTAATCTATGTCGCAAGACAGCTCAATAAAAAAAGAGATGAAGTAAAAATATCCTAAAAGTATTTGTGAAAAAATATAAAACCAACACACAGCACAAAGAATACACAGAGAACATGAAAGAGTGTAGGGAGACAGAGAGTACAAGAGGGGAAAAGGAGAGGAGAGAGACACAAGCTAAGAGAGAACAGTGGAAGAGGGAAAGGAGATGCAAGAGGGTGATCAGAAAAGGAGAGAGAACGTGGAAAATGAAGTGGAGAAGGATGAGGCAGAAGGTGAAGGATCATGAGAAAAGGAAATGAGAAGAGCAGTGGCAGGTGGGGGAGGAAATGCCAAGACACAGAGGTCTATGAAGCTGTACCATCTGTAAGAAAAACGAGGAAACCTTTATCACTGTGGCAGTTTAGCAGGCCCTCCTGCCACTTTCCTCCCAGCACTTACAACTTTGTCCTCACAATACACCTCATCTTCTTCATAATCACAGTTACACAGGTCAGTACAAGAAGCTGCAGATATCTGGTAACCATCCTTCTCAGCAAGGTGCATCCTCAAACAGTTGTACACTCTGAGTCTAACCAGTCTTCCCAAAATCCTAAAACTCTCTCTGCATTGTTTGGAAGTCAGAGTCAACATGTGTAAGATCCTCCATCTCCCCAACCACCTTTCCAAAAATTTCTTTCCCTTTTCTCAGTATTTCTCAAACACGGGCACTAATGACATCTGAGTAAGAATGCAAATCATTTAGGACACCCTGTATCACTGTTCCACAACTTGTCTTCCACTGCTATCATGTCAGTGTTTGCAATGTAATACTGTCTAAGATGAGAAGTACTACCTGACCTACTTACCTTCCCCACAGTGCTAACATCTCTGTTTTTCCTGCAGCCCTTTCTAGTGAGTCGACCTTTTTCCAATGGCTTTAGGGGACAAGGGAGACCGGAAAATAAAGGCACCCTCTGAGCATGGTAGTACATGCCTATTATTCCAGCAGTCTGGGAAGCTGAGCCAGGAGGTTCACAAGTTTGAGTCTAGCCTGAGCAACTTAGTGAAACCCTGTCTCAAAACAAAAACTGGGTTGGGGAAGTGGCTCAGTGAAAAGGCCCTTAGTTCAATTCCCAGTACAAGACCAGACAAAGAAAAGGCACTAGGTGGAGAAATAGGACTATGGAGAGAGTGAGTGATATATGTACAAAGACATGGAATGAAATATGGTGCACACATAATCCACACATAATCTTTTTTTAAAATCTAAATCACAAGAGTGGAAGATCACAAAATCAGGAGAGATAAGTAAATGAGGTTATGAGTATCTGATAGAATGCTGCCATTAAAGACAACGTTTATGACAATTACATAGAAGCTAAGGGGTACTGAGTTCAGAAACAGCACTGAAGAGAAGAACACATTGGAAATTTAGTGACATCACCTCAGAAACACCTTCCTCTGCCAGCTCATGCCAGCCAAATGGACTTCTGATACAAGGACAGAACAGTGGGAATGCACATTTCATACTTGAACATACTTGCACTATTGTCATGACGACTTGGTCTCCTTGGGGGTCCCAGAATGCTGGGGAATCCTCTTCGCTTTCCCTTTTCTTCGCCTTCTTTATCTTTCTTCATGCTTTGCTAGAATTGAGACATAATCAGAAAGATAGAAGACTCCTAACACACAGTAGATTTCTTTTGCTACTTTCAAACAAAAATCTAATGCTGATGGTTACAAAAATGGTTAAATGTAAATAAAAGTGTACACACACATACCCTCAACAGGGTACTCATCAGAGATTGGCACACAGCTTTGCAGACATCAAAAACTCAAAATGTCTATGTAAACCCTTTAGAGATACTAATTTGGGAAAATAAAAGAGCAGTTTTACCAGGAGCTTCTTAACCATGCAAATTTACATGTTTACCAGGAGCTTGTTCTAAACAACTGATTCACCCATTCAACAATTTCACAAGTATTATTATGCCTAGTGACAATGTGCTGGCTTAGTAAATATTAAAAAAAAAACATTGCAATCAAGTGTAAACAATGTCAAGCCCTGAACACTCTATTATTATTCCAGTCTTACTTTGATTTTTGGAAGGAATCCAATTCGACCCCGCTTGTGCTCCAAATTTCGAGGTTCTTTCACTTTGACTCCCAAATGCTTCATGTACATGAGGATAACATACTGCATTGTGGAACTGAAGGAGAAAGATTCGGGAAGGTAAGACTTCTGAGAAGGAAAAGTCAGAAGAAAGGTATCAAACATTTCTAAAGCCACAATGTTGAAATTCTTTTTTTTTTTTTCTTTTTTAAGACAGGGTTTCACTATATCGTTTGGGCTGGCCTTGCACTAACTCATTTTGTAGCCCAGGCAGGCCTCGAACACTCAGTGATCTGTCCTGCCTCAGTGTCGAGTGCTGGGGTTACAGGTATGTACCACCAGGCCCAGCTAATAATGTCTAAATTCTTAAAATTAAACAACAACAAAAAAGTAAAAACTATCTTCAATGTATACATTAAAAGATTCTACTTGTATACTATTAGAGTATTAGTCAAATAAAATATAGGCCACCAGGGGGAGACCACACTCCACATTTCTAAGTTAAAAGAACTAAATGGTAATTTAGGGTTGACAGGCAAAAAAGTCAGGTTTTTTTTTTTAATTCTAGGAAAAAATAAAGTTTTATTACCTCTTTTCTTCTTCTACAGCCTGAGCAGTCATCCTAAAAATATTTTAAAAAGAAACTTATAAATTTAACGAAAGCATTGTTATTGAACTCAAGAGACCCAAGACAACAGAACAAAATCAAATGCTTTTGGTTTCACCTAAGTTGGTCACCCAGATGAAATACCCAAGGAATCCTAATTCCCAAAAGAACCACACCATTTTCATATTCATGTCATCAAGTGAATATGGTTTATAGCAAGAAATATTTTCCAAGCCTAAGCATTAAAACCAATGAAAATATTCAAGTAGTTTTGTTTATGGATTAGATTTTTTAGTGTTAGTCATCTGCTAACATTCAGAAAAAGAAATCCAAGAATTTTACCTAAATAAAATATTGGGGGGTGTTTCTCAAGTATTATGATAAAATAAATAGCTTCATACATACAACCTACCCTTCTAAACCTTTTTTTTTTTTTTTTTTTAAAGAACACATTTGAGATACAGTCCCTGAATGGAGTGGGCACATACACACAACACACCTGACTTCCTTTTTTAAGCCCCTTTCCTTCCCCTCCTTCTCTCGCCATCTCTTGATGCCATTCCCATTTGAGAAAGAGCTACTTCTCTACGCCTGTCATCTACCTTTACTTTTGCTCTTTATTTATAATTTGATTTTCTCCTATAAGAGAAATCATGCGATATTTAAGTCCATGTGTCAGCCTACACATAATGTCTCCAAGTGCAGCTGTTTTCCTACAAATATTTCCAGTTTATCTTCTTTTGTGACATGGCTGCAGGGGGAAAAAGGAACTCTTTTACATTGTTGGTGGGGATGTTAACTAGTACAACCACTACAGAAATCAGCGTGGAGACTCCTCAAAAGAGCAAAACTAGAAATTCCATTTGACTCAGCTATTTCAGTTATCTTCCCAAAAGGGTTAAAGACATAACGCTACAGTGATACATGCACATCCATGTTTCAAGGAGTACGATTCATAATAAATTAAATCTTGCAAGTGGCCCATATGTCCATCAACAGATAAATGGATAAAGAAAATGTGGTATTTTCACACAATGGATATTATTCTGCCCTTTTAAATTTGTTTGGAGTGCTTCAAATATAATTAGCAATTCCACAAGCACTTCTATTACTTACAATACTTCTTCAATTTTGGAAACAATCTGTTCTGCACATGCCCGCTCCTTCTCCAAAGTTACCCGGTCCTTGTCTCGTTCTACGTCAAGTTTAGTCAGCTCACTTTCA
Organism: Cavia porcellus; assembly: GCF_034190915.1. NCBI lineage: Eukaryota > Metazoa > Chordata > Mammalia > Rodentia > Caviidae > Cavia > Cavia porcellus. The sequence goes on along the minus strand of NW_026947492.1, from coordinate 12,446,294 downwards.
GCCAAAGTTAGTCCCATGCTACGTTTCTGCCTAAAGAGAACAGGAAAAATCGTTTGAGTAGTGTAGAGAAAAATCACCTCCTCCTGGATGGGTTTCAGCAGTTTCATTAGTTATGAGTTTCGAGAAACAAGGAAAATATCACAATCTCATACTTATGGGTCCATGTCACCTGGGATAATAGAGGGGAAGAAAATCCAAAGGTAATCACTCACAGATACATCTCTTTATTGTAGGCACAGTCCTGAGTGTGAATATTGAAAATATACGAAATGAGGACTATGAAGTCTTATTTTCACTCTAACCCTCTGACTCCACATGTTCATTACGTTTTAATAATGAAGGTAGGACCATATGGTTTACCGAGTGCTAGGTTAAGTTTTTAATGTCTTTTTCTACTTAGAAAAAAATTCAGAATGACCCTACCAGGTTTTATCTACGACCAAGCTTACCGAAAGTCTTCCAAGTGCCTCTGAACATCTGGGTGGACCCTTTCTTGCATCGTTTGGATATAGTGGCGATGTAGATCCTCAGGAATAAGTTCAGGTCTTCTCTTTTCTGTATAAAGAGAAAGGAATTATTTCACCTAAAAGTGCATTTCATGAAATATATAATAGAGACGCCAACCCAACAATGCTACTGTGTATAAATTTAGCTTGGAGTACATCAGAGAAATTCTTCAGTGCAGTTCATGCATTTCATCTCAGAATTTGGATTTCAATTCTCTTTAATGAATTGCTGACTCTCCTTGTATAGAGATTCAAGTGATTGCCACATGACAACATTGTTAGAACTGAATTGAGCTACATAACTACACTGATTCAATTCTGCAAAATACCGGTGTTCCAAACTTACCTAGGTCTATAGCTATTTCATCAGGAACAGAAACTTTCAGGTGCTAAAAGAAACGCAAACAAAAGGTGAAACAGCACTGAAGACTTTTCACAATAAACACAAACTCCTGTATACAACGTAAAGGGATACAACTTGGATACCTACTCATGGAAGCATATACACATAAAAGCTTACCTACTCATCCATATTTCATAGTTCCTGGAATGTCCTATTGTTTAAACTTAAAAATAAAACCTTCTCAAGCATTATGCTCTAAGGAAATATCCAGTTATTCACAGGCGACTGCATGCTTCAGTGTTATACTTATTCCTAATGAGTACATTGGCTTTGACTTTCTAGAACTATTATTATAATCACATGCACATAATTTGAATAAATATAGGTTAAAATCTAAACTGATCTATATATAAACCATAACTTTTATTTATTGCATTTGGGACCCTGCAGGCCACTATATTTCCACTATCCTGTGCAAGTTTTAAAAACCTCAACAGTCACACTTCCAAAAGGAATTTCTCTGAATACCAATAATGAACTTCTTGGAGTCTTAAATCTCCACTAATCATCTATAGTTCTTGCTACTGAACTAAGGTGACAGTCTCAGAATCTACTTCTTCCTAGTTGAGATTTTCCTTGTAACTGCAGTATTGAGTCCTGCTGTAAGACTGTTGTGCTTGTCACTCCATCAATTTGGAGGAAACTTTCATCATTTTACATGCAGAAAAATGACTTCATGAATAAGACTGTATAGCTATTTAAGTCACAACATTTCAGAATTTAAACAATTATAATAAAAATCTGAAGTTTTAACTTGGAAAATAAGTCATGCTAAAACATTGAGATCTCTTATCCCCCTCATTTTTAAAATAGTGAGATGTTCTTCAAATCTTTAACTGAAGCTGTTAAGCAACAATTCAACTTTCTTCCAAGTATTTCTAGCATCAATGCAAAAAATACACAAAACTTCATTTGTATATATGGATACTTATATGAAATAAATATGGCTGGTAGCATAAGAGAATAATTAACTAATTAATCAAAATTCTTTTTATTCTTTAATACTGATATAGACTATGAATAGCAAAATATAAGGTTTTTGCATAGCTTGGAGCTCTATTAAAAATATGAAATTCTATTGTAAAAGTGAAAGGGATAGAAAGTGCTCTAAAGGATACAACAGTATGTATAGTGTGTAAGATAGATGACCATATTACTAAATTTCTGTTAGATCATTGAACAGAAGGGTTTCAGTGTCTAGCCACCTTTTATCTTTGATTTTTTAACTTTAACAACTATTTTTAGGATGACAATATGTAATATATCAACTAGTGATTTTATGATGTTAATTTTTGTGAATTCTGTGTTATTCTATTTTTTCTATTTTAATTTTCTTTTCTTTCTTTAAATAAAAAAGAAAAAATGAAATTCACACATAACTTGAATATACTGTCATTTCTTCATGATAGCAAATATTTTTAATAAAAATGTGTAATATTTTAAACACAACAGTATAATCAGATCATTCAACAAATATGAGTCACACTGTCTGCCAGGAACTACTGGAGACGCAGTAGCATACAAAATAAAATATTTGCCCTAATGGAAGTGATATGCAGGGCAACAAAAAAGATGTATATGTAAATAAAATTAAATTCTCAGACAAAATAATACAGAAGATTAAGGGAGCAAGACTTCTAAGCAGGCTGGTCAAGGAAGGGTTCAGTAAGAAGGTAATACATTTGCCAATATGAACATGTAGTCACCTTTGTAAAAGAGTATGAAATAGGGGAAGAGCTAGAAAAAGCTGTGGAGTCAAAATGTTTGTGTGTATGTTTATTTTTACGATCATGTTTGCATGATAATGTTACGATTCAGTAGAAAAAACACTGATAATAAGAGAGAGAAGGGGGTAAGTGCCTGAGAAAGTTGTTTATGTGTAGGCAGAGAAAATATACCCTGGCTAAAAAGGAAAGCAACTGGTCCAGGGTAGAGGGGAACCAACTCCTTAACAGTATCAGAAAAAGGGTAGAGTACGTAATATAATGGACATAAGTAATATATCTGGCAGAAGTTCTCTTCTCTATGCATTAAATTTCCCAGAAAAACAGCAAGGTTATGAGCTGAGAAAAGGTTAGAAGAGGAAGTGACACATATTTTGAGAAAATGTATGAAGTAGTCATCAAAAGAAACAAAGTGAAAAGATGAGAGCTATGCAGCCTGATCATCCAAGGAAGTATTAAGTGCAAAACGCCATTTACTCATAGAAAGGGTAACCATAAAACTCAGCTTTAAAATTTTATTAAAATTTCCATTGGTAAGCCACGTGTAGTGGTGCATACCTGTAATCCCAGCACTTTTGGGAGGCTGAAGTAGGAGGACTGCCTCGAGTTAGTTAGAAGCCAGCCTGTGCCACATAGTGAGTTCAATACTAGGCTGAATTAAATAGTGAAATCCTATCTCAAAAAACTCAAAACGCAAAACAAAGCAAATTTCCACTGGTAAAAGAGAGCACTACTACCATTTATTTCAGTGTTAGAGACGGCTTTTCCACTACTTTCTAGTTAAATTTGTGTCTCTAAACCTTAAAGTGGCCACTTAGAGTTCAATTCTATAAATATTATCCCTTGGACCCTAATATACATGTCTACATATATTCTGTTTCTTGTTCTCCCATTCTAATTATGCACATGTGAAAACTCATACATATGTGTATCTCTTAAAACCTATTAGAAGAATTTAGATTCTCAAAACTAATTTAGAAATGATAAAAGAGGAAAACCAGTCAAGAGTAGCCAATAATAGAGATATAACTACAATTTCCAAAAGCACAACAAAGTCCAAAAACATGCAACTGAAGACTGGAAATAGAAAACCAGTAAGTCAATGTAGCGAAGTAAAGATAATTAATATTAACTTGGCAACTTACTGCAGATCGATCCAGGAAGAACTGGTGAAACTCAAGGAAGATGCGACGTGTTTCCTTGGAATTAGTCTGTTTATACAGGTCTGAGTAGAGATAACAGAGCTGACATGGAAAAAGAAATAAAAAAGACAAAGTAAAAAAATCACCAAAAAATGTTACTTGCTAGTTCCTCCTAAATAGGAATGTTTAGAATATGTAGTTCACTATCAACAATGCAGTCACTACCAATCAAGCCTTTAAAAAAACACCTTTTATGTTATCTTTCATTACTTATTCTGGACATATTTGGAAGACTGAAAGTCTTTCTACTCATGCTGTAGATACAGAGAGTTCTACATTACATAAATTAATATAGGATCTCTGAACCTGCTAAATTAACATATATTACCAATGTTGCAGGGTCAAACTGTGAAACTACATGGTGTAAGAAAACAGCCAAATGAGCAGGGCGAGACTTTAGCAGTTCAATGCTCTGGAAACAGCTGCACTGCCCGTTGATCTAGAAGAAACAGTTACACATTTATAAATGATATACAAGTACAAAATGCAACATAAACTCAAACAAAACTATGCAAATTTAATTTTGCCCTTCCTATTAAAAACTCAATATTGCAGAAGTTTCACAAAAATTTATTGGTAACACAGGCTATATAATCTCCACCTCTTGACCCAGATGGCACAGGCCTATCATGCCAGCTCTGAGGTTGCTGAGACAAGATCGAGGTTCAAAAATTGAAATCAAGCCTAGGCTACATCTTACACATCCTAACTCAAAAACAAAACAAAACAAAAGTCTTCTTTTGACAATTAATTATTAAACTATTTGGGAGAACAGATGTTTAGGAAGTGATTAACAAGGAGTTGATATGCCTGCAAATCAGCATGTAAAACAATCTCTAATTGTACTTACACAAACATAAGGCTTTTTGCTTAGTAATGAAATAGCTGCTTATCTTTTGGGCTAATCATAGAAATGGCAATCAAAAATGAAGTTTACCTTATTTTAAGACAACACCCAGAATATTTGTATAATCCCCTAAGAATTCTCAGCACGAAGACAAATTAAAGGTAAACTAGCATAATTTCCAAATAGTTTTTCACATTTAGATAAATTAGAGAAGCTACACTAAGTAGTATCAATTCTGTACGACTGTCTCAAAAAACAGGAGGTCATTTCTCAAATCATTCTCAAGTCAACCTATTCTCCTCTATCAAAACTAGCAATAGCACCAAAAAAAAAAAAAAAAAAAAAAAGACCACAGACCAATATAACTCATGAACATAGATGCAAAAATCCTCGTAAAATAAAAGCTAACTGAATCCAACCATACCAAATAAATAAATAAATAGACAACAGATCATGATAGACTCTAGGAATATAAGGCTTGTTCAACATTCTAACATTAATCAATGCAATCTACCATATTTAGATACTAAGCCAGAAAAGCCATACGATCATCTTATTTAACAAAATTCAATGTGTAGTCATCATAAAAACTCTCAGTAAGCCAGAAATATGCTTTAACCTAATAATACTTAACCTAACAGAGTATCTAACAAATAGTGTTAAGTACAGAGTATCTAAAATAGTGTTAAGTAACATACTAAATGATTGGGAATAAAGCAAGGATATATCATCACTCTGATTCAATTTCATACTGTAAGTCTGTGCCATTACAATAAAGGGAAGAACAAGAAATAAAAGATACACAGATTGGAAACAAGAAAATTTAAAGTCTCAGGACCAGCAGTGCCAGCGGTCCTGAATTTGATACATCACCCCCATCACCAAAAAAAATTGTAAAGTCTCTTAATAGACAGTATGCTTGTTTATAGAGAAAAATCCCAAAAGACATTCATTTTTTAAAAATCTTATAAATAGTAAGTGAACTTAGCAAGATCACAGGATATAAGAAGAATCAAGCCTATAATATATATTTATATACATATTTCATGCACATATTTCAAATCCCAGTCATTCATTATATATTATATTCAATAACATCCCAATATCACAATGAAACAATTTAAAATCAATGACACAACTTTCTGTTTTTAAATGCAAAGTCATTTCTAACAGTAAAAGCTAAAACAATCCAAGCTGCCACTGGTTCTAAGATTTAGTTTCAAATCCTTACATATGTTATTTTGATCTCCAGAAAATGTCTATTTGTTGCAATAAATCAGGCATTTCAAAAGTCAATTTATTTTTCAGAAAAAAAAAAAGATCATCACCTGTTCATGTTCAGTACCAAAATCATCATCCTCTGCTCCAATAATATGAGGTGTTACACGGGTTAAGGGACTCCCAACAAATGACTGAGTGTCCTGGTAACATTCACAGAAAAGAAAAAGAAAAATTATAAGTCAGTGAAAGAATAAAACTGAACCATCAAAAAGATATGGTTCACTTAACTGATGGGATTTATTTTTGGTAAATTTCTTTTAGCTACTTTATTTTCAAAGTAGTGGTTTTCAAACTGTCTAAGCCCATAAACCACCATAATAGAGAAAATAATCACAACAGAAATAACTAATTCTTGGAGAATGAGGAGGACTAAAATTATCCTTGAAAATAGTAAGTACTCTTTGATTACTATACCGTTATTCCAATCACTTTCTATATCCTTAATTTATTAACTTCACATACCTATACCTATTAGAGAAAGACATAAAATGACTTATGCAATTACTATAAAAAGTTAAAGAATAGAAAAAATACAAAAAAAGGAGAGCAGAAATAAGACAGAATTAGCGGAACTATTAACACACCTGAGAAATGCTAAACGATTTCTATCAACTATACAAAATTGAAAACTATTACTGAATTCTATATTTAATTCACTTTCATAAATGCATAATACAGCATTTCTCAACTTTGCTACTGTTGAAATTCTTGGTTAGATAACTATTTGTTGAGGGGTTGTGCTGTGCACTGTAGTTATGGTTAGCAAGCATTCCTAACCTCTACCATCCAGCAGGTGCTAGCGGTAGCTTCTAGCAGTTTGCTAAGACAAAGAAAAGTATTTCCAGATACTGTTCAACATTCCCGCAGGGCAAAACCACTCCCTGTTGAAAATCACTGGCATATTGCAATAAAAGTTTCAAGTGATTTCACAAATCACTTGTTAGAGATCACAAATCACTTTTTAGAGAAACAAAGACATTAAGATTTTAAAAATAAACTGGAGTTTGGCATACAGCACTCCATTTAGTACCTCATCTGCTCATCTACTCACAAGGCTGGAGTCAGCATGAAGAAGGCGGCATAAAAGAATTTATAAAGCGATATTTGAAGAACAAGCAATAAGATCAAAGGTCATGTAGGATTAAGAGAAATAAAAATCATGAAAGAAATAGAAAAAGAATGAATTTGGCTTAAACATGACAGCAGCTGACCATGGGAAATCTGGCGCTCACAGTGGTGGCTGGGGCTACACTGGCTTAGCAGTCACTTGTACAGCAGTTACGTATTAAGCGTATGTAAGTAGATCTGTAGGTTACAAATGCAGTGAAAGTTATAAATTCATTGAAGAGTATGCATCTATAGTTTTTCTTCCTTAGGTAGTAATACTATATACTGCATCCCTAAATGTGATTCTGCCTTTTAAAAATTATTCTTTTAACTGCAAGGTTTCAATGAAAAAAAAAATCATGTAAAAACAACAGAAATTTGCTTAGAACAAAAGACAGACAAAGTTTAATTTTATAACTGAGTTGATGTCTTTAATTTTTCAATAGTCTTTATGTTGTTAATAGTCAATATATCACAAAATTTTGTTAAATCTTTCACTATAAAACTTCAGCCAGGTTTGCTGGTACACATCTACAATCCTAGCACTTTGACAGAGCGATACAGAGGGAGGCAAGTTCAAACCTAGCCTGGGCAAATTAACAAAAACCTGTTTAAAAAAAAAAAAGGCTTGAAATGCAGCTCTGTGAGAAATGCAGCTCTGTGAGAAAGTCCTGAGTTCAGTGAACAGTACCACAAAAAACAAAAGACCCTTCAAACAAATGTAATTTTAAAACCAGAATGCTAAAAATATTCAATGGAGAGCATTTAAGAGCCAGCAGTCCCACTTCTTGGTATATAACCAAAGAACAGAAAACAAGGCAGCGTCAGTCACAACAGCCAAAAGGCGGAAGCCACCCAAGTATCCACCGTTAGATGAGTAAATAAAATGTAGCATGTGCATATCATGGAACAGTACTCAGAGTCAAAAAGGAAGGAAACTGTGATACACAACACAGCAGAGAGGGACTGAAGACACTGTGCTACTTGAAGAAAGTCACGAAAGTCATGTGATTGCATGATTGCATGTACTTGAGCAGCTAAAATAAGTCAAATTTATAGAGACAGAAAATAAAATGGCGGTTGCCAGAGGCTGGAGCGACAGATGAACGTAGACTGAGTGCTTAATGAGTACCAAATTTCAGTTAAGGGGACAAATGGCAGTGACCGTTGTCCAGCAGCATAAATGTACTTACAGCTACCATCCACTTAAAACAGTGTTTTTATGTCTGTCTTACTAAAATAACAAAACACTACCAAGCAACTTAAGAATACCCATTTTTTTTAACTCTTCATTAATTTAACAAAGAAAAGCATATCAAATTTATCCATCATGTCTTAAATATAAGAAAAGGTAAAAGGGCTGGGGGTGTAGCTCGGAGGCACAGGACTTGTCTACCATGTGTAAGACCCTGTGTTCAATCCTAGCACCACCAAAAGACAAAAAAAAGAAAGACAACATTCACTGCATAGACTTCATACTTACACTGTCCTGAACTGCTTCAGTTCTCTCTGGGTTTTCCTCTGGATAAACCTTCTCTTTCAGGCCACTCTTAGGACTCTAATGAGGAAAAACAAAAATTTCCTCAGTTCATTTCAACAGGCTCACCAAAGCAGGTAAGGAAAGACAATGTACAAACATCAGTTTCCTGAGTTCACTTGTATTCAAACTACTAAGTATCTTTCATATAATACCTGCATTTGCTACTTTCCTCCTTGACTTCAGGAAGTTAGTCTCTCAGCTTTTCAGTTGATCAATAATATAGAACTAATAAATTGGTTTTACTAATCTTCAGGCCTAGAGGTTATTTTTCTACTAAACAACTCTAACTAGATACATTAAATGACTTAATGTAAAATACTACATATCTCAAACTCGTAATGTCAAAATTATACTCTATCTATGCCTTTCCTAACTATTCTTTCTTTCCAAGTTAAAAGCATCTTCCCTCTATTACGTTTGCAATCAAGTTTGTATCTAGTTTTCTGTTACACCCTCATGTGAAACCTGCTATGTAGATTTTCATAAAATTTACATGGAATGTTGGAGATAGCTTAATGTAAAATTCAAACTATATGACATGCATTCACTTTTGGGAAATAAGAAACACCCAAAGTATTCTTTAGAATAACTAAAATGGAGAAATAAGAACTTGTGTATGAATGCCATAGGGAAGACACATTCTCTACACATACATCAAGATATCACAGAGTAGAGAAAACAGTGGTCTCAAATGTATGGCCCACCTTGGAGAAGTGGATAGCTCTAAATCTTAAGATATTAAAAGATAAAATTAGTGTAATACCATCACAAAAAGCAATAAAAATTGTTGAAGATACACAGACTCCTGTTAAAAGACAAATGTTAAGTGAGTTCCCAGATATCAAAAAGGGATGATTCACATTAGAATTTGAATTTGAAATATTACATTCAGGCATGCATGCGCGCGTGCGTACACACACACACACACACGGCCCTATCTCACCTTTGGAATCTGGCAAGGTTATCAACTCTTATGAAAAGAACCCAAGAAAAGTATTTATCTTGCATTTCCTATAGAAGTTATATTTTAAGGTAACCTAGTCTAGCAGTATTGTAAGACTTCCTCTAGAAGTTATATTTAAGGTAACTTAGTAACAGTAAAGGAAAACACTTCTCTATAATTCCATCCAACAATATACCAAAAGAATGACAAAGTACTAGTGTCATTCTTTCAAAACTTTTAATGAAATAACTGATCTAGTAGACATCTTGATCATCATTTTAAAACACGATAAATATAAAGCTTGATGGGGAACTTTATAATAAAAGAATCAGGCTGACATTACGTGCATACTTTACGTGCATAAGTTCATCAATGGTATGATGTATACAGTACTACCCGTGAATTGTTCTTGGCAAACAACCACCATCAAACCTTAATCTGATCACAACTCTAAGTCTGTCAGTTTTCAGGAAATAAGAATAGAGGAACAGGTTATAAAATACCATAAAAATCAATTAGAAAGATTATTCTTTTTAAACTGGACCACGACCCAATTTCTTTAACATTTCTAAAACAAAAAAGTAGCAAGCATAAAAGAGAAAAAAACAGGAAATCTAAAATAACATCAACCAAAAATAATGTGAAATCTTTGGATCATGATTTTTAAAAAACCACAAAAAAATTGTAAGGAAATTAAGATAATTGAACTGTATGTTAAGAAAATAATAATTCCTAAGGTTTTATACCTGTATTATACTTATATTCACCTGATAAAGGCTCACATTAATGAAACAATGTCCTGACTTGACTTTAAAGCAAGCCAATGTTGGAAGATGTGGAGAACAGGTTTGCGAGCATGCTGTTGACACCTGCTGAGGCTGCACTATCAAGACATCACAGGCATCATTAAACCAGGCCCCTCCCTCTACTTCGGGCTACATTTGATACTTTTCCATCTACATACTTGAAAAACAAAGTCATTCACAAACGCAGAGGCCGAATTTCAGCTGTCCACGTGTGACCAATGTGCTCATCTTGAGAGAACTGATATATGGGATTATTCCAAGACTTCATCAGGTAGCCAGGCACCCTGCACAAGCACCCAGGACACTAAGGCAGGAGGACCACAAGTTTGAGCCCAGACCAGGCAATTTAGCACCTCGGTCTATTGTCAGTGCAAAGGCCCTACGATTCAATGCTTAGTACTATAAGACACCAGCAACGAAAACGCTAAGGTGAACAAAAGGTGGCATTTTATTTAACAGCAACTCCACAAACATTACCAGAACACCATTTTATAAAAATTAGGAGAAATTTTTAAAAATTAAAAGTGTTGATTCAAAAGTTGACTTATTCCTCCAAATTTACTGCAGTGCGAGCAAAATAAATATAGAAACTTATTTACATTAAAAGCACCCCTTTTTTGTCTTGGCCACTTACATATTCAGATATCCTAATCTTGACTTGCACAATGATCATTTGTTTAGTGTTATCTTTCCCATCTATAAAATGGTGATATAATTAGGACTATGAGAATTTAAAAAGAATTATTTGTAAAGCACAATATATAATAATCTCTGCCACAAAATAGCATTTGGTAAATGTTCACCGTTAGTCATTCAACACACATGTGAATGAAGTTCAGCAGTCTTCTTACAGACATTACTCTTCAGTTAGTTTTCTATACTGTTGTCTTTGATGGTGCCTTTCTTCTGCTTACACAATAAAGCCTAAATAGTCCACCCACTGATTTTGTCATCTGCTGAAATTCTTACCAAATATCAATTACATGTTAGTCTTAATTCAATGAAGTGTCTATTATGTATTCACCAATTAACTTGTTATTCAATAAAGTGATATTCTAAGTTACAGATTTTAATCCTACATTTTAATCCTTTATCCTACAAGATAAAGCTGGGCATCATGGTGCATGCCTATAATCCCAGCAGTCAGGAAGCTCAGGCAGGAGAACAGCCGTGAATTTAAGGCCAGCCAGGGTTACATAGGGAGTTCAATGTCAGCCTGAATTACATAAAAAGACCCTATCTCAAAAAGAAACAAAACAACAAAAGCAAGATAAAATTGAAGACCATCCTCTGTATCCCTTTCAGGGATTGTGCTTTGGAAATGTAGAATGGCATAGCACATCGTTCGTGCTCTCGAGGAACTTCCCGAGAAAACTTCCTGTCGCAGGATTGGAGTCCACAGAAACAAAGGAGAAGTAGCACTAAATAAAAAATGACCGTACAGGAAGAGTCCCAAAAGCAGTACCCCTGGAACAGCTGGACTCAGCCATTTACAGCCTGTATTCAAGTCTTTGTTTCCAAGATAATATCCAGCTGTTTCATCCATAACCCTAATACACCAAGTTGCCCTGGAATTTTCACTGCTCTTCCAAAATGTTGCGTGTTCACACCTCAGTGCCTTTGTTTGTATTGAGTAGTGGTACTTTGCAGCTAGGTGGAGACAGGGTAAGTTTGACAAGTCTATTAATTCCCTTTGGGCTTAGTTTTTTTCTTCTGTAAAATTGCAACAATAGTACTATTTCATGAAGCTGTTTTGAGGATTATCAGTGTACAGTATGTATGGCCAATAAAGCCTAGCTATAGTAATTTCTTCTCAAGTCAAAATTAAAATTTTCCTTTAAAATCTTTGACCCAATCACAAAATTATCACTATCATTCCAAAAAGTATTCTCAGATTTTCTATGCAAAAAGTACTGAATCTCTAGGGCTAACCCTAAAAAGATAGCCTGAATTAAGGCATACTTAGCCCATAGCTTTCACGTTTTTTTTTAAAAGCTTTCACATTTTTTTTAAAAGTACAACTTTCAATAACAGAGAAACCTTACACTGTCAACGAGCATTTATGGTGGCTACGCGAATACAACAAAAGTCACAGAAGGAACATCTCTTCTACATACCAATCAGCTCTATTTTCTGTTTAGTCTTCCAGGAAAACACTAGTCACAATCCCCTAACTTGATTTCATGATTCACAGTTACAAAAAGGCTCTACTTCCCTTTATCATTTTTAACCAGGGTGATTTAAATCTTAGTGCTATCACTGCATACTACTCCAGTAATCCTGAACTGGGTTTTTAATATTCATGTTACTGTGGTACTACATCATATTCAACGCAACTTACTTCATCGTCATTTTTTAACAATACTCATGTTCGTCTGGTAGTCTTCTGGACTAAGCAAGAGTGCTGTTACTAAACCAGAGCTATGAACTGAAGTCTATCAAACAGAACTAAAGCTTTTCCTCTTTGCAATGGCAAAGTGCCCCATGATTCAAGACTGAGTCACTCTGACCACAAATGGAATATTAACATGCTCTTAAGATATCAACAGTTGGCCTCTCAGTTCAGTAAAAAAGCACTGGCATTATTAACTTTTCTACCCACAAACAAGACAGCGGCTGGGAAATTCCATTCCTGCAAAAGAAACACTTGGCAATAAATGTCTGAGGGAAAAAGTGAATTGTGGAATTAAAAGCTCATATACAACAGTAGCCAGAATTTTTGTTTACCAAATTGCTGTACTTCATATAATTTAAAATTGAAGCAAGAAGGGGGCTGAAAGGAAGAATACAAGGAGATAAAAATTAACAACATTTAAAGCTTACATCTGCACTGTCACTGCTGGGCCGAGATGTCTCTCCAGTGTTCCAGTCAGTCTTGCCCAGTCCATCTCCAGGATCTGCTTCTGCCTCAGAGACAGTCAGGGTGTCACCAGAAGGTCTGGAGGGTGGAACTCCAGCTCCGTCCTGAAACAAGGACACACACACACACACACACACACACACACACCCCAGAATGATCATTTCTGACTGCATAAAGAAATAAGAGTAAAGCTATAGTCTACCTGGGGACTGCTCTTGCTTGGATACTATGTTGTGATTAAGAATAGTTACTTAATCCTTTTACAGTAAAAAGCATACATACTAATTCTATGTTTCTAAAGCGGTATGATCATAAAGACAGGGAAAGTGATATTTTACTAAAAAGAGTAAAAGTTTCAACTTCAAAATATAGGCCCCAAATCTGTTAATTCATATAATTTACGTTATTTGTCCATTAGTAGAGATCATTACAATATAACTTCTGGTTAACTGCCTTCCAATGCTTCTGAGTCTCAGTAAGATGCCCACTCTGGGATACAATGCTACAACATAAATTAGTGTAAGCTTTCAGATCAGCAACACAGTTTTACTGTTTCAGCAGGGTAAGAGTACTGGCTTTGTTCAACAACAACAATGTAAAACTGTCAGGGTTATGGAAGCATACTAAATGTGACATAACAAGAACTAAAAAATTTTTTAAAATATGAAATGAAAAGCACACTAAATCAGGAAGTCAGGAGATGTTACACACTTCATAAGTTTATACATCATTTAACTAGTTTGGACCTAGTTTCCTTAAACACATTATTTTTTAACTTAAAAATGAACATATTAGACTAGATGATCTCAAAGAATCCTTTTAGTTTTTATGACTATGTGGCTTTTCTTTCAAATTTAACTCAAGAATAGTGTCAAATCATATTTTATTTTAAATATGTAATTTGCCCATTTTCCCTGAAGATGCAATATAAAAAACTATATATTCTAAATAGATATGTCTGATTGCCTTTAAACACTGAAAACATTATCTGCAGTTTATACCTCCATAACAAATTCTGTTGGTTACTTTTAAATTATAATGAAAATACAGTCATTAAGAATATATATGTTCACTTAAATACTCAGAATGGGTTGAGTTCTGGTTCTATTACTTTTGAGCTACTTGACCTGAAACAAGTTGCTAAATCTGAGTTTCTCTGTACACATAAAATGGGGTAAAACAATGTAATCTAAGCTCAGAGGTTTGTTGTACATATTAAATAAAAGAATGCCTGTCACGTATTTAGCAAAACACTTGTTACTTTGTAAAATATTATATTCCTATTTAAAAATATAAGAACTTATGTTTTTAAGATGGCAGAGTGAACCAAATAATACATTTATCTAATCACATTTTTGGAGTTTGCTACATCAAAGTAAAACACTCAACTGCTTTTAAAATAATACCACAAAGAAAACTGAGTGATATGAGCAAACAATTAGAAGCCTAAATTTATTTTTGTTAATCACTATGTCTCTAACATCTATGTAGGACCTGCTGTCCTATAATAGAAAAATCACTTTGAAAAGATAACTGCAGCATTCTCTGACACATTCCTACAAGAAAATTTTTCTACAAAAATCTGGTTAGATTTTAATAGTGCTGCTACCTGAGCAGAGCCTGTGGCTTTGGATAACTGCTCCTGCAGCTGAGGAATGTGTTTCTTGGCCTCTTGGATCTCTTTTAGCAATCTCTGTGCAGGTGTTCGGTTGTAATCTTCCTGCAATGACTGAAAAGTTGTTAAAGTATTTTGAGAATTATTTATGTCATAAAGCATAGAAAACATCCATTATTAATCAATAAAACATTGATTACAATTCTACTTGATTGTGATTAGAATAAATAACAACCCAAAGACGCCCACTCACATTTCTACTGGCTGGTCAACAGCCCCATTTCTAATTTAGTACCTGTAGTCGTTCCTGTTCTTTCTGTAACATTTTTCTCAGAATTTCTACTTTCTGGTTATGAACCACATTGTTTTCCTCCTAGAGAAAGGTAAAAAATAAACAACTAATAAAGGGAAATTAAAGCTAATATACAGAAAACAAAGCAGACAATGTTCTGTCTCAGCTCCAACAATCAATATACCTTTTAGGATTTTTATTCCTGGCAGCTATGAAGACAAGCTTTCAGATGTAATACTTAAAAAGATAAATGGTTACAGGGACAAACAGAAGGCAGAAATGTCCTTCTGTTTCACTTTTATTAAACTGCATTCAAGAGAACATTAAATATTGATATTGCTGGAGAACTAAAATTGCTGTATATATAATACCTCACATTGTCCTTTTGTGAATCTTTATCATTAGTTTCCATGCACAGCTCAAATCCCCAGTTCTCACCCCGGAAATATGAAGACAGCTTGCTAACGCACTTCTCTTCACTTCACAACCCTGTAATGTTTTATCAGCCTAGACTTCCTATGCTCTTGTTACAAACATGTTACTCTTTCAGTCCAAAGGACTGTTCAATGGATTTTTAAATTGACCCAGTTACATGTAAATTTGCCAGGCAGTTATAAAATACATAGGGGCAATCTATTATTTTTCAAATTCATCTCCCACTCTGTATCTCCATAAAAGGTACGATCCAAATACAAATCTGGCTACTACTAAAATTATTTGGTGTTTTCTGGGCTCTCTATTTATTGTGCTTCTGTTATCTGTTGCTTTGCTCTCCATCATTATCACTTACAGTGGTATCAGTTTCCGAATTTAATTTGTTTTACAGTTCTGGAGGATATGGGAGCATTTATGTTTGTGTGGCAAAGATGGCCATGGATCCGACTGTCATCTGATGTGGAGTTCACAAACAGAAGCAATACTTAGACTAACATTTGTGTTTTCAAACTGAATTGTTTGCAAACAGAAGCATTCATGAACTGAAGTATTACTTGAACAGTTCTTGAAGGTTATATCTTCTGAAGTTCAATTCAAGTAAAACCTTTCCATAAAGGCATCACAACTAGATATAGTTTCTCCTTCTTTTGAGTCCTCACAGAATTTAATCCCCCCCCATAATATCTACATTCTACCTTTGTATTATATTTATATATTATGTACTAGTAATTTATATATTTTTGATTAAATCTTAATCTACAAAGATGTATTAAACTATTTTGTAATCAAGCACTTGAAACACCAAAACAATAAATAAAACACCCTCGTGCTCTTAAAATATATATTCTAAGAAGACTAAAGACTTCAAACATCTTAACTATATTTTTGTGGGTGGCATATTGTTTGGTATACAGGGTAGGTATACATGACAATATAGGGCAACCATTTCAAATTATTATGTAATTTGCTTATTAGGAAGTTATTTTCTAGAATCTTGAATTTGTTTATCAGCTCAAAACTTCAATATTCTTTTAGTTTTTTTTGCGGGGGGGTGGATACTGGTGATTGAACCCAAGGTCTTCACATTGAGCTAAATCCCTAGCTCTTTATAAATTTTACTTATTTTGAGACAGGGTCTCTCTAAATTGCTAAGTTACACAGACCAGGCTCAAACTTCTATTGCTATCTTGTCTCCCGATGCTGGGATTATAGACGTGTGCCACCACACCTGGCTCTTCAGAGCTCTTCACATGAAGCAAAGGAATCCTTACACAACCAAGCATTTACTAACAAACGTTTCCTAGTCTTACCCCCATGAGCACAGGACTAGTGATTCTCTCCATATTCCCGGGTGCTCCAGGTGAATGAGGGGAGGTCATGACAGGAGACACATGTCCAACAGCTGACGGCTCTACTTCAGAGTCAGCGAGTGGGATCTGGGGCGACCCAGGTGGGCGTCCCTGGACAGTGAGAGCTACATAGGAACCAGCTTGGGGTGGGGAGGTGGTCAAAGAGTAAAAGACAAAAGGATAACATTGTCAAGGAACTTTATACAGCATTTTACTACTTAATCTAGCAGTTCTAAAATATTGTTATATGAGCAAGTTCCATCACCTGCTAAGTCTCCACAGGGGGGAAAAACCCAATATGTTTTATATAACTATCTAAAAAATCTTATAGAACAATACTACAACACTTTCAGAGGGCAAAGTACTATACTCACAGGGTTAGATATTAAAATTTATAAAACCAAAAATCTATTTTCTTACTCTCCTGCACTGTTGGTGGGAGTGTAGACTGGTGCAGCCACTGTGGAGGTCAGTCTGGAGATTCCTCAACAAGCTGGGATTGGAAGGCCCATGTGACCCAGTTATTCTACTTCTAGGCATAATCCGAGGAGAACTGAAGCATCATACCACAGTGATATATGTGCACCCGTGTTTATAGCAGCACAATTTGTAATCGCCAGATCTTGGAAATAACCTAAGTGTCCATCAACTGAGGAATGGATAAAAAAGTTGTGGTATTTCTATACAATGGAGTACTACTCAGCTATAAAGAATGATCACATTGAGATATTTACAAATAAATGGACGCAACTTGAGACTACACTCATCAGTGATATAAATCAAACTCACATGTATAAATACTGTATAGTCTCCCTAGTGTAAGAAATGATAAGGATACATAAGATTTTATGGTAATCATGATTCCCCACTACATTGCTTTGAAGCTTTATGTTTTCATTCATTAGTTGAAATGGTTTGATTGTTTTGTTTTGCTTGATTTTATTATGTGTGATGTTATGAACAGCTATTTTGAAGAAAACAAGACGTTATGGCAGCCATTGCTGATTTAATATCATCTTGCTTTGGAGTCCTACCATGCTTTTTGTTCTTCTGTTCCCATTGGTTCTATCATGTTATATCTTACTGGATTTTAATATGTTTGATAGTATAAACAAATTTTTTTATGGAAAATGAGATAATATAGTAGCCATTGTTCATTTTCTGTTATTTGATTCTGAATGCCCTGTAATACTTTCATTCTCTTGAATGGTTTTATATTATTTTGTTATGTCTGATACTATTGTATGTGAAGGTATACTCAACTATTTCAAAGAAAGAAACATTACGGTAGCTACTGTTAATATCTGGTTGTCTTGTGGTGAAGTGCTATGTTGCTTACATTGTTCGGTTCTGATCTGCTTTGTTTTGTCCTCTTTTGTCTTAATCTCTTTAAAATAAAATTTTAAAATTTTTTAAAAATCTATATTCTTAATTTAGAGATAGTTAACAGGCATTTACTAATAGTTATAAAGTAATTTCTAAAATATAAATTTTAGAATCATTGTATTTTAGGATATACTAATTAGGCAGGGTTTATGTAACATTCTGGTATATAACAACATAACTTTCAATTAACTTTTTAAAACATATTCCATAATAAAGGAAAAAACAGTAAATAGCAAATTTTATTTGGTTTTTGAGACAGGATCTTCACATGTAATTTAGGCTGGCCTTGAACTCATTATGTAGCCCAGGCTGGCCTTGAACTTGCAGCAATCCCCTGCCTCAGCCTCCCGAGTGCTGAGATTATAGGCATACCCCACCATATCTGGCCCAGTCAGTAGCAACTTTTAATTGAAACATCTGGAAAAGTGAACAGAAATTCACTAGACATATTAAAAAGAGAAAAAAATCTACACAGCAAAATTTATCATAACCAGAAAAATTCAACAACAAACACTCATTATCTATCACTGAAAAAGAGATGTTACAACCGTAAATGACTTAAAAATAACTATCTTTAAATGAAAGTTTTTGTTAAGACTTTTTAATAGAACTTTTCAATATATTTTACACTTGCTTCCCAATATAAGCTCCTGTAGAACTCATCAATAATAACTGAGCAGACAGATGTGAAGTATAAATATTTTCTAAGGGTTTCCAGACTTATGGTCTGTCAGAAAGTAATCCTATCTTACTTGCCTGTGTGATTGCTCCCAAAAGCTTCCTAGCCCTTCCCTTCCCTTCTTTTGCTTCTTCTGAAGAGTAGCAATTTGAAATCACACAAATAATGTCTAGAACAGGCATTAAAAAGGGCACAAGACAGTAATTTCAAGTGAACTACATAGGTCTCAGGTCTATGAAGTTTATGTCTGTTTTGGATACTTAAGAATGTTTTATACTTAACTTCGAGGTTTCAGTTAAGCCCTCAATGTTGGACAAGTAATCTACTACTACTACAATGTCAACATATAATTATTATTATTTTAGTTTTCTGAAACAGGATCTTCCTATGCAGGCTGGCTTTGAACTTGCTGCAATACTCCTATCTCAGCCTCCCAGCTGCTGGAATTTCAGGTGTGCACCACCATGCCTGGTGCTAACATAATTTATATTGCAATATACAATAAATCTAGAAGGCTGAAGACATATTCTTCTTATAAACTACAATAGACAACAGGTACTACTTATTATTCATATAAATCATCATATTTATGTAGCGTGCAAAAATATGTAAGCCATAACCTTCTTAATTATGCAGATTTATTCCAGTACAGAAGTTAACTTTGATCACTGTGTATCTTTTTTTTTTATTTAAAGAAAATGAAACAAAAAAAAAATGGAGATAAAAAAGGGTAGAAATAATACAAAATTACAGAAAAATAAACGGTAAGAAATCACTGGTTGATAAGTTACATATTGTCATCTTAGAAATAGCTGTTCAGGTTACAAAATTAATGTATTCAAAACGACAGTCAAAAAGTGACACTGCAAGCAGTTCTGCTCAATGATCGAACAAAAACTCAGTAATATGGTTATCAGTCCTACACACTTGTTTTACATCTCAAAGAGGGTAAGATTAAACATATCAAAACAGAACAAAACAGTTTAAAAAAACAATTTAAAGAAATACAGATTTCAAAGCAAGTCCACTGGAGATCTTCACTGTCTATCTAACTGTCTCTAGTTTCTTACAAATAGTTGTCCCCATCTTCACCCACATTATATACATATTGCATATTATAGAACTAATCAAATCATTACAGGATGATGAAGGCTTTTTAGGTCTTCAATATCTAACATTGGGGAAGACAATAATAACTACCATCACATCTCATTCTCTTCATGGTAGCCATCTCCATCTTTACATATGCTGAAATTGAACTTAAGAGACTAGACTAATCATTCTGATCAGTGAATAATAGTGTTGCTAGAATTTATATCATAATGCTACAAAATTAGCATTGGGTTTCTTAGTGTCTCTTCTTCAGACTATCTGTTCATTACATCTTGCATTATATAATCTGTTCCTGTAAACAATTTTTTAAAAAAATCTCATGTGTGAATTTCTACATATATATATCTATCCTCTCTGTATTATAGGGAAAAACAAATCATAACAAGACAGCAAAACAAATTTCTAGAAAAACATGCAATGGATAAGACATATAAGACCACAATATAGGTGATCTTCTGTAGTTACTATGTTTTCTCTTGTTATTTTCAATAGATTTGTCCACATCATCGGCTTAATATAGTATTATCTTTTTTTTTTTTTTTTTTTTTTGGTCTTTTTCCTTTTTATCGGTACCGGAGATTGAACTCATGACTGCCTGCTCGCAAGGCAGGCACTTATGCCGCTGAGCTAAATCCCCAGCCCCAGTATTACCTATTTTTAAAAAACAAAACTTTGAAAGCATTGTAGGATTTGAGAGCTGTTAATAATTAATACCAGTATGGATATCCTTTACATCTTGTCATCTTCAGAGTAGTTGCCTCTACTTTTAGGGTTGATACTAACAAGCATACCAAATTCAAATAAAATCAGCCAAGGCAAACCTGTGGTCTTATGAATCGGATTCAATTAAGATCAGCCATAGTAAGACAATGTAAGTAATACAGGATTTCAGTTTAAGTTAATAGGTAAGTAAGGATAGTTTCCATGGTATAACCTGCTATTTTTGGGTCAGATGTCTGTGCCCTCAAATCTGACATGGGTGGACAGACCAGAACAAATTAAATTCAAACTAAATATGATGATAAGACTACTGTGTCTTTTAAATCCTGATACACTATTAACAATGACTTCTGCCTTTTTTAATAGTGTTTCAGAGCTGTCTATACTATAGCTTACTGTCTCTGCCTCATGTCTGTTACTCCACTTTTCTGCTATAATTTGTCCACCTTATTCCCTCATTCCATTGTCTGCCCCATTCATGAAGTCCTCTCTGCCACTGTTGCTGGAATCCTAGTATCCCTT
Organism: Cavia porcellus; assembly: GCF_034190915.1. NCBI lineage: Eukaryota > Metazoa > Chordata > Mammalia > Rodentia > Caviidae > Cavia > Cavia porcellus. The sequence goes on along the minus strand of NW_026947492.1, from coordinate 12,424,964 downwards.
CCTCTCTTTCTCTGGAATGTCCTTCAGCACTCTATGTAGGGTTGGATTGGTGGCCACGAACTCCCACAGTTTCTCTTTGTCTTGGAAGCATCTTATTCTCCATTAATTTTGAGATAGAGTTTTGACGGGTATATGAGTCTTGGTTGCATATTATTTTCTTTCAGGACTTGGAATATTTCTCCCCATTCCCTTCTTGACTTAAGAGTTTGTGATAAGTCTGTTGTTATTTTGATAATTTTCCTGTTGTAGGTAATCTGCTTCTTTTCTCTGGCTGCTTTTAATATTCTGTTCTTTTGGTAGATTTCTGGAATCTTGATTATTATATGTCTAGTTGTAGTTCTGTTTTGGTTGTAGGTAGCTGGTGTTGTGTATGCCTCTTTTATCTGGATATCATTTCTTTTTGCTATACATGGGAAATTTTGCTTTAATGTATCTGTGAATATTCTTTGTATTTCATTTTTGGTTGCTCCTGCTTCCTCACTCACATTCTTTATTCTTAAGTTATATATCCTTGGGGCTGGGGATTTAGCTCAGCGGCATAAGCACCTGCCTTGCAAGCAGGCAGTCTGTGAGTTCGGTCCCCGGTACCGATAAAAACGAAAAAGACAAAAAAAAAAAAAAAAAAAAGTTATATATCCTTTTGTCATCTAGCTTTCGAATTGTTTCTTTCTGGTTCCTTTTTAAGAGGTTTTTTCTTTCACGATCATATGTCATAAATCTCTCTTCAAGTTTCAGAAGGCTGCCTTTAGTTTCTGTCAGAGCATTTTGCCAGTGTTCAATGGAGTTTTTAGTTTCCTGGTAATCTCTTTGGATCTGTTTTCATGTATTCTAAGTTATGTTTAAATTCTTCTTCAGAAGTTTCTCTTTCTTTTCTGATTTCCTCAGTTCTTCCATCTGTGTTCTCTTGGGCAGGGCTTGTCATTTCTTTAATTAATCTCTTTATATCTTGCCTCACTTGGATCAGGAGTACAGCTTTAAATTCATCTTTGAGGTCATGGAGGTATTTTTTAATTTCGGCTGATGCTGTATCAAGTATTGGATGGTTACTGTGCTTGTTCTCTTCAGTGTTTACTTCTCCTGGGCTTATTTTCTCATGTTGGGCAGCTGGAGAATTTTTTTTATTTCTATCTCTTGTCATGTTTCTGGTTTCTTTCAGACTGGAGTGTCCTGGGGGTCTCTGGCCCTCTCCATATTGCTTAGGGCCTTTCAGAAGCGTGCTGACTTGAGTTTTTTCATCTTCCCCAATTTGCTGTTATCTGGGGTAGGCAGGGATACAGGGACGGTGCAGGCTAGCCTCCAGCTTCTGTGCCAGTCAATCGTAAATTAGGCTGTACTTTCTGGATGTCATAGAGTTGCGACTATTTTGTTTCTGCTTATTGGTCCCCAAGCAGAGGCTTGGTTCAGCCCCAGCAGATCCTGCCAGTTCTCTCTGTGCCAGAAGCAGCTGACTAATGTCACCGTGGCACAGGGTTCTGCCCCAATCCCAGCTGTTCTCTTCCAGACCTCTCTGTGCCAGGAGCACCAGGACAGCAGGTCTCTATCACTGTGTATCTTTTAAAGTGTGCTATAGTTAGGCGTTCCCATGAAGCAAGCTCCGCCATGCTGATCAGAATGAGCCCCAACCAGAAGAGAAACCAAGCCTTCTTGTGAAACAGGCTCTGCCATGTGAATTGGAAAGACTCTGCCATGTGAATTGGAAAGACTCAGCCAGAAGAGAAACCATGCCTTACTCTGAGCAGGCTGAAGAACCAGAAAAGCATCCCTCCTCTCCTCCTCACCACTAATTCAGAGGACTCAAGGTGAGATGATAACAACTGAAGGAAAGGGAATAGCTTGATGCTTGTATTATTTGGTTGACTGCAGGACTGGAGCTGGTGTCTGGGCATCTACTTGGAGGATGGCAGCATACATTATGGCAACTGTGGGGGATTTCCTCCTGTCTTATTGTTGAAATCTAATGCTTTATCCCTGTGCCTGGTAACCTAAGCAACTATTTTAAAGATAACAACGTGCAGTAATGTTCTCACTGTTTTGTTTTTTTCCAATTTATTGTTTTGTCTTATTCAATGTTACGTTTTGATTACTTTATTGTTTTGTTTGATTTTGATATGTCTGATGATATGGACACTATTATGAAGATAGCAAGATATATTATGGTAGCCATTGTTGATTTCCTATTATCCTGTTTTGAAGTTCTGTACCACTTTTTCTGCTTTGTTTTGATTGGTTTTATTCTGTTTTGTTGGGTTTCATTCTCTTTAAGATAAAATAAAAAGAATGAAAACAAATGTGCTAAAGTTAATAACTATGATCAAAGTGACCATTTAGAACACTGATATTCTGATGAAAAGCAAAAGGAATTCAGGATTACTCAATCTAAGCAACAAGGTCAAGAAAGAATTCAGGTTACAAATTTATGTTAAAGATGTTTATCTACTCAGCTGCATGCAGTGGTGTGCACCTATAATCCCAGTACTTGGGAGCTGAGGCAGGTAGATTGTTGAGTTCAAAGCCAGCTTGGCTACATAGTGAGATTGGCTGGGACTACACAGCAAGACCTTATCTCAAAACACTCAAAAAGAAAAACAAAGTCTGTGTACTCAGTGAAATTAAGTAAAACATTAGTGACTTTACTTGGCCACAAATAATTCTCACTTACTTCTCATTTACTAGAACAGGGGCAAAAGTTCATAAATTCTTTTTTATTGTATTCAGTTTATTTTAAACTCTTATTTTCTCATAAGAGATGTAATAACAAATACATGGAGCTCCAATCAAGCCAGAACAAAGAAAGAATAGCTGTGTTTTAGGTAGAGGACTGTTGTGTGATTTTTTTTACTTCTGCTATAATGTGATACTCTTAACCATCCAATAAATGAAACAATTAGAAAACAAACTATCTTCTAGGAAGCAGGTGGAGCCAACAATGACAAGTGAAACAGAGGCCCACGGACTGTAAGGCTCAGACTTTACCCAACTCCAAGATTTCAAGTATCTATCCATCACCGTTTTTAAGCAAAGTTCACAGGATAACTAAAACCTTCATCGGCCTATGAAGATAGGGAAAAAGCCCTGGCAGAAGCCTGGGCTGACCATGCCTCCCTAGCAACATAGTGAAGACCCTCTCCACTTTTGACCCTGAAAAGACAAGAGGTTAGTCCATTTCTCCATGGCTGCTTCTGTGCTACAATGATACAGTCCAGAAGTAAACTACATTGCCTACAAAATCTAAAATATTTGATATGTGACCTATTACAGGAAACATTTCCTGATTAAGGGCATCAGAAAATATTCAAAATTGAGAAAGACATTCACTTACATTTGATTAGCTTCACCACCTCCAAATGGTTTGAATGAGTCACCAGAGTTCCATTCACCTATAAGAAAATGAAAATAGTGTATATCAGAAATATCCTATTGTGAAATGAATAAACTGATCTTGAACATTACATGCAATATAATCTATTTAATAATATAATAAACAAGGTTACATTAACATATACGTACGAATTTCAAGCCAGTGCAGTGGGGCATGCCTATAATTCTAATACAAAGGAAGGTAGAGGCAGGAAATAACAAGTTTGAATCCTGCCTGGGCAAGTTAGTGATATACTGTCAGAAATAAAAAATAAAACATAAAAAATTTAAAAATCTGGGGATATAGGTGGTAGAGCACTCCTGAGTTCACTTCCCCTTACCACAAAAGCTAAGGTTTTTTGTTTCAAAATTCACTTTCACCACTTTAAGTTATATCCAGCAACAAAAAAAAAGAATATAAAGCTTTGATTTAAAGGCAATTACAAAATTTACTTTTACTACTGTTCTGTAAGATGCGTTCAACAACAAAATAAACTTGAACACAAAGCAAGAACTTAATTTAAAGGACACATTATAACTATTCCCCATGACAAATGATAAAACAAGCCACAAAACAAACTTTTTCACAGTGAAGCACTAATGTAATTAGTAAAGATGCCTTTGGATTTAATTAACAATTCACTGATTTGTCAAAATTATAATAAATCAAAAAATAATAAACAAATAAAAAACAATTTATAATAATACTCAATTTTAGTTTTCCAAACATAGTATAATTTTTACAAAGAAAATTAATTTTCAGACAGGCTAAATGTAAAAAATGTTATCCAAAGTCTTAATTAAGCTAAACTAAGGGAGAAACATCAAATTAACTTTTTCTCTGATACAAATAATACTAATGTGACATTCAAATATGTAAGTGTATAAACCAGAAATAAAAGAGTATACTCCACACCTCCAGATGTCACTATTATGACATTTAATCTTAAGAGATGCTTTCCTAGCACGCAAATATAAGAATGACATGTACATATACAGAATGTAATTTTATCCTGAATGCCTGTCACAATAGATCCACACTGGCCTAATCCATTCTTCCTACAGGCTTGTAGTTGAAATATAATTTCTTTTACCCCCAGTCTATGCATATTCAGATTGTTCATAAGTGTTCAGTGTGACAAAGCCAAAATGGACTTTCCTGTACACAAACCACTTCTCATTTCTATGCTTATTTCCTTAAATAAGTTCCTAAAAGAAAAATTTCTAGTCAAAGAGACATTTTCTTAAAGGCTTTTAACATGTACTCATAAATTTCTATCCAGCAGATTTTACCTAATTTATACTCAAACGTATGACAGCAGCTACTTTACCAAATTCATACTACCTTAAGTGTGAATTATCAATCTTTTGATTTCCCAGTAACCAAATCTGCAGAGTCTGTGTGTGTGTGTCTCTTTCTCTGTCTCTCTCTCTCTCACACACACACACAATTCAGGAAAAGAAAAATAGTATGATTTTTTTTTTTAAATAGATGGTGTTACCCTTGTATGGGGGACACCATACAAAAACCCACTACACTGCTGGCCTTAGAAAAAAATTGAAAACATGTATGCAGCAATCTCAAAGTGGTGACTAGGCCACCACTTTGAGGGCACCTCTTGTAATTGTAGAGGCCAAAGCTAACTTGTATTAATCTCATGATATCTCAATAAATTTAGTATTAAAATCACACAAGGTTTTCTTTTCCTGAAGTGTGTATACAATTTGGGGTAGACTCTGTATATTTAACTCATCATTTTAACTTCTATTTCTTTTGTTATCACGGAGGCTGGACATATCCTCATTAATGTTTATTTACTTCAATTACTATGGCATTTGCCTGATACAGGTCTTCAATTCTGTATTAGAATTATTATTTTCATAGTAATTTAAAAGTTCTCTTATGATAGTTAAGGATAACACACTCCATAATGTATTCAATATTTTTTAAAATTATTTTTATAAAATATGTTCCTGTTATCTTTTCCAATATAATAGTTTGATTTTAGGTAACTAAATTAGTCAATTGTTTGACGCATAATTATTGATTAGTCCACTCTTTCTCTATAAGTCAAAATTCCTGGCATGTATCTGGACTATAATATTCTACTAGCAGGCATATATTTACAGTAGTGTCACATATTTAAAATTAGTCCATACCACCTTCCTCTCATACATATCCATATTCATAATACAATTTTTTTCTTCACCTAGCATTTTTATTTTCACAGTGATGAGGACTGAATCCAGGGTGTCACACATACAGCAAGAACTCTGCCCCTGAGCTACACTCCCAACCCTCTTCAGTCTTGTATCTCTTAAAGTTTGTATATAAGAACAATCAGTTTGACAAGTAATAATACACCATTACGATTCTACATGTATATTTTGATGATAATTCTTGCTAACAGATTAATTGGGACAGAAATTATCTCTGTAACAGTGAATTATTCTTCTACGCAAGACAGTATATGTATGCATTTACTTAAACCTTTTATTATGTCCTTCAGTGAAGGGTAACATTAATTTAAAACAAATCAAGTAAGTTTTTACACTCAACTGATCCATATATAATGTGCTGCTTATCACAAAACTTGTTTTAAAAATGTAGCTAACATATATTGTTTTTTAATCCTACCATGAATTCCTAGTCTCTTCCTTACCTTGATGATTCGATCACCTGTCTGTACTCCAGCCCGCATGGCTGCTCCATCTGTATAAGATATTAATTATTTTAAATATGCTTTATTTGCATTCATTGATAATTTTCTTAAAAGAGAAAGTAACAAAGCAGCTAAAAACACGGGCTCTCAAGCCAGATATACTAGTTTCAAATCCTGCCTCTGCCATTCACTAGTTGTGTGACTGGGACTTAATGTTTTTCACTCTGGACCTCAAAGTCATCTAGAAAATGAGAAATTAAAATAACTAGCTCAAATTATAGCACCCAGCATTAAAGATGTACTCAATATATGGTAACACCAAAACATTTTACTGTTTTGGCAAAAGAATTTCTATTTTTGAGTCTATAATCTTTTCTTTAATCTGTCCCTACCCCAATACTGCTGGTGCAATGAAATGAAGTTCTAGAAACACCTGTAAGTGATGCCATATGAAGTACCATGACCAAGGAATCATGGTATCTAAAATGAAGAATTGTGAAAAAAAAAAAAACCCCACAACTAGAGTACTACAGTTAATTCGTTCCTATAACACAGACAAATCTAGTTCCCATGACCTACAATGTGTGTAATTATTTCATTTTAAGCAACAGGTACTATTGAAGTTCTCCTATTTTTGCTCTATTCACTCCCAAATGACAAACTGTTTTAAAAATGCCTTGCCTTCTTTCACAGACTGTACGAAGACCGGATTGTCTCCGCTGACAGTCAGCCCAAATCCATTGTCATCTTTCTGGATGATCACACAACGCTGAACAAGACCTGCACAAGAACCACAGGGTAAAAAGAGAAAGGAGAGAAAATAGAAAGAAAAACACAATGATTATATATTAATAATGAGCTGTTTTCTATCTGGGGAAATATAAGGTAGCTCGTCAAACCCACATGTTAAAAAAAAAAAGTACTAAATAACACCAAAGAATAGTATAGATTCTTATATATTGGATTCTCATGGGCAAGAGGTAGAGTAGAACTGCTCCAATTAAAACAGGTGTTGTGGCAAACTGGGACTGCTAAAGTAGTAGAGAGGAGGCAGTGAAAAGGAAAGCCTGTTCGCGTCTGTGTTATGTACTTATAAAATACTTGCCCTCTCAAGTGCACTCTAATTGATATTTAACCCAAGAAAATCAAACACTTCGAGACAGTAGGCTAGAAGCTTATGGAAATGTAAACCTCAAACTCAGGAAAACAGACATACAAAGAAAAAAGGGACTGCAGAGTACCTGCGGCTATTTTTCCAAAAGGGAAAGACGAAGGGAAGAGTTCAAAGAGAAGAAAAACTAACTCAAAGAAAAAATAAACAGAAGGCAGGGAAAAGGGAAAAAAGAGAAAGACCTGTGAGTTCAACCAGTTCTTTCATACACAGCACCTACCTGATGTTTTCCTTCTGTTTAAACAACAAATAAAAATTGCCCAGACCGTATGAGAAAGAGGACCACAGACAAAGGAGATGGAATGACCTCGAGTAGAATGTTAATCAGTTCTGTTTTATTATAGATCAAATCCAAAGACCCTCAACTCTGTGTTAGCCAAACTTGAGGTATGCTTCCAGCTTTGCAGAAACCAAACATTCACCCAAATCGCAATATATAATGTGTAAAATAACACAGAACTCAAGATGATTCAGTCTTTATTTCTGAGTAAAGATTTCATACAGAGGACCATACTCTTTTGAATAAGTCTGATGCACAAACGGTACTATGGTTCAGATCTAGAAAGCCCTCACCAAAACCTCACATTTTCAGAGGCCAGACTTTCATAAGGTGACTGGATCATCAAACAGACTTCCATCACACTTGCATTGTATTGTGAATATCGTCTCCCAGTCTGTGGGCTGCCTTTTTGTTTTCTAAATAAGTGTCTTTATAAGAACAGATGTTTTCGATTTTGAGTCTAGCTTACCTGTTTGGGTTTTTTTTTTAATTTTGGTTTTTATGTTTGATGGATTTTGCATCTTAAGGGAATTATACCTATTTGAACATCTTGAAGAGTTTGTTCTCTATTTGCTTTTGAAAAGTGTCATTTTTTTAATGTGTAGGGCCAAAATCTGTTTTAAGGTACTTTTTGTGTAGAATCTAAGTTTCATATTTTCTAAGCGTGGATCCCATTAGTCCTGTTTTGTCTCCAACAGTCACAATACGTGTGACGTATCGTTATTAGTAAGAATACAGAATACTAAGAATACATCATTAATATACAGTCCTAAACACATTATTTGCCTTAGTCGCTTTCTTGTTGCTGAGACAAGGATTCTAGATTCTAGTTTTTTAAAAAAGCAACTCTACAATTTAATAATAGAAGACAAGTCTTAAAGGAAGTAAAAGACTTAAAGAAACATATCCACACTGGGCATGATGGTACACACCCATAACCTCAACGCTTGGGAGGCTGAGGCTGGAGGATCATCCCAAGTTCAGGGCTAGCCTGGGCTATACAGTTGGCTCAAAGTTAGCCTGAGCTGCACAGCAAGACTCTGTCTCAACAAAACAAAAACCAAAAATACCAATTAAACAAACACAGCAGAAAAATGTATCAGTGGCCAATAAGTACATACAAAGGTGCTTAATAAGTAAAACCATCAAGAAAACATAAAGCCACATTGAAAGTACTCTGTATCAACGTGGAGGAATAAAGTAAAAAGACTGATAATATAACATGTTTCCAAGGATATGGAACAACTGGAATTCCCTTATCATTGTTGTTGGGCATGTGCAACCTTATGGAAAAACGCATGGGAAACTTTTATGAAAGCAAGCATGTACTTACAGATGATCTAACAACTTCACTCCCATATGAAGGAAATTTCATGTCTACATAAAATACAAATGTTCACAGAAGTTCTGTTCATAAAAGCCAAAACCTAAGACAACTCAAATAACCATTAATGGATCAACAACTGTGCTGTATCTCTACAACAAAACACTGCCTAGCAAGATAAGAGAAAAAAAGTAGACTACTTCATTAAACAAACATAAATGAATCAGAAAAACATGCAACACAAAAGCCAGATGTGGGGAAAGATGATTCTAAGACAGAAAAGGAAAAATAGAGTGACAGCAACAAACACTGGAACAATGATTGCCTAGAGGAGAAGTGGGAATGACTGAAAAAGAAACACAGTAAATTTCTGGGTAATACAGATTTTTAAATGTCTTAATTAAAGTAATGCTTATATGAGCAGCTATTTTTCCAGACTAGGCATCATACTCCTGAACCAAACATATGGGGCTAGGGATTTAGCTCAGTGGCCTAAGCGCCTGCCTGGCAAGTGCAAGTTCATGAGTTCGATCCCCAGCACCAAAAACAAACAAAAAAAGAAACAAACAAACCTATGCTATTTTTAAGTTACTAAACATATTTGTTTTTTAGCATTGTCACAAAAACAGTAAATTGGGTTTTTCGTTTGTTTGTTTTTTGTCTTTTTAAGACAGGGTCTCCCTATGCAGTTCAGGCTGGCCATAAGCTCACCTTGTAGCCCAGGCTGGTCTCAAACTCACAACGATCCCCCTGCCTCAGCTCCCAACTGGATACAGGCATAAGCCACCATGCCCAGCAAAAATAATAAATTGTAATAGAGAAGAGAACTAATCAGAATTTAACTTTTTAATCTGTTTAATGTTGCTTTCAAATAATAAAGAAAACCATAAACAGGATCAATAAGAATACATAAAATCAAGTAAAAATTATTCTTTATAAATTTCTAGTATGTAGTCAGAATTAGAAAACCTCCAAATGGAGTAATAGTCACATTTTAAAGTAATCTTTTACTACATCCATGCTTGCTGTGAGAAACACAAATATCTCATGACTTCCTTTAGAGTCATTCAAAATTTCAAAGTAGGCATTGTGACTTTAAAATAAAAACTGAGTCAATTATAATATGAATGTAACTTTTCATATTACATCTATGCTTTCCAGTTCTCCCACTTTACCTTATAAAAGAACTGAAAATCACAGAATTAAAGGTATCTAACACTGATGGTAGCTGTGCTAAGCCACAAGGCTGAAGTGTACCTTTTTTCAGGTACCTATATGGAAAGGCTGCCTATAAGAGATGAAGGAAAAGGATTCTACTTTGAATTAGTTTGCTATATTTGCATATTTCACCTGAATATAATAAAATGTTTGGTTTAATGCCTAAAAATTATGAGTTCATAAATTTTAACTCTTGTTTTATTATAAATGGTAGAGGTTGTGAGTCTCATTCTGGAAAATATATTACTCACCTATCCATGTCACCATTAGAAATCAAATACAGGCATTTTAATGTTAATATACTCCTATCATTAGTGCAAGTGATCCCTAAGAGAATCTCTATTTATGTCTCTGCCTATGTTTTGCTTTGTTTTGACAAGGAAATTAACTTTGAATGAGGAAATAAAGAGAAAAGGGAAATTTCAGAGAACAGAGCTTCCAGTTTAAGGCATCTTTAAAGATGAAAGATAGCAAAGGTCCTCAAGAGGCAAATTACATTCTCTTAAAAGTTTTTCTTAGTATTATCTTATATATTCCCACAGTAATCTTGACAAATTGAGAAACAATACTAATACAAACTAAAATCAGAGTATGGTACAGACAATAAACCCTATATGTTATAAAGAAAGTAAATAGTGGCCTCAACTCCCAAACAGCCATTTTCATATTTTATTAATTTAAAAAAAACCAAAACTATCTTTTATTACTTTGACTCTTCTGGGTTTTTATTACACAAATAATCTAGGGTTTTGTTTTGTTACTAAATCTTTTATGGTCTAACATAAAATTTTATTAATCATAAGCATCATATAAATGTGTGTCTCTGAATGAGTTTTATTAGATCACATAATTACTTGGATGTGAACTCTATTTTGTATGGACACAGGCAGAGAAAATATTTAACAAAGACAACAATACAGTTTAAACTTTCATGGAACTCATTTATCAAAAGGTACTTTAATTCCTCTTTTATATGTGTGGTAGTTAAGCTTAAAATTTGTCAACTTGATTGGCTTGGCATGCCTAGGGAAATTACTAACGCACACTTCTGGGTCTATCTGGATGAGTTATGAAAGTACGACTTAGGGTATTACATAGATCCCTGACCTCCTTTTCTCTGGAACTGTTCCCCTACTCTTCTTCCTTGTTGCCAAGAGCTAAGCATCTTTGCTCTGCCACACTGTTTTGCTATGATGTTTCTGCCCTGGAGACAGCTGTACATGGACTGAATCCCTCAAAACTACAAGCCAAACTAAATATCACCTCCTTTAGGTTGTGGGTATTTATTATTGTGTCTCAGCATGGAAAAACTGACCAATACAGGAAAATGCTACCAGAGAAGTAGAGTTATTGCTATGGCTGTGTACAACTATGTGGTTTAGAAGCCATTGTAACTAGCTTGTGGAGGCAGTAAGAAAAGTTCGGAGAACTGGGCTTACAGAAGCCCTAGAATGCAGTAAGAGCTTGGTGGCTGATTCTAGTTGGACCTCAGAAGATGAGGATGGATGGTAAAGGCCAGGGTCAGGAGGCTTCAGTTGGGAATAAGGACTTCATTGGCAACAGACTACATATACTACATTCTGGCAATAAAATACTACATTTGCCCATGATCTGAGAATCTTAGGGAGGTTCCGTGTAAGGAAAGTAGGATAATTGATCTGCTGGAGGAAATTTCAAGGAAGCCCAACTTTCAGGATGTGGCATGAATATGGCTAGTTGCTTTAAGCCAGATTATGTGTAAACCAGAGGCACAAAAAAGAAAATTTGAAAATCTTAAATTCTGGCCCAAAAGGAACCATACATAAAACTAGAGCCAAAGGAACTGTGGTTGCTGAAGAAATTCATGCCACTAAAAAGAAACTGAGTACTTTCTACAGGGGCAAGAAAAAAAAAGATTATTTGAAGGCATCTAAGAAATCAAAAAGATCTTACTAACTGCAACGTTGAATGTGCAAAAGTGTCAATCTCTCATTTCAGAAGACTCCCTGGGATTCCTGCTTGAAAAGGGGCAACAAAGAAATTGATTCTGCAGGGTTCATTTCACTGTCGTCACTCATCCAGTCACTCAAAGATTCCCTAGAGCCACAGTGACCTGCTACCATTTGCATGATGTTTAGGTTTCTGCTATGTAGAATGTGAGTTCTGAGGTCAAAAAAACTTCCACTCAGTTTTCAAAGGAAGGCTAGGGAGACCATGCAAGGACTCACTCCCTGCAAAGGATTCACACACCTGCAAAGGTATGGGAATGAAAATAACAATGCAGTGGACACTCCACCTGGATGGAGATGCCAGGAATGTGGAATGGCTAACAAGAAAAGGGGCTGACCTTGAGAGGAGTCACCCCAAAAGAGATGCCCAGTGGGCTGCAAACAGCAAAGCCATGGAGCGGGGCTGCTTGAGCACTCTGGAATTCATACCCTACCACCTGGACCAGGGATATGGAGCCAGAGGACTTAAGGTTGGTCGTACTCTGATCTAACTCTTTTCTATTCCCCATTCCTCCTGTTTGGAATGAGAATATTTATCCTGTCTCATTGTACTTGGAGACCACGTAACTTTGCTTGCCTACTTGTTTACACAGAGGTTCACAGCTAAGAAGAGACACTGACTTTTGAAAAACAGTGAAATTCTTGACATTTTGGTGAAGGAATTATTGCATTTTGTTATACACAAGATACCTGTATTATGGTATGTAGAATTATTAACTTACTTTATTTATTTGGCAATTAAGTATAGTTTAAGGAGATGTGTTAAGGTATCACACTGACAAAAGGTGAGATGTAAAAGTTCCGCTTGTCAAACAGATTGGCTTTGGAGCAGCCAAGGAAAATGTAAACTGTACTTCTGGGTATGTTTGGACAGGCCATGGAGGTGTGATCCTCAGTATTATATATGGTCCCTGGCCCTTTTTTCTGTGCTGTTTGTCTGCTCTGCTTCTGAGGTGCCATGAACTAAGCATCTTTGCTTTGTTATGGACTCCCAACATGATATTCCTATCTTTTTTTTTTTCCTTTTTTTAAAATGTTATTTAAAGGAGAAAAAATAAACAGTATAAGGGTACAAATAATACAGAATTTCACAAAAACAGTAAGAAATCACTACTTAATAGATTACATATTGTCATCTTAGAAACAGTTGTTCAAGTTACAGGATTAAAGCATACAAAGTAGACATTGAAACAGTGAGACTGCAAACAGTTGTGTTCAATGATCCAACAAAAACTTAGTAATATGGTCATTTATCTTAACATACCTAAATACACTTGCAGTTGTATCTTTTAGAGCACTTTTTTTCCCTCTCTTTTTTACAACAACATTTACACATTTTGGGTTTTATTACTCTAATTATTCTTACTACTTTTTTATTAGAAGAGAATACAACCAAATATGACAAAACAAAGCAGTCAGTCAAAACAAAGACGGACATAGTACATGATGTAAAAACAGAATACAAGGTAATCAACAATGGTCACCATAATGTCTCTTGCTACCTTAAAAAGAATCACCTATATCATTGTTAGTTATAATAAAACTAGTTGAACAAAACAGTATAGAACAAAAACAATAAAACCTAAACACTGCAGACATTACAGGACTTCAAAAGAAGGTAATAGTCAAACCAGAATGGGCATCATAGTGAATCTTACTGCCTTCAAACTAGTTACCTATACCCTCAAACTTGATACTATCAAACAGAACAGAACAGAGTAAAATCAGTGAAAACAAGATGGTGGGAGCAATCCAGGGGTTCAAATCAAGTAAATAGGAAATCAAAAAAGTTACTATAATATATCCTGCTAATTTTTTCCCTTAATTAAAAAATAATAAAAAAATAATTTTTTTTAAAAAGGGGGAGATTGAGATAAAAAAGGATATAACAATGTAACTATACAGGTCAAAGCACAATAATTTCAGTAAACTAGTGCCTCACACAAGATAACCGACTGAATATTAGTTACCACAGTGTCTCTTTCCTTGAAATATTTGAGTACAACTTCGTATACTATGGCATCAAACATATCAAGGCAGTGTGAAACCATTCAAGAGGATGAAAGTATTACAGGATATTTAGAACCAGCTAACGGAAAATGAACAATGGTTTCTATATTATCTCTTTGCCTATAAATATTTTTGTTTATACTATCACATATAATAAAATCCAGTAAGACAAAACATGATAAAACCAATGGAGACAGAAGAACAATATTTTGGTGGGACATCAAGATGATATTAAATCAGCACTAGCTATTATGATGTCTTGTTTTCTTCAAAATAGCAATTCATATCATCACAGGCAATAATATCAAACAGCTCAGAATAAAGCCATTCCAATTAATGAGTGAAAACTTGATAAGACTTCAAAGCCACATAATGGAGAACTATGATTACCACATACTTTAATATATTTGAATCATTTCTTACAATAGGGAAACTATTCAGTATTCATACATGTGAGTTTGATTTATTTCACTTACGAGTATGGTCTCAAGCTGCATCCATTTATTTATAAATGGCTCAATGTGATCATTCTTTATAGCTGAGTAGTACTCCACTGTATAAAAATAAAACAGCTTTTTTATCCATTCCTCAGTTGATGGACACTTAGGTCGTTTCTAAGATCTGGCAATTATAAATTGTGCTGCTACTAACATGGGTGCACATATATCACTGTGGTATGCTGCTTTCAGTTCTTCTGGGAAAATGCCTAGGAGTGGGATAGCTCAAACAAATGGGACTTTCAATCCCAGCTTTTTGAGGAATCTCCAGACTAACCTCCACAGTGGTTGCACCAGTCTACACTCCCACCAATAATGCAGGAGAGTTCCTTTTTCCCCACAGCTTCTAAAGCATTTATTGTTGATGGTATTCTTGATCCTGGCCATTCTTTCAGGAGTGAGATGGAATCTCAGTGTGGTTTTAATATGCATTTCTCCAATGACTAATGATGATGAACATTTTTTCATGTATTTATTTGCCATTTGTTTTTCTTCATCTGAGAAGTGTGTATTCATCTCAGATGCCCATTTTTGGGTTGGATCTTTTTGGGGGTCTGATTTTTTAAAATTTTTTATATGCTTTAGACAGAAGTACTTTGTCTGAGGGAGAGTTCACTAAGATTTTTTTCCCAGTTTGTGGGTTTTCTTTTCACTATGCTAGAGATTTCTTTGACATGCAGAAACTTTTTAATAAGAGGTGATCCCAATTATTGATTCTGGAAAGTACTTCCCGTGCGGTTTGAGTCCTGTTCATGAATTCTCTACTAACCCTATGTCTTCAAGGTTTCTACCCAATTTGTCTTCCAATAGATTTAGTGTTTTTGTTTTAATATTCAGATCTTTGATCCATTTAGATTTTAATTTAGTACATGGTGATAGGCATGGGTCTAGTTTTAGTTTTTGGCGAGCCAGTTTTTCCAATACCATTTATAATATGGAGAGCCAGTTTTTCCAATACCATTTATAAAAGAGACTGTCATTCTTCCAGTGAACCTGTTTGGCTCCTTTATCAAAGATAAGCTGGTTGAGTGTGTTTGTAGTTCTTGTTGTATCTTCTAATCTATTCCATTGATCTTCAGCTCTGTTTTGATTCCAGTACCATGTTGATTTTACTACAGTTGCTTTGTAGTATAACTTCAAGTCAGGGATTGTGATGCCTCCTGCCTTGCCTTTGTTACTTAGAACTATCTTTGCTATTCTAGATCTCTTCTCACTCCAGATGAATTTTAGGAGTGATTTCTCTAAATCTATAAGGCATGTAGATGGCATTTTTATTGGGATTGCATTGAATCTGTGTAAGAGTTTTGCGAGAATGGCCATTTTCACAATATTTATTCTTCCTATCCATGAGCAAGGGATGTCTTTCCATTTTCTGAGATCATCTTTAATTTTTTTCAGTGTATTATAATTTTTCCTGTATAGGTCTTTCACTTCTTTCGTAAGAGTAATAAATATTTCATTTTTTTGGTTGCTAGTGTGAAGGGTGTGGCTTCTCTTATTTCTATCTCCGTCATTTTGTTGTTAGTGTATAGGAATGCTATCAATTTTTGAGTATTGATTTTGTATCCAGCTACATTATTGAATTTATTTATTATATCTAAGAGTCTTTCAATGGAGTTTAGGGGGTCTTCTATGTAGAGTATCATGTCATCTGCAAACAATGATAATTTAACTTCTTTTCCTATCTTTACCCCTTTTATTTTTCTCTCTTGTCTAATTGCTCTGGCTAGTATTTCCTAGTATATTTCCTACTATATCAAATATATATATTTCCTACTATATTAAATAGGAGTGGTGATAAAAAAAATCCTTGTCTTGTGCCTGATTTTTAAAGTAAAGGCCTTAAATTTTTGGCCATTTAGTATGATACTGGCTGTTGGTTTGTCGTAGATGGCCTTTATAATATTGAGGTAAATACCATCTATTCCAATTTTCTGTAAAGTTCTTATCATGAATGAATGTTGGACCTTATCAAAAACTTTTTCTGCATCTATAGAAATGATCATGTGATTCTTACTTTTGGCCTTATTGACATGGTGGATTACATTTATTGATTTACGTATGTTGTACCATCCCTGCATGCCTGGGATGAATTCCACTTGGTCATGGTGTATAATCTTCTTGATGATTTGCTGCATCCTATTTGCCAATATTTTATTGAGAATTTTTGCATCTGTGTTCATTAGGGAGACTGGTCTATAGTCCTCTTTTTTAGTTGGGGCTTTCTCAGGTTTTGGTACTAGAGTAATACTTGCTTCCAGGAATGACTTAGAAAGGATTACTTCCCTTTCAATTTCATTGAAGAGTTTGAGGAGTGTCGGCATTAGGTCTTCTTTGTATTTCTTATAGAATCCTGTAGTGAATGCGTCTGGGCCTGGGCTCTTCTTTGGAGGTAAGGACTTAATTACATTTTCAATTTCATTAATAGAAATTGGGTTATTCAGCAGTCTTACATCCTCTTGACCTAGCTTTGGTACTTCATATGTTTCTAGGAATCTGTCTATTTCTTCTGTGTTATCAAGCCTTTCAGAGTAGAGTTTTTCGAAATAGCTGTTGATGATCTTCTGTATTTCTATAGAGTCGGTAGTGATTTCACCTTTTTCATTTCTTATTGCATGAATTTGAGCTTTTTCTTCCCTTTTTTAAAATAAGATTGGCTAGGGGCTTATCAATTTTATTCTTTCAAAGAACCAACTCTTTGATTCATTGATTCTTTGGATTGTTTTCTTAGTCTCTATTGCATTGATTTCTGCTCTGATTTGTATAATTTCCTCTCTTTTGGCTTTGGGCTTGACTTGCTCTTCTTTTTCTAGATGTTTGAGGTGTAGCATCATGTTACTTATTTGTATTCGTTCTGTTTTCCTGATGTGGGAACTCAGTGCAATAAATTTTCCTCTGAGGATGGTTTTCATTGCACCCCACAGACTCCAGTAAGTTGTATTTGTATTTTCATTTGCTTAGGTAGGTATTATTTAATTTCTTAATTACCCCTGTGACCCACTGATTACTCAAGAGTGTCTTATTCAGTTTCCATGTGTTTGTAGGATTTTTGCAATATTTTTTATCATTAATTTCTAATTTCAAAGCGCTATGATCTGATAACATGCAAGGGATAATTTCAACTCTTTTGCCTTTATTTAAATATGTTCTGTGAGCTAATATATGGTCTATTTTAGAGAATGATCCATGTACTGCTGAGAAGAATATTTCTTCTGATGTTGTTGGATGGAACACTCTGTATATGTCTATCAAGTTCATTTTTTCACAGGTGTGATTCATTTCTGTTATTTCTTTGCTGATTTTCTGTCTGCTTGATCTGTCCCTTGGTGTCAATGGTGTGTTAACGTCCCTTGTTACAATTGTGTTACTGATAATTTGATTTTTCATTTCTGTTACTATTCATTTTATATAACTGGGTGCTCTGGAATTTGGTGCATATACATTTAAGATAGTTATTTCTTCCTCTTGAAGTTTTCCCCTAACAAGTATGTAGTGACCTTCTTTATCTCTTCTGATCATTATTGCTTTAAAGTCCACACTGTCTGCAAACAGAATTGCTACTCCTACTGTTTTTTTGGGTTCCTGTTGTGTGAAGTATTGTTTTCCATCCTTTGACTTTCAGTCTATGAGTATCCTTTTGGGTTAGATGGGTTTCTTGTAGACAGCATATGGTTGGATTTTGTTTCTTGATCCATTCTGCCAGTCTGTTTCTTTTAATTGGTACATTGAGACCATTTACATTAATGGTTATAATTGTTATATGTTGGTTTATTGTTGACATGTTTTCTTTCTGTTGTTACATCTTTATCTTTCTGTTCTGTTTAATTGTCTGCTTTGCTTAGTGGTTTTTTCTGAAGTGTATCTAAACTGTCTTTCAGTATTTTTTGCAGGGTTGGCCTGGTGATCATGAAGTTCTTCAGCTGTTCTTTGTCATGGAAGTATCTTATTTCACCATCAATTTTGAAGGACATTTTTGCAGGGTACAACCATCTAGGTTGGAAATCATTTTCCTTTAGGATCTGGAATACTTCCATGCTCTTCTTGACTTTATTGTTTGTGCTGAGAAGTCTGCTGTGATTCTGATAGGTTTTCCTTTATAAGTGATCTGTATTTTCTCTCTGACAGCTTTTAATATTCTATTCGTATGCTGGATTTCTGGGATGGTGATTATTATATGTCTGAGTGTAGTTTTATTTTGGTTATGACTATTTGGAGTTCTATACGTTTCACTGATCCTGATGTCGATTTCCGATCTCATATTTGGGAAATTTTCAGCTAAGCCTTCTCTAAATATCCTCTTGACATCCTTTATGTTGTCCCTGTCTTTTTCATTAATCCCTATCAATCTTATGTTGTTTTCTTTGCATCATCTTGCAGTTGTTGAATTGTTATTTCCTGATTCCTTGTTATTTTTAAAAGATCTTTCCTTTCCTGTTCACTAGCTGCAATCCTGTCTTCAAGGTCTGAAATTCTACCTTCACTGAGGTGGTTTTTATAGCTTTCAGTAGAATTTTTGATTTCCTGTATATCTCTGTGCATCTGCTTTATGTATTGTTTGCTTCTTATATTGCTCATCTAGGGATTCTATCTTTTTGTTTAATTCCTCCAATTTTTAAACTGTGTCTTCTTTAGGTATATTCAGCATCTCTTTTATTTCTTTTATCATTTCTTCTTTTACCTGGGAGATTATTTCTAGTTTGAATTCCTTTAAAGCTTCCTGGTGTTGCTTGTTTATTTCAGTTGCTATTATGTCCAATATTTGAGGTGTATGGCATATGCTTTCTTCTATGTACATCACTCCTAAGGTTTCTTTGGATGGGCTGGAGGTTTGAGACTGTAATTTGATCTTTCATTCTGTCATTTTCCTATATTTCTGTGTTTCAAATGTTACGAGTGTTATTCTAAGGCTTCCTCAGGATCTCTTGGAAATCCTCTTCTATGCCCTCAGCTCCTGGACTCTGGCACCCAGTTCCCTGGATTGATAGAGGGTCACTGGGGGTGGAGCAGGCCGGTTCAAGTCCAGCCTCTGGAACCGATGGCGCCGACCTGCTTGCTTAGCACTTCACAGTCCGCCAAGCACAACCGCGAGAGGGGAGGCTTATGCCGGCCCCACGGACCTGCCGCACTGCTCCAGTGCACCTGGAAGCCACAAGGTTCCCTGGCTGGGGCCGAGAGAGGGTCCCAAACTAGCTGGACTCGAGGGGAAAGTATGCGGGACACTTACACTAGGCCGCTGGGCTTCTGGAACCAGTGGCGCCTGCCTGCTTGCTTAGAACTCCAGAGTCTGCCAAGCATTACTCATGATATTCCTGTCTTAATGCCAGCCAAACGTGGACTGAATCTTCTGAAACTGTAAACCAAATAAACCTTCTCTACTTTCAATTGTGGGTGTCAGGAAAGAGAAAGCTGAACATCGAGAAAGCATGTAGAGTCTCCTTATATGCCTATAAGGTATAGTGCCTGATATATATGTGCTTAATGAAGTTACTAAACATGATTTTATAGAAAGGAAATTTTAAGTAAATTATAATCATTATTCAATACAAAATCATGTTCTTGAAGACTACACACCTTACAGAAATATTTCTACAAGAACACTAATTAACCTGTGGCTGGCCATAATTCCAACTAAACAATTTGGGTCTCCCTATCCAACCCCAAACTAATTCCTCATTTACAAAGAAATTTTTCTTTATTTGCTGCCTTGATTATTTCTTCTAGAAGTTGATAAGGTGTTATCATGCTTATTCTCATTCATAGAGTAAAGACAGTATATCAAATTTATGTAAATACTATTTTGCCCTAAATATATTTACTCTTCATAAGGACATACTTTTTTTTTTTTCCATTATGGCAAATATAACATGTGAAATCAATATAAAAAGAGTACTTTTTACTCAATGGGTAATTATTGAGGATAGTATTTTGAAAGTTAAAATAAGTCTTTGTAATGTGTTGGAGAGGGAGAAGAGAAAGTGATAAAAAATATTATGAAAAATGTGAGGTTATTCTCAAATTTCACTATATTTCTTAAAGAAATCCCAACTATAGTACCAGATAGTAAATTCATGACAACTGAGTGATAAACATGTAAGGCAACATACTGAAGTTCTCATACTACATTTACTTTAGAGAACTTAAATTAGTCTTTCTTTACCTGCTATTTTATTACATGATCAAAACTTCTCTATGTCTCACCTCTTAAGAATTAGCTTAAGGGAAGGGTGTGGAGAAAAACTATGTGCAACCTAATAAAAACAGCTCATTTTTAAACTGCTGCCAGACATATATGTTTTATGAGTAAGATCTTAGATAATCCTTTGATTAAGAAGCTTTTGCATTCTAAATGTACAACACTGCCAAAAAGAAGAGACCCAAATTCCAAGTTTGCTGATTTCATACTTTTCAGACCACTACCAGAAATGAGTCTAAGTTATATTCTCTTCTACTTTAAAGTTTTTCAGAAAGGAAGAAAGAGTTAATTAGTAAGTCAAGGTTTTATTCCACTCATTTTTTCTACTTCCTCTCAACCTCGATATTTATTCCAACTCACTTAAGGACTGACTCAAGGAGTCAGGCACTGAGGGAGATGCAAAGATGAATACAGACTCAGTAATGAGATAGAAAGCAAAATATCAAAGTTCAGAAAAAACAAAAGTAGATGAGCAAACCTAGAACGCCCTGAAGGAGGCTATCTTTTATAATTGTGAGATAAAGTTGCATGTACTTACTGTATACAACATGATGTTTAGAAGTATATAGCCATTGTGGAATAGTTAAATCTAGCTAATGAACAGATCTATTAATATGCATGCTTGTCATTTTTCTGGTAAAAAAAATACCCATTCTCTTTTCATTTTTCAAGACTACATCATCATTAACTAGGAGGAAGAATACATCTCAACTGATTCCTCCTAGCTGTCATTATGTATGAATGCTTTAATTCAACCTTGAAGGACAGGTAGGATCCTAAATTACAGTAGAAAAACAAACCACTCAAGACAAGAGAACTGCATTTGGCAAAAAATACTAAGATGTATTCTGGGAAGGAAACTGAGAACAGTCTATTACCTTTAGTACATTAAAGCAGAATGAGAATTAGAAACAAAATTATGGCATATCTGAGTAACAATTTAAACTCTCCTAGCAAGTGACCAAATTCTTATTTTAATAATATTAACTTGACAGGTCAAGGCAAGATATACAATAATGTAGAAAAGGAAATGAATTAACATGAAATGAAAATGATCAATTTATAAAAATAGTTCAATAACATGATGGAAAACTGAATAAAGAAATGGAGATGAAACCAGAGTGAAGAATGAAACATACTGTGAGAGCAGAAACAAGAGGACCTGACAAATAGTATATAGGGAAAACAGGGCAAAGTAAAAGATAACTTAAAGAAAATACAACTACATGAATCAAAGAATTACAGTGCCATTAAAAAATTAAGGAAATCAAGAGTAAGACTGGTTTCTGGTTATCTGAACTAGAAAGACACTTGGAGTTTAAAAATGTGATGAGTAACTGGAAGAAGAGTTAGAGACAAAACTCTGCATCATATCTATATGTGTTAGATAAACAATTTTTGTTTTGTTTTGCTTTGTTTTGTTTTTAAACATTCACACACACACACAAAGATGGAGGAAGTAACACAGAAAAGTCAATTACACAGAGGAAAGACTCAGATTATGATACTGTGAAAATCAAAGGCAGGGCATCTGCATTGCCAAGTGGTTCAGAAGGAAAGTGAGAGCTGAAAGAAAGTTAATGAACCTTCAAGCAGGGTACTCTGGCTCCTGTTCAGATAGTACGAATACAGAAGTCGGATTACACAACATGAAGAGAATGAGGAATGAGAACACACATGGCTCACACACAACGCGCTTCGCAAGGGTGAAAAAAAAAAGGAGTAACAATGTGGTGGGAGCAAGAATCAAACCAAAAACTTTATTTTTAAAGTTACCAGAAGTCTTTTAAACTTTTAAAAAGTATACTCTGAAATACCCAACCCAAGATATTTCAAGTTGAGACTGATAATCCCTAATCTAAAAATCTGAGATGCAAAATGCTTCAAAGTCTGAAACTTGATGCCACAAAGAAAGAACCAACATGATACCACAAGTGGAAAATTCTACACTTGACATGTTACTAATCTCAGTCAAAATGTCCAAAATTATTGAAAATAATGGACAAAATTATCTTCAGGCTATGTGTATAAAGTATACAAAGTAAAATAAGCCAATATTATGGTTCCCATTCCCAAGATATCTCATTATGCATATGTTAACACTCTAAAAAAATTCCTTTTTGTTTATTTTGTTTTTTGAGTCAAGATCTCATTGTGTAATCCAGGCTGACCTTGAACTCACTATGTAGCCCAGCCTGGCCTCAAACTTGTGGCAATCTTCCTGCTTCAGCCTCCTGAGTGCTAGGATTACACCACACTAAACATTCTTAAAAAATTCTGTAATTCTAAATCTGATCTCGAGCACTTCAAATAAGGATATCTAATCTGTATATTTTGCTTCTGTTATGGACTAAATGTTCATGTCTCCTCAAAATTCATCTATTGATGCTTGAACCCCCAAGTTATGGCATTTAAACGTTGGTCATTTGGAGGTAATTATGATTTCTGAAACCATGAGGGTGAGATCGTCATGATTAGTTTAGAAGAGATACCATCATCTCAGTCTCTTTCAAAAGGCCACATATACGCGGATAAAGCAAGAAAGCAACCATCTGCACCACAACCACACTGGCACCCTTCCATGAGACTTCAAAATCTCTAAACTGTAAGCAAATAAAATTCTATTGTTTAAATCACACAGATCATGGTATTTTGTTATGGTAGCTCAAGTACTCTAAAACAGCTTAAAAAGGACATGGCTTATTCTTACACAAAATAATATTAATGGAATTCTCTTCAGGATACCACGACAAAAGTTAGGAAAAAGCTATAGTCTAATTCAAAATTCTTTTGTTGTATATCTCAGAGTAACTTCACAAAAGTTTCCTACTATAAAGAAAAATAGGAAATCAAGTATTATTCAAGTTTCAGATGAGAAAGTCATCCATTACATGTCCAACAGACTCTAAAAGGTATAGAAGAAATCATAAGGGGAAACAGAATAAATTTTGACTGACTACACTGGGCAGAAACTTAGTAAGTCAATACAAAACACTAGTTTGGTTTCCTTTTGAAAGCAGTAGTAAATTTCTTTCACAAAGTAGCTATAAAAATGTCTAAGAAAGCTTAAAATAAAGTTTTGTATTAAGTACTCAGATAAAGAATTTTACCCAAAGAGAAGATAACTTATAATCTCAAAAGCTTGAAGTGGGTTTATAGTAAAAACCTATACTAAAACAGAAACGTTCTCTGTTGCGAAGTCTTCTCAGTCACATTCTCATATTTCCAAACTTTTTTAGGCTCTCTGGAGGGTCTTTTCTACCCATGCTATTTGCACACAGCCTGAAGTCTATCTACAGAAGTGATAAAACATTTGTAATGTCAAAGAGATTTATATTAGCATACAAACTCTGTCCTGATCAACTCACCTCTCTAATGAGTACTTTTTGAGGACTAGTGGCTCAGTTCCTTCCAAACAAGATATTTCAAGGGTTCTCAAGGAACACACACAAAGAAGCCACACCTTACTAACTACCACTTAAAATTCTTTTATTACTACCAAGCTAATGGCATGTTGTAACTAGTATAGTATCCTATCACTGGTAAGAAAAGTATTAGTCTAATATTTCTTGTCATAAATTCCTAAATTGTTAGCCCTCATCCAAAGCAAATAGCAAGTTTCTGTATACATACCACAGATGTGGGAAAATGGTGAGGGAGATGAAATACAACACTGCAAAGGCTACTGGAAAGAATGGAGCTATCAGCATAATAATCATATTCTTCTGGACAGAGAAAGCTCTTTACATAAAACAGAAAAACAGACTCTTAAGGAATTGGGAAGTTATTTCTTTCTCATTGACAGTCAAAATACTTTGGAGCATAAACTTGACATGTTACAGAAAATGCCAAGTAAAACACTATGTAGATATGTAACATACAAAAGACTGGTTTAGAATCAAACACTGAGGTTTCATAATATTGAGTATCTGACTTTATGGGCTCAAATGGCAGTAGATGTAAACTGTTAATTGTTTTAAAGGGAGAAGAGACAATTCCATGTATGTTTGCTTGTTTATTTTTTCCCCTCTCAAATATACATCAGGCTAGGAAAAACGTGCACCTCACCAAACTTATACTTGATAACTTGGTTCCATTGGAGAATGCTTCTTTTTTTTTTTTTTTGAGGCCAAATTTAGAATTTCCTTGAAAGAAGTAATAGTCTTGCAGACATTATTTTAAAAGTTTTTATCCCAGAAAATGCGTTTCCCATTCACTTTTTTCAAAAAACTAGTTATATGAAAAAAGAACAGATGTGTGAGGGTAAAACTGCAAAGGAAAAGGAAAAATCTGTTTGACTTTCATAAACATGGGTTTATTACATCTTTGGAAGACAGGACACAGTCTAGAAATAGTTAACATTTCCATCATGTGTTGGAAAGGTTGACCAATCAGAGTAAACTTGTTCTTTGTGAAGATTATTTTTAAAGGTATCATTTTGAAAAATTTCTACTCAGAATACATTTCAAGAAAACTTCTAAAGGCACAGAAAACTTCTTCAAGCATAAAAATAATGATTTTTCTTGCTATTACAGATACATTCTACATAAATGACTTTTCCAGGCAATGAAAAAGAAAAGAATATATATAAAAACCAAAAATTCCAAAGAACTGCTAACACATTTAAATTATGCCAGTCCTATACTTAGAGGAAAAGATTTAATTACTTAAATTTTACATAATCCAAAGTCTGCAAATGAACATGGAAAGAAGATGCCAACAATTCAAAACTCATTCATGTTATTTGAAGAAACCCGATCCAAACATGTAAGAAATAACCAGTCTCCTAACATAAACAAAAACAAAGAGGAAATGAGTAATTTGGCCTATTCTCAATCTACGTTAGTTTCTAGCACCTTAAGCTTCCATATCATAGTCACATTAAAACCCCAGGCTCCCTTTCCCTGCAGTATATCATGCCATGCAGAGCGGACACAAGAAAGGTTGCAGTTATTTAAAAACAAACAAACAAACAAACAAATGAAACAGCATGAAGCAAGCTCCAAAGGTGCAAGGCTGAATTAGCTACATTAGCTTACCATATATCTCGGATCTACTCTCCTCTGAACTAGACTTTGTCTTCTTGGAGGAGCTATCTGTACAAGAGCGGGAGAAAAGGAGAGATATAGAAAATATGGAGACCAATGTAAGGGGAAAAATTCATGGGAAAAAAAAGGAATGAATCATGATCAAGTTAAATCGTGCAAACATGAAAAATGAACATCACAGATGATAGCACTTAGAACAGTCATGAACAGTATAGGTAACGACACATTTTAAGGATTTATTGAAGAAAAGACAGTGTAATTTAAAAAACACATGAATAGTCTGTAAAATATATCATCTGTTAACTGTAGCAATGACAAAAGGACAAAGAGCTGCAATAATCTCATCATGAAGTATTATATCTCTGCTAAATCTGGCTTTGGAGAGGGCACATTACAGATGAACAATACAGAATAAAACTAGTAAGACCGTAATACTTTTATAAGCATACGGCAGAAACTTGTACCTGAGCAGGAAGACAATAATTATTCATATAAATGAGAGCCTCTGAGCCCCACGACTTCAAAACTAGGTATTAGAAA
The DNA here is from genome assembly GCF_034190915.1 of Cavia porcellus. Classification (NCBI taxonomy): domain Eukaryota; kingdom Metazoa; phylum Chordata; class Mammalia; order Rodentia; family Caviidae; genus Cavia; species Cavia porcellus. The sequence continues at coordinate 12,398,675 of NW_026947492.1, read as the reverse complement.
TTGACGATTCTTTCTTCATGGAAACCCCTAAGTGACACAATACTACTTTCACCAGAAAAGCCTCCTAAAATGATGACTGAGATTTTCTCTTATCTAGTAACCAAGAACCAGGTAAAGCTATCTATTTCCTAGTTTTTCTTTCTTAGTTAATATGTATAATGCTATTTCAAAATAAAAAGCAATTCATACTAAAAGTATGAAACATCCTAATTACATATGTATAGGTTAGTCTCCATTAAATATTTAAACTATTTCTAAGGAAAAATCTTTAAAAGACACAGTATACAGTATTATGCCTTTGAAATCACAGCATTTACTTTATCTTTTGTCACAGGGACAAGCAACTAAAATAGTATGTGCTCAAAAAACATATACCATTTCAAATAACAAAAGCAAAATGTAAGAAATTTTTATAAATCAGACATTGAATTTACAAGGAGAAGCTTAAGGAAAACCACATGTTTTACAAATCAAATTCTATCTTTATGCATAAAACTAAGAATAATTAAAATCTGCTAACATGAAAACTCTAAGAAAGATCAACACTATAGAGGTTGAAAAGACAGCTGAGTTCAGAATACCTTTTGACTGAACAAAAGAGATCAGTATTTGCTTACTCTACAATGAGAAAGTTATTAATTTTTCAGTTGCATTTTATCTAATACTTTAATTCTCTATGATCACACCTTTTAAATTATCAAAGATTGTAGATGCTATAGCCTTGACTTTATGCATCATATATCTATACACCATATAAATCTTAATTTGGGTCCTTGGTATGACTCAAATTTTCAATTATGATAATTATTTCTATTAATATTATTATGTAAAAAATAATACACTTATAATGATGCTTCAGTGAAATCTATAGGGCTGAAAGTTAAAAATGATGCATTTCTGCAAAGATTTGAAGTTATGTGATTAGAGAGGAGAGAAGGTACAGATACAATAACTTAGTGCTTTCTGGGGCTTCAACTGTATTATTCTGAACTTCACTATTCTCAATATTCATTGGAAGAACAAGTAAATGTTTTACCTGAAGGGTCAAAATCATGGGATGTACTGCGTTCAACTTTCTGCTTCTTATCTGTTGGTGACTCTCGGTTCAAAATACTTCCATGCCTAAATTAAATCAAAGCAATCAAATGTTCACTGTAAGAAAAGCACCAGAATAAAAATTTAATTTAAAAATTACAAAGTGTGTCTTATGGTAAGAAACCAGGAAATCATTTTGCCTTACATAGCATCATAAACCTAATTTATATTTTGCAAAAAGGTTTAAAATTCAATCTATGTTATGTATAATACAGTTTAGTTATAAAATATTTCACATAATAACAATAGCATTCATTAAAGTCTACTTTATTCATAGAAATAACCATGTGTAGTCTTTTAGTTGGTTTTTATAGGTCCATTGCCATCATTTTCATTTAACAGGTAAGAAATAGTGCCTAAAAGAAATTAAACATATTCTCTACTCTATACATACTACGGCCAAGTTCAAAATCACTGTCTAAATGCAAGATGCATGAGAATAGTTTATAAAAACAAACCTCAGACAAGTCTCACTTCAAGCCTGACTATATATAGTTCTAACCACAGAAGTCTTAGCCAAACACTTCCAGGCCTAAGATGATACCAAAATTATTTTAGTGTTGGTCTAGCCAATTACATTGACTGAATAATGGCTGGGAAATAAATAAGACCTTAACTATACTAATTAGTAATACCTATACTACTGATTGACTGAACTGCCAAGGTTAGCTTAACCTTGGTATCATGGATAATACCATCACTAAAAGTGATAAAAGTTTGTAAAAATCAGAAATGACATACTATTTACATTTAAATAATATTTATGATAATTAAGAGGACAGATAAAAGATGTTAAAGTACAAATACTAGAGAAGAGCCTTAGATGGCTCATCCCAGGAAATAAATCCACAGAAACAGATACAGAAAAATGTATTTGTCTTTACATAATTAAGACTAAATCAATACCAAAGTTCATTAAATACTATTATAGTCACTCAAGTGATCAAACACACCAAAAACTAACAATCCACTTTCACCTCTCAAGCAACACAATTCAAAACAGTCACAAACAGATTTTAAAATTAAATCTCTTCATAGGGAGTAACCTTAAGTATCAATTTGAACAAACTTTAAAACTGCTTATATTAAAAACATTGAAAATATTATCAAAATAATGCTGTGTTCCAGAAATAATATGCAACACCTGTTATACTTTAAATTTGTGAAGCATTATGAAATTTTTTACTACTTAAACCTGCCTTCTCAAAAAACCACAAAAATTCCTGTAATTTTGAAGGAATGTTTCTAATTAAAATTTAACCTAAACTTTAGAATGACGGGCAACTGAATAACTTACCTTATTGGTTTTTTGAGGGGAAACCTGAAATAAAGGGAAAAAAGATATTTGTAATTATTCCACTTTTAAGATAAAATTATTTTAAGTTAATTCTACTAAACCCCAGGAAAGGATTTAAATTTTCTGCTTTCCTATAGCAAGATTCCACATAGAGTAATATTATAGACAGCTACTCTAGGTAAAAATATTACAAGCAGTCAGACAAGGACAGGCCCCGGGAAGAGTCAATATAGAGGATAAACGGCCCCCCTCGGACTGTGGGGAAGGCACATCTGTGGGAGACCAGGCCTCAGAATAAGGATAGAATGACCAGCCCTCCAAGCCTCCCTCCCCAATAAACAATAAATTAACATCAGACACCTCAGTGCGTGACCAAGACCTCCTGATTCGATTCATCTCTTCCTAAAAAAGTATGTTCTTCCCAGGTACACTTGCTACGTGACCTGCTTCCCAACTAGATCAATTATTACCTAAGCAGCTAAACTTGTAACCTTATTCACTGACCATAGGTTTGTCTCACATGCACTTCACCTCAAGATTTTGTACAAATCTCACAATTTCGCTCTAAAACCCTATAAAGCGGGTTTCACAGAAACTTGTTTTTCAGGTCTCCTACTATCTCTCAGGAGCTCTCATTCTCTCTCTGTCTCTCAATAAATTATTTCCTACTCTTAACCTCTATTGTTCCTTATAATTCATTCCTCAATTTTGGGGATCACAAACTTGGCATATCTGACATTTAGCAGGTTGGGAGTTGCATTTAAGAAGTTGGACATCATTTTCAAGTATCTTTACTTTGTCAAATCTCAGACTGCAGGTGCATTACAATGCATCAGCTGTCCCTGAGAACAATTTCTCTTTTAAAAAATCCAAGTATTAATGATTACTGCTAAATTTGTTCAAGGCTTTGTAGAGTCTGATCATTAAACTTTCCAAATTTAATGTTCAACAAAATATCTTGAAGAGATATTTTGATTTTACAGATCTTAAAAATAGTATTTTACCTTAAAATATTAAGTTTCTTAGTAAGAAAGTTCCTTTTACTACATTACTCTTCCTATAGTATCTGGGTACTGACTATTGCACTATTGATCTGTATTCTACCTACTGATTAGATCAAATCACAATCATTAATTATTTGTGTTTAGTTTTGCTAACAGTAATCTCATTACCCTTGCAGTATTATCAGCTACTAAAGATATGTTCTAACGGTAGAAAACAAAACAAAACAAAGCGCACTTTCATCTGTTTTCTTTTACTGCCTACTCCTAGAGGTTCTCTAAGGTGAAAGAACCAAAGCAATTTGTCTTCCTCTTAAATATATATTACAGCATCCTCTTGATAGGAGTTTAACGCTATCTTACATAAACACTAAGTGTTGGGAGCCGCAGCCCCGAGCCCGGTCGCCTCACTTGGCGGACGTGAGGCCTGTAGTAAAGAGTGAGGCCTGAGGTAGATTACCCCTCCCATCGAATATGTTAGTTTCCTGCTTACCGCGTAAACAACCCGCTCAACAATATAGTCTGCCTAGCAACTGATGATGTTAGCCAATCAGCTTGCCTTGCTTACTTTAACATGATTGGACACTGTATCCGTATATATACCGGTGCCACCCCTGGGAGGAAGTAGAAGCCAGATAGAAGCCCGGAAGTAGAAGCCCAGAAGGAGCTGCGGAGAGCGGACCGATAGAGGCTTCGGGGCAGACTGAAGCACAAGAGGAGCCGCGGAGAGCGGACCAAAGGAGGCTTCAGCTGGGAGAACCCAGGGCAGGCTGTACGGAGAAGAAAAATAAAAAGAAAAGGTTGTCCACTACCAGACTATGTCGTGTGTCCTTCCTGCCGGCCGGGAGCGGACATCGACATTTGGAGGCCCGCCCGGGGACTGATCACCCCCGAGACGTGACAGTGGACAACGCTCCAGTACAGAGCTGCGAGACAGGTGAGTTGGGGATAAGCCTGGGCTCTGGGTGGCGCGCACCTACAGGGCTTTTAGACTCCCCTCAGGCTCACGCGTAAGTGGCGGATTTTTGGGCCTCACGCGGTGAGTAACATATTAAAAAATGGGAAACATGCTAGGTAGCGGCACTAAGAGCGAGGGTGGTTGTGGAGAAAGCTCTCAAGAGCTTACAAAAGTATGCAGGGTATCTGAGCAGGCCCAGTCAGGGAGCTCCCGAGAGGTGTCTGTCAAGGGGAACAAGGATGCTAAGGAGGAGGACGGGGCTCTAGCCTCGGAGTCGTCTGACTCCGAGGACGAGGGAAAGTTGAATGGCAGGGAGGCCAAAGAGACTAGCTGTCAGGAGCCTAAGTCGCTCCATAAGGAGTCGGGTCTGCGGAGGAGTAGAGAGCTCCTGAGCGCTCCCCGGCGCGAGAGGGAGGCGAAGCCTTCCGCCCCACCTCGGGGGCCGTTTCCGGAGGCGATCCCTCGCCACGAGGCGGCCGCCTGGGAGCTCCCTCCCCTTTCGCCAGAACAGGAAGTGATGCACGGGCCCCCATTTTCCGACCAATCACGGCCACCGTCTTATGCTCCGCCGCCGGCGGATCGGTATTTTCACAGGTGGCTTTGGCAGGGGAGACGCTTGTTTCATGAGGTACATCCACCACCTGGGATGGATAGTGACCCCTACGAGATATTTCCTGTACAAGTAGCTATGGGTCAGGGACGCAATGTACGGGAGCCTTTTGAGATAAAGCAGATTAGAGAACTTAAAAATGCAGTTACAACTTTTGGGCCGACTGCGCCTTACACCATTGCCATGCTGGAGAATCTGTCTTCTGGGCCCCTCACCCCCGCGGACTGGATTCAGCTGGCGGGGGCGTGTCTGCCCTCGGGTGGTTACCTGGATTGGCGAGCCTGGTATGCAGAGTCCTCTGCAGAGCAGGCTGAGAGAAACGCCAATCGGGGAGACCGGGGGTGGAACAAGAGAATGCTTGTGGGAGAGGGTCGGCGCGCTGATGGTCAGACTCGGTTCCCCGGCGCTCTCTGGCGGGGAGGAGATAGAGAGCCATCCGCTCCGCCCTGGAGCTCTTTTCTAAAAGCGGCTCCCCGCCGAGAGGCCGCCACAGGAAACCCTCCCTTCCCTCAGCCGGCACAGGAAGTGACGCCCCGTTTCACTCTGTCGCGACCGCAGTCTTATGACGTCGCGCCGCTGGGCAGACGGTATTTTCATGGGCGGCTACTCTGCCGAGCAGGCTGAGAAAAACGCCGGTCGAGGAAAAAGGGGCTGGGGATTTAGCTCAGCGGCTTAAGCGCCTGCCTTGCAAGTGTGCAGTTGTTAGTTCGATCCCTGGTACCAATAAAAAAAAAAAAAAAAAAAAAAAAAACGAAAAAGATAAAAATAAAAAATAAAAAACAAAAAGGGGGAGTAAACCCTCGAGGTTTGATCCCTGGTGATGTTTGGCAGATGGACATCACACATATACAGGAGTTTGGGACTCTTAAATATGTTCATGTTTCCACAGACACCTGTTCTCACGTCATATTTGCAACAGCAGAAACAGGTGAAAAAGTGTCTAATGTGATCAATCATTGCCTGGCGGCTTGGGCCGCATGGGGCAAACCAAAAATATTAAAAACTGATAATGGACCAGCCTATATAGGCAAAGCTTTCAATGAGTTCTGCAAAATGATGGAGGTTCAATTAAAACATGGTATCCCATACAATCCCCAAGGTCAAGGAATCATTGAGAGGGCTCATAGAAGCCTCAAAAAAATTTTACAAAAACAAAAAGGGGGAGTAGGCCAAGGCCTGGCCCCAAAGGCACGATTATCCATGGCACTATTCACACACAATTTTTTAAATTTAAATAATGATAATCGCTCCCCAGCTGTGGAGCACTGCAACCCTTCCCCCAACCATAAAGGGTGGGTGAAGTGGAAAGATGTCCTGACAGGACAGTGGATGGGCCCGGATCCAGTGGTCAGCTGGAACCGAGGCGCGATTTGTGTTTTCCCACAGGAACCGGGACGAGAACCACTGTGGATACCGGAGAGACTGACACGGGCAACAAAGCCCTCGACTGAAGATCAGACCTGCCCTACCGGAGATCCATCACAGACCAACCAACAAGATGAATAGAAATAGCGGTAGCCCGAAATGGACAAAAAGATCCTCAGGCATATGCATGGCTTGCTCGATTGGCCCACGACCGAGTCTAGATATGGCAGGCATCCTTCATTCTCCTCCATAAGGTGACAATACACAGCAGGGTAGATGAGTCAATGACGGGTAAGAGCGTGCCTCCCCAGCATGACTCGACCTAAGCCAGGCCCTACCCCATCCTGCACGTAAGCCGCTGGACTGTTAGATGCTGCCCAGGTCTAAATTTCTCTCCGAGGGGATTTCTTTACGGAGAGGAAATGAGTGCAAGCTTGTGTGCATCCAGGTTCCGTCCAGTTTGTGCCTGGCCCTAGAAAAAGGACGAGGGCCTCAGGGCCTTGGCAGACCATGGGACGGCCGACCAGGGTCTAAGCCAAGGACCTACGGTGGGCCTACGCATAGGGCATAAGCCTCTGCACCCAGTCCAGGAAGGGCTACGATGCGCACATTCATAAAAAATAAAAAAGGGGGAGATGTTGGGAGCCGCAGCCCCGAGCCCGGTCGCCTCACTTGGCGGACGTGAGGCCTGTAGTAAAGAGTGAGGCCTGAGGTAGATTACCCCTCCCATCGAATATGTTAGTTTCCTGCTTACCGCGTAAACAACCCGCTCAACAATATAGTCTGCCTAGCAACTGATGATGTTAGCCAATCAGCTTGCCTTGCTTACTTTAACATGATTGGACACTGTATCCGTATATATACCGGTGCCACCCCTGGGAGGAAGTAGAAGCCAGATAGAAGCCCGGAAGTAGAAGCCCAGAAGGAGCTGCGGAGAGCGGACCGATAGAGGCTTCGGGGCAGACTGAAGCACAAGAGGAGCCGCGGAGAGCGGACCAAAGGAGGCTTCAGCTGGGAGAACCCAGGGCAGGCTGTACGGAGAAGAAGAATAAAAAGAAAAGGTTGTCCACTACCAGACTATGTCGTGTGTCCTTCCTGCCGGCCGGGAGCGGACATCGACAACTAAGTCATAAATGGATAGTCTCAAATACCTTCCCATTCCTCTAATTTCTGTCCTTTATAGACTATTTTAACCCATGATACTTTATGTAAAGATTATCTGGCTAAGTAGTAAGTACAGTGCTTTAGTAAGACAATATATTGAGGTTTTAAAAGGCTTGAAAAACAGTAAGAAACAAACATGAAATAATAATACTTGAATGTCTATATTTTATTTGGAATGGGATTAGTTTTTTTAAAAATCTAAAAGACAAATTTAAATTATAATTCACTTTAAGTCCATAGAAAAAGATAATCTAAAGAATGTCCAGATAAATGATGGGACATAACACACACACACTAAAGTAGTAACAAGGGAAAGAGATTCTGGCACAGAGGACAGTCCTCTAAAGAATATACTGAGTACAAAATACAGGCAAGTCTTTAGAAACAGAAATTCTTACTTAAATCCATCAGTTGTTGTTCTGGTAGAAGTGGGAGATAATGGGAACGTATTCTTAAATTTACAGATGAATACAAAAGTTGGCAGAAAAGGATAACTCAGTTCTTAACTGAATTTCTGCAAAGGATAACACCAGTAGTTATCAACTTTAGTCATTCTGCTTTATAGCATTATAAAAACTACCCAAGAAGAATGCTGCTTCCATCAGGATCTGCAACAGTCAAGGGGATTCTGGCCAAGAATCGTGGAAGTTCCCAGATTGCTGATTGTAAATTTGTCTTCTGAGCTATTTTCGCTTACAGTAGAATGGAACAGGATGGAAAAAGGATGTGTGTGTGTGTGTGTGTGTGTGTGTGTGTGTGTGTGTGTGTATGTGTGTGTGTGTGTGAAAATGTAATAAAAAGATTAGGAAAGTATCACAAAATAAATTGCTTGTCACAATCTATTTACTATATTCATTTGAAAAAGAACTTTGCAAATAAAAAATTTTAGACCACATTTTTCTCTAATCACTGAATTCCACTTTAAAGTACCTATAAAAATAAACATATTGCATATATAGGTATGTACATATGGATGTGCATATATACAGAAATATCAAAATTTTTCCTGGACTTTCAGCTGAGAAAATCTCTAAAACAAACTCATTGTTTTGTAAAATTCCTATCAACTGTTGAATATTGAGATAGAGATGTGATCTGAGAGCTAGAAACAGGAAGCCAGACACCTAAGAAAAAATGCCTAAGGCTAAAGTTGCAGATTTGATTCATCTCATATCTGGTCACAGAAATTTACAACAGCAAGTCATGAAGAAAAATACCAAAGTTCAAATCCTGGGGGGAAAAACTAGTATGTACATGATTGAGAATGCAGAAGCCAATGATGAAGATTAAGAAGATGAGTCACAAAAGAGGCCAAAGAAGAGAAGGTAACAAACACTATCTCGCATATGAAGGCAGATCTAAAGGCTCAAAGGACCTTATTCAACATTAGGCTGATGAAACAAATTCTGGAGAACTGTATTTTCAAGACCCTTCTCATTGGGCAGTCTAATCATAAACTTTCCTTTGGTTATACATTTTTAGAGAACAGCTATAGGAGACAGCTGACACAATGTTAGAAGTGTCTAATGGAATTGTGTCTGGCTTTTGAAAACCTCATGTTGCTGACTTGGACATTTAGTCAGCAATGAATATGCTTGTGTACAATTCTATGTGTATATATGTACTTTTTAGATATCAGGTATATTCAAAATACCAATATAAAGAGTGATTATTAAAAAGGGAAGGATAGGGGCTGGGGATTTAGCTCAGCGGCATAAGCACCTGCCTTGCAAGCAGGCGTCGTGAGTTTGATCCCCGGTACCGATAAAAAAAAAAAAATCACAAAAAAAGAATTTTAAAAAAAGGGAAGGATGATCAAGAATTCAAGTCATTGAGATTAGGGTGACTAGCTACTCTTTTAATTTCCTATATCAAATTCCCATTTTAGCCAGGTTTAACTGTGTGGGGGGGGGGGAAGTTGTCTTTATAATTAGGATATCACTAAAATTCTTAAACAGAATTTCGTCTGGAATTAGAAAAATTCAAAGGACCACCAAGTTCTTGTGTTCTATAATTGCCTGTAATAAATTATCTACTAGTAATCTTTTACTGAGAAAAACCAGCCTTTTAACAATGCTCCAGTTGAAACCATTTTAATAGAAATGAAGATAACTCCTCTCCCCCCAAAAAACTCTTTACTTCCTATATCTTTGCATCTCTCCTAAGTTTAGTTACAATAGGAAATTTAGGATTGTAGATGGTTCTTCTAAATAAGGGATCTTCTTAATAAGGGATGATTGAAATGGAAGAGGAAGCTAAAGAATTTTTATCTACATTGCATACAGGTCAAGATTATTAGCAGCCAAACAATGGTAAGCGACTAAATGTAAATTACCAAGAATTTCATTGAAGGCTAGATATTTAGCTCAGCAGCACAAGTGCCTGCCTGGCAAGCAAGAGGTCATGAGTTGGATCCCTGGTACCAAAAAAAAAAAAAAGAATTTCACTGAAATATACATCTTGATTTTAATGATGTTAAAATGTGCAGGGTTGAATGGGCCTGCACCTTGAAATCAATAAACTACAGCACTGGAATCCTTCAGAGAGAGGAGTTGGTAGGTTAAAAAAAAAAAAAAATCCCTGCAAATTAGGTTAAAGTTAAGCTAATTCTGAGATTCATACCCCATTAAATGATAGTAAGTATCAGTTCAGAAATCAGAAATGGAGCTGGGCATGGTGGCGCAAGCCTGCAATCTCAGTATTTGGGAAGCTAAGGCAGGAGGAGTGCTGAAACTAGCCTGGACTATATAGTGAGTTCAGGGGCAATCTGAGCTAAATAGCAAGACCTTGTCTCAAAAAACCAAAAAAATAAAAAGAACAAAGAAATCAGAAATGGGCTAAGTGAAACAGGAATAAGTGTTGTTGTTGTTGTTACTCTTATTATTATTATACTTGATGACAATTTTATGTAATTTCACAGCCTTAGGTGCAGGGAATGCCCAGAAAAATTATGTAACTGAGCTCATCTCCTACTTTTACAATTTAACAGGTGCTTAAACTTGGACAAGTTGCTTTAGCTTTCTAGGAATCTTCTGTCATACAACAATAAATACTAGTACTTACCCTCACATATTTGTTTTGAGGTAAATTGGAAAATGACAAGTATTGCCTACTAAATACTAGTAACCATTTACTTATTGACCATTAGGAAGAATGACAATAGAATCTAAACATTAATGGTATGAATTCAAATTAAATTAAAAAAGACAAACTTTAAGACCAATAATATACAAATATTTTTAAGCTCAGTAAAATGCATAGAGATGAAGAACTCAAAGACAGTGGTAAAAACAAGATTTAACTCCCTAAATTATATTAAATAAAAGTAACATAAATATCAACGTTAACAAACTTCCCAGATGCTGCAGAATAAAAGACAAAGAGAGAGAGACAGAGAGAGGAGAGAGGAGGGGAGGGGAGGGAGGGAAAGGGAGGGGAGACGAGGGGAGGGGAGGAGGGGGAAGAAAGAGGAGGGGAGGGGAGGGGAGGGAAGGGGAGGAGAGGATGAGGACAGACTAAACATCTGATATTCCTGCAGGTAGCAGCAGCGTTTTGTTTCATTTTTTTCAAAACTAGTAAAACCCTGTTGCCCATACCAATACTTGCCAGTAAAAAAAAAAGTATATTATGTCCTCATTTCTTTTAAAATAGCAATGAGGAATAAGAATTCTAAGGACTGAGTGTG